>NC_073348.2:32405000-33080000 GCF_027580225.2 Misgurnus anguillicaudatus
TGCGGTAATGATAATTTTTGATAATGATCATCTAAAAAATTTAAATAATTCTATAGGAAATATTTTTTAAATCCTCTAAAAATAATGGTTTGTAAGTTCAGACTTTAATCTTATATGTGCAAAAAAAAACACACATTGGCTTCAAGGGCTTTTTAAAAAATCTGATGCTGGACACCTTCTAACTCTGGATCAAGTCATCAAGTCATCATACAGTACTTTTATTACATAACTAGTTTTATTACCTGGACTCGGAGCTGGGCCAGCAATGACAGTTGCTGTCTGAATAAAGCCCTCTGAGATGCAGACAGTTCTGGGGACAGTACCAACCCCACATAGGACCCCGGTACTGCTGCGGTGACGTCAGGGAATGTAAACACACCTTTGTTGCTGAGAAAAACGGGTGAGTCTGGGTACAGCGGATAGATCCAATCACATACCTGCAAACACATGAAACAAAATTTACATTTGCACTTAAGTATTTGAACATCAAGGTGACATTTGTGGATTGTGGACAAAAATGTGGAATTCTAATGCATGCTGAAAGCCCCCCATTGTTCTGGATGGCTAAAGCGAGACAATGGGACACTACTGCATGGGCACACACATCAATCGAGTTAGAGGCCTGTTGCACGCGTCCCAAATCAAATCCCACAATGATGGGAACAGTAAACAGCCTTTAAAACCTGCCAATTCTGCACATAGCTGACGCCAACAGCCAGTGAAATGTTTATCTGCTGAAACAGCGGGCAGACCAAATCTTTACAAAACTACTGATGTTAGACCTAAAGCCTTGAAAAAACAGACACAAAGTCCGGTTAAACTAGCTTTTGAAATTGTAATAGAACAGGAGGAACAACAAAGTTGCTGCTTGACAGCAAGTAAAATGTTTATAAACAGTGCCAACACACCAAAACTGTCAGATATGTGGTTTAAAGCTCTAACCAAAACCAATCAGAGAGTCCGAGTCATATCAAAAATAACCCAAATAAAGATAAAGCTTTTGCTTAAATGAAAGACACTTGCTCTTTCTTTCTGTCGCATTACTTACAGTATAAGAATGTGATTGTATAACATAAGCATGATAGCAATCTTAGTTATGCTTGACAGGAATCAAACCCTTTAGATGTATTATCGGTTTCGCTGTTTAAGACATTTTCAAATAATCGCCCTATTGCCAAACCTAAAAATAAACACACACACATGCACTCTTAAAAATAAAGGGGTTACACAACCATTTTTGGCTGTATATGGATCCATAAGGAACTTTTAACATCTGAAGAATCTTTGTTTCACATAATATTCATTTGTAGTGAAAAATAAGAAATGGTTCCTTGGGGAACCAAAAATGGTTCTTGTATGGCATCGCTAGCAGCACCTTTATTTTTGTAACTATAGTTTTCAAAAGTACTCCACTATATCTATTCATGTTATAAAGCCAATTTTATCAAAAACTGTTACCTGTAGGTAGGCTGGTGCATATCTGGAACTGGAGTTCTGGTTGTTATATTTGATTATTTTCAGGTACCCCGGATAAGAGGGGACGCTGACCTGGCCCTCAGCGGACACAAAGAACATCTGTACCCCATCGGGCAAGAACATGATCTCCATCCCAGCCTCTCTGAGATTGTCCGGTGCACACGCCTGACGTTGAGGCATCTGGTTTAGAGCACTTTCAAATGGCCCTCCATTAGAAATGGACAAATGCCCATTTGTTGGTTGTGGGGTGTATACTGGTGGAACCTCACTGGGAACTTCAAAACCCACCACAGGTGAGGCAGGAACTGCTGGTGACCCTCCTGAACCCGAGACCTGGTTGTTTTGGCGATGTAGTCTGAGGGGCTGGGGGTCCTGTAAGGCTGGAAGGGTGGGATAAAGCTGCTGACCCTCTGTAGGTCTGGAGTCCAGTGTCTCTATACGAGAAGTGATGGTGGTCAAGGTCTTATGCATCTTGACCTGCGTCTGTCGCGCGAAGTCCCAGCTGGTACTGAAGTGCTGGTTCCCTTTGGTGTTTACCTTCAGACCACTCAGGAGGTGTTGTCGGCCCTGTTTGTAGAATATGAGAGCTTGTCCTTCATTCCCAATTTCATCGTACTGGAGACCAGTTTTCAGGCACTGTAGCGCCTTCTTGTAGTGCACCCGAATTTTTTGAACTTCGGCCGGTTCTGTGGACTCCATCAAAGGACGCTTTCAAAGGATATGGAGGCACGCAAAACAAGCCAAAAACTTTTCAAACACGTGTGCTCTAAAAGACTGACGCCCAGTAGAGTGGCTATTTTTTTCACATTGCGTTGCCAAGGGACTAAATTAATGTAGCCAAGCGAGTCCGACTAGATATGAAGCACGAGCCCGCGATACTTTGTTACATATCGTGCGCTAGAAACGCTCCCGTAACGTACGTTTTGAGCGCAAAACTGTCGTTTTTAGAAGTAAATATTTTTAGTATGTGAATTTTGTTCTCGTCAGAGCGGTAAATAGACTATAACAAACCCGTTTTAAGAAATTCATTTTTTAAACCGATTTACACACCGGATAATTACAACTATTTGTAAATGTGTTTGTGTAATGAGAACACGATTTTGTTTTAAAAGTTAAACAAAAGGTTTGGAGAATTTCAAGTCTAGCATGACACCTCACAGCGCTCCCACAACCGAACGCCAGAGGGCGCCATACTCCACATGTTTGATAGTGGCAATTTATCCAGTGTATGCACTATGCAGGCTTTATATTGCACAGTATGCATGTTCCCAATCCCTTTGCCTTAACACAATGTCCTACCATTTAATCTAGAGGAACACATTTGATTTCTGCATTTTTAAAAAACTCACAAACACAAGCATTGGCTCTTGTTTCATTTTATTGAAGCAACACATTACAATCAGGCACATGATATGGGTACAAAATATTAAAATACAGGACAAAGTAAAATTAAAGCAGGGAGCGATAACAAGCAATTTGCTCTACTCCGTCCAATGTACAGCCATCAGACCAACTGCATGTCAGACTCGAAACAAGTCGCCATTTTATTGGTTACTTAGGTTTTAAAATAAAGCTATGATAAAAATCACAATTTTAAAGTTTAAAAAGGCACATTTAAAAACCATTTCATTCAGTATTTACAGAATATTAAGCGCTGCAGTTATTTCATTGGCCTTGAGGCATCCATATGGTCACCATCATAGCACTACAGTAGAGGTAAAGTCTCCACGGGTTCAAGTAGAGACACACCACCATACCTAAAAGAAAAGTCATTAGGGAAACCGATTTATAATTTATAAAGAACTTGTACACAAGAGGTCCTGCCTACTTGGAGCTCTTGAACTTTTCCTGGATTGCCCTCTGGGGTCGACCTGCTGCACCAACATGGAGCTTGTGAAGCTCCTTCAAACATGGGCAAATGACACTTAGAGAGTAACCAGTAAAGGCATACAGGTTCTCAGGCTGTCAGAAATGCAAAAACCCATTATTGGTGGATTAGAAACGAGCTTAACACAAACACACCATACACTAAAGCATTAGAGCTAGCAATTGGTTTCTCTAAATAAAAACGTCAAAGACCAATAACTCACCCACAGAGCCCCATTTAGAGTATAGTTGGCCAGACAATAAGCTGCAGCAGCAATCTTGGATGGTAGATACTGCACAAAAGGATCCACCTCAAGCAGGCTCAACTCTGAAAGATACTATGGCACAGGGAACAGAAAAATCAATATCCAATTCAACAAGTCTAACAATTCACCATAAAAAAAAAGTCTCACCAAAGCCAGGTTCACAGTCCTGGCACAGATACGCTCTTCCAAATTGTACTGCATCAAAAACTGAAAAGCGGTGGGGGCCGTCATGTCAAAAGCAAGCACTCTGAGCAGGTGCTGCTCCATCCGAAGTAACTGTTTCTTTGTGTAGGTGTCATCGGTGATGAACACGAACTCATCCAACTCAGGAGGATACACCTCCTCATATTTCCTAATCAGAGTAGAGTTATTTAAATTTGCCAGAGAACGCACTTTAAGGACAAGATCTAATCACTTACGCAGCTAGGAGTATAGCAGCCGTTCCCACAAGCTGCAATTTTCCCCTTAGCACGGACATGCATGACAGAAAGCGGTCCATGTAATTCACGGCTAAGTAGAGGGTCTCGGAACACAGCTTGTACTCCTCACCCACTTCAACCAGCCAGTCAACAAGGATAACCCTCATGGAATTGGTTATGTCCGGCTGCTTTCTCATATAGCCGGGTTTCGGCCTGTATTTAATCTGAGGGACACAGCATGTTACCAACTTAAAAGCAAAGGTTGCAAAAGGGGTTTAGCAGCACTGCAAATGTATTATTCCTTTAAGAAACCAAAATATGTAGCCCACATATACTAACTTCACATTCACGCAGATATCGATGGATGTCCTCAGAATATTCTGGGACACACAAGATATCCTGAGAAGCTGCTTCCTCTTCTGGCAGCGACTCCATGGATGCATCCAAGGATGACCCTAAATATTGATATACTTTAAAGTCCCTGATAAAAGGTATAAAAACATACAATAAGTGACAACTGTTGTATAATACCTGAGCCAACATCATTAACTGCATCATCCAGTAACAGAAGCTCCGAGGCCAACAAAAACGACTTCGGTTGTTCACTTGACCGTGCGTTCACCGGCTCAGGCACGTGGACGCCAAGTTTAATGTTAGCCTGGCAAACGCGGGCGTTATTGACAGGAAAGTCATGCAAAGCTGGGGCATACTTGGATGAAACCTTTAAAAAAAATAAAGTAAACGAACCGTTATGTTTGTATACAGAAATTAAGCAAAATATAACCATCCGTCACGAACCTCTCCAAATACTCGATTATGTTGATCATTCTCGCTCAAAACGCCAAGTACGACTCTTTGGCCGGGCTTGTGAGCGCGCATGGCATCCACTCTTCCCAACCCCATGATGTTGCCCTGACTAGAAAGAGGAGCGAGGCTTCGGGAACTCATCTTTAAGATAAATCAGGAGAAAGGTCATTCAAGTACGTTAACTTACGTCACATTTACCAAACATGCACTTACATAAACAGATCAACAATTAGATACATGCACGTGAAAAATAGATTCAGCACGAATAAATTACAATTAATTGAACTTGGTAAAGAACACCAAACCTTGCGTTTTGCGCTAAACTCCTTTAAAATCCAATAAGATGATTGAAGTGCTTTGAACTTGACTGTCACTTCAACTCTTTTATACGCGCACGTCGACGTCCGTGACCAATCGACACGAGACTAATTACCACATTGGTATTCAGCCCTGTTGCTTTTCCAGACATTGCAAATTAATGCTAATGAGGCTCATCTTGAGGATCAGTCACGTGAGAGTGTAACCATAGGAACTGCGCACGCGTTTCTTCATTACGCACAGGGCACTGCTCAGCTTTTTGACTTCAAGCTCCCTCACTCCCCATAAATTAAAATATTTTAGAGTTTGCCATAGAAAGAAGTAAAAATATTTTAAAAAATTATTTGTACTTGCTTTAGCCCATTTGGAGGTTTGGTTAAGAAACACTGCTAGAGATGAGTTGACGTAGCTTAAAGTTAGCCTAACTTTTTTAACATAAATATTAAATGTTCAAATTTCTATGCGTATAAGTCTAGTATTTTTAGGTGCAGTAATTATTCCACCATTTTAATTTTTGCAGTTCACTGGTGCAATAAATTACTTTCCAAAAGTACAAATATTTCATGCAGTTTCTTATTTGAGATTAGTTCATAAAATCCATCTGTATAATAATTATGCAAGAATTACATACATGCCTGTTTTTAGAAGAGCGGTAACACTGCAGGACTGTATTGCTTGACATTTAACATAAAATATATCCAGATTTACAGTTTACAGATGTATGTGTGTTGCTCAGTTAAATCAGACTTAGATGGACTCTCGCTGTGAAACAGTCATTACAAAGCTGTGGTTCAAGGGTCTGAAATTATGTACAGGTGTCACACTGTAAATCCAATACAAAATTCATTACAATTAAAATGCAGCAGGGCTGAATTCAACAGCATAAACACAAACACGTCAGCCCATCTTACATAAATTAATTCTGAGCAAATGATGGGAAAACAGCACTTTATGTAAACAGAAACTTTTGGGAAATTTCAACATTTATAGTCTAACTAAAAAAAATTATGTCATCATTTAGTTTGAATATACTATGAAAATGTGGGATTGACCATCTCACAGTCACCATTCACATCCATGTGTTTCCCTACAGTGAAATCCATAACATGCCAATCCATAACATTGCATTTACAGAGTAAAGGAACTCTTCCTGTCTTAACAGAATCAATGTGTTTATTCCTGGAAACCGTCTCTGTCTGGAACCGATGAATTTTTTCCTTACCATCCCTAACAATGTCGTTTCCTTTTTGTCTGGTAAAAACAGACATTTCAACAATAATAGACAGACAGAGGCTGCATGCTTACTGAGATCTCAATCAGATACTGTCGGTAAACAAACATCTTGACATAATACACAAAGCCTAGAGCTGGAGATTAAGTCTGTTTGCTATAGTTGGGGGATGAAATAATTTCATAATGGTTTATTTTCCAGCTTAAGTAAACCCGTATGGAATTTCTGTGTTTTGATGTGTGCGTGCTCAAACCAAAAGGCCAAAATCAACAGCTGTATAAGAAATTACCTTGATGTTGTGTGATAATTTACAACATGAATAGTGTGGAGATGGTTGTAACTGTACATTTCAGAGGGCAGATTGAATTGGGCCTTTGCCATTCTATTACTTTGATGTATTGCAGCTGACAAGCCGTAGGCAGCTGAGGTTCAGCAATAAATTTCCACTTCTCATTTGCTGTAAACTGTCAACGGCAAGTCTCCTTATGGCGCAAAGACACTGCAGAGCTAAAGATGTAATGGAGTTTGATGTAGTAAAATAAGACAAATGGGGTGATTAAAAAGGGATTTAAAATAACTTAACATCGAGCAACTAATTTGAATAGGAGACCTTTCAGATTTTATTAAATGAACTTAAATTAGGTTTTACATACAGTTGTGGACAAAATAAATCTGCATTATTTTAAAAATTCACAAAAATCCAATGTTTGATGAAAAATATTTGAATGTGGGGGGGTCACATCATAAAAAATTGAATACCCATTTAATACTCTTTGCTACCTCAATTTGCAAGGAAACCCGCTCTTGTATTAGAATGTCCAAGTCTTGCATTATAATGTCTGAGGAGGTTGAAAAATTAATGGCAAGTGATCTTAGATTATGCCTTCATACAAAATTTCTCCAGACCCTTCAAATGTTGCTGCTCTCTCCTCTTCAGTTCATTCCAGTCATTTTCTGTATGGTTCAGGTCAAGGAACTAGGATTCATTGCCAAGACTCTTGAGCGTGTGGTTTTTGACCAGCTCTTGTCCTACTTCAAACAAAAAAACTCCTGGACAGCAACCAGTCTGGTTTCAAGAGTCTCTCCACCGGTCACTTCACCGAAAATGCTCTGCTCTCCGTCATTGCAGCCTTAAGGACAGCCTCCAAATCATCTGTGCTGATCCTACTGGATCTATTTGCTGCTTTGACATGGTCAATCACCACATCCTCCTGTCGACCCTCAAAGCCTACTGTGGTTCAGTTCTTACCTCTCAGGTAGGTCATTTAGAGTATCCTGGAGAGGTGACGTCTCCGAACCCCAATGTCTCAGTACTGGGGTACCTCAAGGCTCAGTGCTTGGACCACTGCTCTTTTTGATTTCCATGACATCCTTGGGCTCTGTCATTCGGAAACATGGCTTTTCTTATCACTGCTATGCGGATGACACACAACTCCACTTGTCGTTCCACAACCAAACCCCTACAGATGATCCAAAATGCTGCGGCAAGAGTGGTATTTCATGAGCCAAAGAGGGCGCACGTCATTCCTCTCCTCATCAAGTTACACTGGCTTCCTATAGCAGCTCGCATCAAATTCAAAGCTCCAGTCGATTTAAATGTCTTCATTATTGCCCTGATTCTGGAAATAGATGTTTCTATGGTTTTAACTCCTTAAAGCCACTTTCTAATTTGTGTAGCTCAAAAATATTTTGCTGAACTATAGTATTTGGGTTCACCCATTGTGAATGATTTGGGCTTCGTGAAACTTCATATTAATTCCCCAGTGAAACTAAAAGTCATGACTGGACATCATCATGTTTCTAGTCCAGTGTGTATTAAAGAAAAACATTTATTTCATAGTGTAATCCCCTCACACACACTTTCAATTGTTTTATGTTAATGAAACATCATATTTTTTAATTGAAGATCAAAATGAGAAACATTGGATTTCTTTGTTACAGCTTTCTTTGCTCATACCAAGGGGGCTAATCATTTTGTCTTCAATTGTAGTTTATTTTGAGAGGGCTACACAATAGAGGAAAGTAATATAGTATGTGGTGCATCACTGCTTTGTCAGCCGTGTTATTTTTATGCTGTTATAAATAAAAACACAATGACATTTAATGAGGACATTTGTATTGAATTACGGTAGGGGTCAATTGTAATTACCTCACACAATGGATTAAATGTAACAATGCACCCAAATAGTCCTCAACAGATTTAGTGACTGTACAGCATCCAGATGGTTATTTAATATCAATAGGCTTTGCTTTATTCAAAGTGTTATTTTTTTATTGTGTATGCCTGTATGAAAGAGTGAAAGCTGCTTGTTTTACATGACATATACACAGTCCTCTTAGACTTGTATTACTGTGCAAATGCCATCATCTGAGCTGAGAAGAATTTGTTGCGACTCTGACATGCTCCGCCGTGTAAACCACCAAATAAAGCTTAGAGTATTGCACGGGATAATCCTGATTGACACGTTGCCTTTTTCTGCCACAAAGCTCCTTTAAATATGACATTCTAGTCGAAACCAGTAGAGCAGACGACGGGTTACCGGATGATTCATTGCCAATGCCACCCTTTCCCTGCAGTAAGACCACAGTCTAATCAAAATGATTCAGGCTGTGCTCGAGTCAACTGGCATCTGACCCACTTGCATGCGATGGGAATAGACACACCAAACACTTACAGCAGAGCTGAATCACTTGCGCCCAGGGAATAAGAAACTCCGATTTATACAATTTTATGGATTCGAAGAAAAAATCAACCAAGGCGGTGTTCTTATCAAAACCCAACAGCGGTCTCTTATGCGCCTCAGCGCTGGAGCAATTATGAAGGCCCAAAGGACAGATTCAAGCACAGCAGGGTTTGAAATCGGTACTTACGTTCCCTAGTGGGCCCATGGGATGATACTGGTGGAGGTGCGCCAATACGAATAGATGTCCTCTGTCTCCCCTTCCATGCAAGACAATTTTAAGATGAATAGTTTAAATAGTTGGTAAAAAGAGTTAAATCTGTAATGACTGGTAAGCGGAAACACAATCAATCTTTATAACTTTATAAACAGAATTTATGTCACTCATCCCAGACAGCTTGCAGCGATCCAGAATCCAAAAGAGATTCTGCCATCTTCAGCGCACAGAACCGAGAAGATAAGACGTTCCCAGAAGGCATGACGCGGCTGTCCTATTGACATGCATAGCTTTGCCCCACTGCTTCCAGTCCAAGATCCGTGCATATGCCAGCCTCTCTGTGGGAAGACATGTCATAAATTCGGTTACCGAGATAACAAATCACAAGATTTAATCAGACAGAGACCCCATTGTGATTTTCTGAAATGCAGTTAGTCAGATCGCCAATGTTTTGCACCGTTTCAATGATAAAATCAGAATCCTCAGTACCTCTTTTCATTTGCAGTTGCAATGTAACAAATCTGAACACGATTGTTCTGCACTAAATCATTCATAGGTTCAATAAAGGCGTTCATGCTTGATTTACAAAGCAGAACAGTCAGATATGTACAGTCCTTATATCATAAAGACCTTGATGTTTCATCTGTGAGAATAAAGCCTGATGTTTGCAGCCTTGACAGGCCTGTCCTCTGTGATGATGATGATGATGATGATGATGAGGGTAGTGATTATTTCTGATATAAATGACTGAGCACAGCACCATGGAAAAATGACAAGTGAGTGATCGCATTGCACCAAAACATACTGAAAACAACCTTGCTTTTGTCGCTGGTGTCAAAAACGGCACCATCTGCAAGACAAGCTTATATCAAAAAGGTATTCAAATGCTAATTGTAGTCATTGAAAGGTGGATGTGTCACCGCATGACCTTTTTTCAGTGGCGATCAAACGTCTTTAATTGAAAAATGAATTCACAAAACGATCTGAAGGAAAAAGAAAGACTAAAATACGTCAATGGAGATGAGAGAGAGAGAGAATGAGAAAGGGAGAGAGATGATAGGAATGAAATGAAGCAAAGTGGGAGGGGGAATTTAGAGTACAACAGCTGGACAGTCAATATCAAGCCCACTGTTGAGACTCGGCGCATCAGACCGAACGCGTTCACGTCTCTTCCTCTTTCACTATCAGACGAGAGTGGCATCTATTTCTGCGAATGTTTTATAGTTGGAGAAAACCCATGAGGAATTCACAGCAGGACAATGAGATGAGCGCTATGGATAGCTGTGTGTTTTAGTACGACGACACTCTTCTGCATACTAAAGGTCAGTAGTTTCTTTGATCAATGATGTACCATCTGTTATATTACAGTCTGAGGAGGATTTTGTGTCACAAATAAAGTTTTATTCAACGTTAAATAGCTGAACTATTTTAACAGTCATGAGACCTGATTTGAATGGCATTCTGGGTAAACTGTTAATATACTGTGTGTCATTTAAAAAAAATATATATATATATATTTTCTAGTTATTTCAGATATTGTGAAATATTTTTATCACTCTTCTTCATTAATTGCTAAACTATTTGAAAATATATAAAAAATGATTTAAATGTAATTAAAATGTAAACTGTAATTATGTACTGATTTTAAACTAATATATAATTCTAATCTTCTTAATGAGAAGTTGCACTGATATTTCAAGATGCACCTTCATGAAACACTTTAAAAATAGCTAAATTGTTTAAGAATAATGCATTTAATGATTCAATTATCCTGACATGAAGTGTAACCACAGAAGTGATTTTAAAATAACACATTACAAAGAAATCATCTGCTCATAGTGAGCATTGCAGGCACTTTATAAATATTTCAGACACACATTCGTAATGTCATCATTGCAGTCCTTGCAAACTCTCTCTCTCTCTCTCTCTCTCTCTCTCTCTCTCTCTCTCTCTCTCTCTCCATCATCTTTCCAACATCCTCTGTGGAACTCTTTGTTTGAGCGTCATTGTCTTAATAGGCACATTCCAGTTGTACAAGCTTGCCTGTAATGAAATCTATAAACAGAGATTACAGTAGAGACTGAAATTACCCACTGAACTCTCCTTGAAACTGGAAAAGTGCACCATAGAGAGACGGATGAATCACAGGAGGAATCCAATGATATAAATTTCCTCGGGGATTTCACTTATAAATTGAAAAGCTGTTGGGGGTCACATTAAAGGTAGAGTTAAGTTGGGTGCCAGCTGGATTTGTAGAAGAACTGACTGTTGATTGAAGAAAGGTTCTTGGGAAAATAAGTGTGAGTCCCCTACAGTTGTTTCGATTTTAAGTAGGATGAAGGAAAAAATTGTCTTTCTCAGCATGCATCTATCTTTTTATGACTCAGACAGAACGGAGCTATAAATCATTATTTTAATAAAAAAAGCTTTAGACACAGGCTCCCTGGGCCCATGCCTCAGACATTGTTGACTCACGCAAAAGTGCTTCGGTGACCAAAAAAATGCACCGGACAAACAAATACCAAGTTTTGTGTTATGAGGTGGACCACATCCTAAAAATACTTCTCTTGGATTGTGCAACATCTGTGTGCAATATTTGAAATTCTCAACGCTGTGAAAAAATACACATCTATAATATCATTCCAGCACAAACGCAAAACGTTGGTATTCAATACCCGTGTTGGAAACCAAACAATAACGCTCCGAGAATGTGCTAACAAATACAAACCTTATAAATACGCAGTGTTTAAAAACAGTATAGTGATTAGAAAAACTGATGCATAATTAAAACACGACACACATGGCACACAGAAATCAGATCTATACCAGTGGCGGCCAGTCACTTCTTTTTTCGAGGACGCTCGATGCAAAGTTCGTCACAAAATGTATGTAGCCTCGTAATTTCAAAATATGTGTTCTGCGTGTCGAGTGAACCTGTGTGCATCACGTGTCCTGTCAAAAAAAGTGCCTGCTGCAGACGCATCCAAAGTGTTCATGACAAAAGAGACGCTCGCGTTTGCCAGATACTCGCATAATTTCATGCGTAATCAGA
The DNA here is from genome assembly GCF_027580225.2 of Misgurnus anguillicaudatus. Lineage (NCBI taxonomy): Eukaryota > Metazoa > Chordata > Actinopteri > Cypriniformes > Cobitidae > Misgurnus > Misgurnus anguillicaudatus. The sequence continues at coordinate 32,417,334 of NC_073348.2, forward strand.
GTTTAGTGTTAAGGGAGTGTATTTTGTGAACATGAGCGTCTCTTTTATCATAAACGGTTTTGATGCATGTGCAGCAGGCACTTATTTTGACAAAATGCGTGATGCACATGCTTCACATGACGCAACAAACACATATTTTAAAAACACGAGCAACACACATGACACTCCGAACACTTATTTTGTACTATACTTTGCTATAATTAACTATAATTTGCTGCTATCTAATAAATTGACAGCAAAATGAAACAGATTCCCACACACCTGACATGACCTCGGCTGAATTATTCCTGTCCCAGAGGAAAACTAAATGTGAATCATGCAACTGTCAGCTTGTAAATATGAAAGTCTTTCCAGCTGAAAGCATCAGAGACGTCTGGCTTGCTTCTTGCATATGCTTACAATTATAGCCAACTAATAGTTAGAGCATTGTGTTAACAGCGCAAAAGGTCAAGGGTTTGAACCATAGACCGTAAAAAAATATGGACGTAGTGTCCGTGACGTCACCCATTGGTTTGTGAAGATCGCTTTTGAAGCTTAAAGTAGGCGTTGCCTGCCGTCGCCATCTTGGCCGCGCGTTCCCGCAAATTACTCGCGGAAAACCGAAAATGGGTAAAGAGGCGGGACATGGGTGAAGCTGAGGTGAAACCACGCCCGCCTAGCGCGAGTCTAGTGACAACAGTGGCTGTTCAACTGACACTTAAGCGGCCACGCCCTTAATTATGCAGACGTTTAAGGCTTAATAAAATCTAAACGGAGTTACAAAAAAATTCACCCCCCTCACAGTTGTCATGAAGGGCAAAATTAGCTATATAGGCCAAAAACATGTTTTGTACCAGGCTGTAAACATATTATTTTCTACTGTAAAGTTGGCCATTTTTAACATGGGAGTCTATGGGAATTGACTCCCTTTTGGAGCCAGCCTCAAGCGGCAAGTCGATGAATTGCAGTTTAAGTCACTTCCGCGTTGGCTTCATTAGAGAGATCGGAAGGTTGCCCCTCGGTTTGAACCCAGCCTAGACTACCGATGACTCCGGGCCGGATCCGCACCGGATCTGCTGATTTCCAGTGCTGATCCGGCCCGCAGTCGTTTGCTGTCTGGGAGATAACACACATGCATGTTTATTTTGTAATCCACTGTAAATCGCTTAATTGGGATAACAGCATCTGCCAGATCCGTGAATGTAACAATTGTATCAGATGTGAATGTGTAAATCGGACTGCAAACAGACAGTAGTGTATCTTTATCACTCTTGGAGTTAGGGTTTGGGTCGTCATCTGATAGGATGTTACAAACTCTTTTATAAACTTGTGGATCACATTCTGAGAAGGTGGCAAACATTTTTGCATTGCAATTTTTGATAGGGACAGCCTGTCAAACAATAGATTTGGCATGTTGCTCTTTTAAAACTCTGAAAGCCGTGACATTTTCCTGCACAGGTACTGTTCGATCTATCATTTATGAGCTGAGTATGCAGGCGGCGTAAACAACAGGGTGACCTTCAGTGTGCACCGCTGAGCCAGTGTGACCACCCCAAAGTCCTAATGGACCAGCTGTGGCCCTAACAACAACACCCACCAGCTTATGAGTTCACCGATACGCACGTTGCCTGGTTACAAAAAGCATAATTAAATGTGATTATCATCCACTTCACGTACAGTCTGAAGTATTTAAGTGTTCTGGTTGTTGTTGTTTTATTAAACGGTAACAAAATCAAAATTCCTCACAAAGAGAGATACAGGTATTAGGAAACCGTTATGTGTATGTGTCCCATGAACTCTGCGGGCCTGAAAAATGTGAGATTTACTGGGGTTAGAATTTGATGAATGTTTTATAGATTAAACTTCATTCTGTTTGGTATTTATACAAGGTCATCTGTGACTACAGCACTTAAAACGCTCTTAAAATGTTTTACTTCTTGGCTCTTCAAATATACACTAAAATCAAATATTTCATAACTAGTTAAAAAATATGTATTGTTTGGTAAAATAATTTATTATAAATGTCTATACTCTCTCTACCCAACAGATTTCCAAATCCCACAGAGATGTCTGGAATGGACGGATCACTGGATGAGATAAACGGCACTGAATTTGACAGCGAGACCGTCCTGAGATTCAGCCCTACATCTGTTTCAACAGGGGCGGCCACTGTCTTATATAGCCGGACTGCGAATGTGTATGTCTACATCTCCATCTTCCTCAGCTTGCTGCTCTTCCTGCTTACCCTGTTAATCATTGCTCTCCACAGGCTAAAGAACCTCATTTCTTCCAGTTCTTCATACCCAGAATGCAGCAGTGAGGCGGGAAGCTCCTTCACTAATATGGAGATCTGCAGCGTTTCCTCACAGAGATCAGCTGTTTCATCACTGTCCTGCTAAAAGACTGACAGAAAGAGAGAGCTTTATCACACTCATCTGTGAATTTATTTTTGATCTTTTATAATTCTTTAAGCATTTTAGATGTGATTTGGTATGTATACATAAATATTTATCATTATGTGTTGTTAATATTTTAAGATGCCATTAAATAATTTAGTAAACAATGTAATACACGATTAAAATGATTTCTTTTAACAACCACAGACAGATTAAAATTTAATAGGTCTATAGAATCATTATGTAAGTCTTGTATTACAATTTTGAAACATTGTAATGCCGTTTGCATGTACATAATATACTGTAAATAGTTAAAACTGTCATACTGAGATATTTCAATAAAGTATGCATTGAGAAAAAAGTATTACATATTCTTTCACCACACACAAACGTGGCTTAAAAACTCAATGTGTTAACATAATATCCACTGAAACAGTATAAGTTTGGGTAATATTGGATGGCTCTTCTTCCTTTTCAAATACACAATAATTTTTTTATTGAAATAAGGTTTATGCTTTGAACGAAACAATACAACACACATTTTAAAGACCAGGATGCAACAATCTCAAGACACATGATCGTTGAATTATTCAAAGATAAAGTGAATGGTTTTCATAGCTTTTTTATATGTATATAGCATATATCTTTTAAAAAGATAGATAGATAGATAGATAGATAGATAGACAGACAGACAGACAGACAGACAGACAGACAGACAGACAGACAGACAGACAGACAGACAGACAGACAGACAGACAGACAGACAGACAGATAGATAGATAGATAGATATTTCCATAACATAAGAAAATGATTTCACAGCCTGGAATCTTGATGTAAATCTAAGAGCAGAATGACGTCATGAAAGATCATTAGCGGAAGTAAGAGACAGTACGTTGTGAATGCTTAAATCTTCTAAGTTCTACGTGTTAATGCTTTCAAATTTTGTGCACACTAGTTTATAGATATATCCTTACGGCTAACATATTCAGACTAAAAGAAACAAATCTATTTTGATTCCATGAGGAGAGTGGCCGTTTCTCAATCCGAAGGCTGCAGCCTGCGGAGGTCGCATATGCAGGGTCCATACGTCATCAAGTCTGGTTTACCAATACATTCGCAAGTCGTAAGCATAATTACAACAATATACGATTAACTAAAAATAATAATAAACTCTATAATTGTTAATATTCTAAAACAAGACAGTCTTGATGACGTATGGAGCCTAGATATGTGACTTCCGGAGGCTGCAGCCTTCAGATTGAAAAACGGCCATAAAGTGCCGCAGGGACGACGTATTTTTAAAGCCAACCTGGAAATCAGCGGAGCGGGACACTCTTGTTACCTTGCTAAAAGCCTATTCATTTTTTTCTTGGAGAATTTACAATAATAATATATTAATAGGCTACTACAGCAGTGTATCCAAATGTAAACTGTCCGGAAAACAATAAAAAAACATCAAAATTAGATCATTTAAAAGAAAAAATAAAGACATTGTTGCTGGGCGGGCAATGTTATATTAAAATATTTTATTATTAAAATAAAATAATTAATCATATATGTGTGAATTTGTTTGCCCTTCCGATAAAAAATCCTATTCATTTCCTCCATAGACAATTACACGTTTTGTCCAACAAGATAACCTTCACAGATAAACACCATTTTTATGAATTTTGAAGTCATTTTTTTATTTCTAGCAAACGCTAGACTTGAAAAAAGTTGTGTCTAAATTCTGTTTGTGTCCAAGTAGAGGTAACTGCAGGCTGGAGCAATGGGCGCGGCAAGAGGTCGGAAAGAAATGGGGCGTGCCACGAGGAATAGGGCGTGCCGTAAGGTCTTTTCAATTGGACGCGAAAAGCTTCCTTATCCGCATAAAAGCGAGCCATAAACTTAATCACTATATATTATGTTGCTTGCTGATGTATGTATATAAACAATTTTATCGTAACACACAGAGCAACACTCACACGCTGTTTGCTGATTCACTCAATTCTTTTACTGCTTTATTCAGTACAGAACTCACTCTAATATAGAACACTGTTGCCCCCTAATGGCAACTCTTCATATAGCACAACATTTAGCTGCATATATAACACCATACAAAATACATTTCTTTCACTGTAAAAATAACAATAATGATATTGAGAATACATTCAAAAGTACGTTACCTTCGACACCTTCTGTATAACGCGGGTTACATGACGTCATCACCACCGCAACTTTTTCAGGATCAATCATTGAAACATTCGTGATGTTTGTGATGGATGCACTTTTTGTGGAGCATCACTTAGAGATGTTGAACATTTGTTTTTGTGTTGCCCCTTTTCTGTTTCGTTTTGGACTGACTTCAAAATAGGTATTCCTAAAATAGAAATTCCCAGTATTAGAATTTAGAACGACATTTTACTTTGTTTCCAAAACCCATATTTTTCTGGAAATAATTATATAATTAAATTATTTTGTCGACGTTTTATATGCATGGTACACAAACAAAAGAAACCCTCCTATATTGACTTTTATAGGACCTCGCAGTATACTTGGAAACCCTTTCAAACATGAGACCACAAAACAAAAAGTTTTTGAAAATATCTATAACTACTTTGATTCATAAACTTTTATTTTTGTATTCATTTGTATTTTTCATGTTATACTTGTTATTCTCCGATTTACACATTTTGAGCTGTATTTACAATGCTTTGTATTCATCATTTTTTATTGCATTATACTTGAAATTTCTGTATTTGAACTAAATAATAAAATAAAAAATCATTAAAAAACAAATTATTATTTTAAAGATAAAAATGTCTCTAAAAGTAATGTTATTTTTATAAAATTGGTACAGAAAATGTTTTGGCTGTATAAAGTCATATACGTGTTTGATCAATCACTCACCATATAATTATTAAATGAAGTAAAAACGGTTTAATAAACTTCTTTTAAGTGACATTAATCAATTAAGCAAAACAAACACCATTTTATCCAAAAAACATTTATTCAGTCATTTTTACAATATTTTTTTGAAACGACAATTGAAGTTGTCATCAAAGGCTTGTGTTCTTGTGTTCTAAACTCATTCCTTCGAACAGAAGCCATCAAACTCTCTATCTTATTACACGGCTCTCTGGAATGCTTGATTCTGATTGGTCAGTTGAGACATTTGCAGGTTCGTTCTTTTCAAATAATAACCGCTCCAAAATAATAACGCATAGCCGGTACTACTTGCACAAGTAAAATCGCTCCGCGCCAATAAAGATCAATAAAGATTACTGTCTGTTTGGCGCCATCTTGTGACAAACACTCGACAACCACGACAAGACACAGAGAGCTTACTGAGACTGAACTTGACAAAATAGAGCATGACAGCTACGAAGCCATCACACAAAAAAATACAGAATGGGCATTAAAACTTCTCAAAGACTGACTAAAAGAGAAAAAATGGAGACAGACAAGTATGAAGCAGAGGATCTTAATAAGGTATTACGATCATTTTATGCATCTGTGCAAAGTTTCGCGGAAGGATAAAAATGTTAATTTAAAACAAATATGCCAATAAAACGTTTCAAATTCATATTCATGTCCAGTTTTTTTTTCTTATGTGGCAAGTAGCCATGTAATAAGCGGGATAATGTAGAGGCAGCCGGTAGTTATTGGGAAATAAGCCCCTTCAGTGTGATACAAGACCCTCCGCTTCGCGTCGGGTCCTGATCACACTGTCGGGGCTTATTTCCCAATAACTACCGGCTGCCTCTACATTATCCCTTACTTAACGCACAGTGACCCCCTTCATGGCGTACCGCGCGAAATCTGTTGCTTTGCAAATGGCTTTGTATCTTGCGATATTCACAAGGTCTAACAACACTGAGAGCACAGAAGGGACATCGACATAAATCGCCGACTCGGATGTCTTCGATGCAAATGCATTAATTTTTCTCACTGTAACATGTATCTGTCAACAACAATTAAATAATCCCCGAAGCTGAAAAGACGTCAAGCAAAGAGACCATCAAATTATATCGCACATGTATTATATCAATGTTCTTCTTTCCATCAAAAGAAAATTACGATTTCTTTTTAGCTAAAGGAAATGACGTATAACTATGGTTACGGCTGATTGGCCAACGCAGTTGCCAGGAGGAAGCTCCTTTGACCAATGAGAAACCTCTTACAACGCCCCTACCTCCTGCCACGCCCCTACCTCCTGCCACGCCCATTGCTCCAAGCTGCAGCTACCCCTGTCTCTTTGTGTCCGCTGCCGCTGAATGTGAAACTGTGCTATTGTATGGTGCCACTAGAGGGCGCCGTATGATCTGATCATCTACAGTCATGTGTTTCTTCGGTGGTTGTCATCACAGCGTTGTTGTTGTTTTTTACTCAAAGGGATTCTTCAGGGATCACATGCGCTCTCTTCCTTAATAAGAAGCCTTTAAAACGCTTTTATTTTCATTTTATACTAAGTTACCGAATGCAGAGTTCACAAAAGTGATCTGAGCGTTGGCCCTGGCTTAAAACAACACGCGTGACAGTAATCTTTCTCTACAAAAATGAGCGAGAGCGTCCACGCTGCGGGAAAAGACGGACAAACCTCCGGAGCCGCGGAGAGCAGCACCACCATGTCGGACCCGGAGAACTTCTCGTACGACGCTGACGACCCCGGCGACGAGAGCGACGTGCTGGATGCATCGGACGCGAGAGACGGAATGGGCAGCCCGGAGGAGCTCAACGACGACGAGACGTCCGGAGAGGGCGAGAACGTACCGAAGACCTGCATCTATGACGGCTGCACGGAGACCACGACACAGGTGGCCAAAGCCAGGAAACCGTGGATGTGTAAAAAACATCGCAATAAGATGTACAAAGACAAATATAAGAAGAAGAAAAGCGATCAGGCCATGTCATCTGGAAAAATGGAGGTAAGATTTTGTTGGACAAGCTGTTTAAAGTCACTGAGTGACAAAATTCAGAAATTATCTACAACTGTACTTTTAGATCTTATGTTTTAATTTAATTCGTGCTCTGATTATGACAAATATTTGTTTATAAACTTTTGTCTGTTTGGATCTTTAATCGTAGGAGGGATCGGAGGAGAGGCCTGTCTCTGTTACTAAGCAACGGCTGGGTACTATAGGAGACAGACCAGCCAGACCTTCCCTCATTGAGCAAGTCTTAAATCAGAAGAGGCTGGTATGTAAATCACTTAAAAACTACATTTTTAAAGTATCACTGAAATGCATTTAAGTGTAAGTTAATGTTGTGTTGTTTTGGGCTATAGTCTCTGTTGAGGAGCCCAGAAGTCATCAGCTTTCTACAGCAGCAACAACGATTGCTGACCACACAGAACCGGGGTCAAACCGAGCAAAACTACTGAAGAGGTTTACCTATGACTGTTGGGGATTTTAATGCAACCATGTTTCAAAGACATTTTAAATTGGGAATGTTGTGTATTGAAATGGAAACTGTCAGCATCTGTGACCTGCACCATCATTGTGCATCAGCAGTGTGCATTTACTGTGTGTAAATGCCACATCTAATGACATTTTAAAGTGTTTTTAAAATAATTATGAAAAGCATACACAGTTGCAGCTGTTGTAGAACCCATTTTATATTAATTATTGTTTTAAAATTAAATGTATTTATTTGTAATGATTTTATAACTTTCATTAATAAGTGCAAACATTACCATATCGGTAATTAATGTACATCCAAATGTGAATCATGTGATTTCTGAATAACAATATTTTTATTGTTAATATTGAAAGTTACTATTTATGTGGGTTTTTTTTTATTCTTGCGAGTGTACACACACACACACACACACATTTGTTGAATCATCTTTATTATTAATTTAAAGATGAGCAAAGCTGGAAGTGGTAAAGAGTGATCAAATAAAGTTTTTATTAAAACACTTATCTAACCACACAACAGTTTTAGACAGCTTATTACTGTACCTCCTGGCTTATCCTACATGTACCATAAACATCCACTGAATTAACAGATATTTTCACGAGACGGCGTAATGCAGCTATAAAAGTCACTCCAAGTCCTCTCTATCCGTGGCCATGAATGCATCTAATGCATTATGACACAGAGGAAATAGGATTGTGTGGGGATCCCATTTGGGTCAGAACCTTGTCGAGCCATTGCAGTGGTCCGTGAAGGTGGATTTCTATCCAGCAGGGGGTGCTGGTGACATCCTGACGGTGATACTCTGCTCCCCAACCCTAAAAAAAAAACAAGATGATATAATTATTCATCGCAAGAATTTGTGCACTTGTAAGATTAGCAGGTGTAAATATATTATAATACAAACAATTATATAAATCCTTATTTCAGAACTTTGTGTCATAGAATAGTAGTGCACATAACCTGAAATAAAAAGTGTTGTATTGGAGAACGAACCTGTTTTCAGTCCACTGGTGTGTGGATGTGCTGTGTATGCATAATAAAATCAGCCGAGAAAACTATGGGATGGGGGCTTATCCTAGTCCCAGACTAAAAGGCATATTTGATCTGCCTTAATTTAAAAACACCTTGCACTGACATATATTAGTGACATTGTTTTGTCTCAAGATGCACACCAGTATTGTTTTTAGTAAGGTTTGTTTGTAAAAACTACTTAAATGTCCTAATATAACTAAGGCCTAGTCCTGGTTTAATCTAAACCCTGTTCGGGAAACCACCCCTATGTATCGTATCAGCCTAAGTAAGTAACCAGAGAAGTGCAGTTAAGAGTTACGATGATCTGCAGTGTGTTTTGGCAGCACAGCAACCATAAAACTGCAAGCCAAAGATTAAAATAACTACATAATACATTTACATAGCAACACATAGAAGATATTCTATTTAAATGTGATAACCCCCTTGGGACTGTGAATGATCATCATGACCTTTCACCTGTATTCATTCTCTACTTCCATACTATACAGTAAAAGTCTAGGTACGCACAAAAGCCAAAAATATTAAGACTTATAAAACAAAGCAATGTTCCATTTATAAATCACAGATCACCTGCAAGTGTGCGTACATGAATCATCCTCAGATCCCACCCTGAAGCCCATTCTCCATTAAGTTTGTTTTTATAGATCACAACCTCTGCATGGGAAGTGGTGTACGCACGTTTTCAGCCCCGTTTTGTGTGTACGCACACTTTATAAATGAGGTCCCAGGTGTTCTGGCGCATTGCTAGATGATATATGCAAAAACCTCATAGTCTTTACCTTAACAAAACTCATCCTGATCGTACACATCTTGGTGAGCTCATACACCACCTCGAAGCCGTGATTTACTGACTGCGACAGCAGCTGCGCAAACAGCTGATTGTTGAAGATCTTGAGGCTACATCCACTCGGGATCTTGCAGACGGTGGTGGGATGGAAACCGTGCTGGTAGTTACAGTTCCGACTCTGAATGAAAATACTGCTGTCACTCAAACACTCTGCGTACACCTCCCCTCCAACATAATACAGGTGCACACCTGAAATGAGGTGTGAGAAAGTTAGTTAATAAATGTTGTGTTTATTTTACTAAACCTTTTTAACAGAAAATCAAAACTGCACTTCTAGAATTATGAACATTTAGGCTTTACAAGTTCAACGAAAAATACAAATTGTACATTATAAAACTCAGACAGCAGACAACTTTGGATCCGGCCCAGAATCGTCTGCTCTCAAGGAAAAAATTATTATAAAAGTGGCTTTTATTAACATTTGTTCACCAGACCCACAATGTTCGGACAAAAACAATCATAATATATACTGTATAGATACTGGAAATAATATGGTAAACTCCAGCAATCTGATTGTTCAGTTCTCAGCATTCAACATGCCAAAAGCAATGTGGCATGTGGCAAACCTTAAAGGAATATTCCATTTTCTTTAAAGAAAAATCCAGATAATTTACTCACCACCATGTCATCCAAAATGTTGATGTCTTTCTTTGTTCAGTTGAGAAGAAATTATGTTTTTTGAGGAAAACATTGCAGGATTTTTCTCATTTTAATTGGCTTTAATAGAGCCCAACATTTAATACTTAACTCAACACTTAACAGTTTTTTTCAACGGAGTTTCAAATGACTATAAATGATTTCAAACGAGGCATAAGGGTCTTATCTAGCGAAACGATTGTCATTTTTGACAAGAAAAAAAAAAATGCTCTTTTAAACCACAACTTTTCGTTTAGGTCCGGTCCAGCGCAACCTAACATAAATGCGTAGTGACATAGGGAGGTCACGTGTTACATATATAAAACGCAAATTTGCGGACCATTGTAAACAATAAACTGACACAAAGACTAATTAGTATCAGTTGACATACAACAACGTAGGAACAGTCCTCTTTCAACACATTTGTAAACACTGGGGCGGAGTTTCGCGTTCGTCCTCTGTGACCTCTTGACGTCATGACGTACCGCGTGGGGTCACGCTGGCGCATCACGACTGGATCTAGACGAAAATTTGTGGCCCAAAACTGGACATTTTCCACTTTTCTTGACAAAAATGACAATCACTTCGCTAGATAAGACCCTTATGCCTCGTTTGGGATCGTTTATAATCATTTGAAACTCTGTTGAAAAAAACTGTTAAGTGTTGAGTTAAGTATTAATTGTTGGGCTCTATTAAAGTCCATTAAAATGAGAAAAATCCTGCAATGTTTTCCTCAAAAAACATAATTTCTTCTCGACTGAACAAAGAAAGACATCAAAATTTTGGATGACATGGTGGTGAGTAAATTATCTGGCTTTTTCTTTTAAGAAAATTGAATATTCCTTTAATAAAATTAATCTCCTGAACCATCCTGATCGGGATTATGCTCCCCCTTTTGGCCCTGCTCCCTACAGGATCTCTCACATAAGCAGACAGACCTCAAATTTGGCCTCTGCCCACCTCTTCCCAGCGTGTGTACACATACCTCCCTGCCACTGTTGTAACCTATAGCAACACTTAATGTCTTTCCAACACTGGCAAAGAGATACCGACTTCGCACCCTGAGAAAAGCCAACATTTGTGTTGACTCACTCTCTGGGTCTCTGAAGGGCAGCATTTATTGCCCAACACTAACTGGCGGTGTCTCGCCCAAAAATAAAACAATGAAATGGTAAACACACCTTTGCCTATGTGTCTGCGGGTGTGTTCGATGGTGGAGTTTCGGTTGACGTTGGACAGTAATCCGAGACAGAATCGGTTCTTGTTGTTGGAAGGGTCCGTGAAGCCGTCCACGAGGATGCTTCTGTCGGAGGCGTGAAATGTCTCGCCCACCCGGTTGTTCAGTTCGTAATACGCCACTGAGCACCAGTACTCTGGTTCTTCATAACACACTGGCCTTAAATCTGACAAACCAAAAACATATTAGTGTTATTGAGCAGCCATAGCAAGTCTACCTCATAAAACGTTCATATGCATTTTAACCCCAAAATCCAAATCTTTATAAATAAATGTTCCTATACTTCAATTGGTAGTGCACTGTGATGCATTAGCAACGAAAAGGCCAATGCTTCGATCCCTGGGTACACACGTACTGATAAAACGGTAAGTAGGTTTAGTCTGGCACTATAGCAGGTGTCTTACCTCTATGTGCCGCAGACAGAATGAGTTTATTGGTGTTGGAGGTGTCTCCTGGTTTCACGTCTTCAGAAGATGTGGTCTCCATCATACTATAGGGTGGAGGAGGGGTCTCTGCTGTACATACAAATATATAGTAGTATATAAGGTAATGCACAGGTTTTGAATAATGAATACAAGATATGACTTTTTAATGCACCTGTGATTTGATATGGGCTTCCAGGTTCTGTCCCACTGCTTGGGGAGTTGGGGTAGCTGTGTGCGGTTGGAGACTGATTTAAAGAGTTAGAAGGGGACGAAGAAAAGGAGCTACAAGGAATCGGAGGGAATGAATCCGGGTAAGTGGCGTTCTGCGGCATCAGGGGTTCGTTGTGTATGGAAGCGTTCCTGAACTTTGCCAACAAGCTGTGCTGTGGGTTGAACTCACTGTGACGTGGCACGAGAACTGGCGGCAGCACTGTGAAGAACAAAGCACCGAACTTACGAATACAACTAAAAATACACAGTGGAACAAAATACAGGGTTCCCACACCTTGGCTAGCTTCAAATTCAAGGACCTTTCAAGGACTTTCCAGGTCCAATACCATCAAATTTAAGAACTAAATCTGAGGACACATTTCAAGTGAGAGCAAGATACATTGTTACTCGCGCTGTGTCACTGCGGTGACACTTTGGGGACGCCTCCAGTGGTAAGTGCGTCTGAATGTGTATTTCAAATTCAACCAATGGTGAGGCTTAACGACAAAAAACCAGGATGCAGGAAGTATATCGCTATCTGAAATATTACCAAAGACAGCATTACAGGGACACAGGAAGTATGGCAAGGGAGACCTAGCGTCTCGTTCCCTTCTCAGGGAACAACAGTTACATACGTAACCTGAGATGTTTTCATGTGTCAAACACAACTGTGCAAAAAAGCATTTTGGTATGAATCAACATTCGCATACAGAAGATATAAGCATTTAAAGCGAACAGTTTAGCACGTGTGCTTAAAAAGATTTTTTTCTAGAAAACTTCTTGCATAAAATAGATTCAAGCACTTTCAATGACCTGTATCTATGTATGTAAATTTTCAATAACTTGTTTTTAGTACCGTATTTATACCTGGTGTCTCCACACGCCGGTAATGATACGGGTTGATGCAGATCTCCTTCTGTTTGGAGCCGAAAGGAAACTCGCAACTGTCCAGTGCTTTGAGCTCATGGTGGGATTGAAGATCCGGCCAGCGCCACACTCTACAGTAGATGACGTGCGGCAGACCTTTACGATGGGACACCTGGAGCCTACCGTCCAGGGAACGAGGAATGGTAACACACTTGCTGGGCTGTCCGGGACAGCTCAGAGCCTTTTCCAGGTCTTCCATGGCCCCCTTTTTTTTCTTAAGCTTCTTCACGAGAGAATCAACGGCCTTTTCTGCCCACTTTTCTTCTTCATCTCCTTGTTTCCATCCTAGTAGTCTTTTCACAGCTGGACTGGTGAATGAGAACAGGGATGTGATGGATGTACTGGAGTGCATCGTGGAACAGGGTGACACTTAGGACTGGATTTGTCTCGAAGCTTGGGGCACACAACGGAGATCTGTTCAAATCACTTCCACCCTGAAAAAAAGAGTCACAGTTTATTTCTTTAAAGCCAAGATACAGACGTTCTTAGAAAGTAAGACTGTGATTTATTCATCAAGCGTCAACAGATAAGCTGTTCTTCCATTATCGAACAGAAATAGTGTTGATCCTATATGAAATAAACACAGGAGCGCTATTTTAATTCAACAGGAGCATTATTTGAAGACAATTAAGCACATTTGCCCCTAAAACCTAATAAGAATAATGCAAATTAGGATTTATTGTTGCTGACAACAGGTCCTACTGTATTCTCACTGCGTCTCACCTATTCTTCCTGTCCTTTTCCTGTCAAAGCTTTGTGGTGCAGAAAGCGATCCGCTGAAAATCAATGCAGTGTGGGAATCTGAAACCAGAGTCACCTGATTCCATCTTTGACCGGACAGGGCAAATAACTGTTTCTGAAACTATTGCTTATGATAACAGAATCAAATGAGTTAATTTAAACTATAAAATGCAGAGAGGTTTAATTTTTAAATAAACACATGCTGTCATATCTATGGAGGGTCTGCTCTGTTCTCAAAGGCTGCGTGCCCTTATGAAGCTGACTGGCGTCTGTGAGTCTGAGTGCTGAGATAGACTTAATCACCTCACTCCCACGCTTACACTTTACTCCACTCTCCTTTGTTTTTATTTGCTTTAGAATTAAAATAATACATGTGGCCTTTATTATATAAATATATCAAGTACATCCAGCTGCCACAATGTATCACTTTAGTGCAGCATCACTACCTTGCGGCGCTTCGCAGGATGTTGCGCTGTCCGATCGTGGTATGACATTACGTACCGCGAGAGCGACTCAAAAGCAGAGCTTTCGAACCGCTCTCGCGGTACTTTGATGTCACGGCGGATCTTTCTGCGCAGTGTATGAAGTCAAACACACCTATTTTCTTTGTTTACACCGCCACGCACAATTTATGCACTAAGTCGTTATGCAAGAAGCAACAAGTTTAAATGTACAAAACAAAAATAAAGTGTGTAAAGTCGGAATTGAAGCACATACAGACACTTGACACAAGCGAGTCCGCGGTCTTTTCATCAGTTATAAAACTTTCATTCTTTAAAGTTCTAAATAAATAAATAAATACAATTATTCTATGGTTCCAGAATAAGATCTAGTATTTCTTTCTTACCTTTTTGCGTGACGAGTCTGATAATAACCCAGCAGTCAGACAATTCCGCGTGCGCTCTATCTGGCGCGCTCCTGCCTGATTGGAGGTGCGCAGCGCGTGTGTTTTGGACGGAGCCCGCGACGCTCCGGCAGCAAAGAGCCGCGGCGTCAGCCTGACTGGAGCCTCAGCGCCTCAGTGCGGAATTCATCCGCAGCCCTGCTGGAACCCTACCAGCCTCGTCAGACAGACACACACAGGGGATCTTCACCGTCCTGACACTCATTCACAGGCCTGAAACCTGCCCGCAGTGCTTTTCTTTTAACTGTTTTAGGATGAGAGTATTGTTTTTAAAGTGCGTCTTTTTGAGATTGGTGGGTCAAATTGAAAATTCTTGTGTCCATACTAGTTATGGTTAGGTTAGTATAATTTATTAAAGGCATAATTTCTTACGATTTGATGAAATAAGAGACGTTACACTATAACAAATGGTAGCTTATCTGCGTATTTAATGTTAATTTTCAAGATACAGTCCAACCCCTTAATCAATTTACTATAGTATATTACCTATAATATAATTAACAAAGTTTAGCAATTATTATTATATGCTGTTTACTATAGTTAATACTAATGTATTTTACCGTATTTTTCATATGGGTTAGAAGCCCAGGTGTTTAATTAGAAAAGTGTCTCCTTTCTAAATATAACCCGTTTGTTATATTTTTTTATCAAATATAAACACCAGGTATATTTAAAGGAGGCTGACTGTGAAGCAGCCATAGTAAAAATCAAAAGGTGTAAGATTGGCCGCGAGCCAAAGGCTTTTATCGATGGACCTATTTCTCCTGCGCTCCTCCGGGCGGATGGATACATTTCGATTGCGCGAGTGCCCTGACTTGTCCAGTTAATGACGCAAGCCAGGATGGCGACAGAGAGTCTAGAAGTTTGACATTTTCACAGTTTACAACAACTGCAGGGGAACGTAACAATACTCCCAATAATGACAGCCCGCATATTTAGGGCGCTCTTTGATCAAACGAGCTTGGCAGGGAATGCTTTCCAATAAAAAAACCTAACTTATACGATCAAGGTGTACAGGCTCGTATAAATTATTAACAGGACTCAGTAGTTATGTCTCAAATGGAGAAAATTCAATATAGATGCTTAAGTCAATTATATTAAAAATAGCATCAATAATGAACCCTGTTTAAGACTGGTAAACAAGATGACCGAGTTGAATGAGATAAAATGCCTTCCTGGAAGAGAGCTGGAGGTCAAACATGGTGCTTTTTTCCAACCAATGAGTAAACCACATTAAAGCCAGGACTACATGCCAGTCCATAAACCATACACTTTTAGCGAATTATATTTTTAAACCACAAATATGGGTGTGTTTTCTAAAAGGTTATTTATAAAAAAAATAATTATAATACATCAAACGTAAATGCTGAACACAAATTCAATTTACTTTGCAAATTTCTAGCTTTTACTACAATTTGCTCGTTTTGAAAGCTTTTCTTTAATCTTGATTAAATAAAAAAGCAACATTTGTCAAGAGCTCTGTTTTCATACTACATAAAAAATTCAAAAAAGCCATTTCACATATTAACTTTTATTATTTGGCCATTTATAAGAACCATTTGCCCTTTCAAATCAAAACCCGACATGAAAAACAACATCATGACATAAAAAATAGACGTACGACCACCATGTGGTCACGGCACAGTCAGTAATAATAATAAAATGTTGATTGCACACATTTCATTTGTGGCAAAGGACTGTATGTTCAAACGCTGCCCTCACAAGCCACATTCAGCTCATGAACACTAAACAGCACACGAGCAGTAACAGCGCTACTGGGTTTTTCGGTCAGACCCCAGTTTCCAGGCACCGGTGAGATAACGCAGCCTGATAAAGACTAGATCTCTTCCCATCTGCAGCCAACTCCAAAACGGCACCAACTTTGACCCTAAAGTGTGCAATAAAATAAGCATTCATTACCTCATAGTGGAACTAACCTATATTTGCATTTCTATTGGACAGCACAAACCTTCAATCTCTGTCCAGTTAACGGCCACTTCTGCTATTGGGATTTTAAAACACTGAGCGATATACAAGAGTTCAACATCAAATGCCCTGCAAAAAAACAAAATGCATTATGTGCCGTTCATATACATGCATTTCAGAATGTGATGCTGTGTTTACATTAGCACCAATACAAGTTTATGCTGTATTTTTCCTCATTTGACGTTTAATCCTCCTCACCAGCGTTCCACGTGCAGGCTGGAGAAGGTTTTTAAGGCTGCTTCACGTGTGAAGAGCTTGAAACCGCACTGTGTGTCTTTAATGCCCCTCACACAAAAGAACCACACCAGGAAGTGGAATCCATACATCAGGAACGTCCGGAACATAGAGCGCTGTTACAAATACAAAAAGATCCTGTAAACGTTTATTTAAGGTAAATTCTGACTTGAAATAATGAGAAATATTGTGTACTTCAGCCACTGATTCTTTTTCCAGGTGAGCTCTGGATCCGCAGGAGATCGCCATGTTCTCCTGCATGGAAACATGAGTACATTTTCAGATACAGGGAGATCTCACGGCCAATGGAAAGGTCTGTTGGCTTTGGTATGCTGTAATCGGATCACCCTATCTTCTGGCTAACATTCAATTTAGTCAGTTGTGTATGCTGATATTTATAGCATGCCGAACTGAAATTTTCCAATATGCTGTTCGTCCGTTTTGGTCTACAAAAAGTGGTGACTCACAGGCTTGGGGCTGATGCTTTGAAGAGCAGCTTCCACTTTTTCAAGGTCGGCAAACTTGGTGGCTCCATCCGCGTCGGCCATAAGAATCAGGCGTCCGCGGCAGCTTAGCGCTCCCTGAGGAGAAAATCAAGTGTATGGCAATGTGATACATCGAGCTAAAAATGTATCAATTTATTTTAGCCATTATTGATTTTGTTTACATTTCCAACTAAGCAAGAAAAGTACATTTTATGTATACTGAACAAGCAGGAGTTTGTGATTTTTTTCGTGCCTTTATTTAGACAGCATAGTGGAGAGTAGGAATTGGTTGGATGGAGATAATGGAGCGGGATTGAACCTGGGTCTCCGTGAGCACACTGGTGCAATATGTCGGCGCACTAACCACAGGGCTATTGGAGGATTATTTTTTTATCAGAAAGTAGTTTTAGTCATTTTTACCATTCTTACTGCCCCGCCTTTTCCACGGTTCTTTACAAACGTCAACACTCGCACTTTTTCTGCTCCGTACTTCCTTGTGTATCCCATGGCGACCTAAGGATTCAAAACAAGCATTTAGTTAACAGCTAAGTATTTGATAAGGTTAAGGTTTAAAACACAATTAGATATATTTTACCTCTGTAGTTTTATCTTTGCTGCCATCATCTACTACAATAACCTCATAGGTGAATGATGGATTTTTCTTCTGAAAAAAGCAACATAACAGATTAGCCTTTGGCAGAACAGATTTTTAGCTACAACACTGCCATCTAGTGGTGAAAATGTGCACTGCTGTGAGATGATTTCTAATGGTGATGTTAACTAAAACAAACCTTTACAAAGGTATCCAAAAGCTTTATTTATAGAGCTGTCAAACAATTAATCGAGATTAATCATATACAAAATAAAAGTTTGCATTTGCATAATATATGTGTGTGTACTGTGTGTAATTATTATGTATATACTGTATAAATACATACACATACATGTATGAATTTAAGATTTTTCTTTATTTATATATAATATATAATATATAAATAAATATATATTTACATGTAATTGTTTATATATATATATATATATATATATAATTACACACAGTACAAACACAAACTTTTATTTTGTAAACGTTTGATAGCCCTATTTATTTACTTCTTATTACTTTTATTTATTTTTCATTCATTATAGAAGTAAATTAAAAGTAGTTAATACTGCACCTGTCTTTTCTCCAGGTATTCCATAGCTTCATCCATCATGACCGGCACTGTGATAAAACAGACATATGGTAACACGTGAATTCCTTACATTGTCTAAATTAGTTTGAATCCAGTTAAGCAGAATTTTAAGTTACGTAAAGCACAATTAAGTATACAACAAACCTACAAGAATAACATAAGAATCAAATAACAGCTTGTAAATGAAGGCTTACACATGAGAATGCATAATTGCTCAGTCAATATGAAAGATATCAAGGTTATATTTTCACAAAATGTTTTTTACATTATGCGATAATTTTTCGTAGCAAAAGTAAATCACAAAAAATTACTTTCTTCACAGACAGGGTCACAAATACTGTGTTGTATTTAAAATACAGACATTATGTGAGTTTATAATTAATGGAGAGTGATGGGGATGTCAGATCAACTCACATCTGAGTTCCTCGTTGTATGAAGGTACCACCACAGACAGCTCCAGTGAGTGAGGGTCTAACAGACTGGGGAATGACTCCTTCTTGCCCCCCGCAGTAAAGAAATATTTCTCCTTCTCATGTCGAGTATGATCTACCATCTTGGCAGTGACATGAGCAATTACAACAACCTACAGACAAGAACAGACAGGAAGTCAGTGACCTGATTTATGAGTGAAGCTCAGAAATAGCAGTGTTAACACCGTTACAACAATATCACTCATAACAACAACTACTGAACATTCCTAAACAATAAAACATTAAAACAATAAGAACACATAAACCAATCAGATATGCTTAAACAATAAAATCAATAAAGAACAGATCAATTAAAAGTCAATAACAAATAAGATTCAATTTTACCACAAATACGGCGATGAGGGCCAGGAACAGCACACACTGTAACAATTCACATATACAGCAATCCATTCTTCATATCCCAGTCAACAGAGCACTGCAGGAAAGCTGTCACCAATTTGTGGTTAAACTGTGCTGCTCTCTCAAACAAAAACAAGCCTCAAATATTAACCGGCTTCTGACTTCATAAGGCGGAACAGATATGAATGGGTGTCGTCTTGAATTACGGGGAAAAACATTAAATCTTCATTGTTCAACTTTACTTCAAGTCACAGAACACCTACGCGGAAGTCGCAGTCACAAACCACATCATCACAGCGGGCAAAGAGAGAGCGCGCTCCGCATAGCGTTTCATTAGCAACAGCGCTAGCGCCATCCAGTGGAGCGGAGGACCGCGTTTATAAAAGACGCTTTAAGGAAAGTCTCCGCACTTGACGGCCGTATTTGCAACGCCGTCGGGCAGCTATTCAACCAAGTACAAACCTAATTTAAAAAGGTGGAAGACAGATATATCGAAACAGCAAGCTAGTCACAACAAACAACGTATTCCAAAAAGACTATTTAACATACATTATTTTTTTGTTAAATTGTGCTACTTTCCAGGTTGCTCCAAGTACTGCGCATGCGCAAAAGTTGGCAAGGGATTTGTTGAACTCAAAATAAGTACCTCCCCCAGCGAATATTTAGTCTTATTGATTGATGATTGGCTGTTTTACTGGAAGGCGGACTTCCTTACGGTCACCCCGTTGATGGTTGCACATTTTCGCTTTATAGTATTATCACTGCGGCATCTGGTAAATATCCACAGTCTTTGTTTTCACGTGGTGTCACTAAACATCATGGCGGCTGGTTTCAAGTAAGTAAATCTCTAGACAGCATGACTTACATGCGTGGACTGAATACACTTGCAGCAAACAAGAATATGTTTTATCCTAATTACAAAACGCACCAGATTTTTTCATAAGGATGCCGACATAATTTAATGTAATTATATAATCAACTAATATGTTTTTTCCAGAACCGCAGAGCCACTTGAATATCACAGGAGCTTTTTGGTGAGTTGATCAGTATTGTATTTATTTAACGTTACTCGTGGCTGTGAAGTAGAATGAACTGTTATAATTGAAAGTTGAATTAGCTGTCATCTGATGTTTAACAGAAAGAAAACTGTCGTTCAGATGGAAGGGACTTGGGAGAGTTTAGACCTACAACGTTGAACATTAGTAAGTAATAGTCATCCACATATTTAAAATCAGATGTATTACAAAACGACCGAAAACGTAAACATGATAACGGTATATCGTTTGTTTAATGTTCTTCAAGACTCCATAAATACTGCAGATGGATCAGCAATGGTTAAAATAGGAAACACGACAGTAATGTGCGGGATTAAAGCTGTAAGTATTCGTTATTATCATTTTTCATTAAGTCTGTTTTATAAACTTATATTCAGTGTTAAAGTTACGACACTTTTTGTATTGACAGGAATTAGCAATGCCCTCTTCTGATTCTCCAAATAAAGGATATATAGGTAACACTTATTATTAACACGTTTTTATTTACGTAACGTTACATTACCGTTCAATATTTGATTCATTAAAATTGTAGAAAAAGCACAATTGTAAATTTGAGAATTATGATGTGACTAAAAAGCAAGGGTCAAAGGTAACTTTTCAGTCCCTCAGAGTTTTGGTTTTTTACCTCAGTTTTTTTTAACTGTGGTAATTCAAATAAAATGTCAAAAGCTTTTCACAATACTTTGTTATATTCATTATGATTAATAATAATTAATGGATTCAGATAATTTATATTAAAAAATCTGCTTTAAATCATGTCCCTGAGGCACTACTTTGCACTTGAAAAATATTTAATAAAAAGTGTGGCGTCTGTAATTTTTGGCAATAATGTACCGGTAAGCATTAATTATTATTATTATTATTTAAAAAGAACACTAACAAAATTAAAGAAAATAAAAAATCAAATTATTGTATACAAAACATTCTGTATGTACCTCAGTTTATATATATTAAATGTATATTTCATGTCATTTGTCCATTTAGGAGCTTTGATGCAGTTTACATTTCATTAATAAATTTTGCCTTCTGGTGTTTTAGTCCCAAATGTAGATTTGCCACCTCTGTGCTCATCTAAATTCAGACCTGGTCCACCAGGAGAACAGGCTCAGGCAGCCAGTCAGTTTATGGCTGATGTCATTGAGAGGTACAAGTCAACATTCATCTCTGTAGATAAATGCAATGCTAGATAATTCATAACTAATCATAAAAAAATAGTTGTACATATTTCAGCAAGTGCACACTTAAAGTTTATCAAGTCAAAACTTTTTCTATCCCACAGTTCAGATTTAATAAACATGGAGGACTTGTGCATTGAAAAAGGAAAGGTATGCTATTGGGATTTTTTATTATTTAAAGGGATGAAATGAAAATTATATCGTCATTTTTTCACCCTCATGTTGTTACAAACCTGTATAAATTAGTTTAAAGGAAGGACACGAAGGAAGATATTTTCATTTTTGGTGAACTATTCCTTTAACGTCTGCTCAGGGTCTCCAAATCCACTAACACACTTTATTCTTTATTTCAGCTTTGTTGGGTGTTGTACTGTGATATAATGTGTTTGGATTATGATGGGAACTTACTTGACAGCTGCATTATAGCTCTGCTTGCAGCTTTAAAGAACGGTAAGCGTTTCTACTGAATATATATCAGTTCCTCATCTCACCACACCTCTGTTGTTCTGAATAATGCTGATCATATATTTCAGCACAACTCCCTGAAGTCACGATAAACAAAGAGACAGATTTAGCGGAAGTTGACATCCAGACAAAGAAAAATTTGAAGATCAACCGGCACCCTGTTGGCTCATCGTTTGCAGTTTTTGACGAGTAAAACTTTTTGTTAGCTCTCTGTTAAATAGCCAGTCATATTTTTATGAATAGTATACACAGCAAAAAATGATTTTCAAGAAAAAAAAATCTTTTGTTTTCAGTAAAAATATCAAAAAATTCTTAGAGTCGCAATGAAATTGAAATGAAAAACTATATATATATATATATATATATATATATATATATATATATATATATATATATATATATATATATATATATATATATATATATATATATATATATTTTCATATTGTGGTATTATTAACAAATGACTTTTCTGTGAGCTTCATTATTTTTAAAAAATTTGTGTGTGCTCACAATCATTAATCAAAAATGCATATCTCCTCCCCTCCTTAATCGATCACATCCGGTCATAAGTATGGCAGGTGGGCGGGGTCCGGGAGAAGATCGCAGCAATTAGCAACATGACCCAACTTTAAACGATCCAATCAGATCTCGATGGACAAATTCAAATCCAGCCCTGCCTTATTTCATCTCAAAATCCATTTCAATCGGATATACGTCACCACGGGGGAAAATAAGGCAATTGCTACTTCTGTTTAATGGCGACTTTAAATTAAGATGCAAGACGACCCAAGAAAATAAGTCTAGTTTTTAGACCAAAAATATCAAATTTAATGGATTTTGTGCATAAAACACGGAAAAAAATCTTGAATTAATTGTTATAGTAAAATGTTCAAGATTTTTTTGTTTACCCCATTGGCAGAATTTTTTGCTTGTTTTATGCACAAAATCAGTTAAATTTTGATATTTTTGGTCTAAAAACTAGACTTATTTTCTTGATGTTGTTTTGCTCATCATAAAAAAGCATCTTAATTAAAGAATTTTTTGATATTTTTACTGAAATCAAGACAAAAATACTAAGATTTTTTTTCTTAAATAATTTTTTGCAGTGTATGTTTTTCTGTCAAACAAAGTAATATTTTTTTTGTAGATTCACTAAGCACTTTTTTTTCTTCGAGCAGTACCATCAGTATAGTAGACCCTACAGCCGAAGAGGAAAACTTGTCTACAGCGTTATTGACTGTAGTAACAGATGAAGAGGATCGACTGTGTGCCGTTCACAAACCAGGTGAGACGGGGATCGCCTTTAAAATATTATGTTGACCAATAATATCTTAGCACCTGTCGTCTACCGTGTTGTGTTTTTTTTATAAAAGTCTGTAAAAGTTTTAATAATTTAAAATGAATTTTACATAAGGACTAGGGTTGCAAAAGTCTTGGAATTTTGAAAATATCTGTGGAAATTGTACAGGAATATATGAACATGAACATCAGTGAGATTGTATGTGATTTGTATAAATTGCAAAAATTCCTTTAATTTTCCAACTTGGAATATTAAAAAAATTCCTAAGCTTTGCAAAACTACAAGGTACCTAGAGAGGATGAACATAATTTTTGTCTTTCTTTAAATCTTTCACATATTTAATTTTGTTGTTTCAGGTGGGACTTCTTTATCAGCTGAAAAACTGCAGCACTGCATAAATCGCGCCGTAACCAGAAACAAAGAAATCGTCAAACTGCTGGACAAAGTGACCGAGAGCGTAAAGGTGTCCAAATAAACACACCAAGACGTTTTTATCTAAAAGCTGTATTTTTCACTGTCAATATATACTTTCTTTTATCACAATAAAACTGCCGACAAAGACCATTTACAAAAATTCTGCCTCGGTGAAATGTCTTCCACTCACATGGTTTAGATTTTTTTTCATAAGAATATACATCAACTTCCCCGCAGTATAACAAAATGCCGGTTTAAAATGTGCACATAATTGCATGCTGGGACAAGGCTGCCTAACACTTTGACATCCAGCAGTAAAGAGAAGGGTTTTCTCTTGTAACGGTAACATTGAGCAACAGGTGATTGAGGCACATCTGTACGGCCCTTATTAGTGTGCACAGGGTCCGCTTTCTCGAGCCGAATGGGCTCTCGTAGAAAGGGCCACTTGGAAGGAGAACAAAGACGGCATGCCTTGGAGAACCCTACAAGAATCGTCTCATTTCATATCTTGTATTTCGTTAAAAAATACGGTAATACTCTAAGGTCCCCTGCTCTAAAAATCCTTGCCATCTATTTATCTGTCCTGAGGTCAGGCGGGCAATTCCTGTACCTCTTTAAACATAAAAAACATTTTTAGTCCAGTCAAGCCACAGTCAGTCCGTAAAAATCTGCAGATCAAACACAGTGCCATTGTTGTCTTCCTCATGATGGGTGCGTGGCCGGGGCCGAAGGTCATGATTTGGGAAGGGGCTGTGGGGTGCTCCGTTTCCTCTTACTTCTTGGCTGGTTGGCGGAATGTTGCCGTGGCAGCGCCGCCTGTGCTGCTGCCCCCACTGCCATACCCATTTGCTGCTGTTGCATTTGGTGCTGCAAGAATTGCAACTGTGCAAAAAGGAGAAATGGAAAATGAATTCACACAGTTTAAGAAGTGACGTTTGTTCTTATTGCAGCCGTGTTTCAGTAGTATCTCTTCTACTTATCACCAGAGATTATAAGAAGTATACTACCTTATAGGTAATTCATTTTACATACTAAAACCGCCACAAAGCTAAAATACTCTTCTAAGCTTTTTTTAATGCACTTTAACTACATGCTGGTAAACTTCAATTCTAGTAAATTACCAGTCAAAAGTTTGGACACGCATAATTAAATTAGTTCTTATTTTTCTTGAAAACCTTTATTAAGTTTGAGTGTGGCTTAAATCCTTTAAATTAGTTTTGAAAACATACATTGTGGATGTAGGGTGTCACGGCATTGAAGGAAATGCAACATGCGATTGTTGATTGAAATGCAAAGTTGCATGTATGTAATATACAATATGCTGTGTATTAAGTTTGCAAAAGAAAAGTTTCACATTCTTACTAAAAAAAATATCCGGATCGCCAGTCTCGCTGCTTCGACCTAAAACTTTGACCATGTAAATGTTTGAAGTATTCAATTAATTCAGTTATATGCACATCTGCGACATTTCAATATAGCTTGCAGTCCTATGTGAATATATATGATTTGCTTTACAAATTAAATTAATTTTCTTTAAAAATCTGTTGGACTGTATGGCAAAAGAAAAGCAAAGGGAGCACTGTAAAAAATTCCTTATTGCACTTACATTATTAAGTTTAATCAAAATTACTTTTCACTTTCCTGACTAGTGAGGATTTGCTATAAACTATAAAATAAAAGTTGAATTATCTTAAAGGGACACTCCACTTTTTTTTAAATATGCTCATTTTCTAGCTCCAGAGTTAAACAAGGTATTATTACCATTTTGGAATCCATGCAGCTGATCTCCGGGTCTGGCGGTACCACTTTTAGCATAGCTTAGCATAATCCATTGAATCTGATTAGACCATTAGCATCGCACTAAAAAAATAACTTAAAGAGTTTCAATATTTTTCCTATTTAAAACTTGACTCTTCTGTAGTTAAATTGTGTACAAAGGCAGACGGAAAATTAAAAGTTGTGATTTTCTAGACAGATATGGCTAGGAACTATACTCTCATTCCGGTGTAATAATCAAGTACTTTGCTGCCGTAACATGGCTGCAGCAGGCGTAGTGATATTATGCACTGCCCGAAAATAGTCCCCTGGTATTGAAAGTTACTAACGGGACTATTTTCTGGCAGTGTGTAATATCATTGCGCCTGCTGCAGCCATGTTACGACAGCAAAGTCCTTTAACTTTCCTCTTTGGTTATTTTTTTGGGCGATGCCAATGGTCCAATCAGACTCAATAGACCATGCCAAGCCACGCCAAAAGTGGCACCGCCAGACCCAGAGATCGGCCGAATGGACTCCAAAAACTGCAAAAATCAAATGTTTAACTCTAAGGGAGCTGGAAAATTACCATATTTTCAAAAAAAGTGGAGTGTTCCTTTAAAAATGTGTTGGACTGTATAGCCAAAAAAGTAAGATGTTATCGAATCTGTGATTTCTCTCTGTTGTTGCAGCATAACCCCAGCAAAAGCATCCGAGACAGTTCTGCGATGCGACTTTTGTAGATTCGCACATTGCGATGCTGATGCTAAAACAATATGTTATACAGCCCGTAATAAGAGTGTCCGAACACTTGACTGGCAGTTCACATTGTATTAAAATAAAAATAATATATCATTACTGGCTCAGACAGTGGAAAAGGTTCAACTGAAGCAAAGCTGCTATGACAAAAAAAATTTCATAAATCATGTAGCAAATATGGATGCAGTGCTGGACAGACATCAGCTGTATGTTTGCAGAAGCTGAAAGAGGGATGAATGGAGTGTTTACGGAGAGAAAAAGGCAAAAACAACAGAAACACCACAAATACTTATTCATAAAGCAGTGCTGATGGAAAAATAAAGAAGTTAAAGCAGGTTTCATTTATCAATGACCTTGTAATGCACTAACACACACACAGACACACATACACAGTCATGCTCTTGTTTGGTGTCAGTAAGACAGCAACTTCAACTCGCATCTCGGCTTAAACTAATGCAAGAACACGGCCGTTACTGCGGTCAGATGCAGAAGGAGAAAGTCTCATGAGCATTTCATAAGAGTCCAATAACACAAAGTGCATCATGCTTAGATATGAAGCACAGAAGCCAACGGAAGAAACAGTTGAATTACTTATAAAGATATATGCTGATGCCACAAGCTTGACATGAAATGCAAAACATGAAATGGTCAATAGAAGAGAAGAATCTAGGAAGCATAAATATGGCCCAAATGTTGCCATGTATGAGGACGGTAGTGTACATTATTGGCCTTGTCCCAATGGCGCACTTCATGTGGACTTTCGGTCTTGTGGCCTTAAATTGCACATGCTCGCTTAGTCTACAGGTCCGTAGATGCTCTGAAGTGTGCTCATCAGTGCCCCCTTTGCACCCTTGATGCAGGCTTTGTGCACTTTAGCATCCCAGAAGTCCTTGCGAAAGACCAATCAGACGACGGATGGGAGGAGTTCACACTGATGGGCAACTTCTCTTCCTATTTCCGGTGTGACGCTGTAGTCTGTCCCAAAATATGACTCTGGTGCACCCTCGTGGACTCGCATCAAGGGTCCCTAAAGTCTGCACTACGTGATGTCATCAAAGTGTGAACTCTGAGGATGTCCACAAGTCCGGAGTGTGCCATTTGGGACAGGGCCTATGTATAGCATGAAGCATTTTATCTAAACAGTAAATGCATAGACATCGTATAACAGACCGATCCGGTCATCTCGGATTCCTCAAACAGACCTTTGTGCCGCGAATCTAATAGCAATCCGGTACATCAGGGTTTCCCAAATTGGGTTCAAGAACCTCTGGTTGATCGTGGGGGAATTGCAAGAGGTTCGTGAATTGAAGAAAAAATTATTATAATACACTCCAAAAAAATTCTTAGTATTTTTGTCTTGTTTTTAGTAAAAAATATCTAAAAATTCTTAAATTAAGATGCTTTTTCTTGATGAACAAAACAACCCAAGAAATTAAGTATCAGAAAATATCAAATTTAAGTGATTTTGTGCAAAAAACAAGCAAAAAAAATCTACCAATGGGGTAAGCAAATTTTTCTTAAATTTAGTGTTTGAGAAAAATGTTCTAGATTTTTTGCTTACCCCATTGGCAGATTTTTTGATATTTTTGGTCTAAAAACTACTTATTTTCTTGGGTTGTTTTGCTCATCAAGAAAAAGCATCTTAAAGAATTTTTAGATATTTTTTACTGAAAACAAGACAAAAATACTAAGAAAAGTTTTTCTTGAAAATAATTTTTTGGAGTGTACACTGCAAAAAACGACTTTCCTACTTAGTATTTTTGCCTTGTTTTCAGTAAAAATGTCAAAAAATTCTTAAATTAAGATGTATTTTCTTGATGAGCAAAATTACGTAGGAAAATAAGTCTAGTTATTAGACAAAAAAAAATATAAAATGTAAGCGAACACGTGCTTAAAACAAGCAAAAAATTCTGCCAATGGAATAAGACAAATTTTCTTGAATTAAGTGTTTATGAAAAAGTAAACTTATTTCAAGAAATTTTTTCTTACTCCATTGGCAGATTTTTTTGCTTGTTTTAAGCACAAGTTCGCTTAAATTTTATATTTTTTGTCTAATAACTAGACTTATTTTCCTTTTGCTCATCAAAAAAATACATCTTAATTTAAGAATTTTTAGATATTCACACTGAAAACAAGACAAAAATACTAAGTAAGAAAGTCATTCTTTGCAGTATAATAGGTAATAATAACAATAATTATGTAAAATACGACTAATAAAAACTTACTAAATTATTGAAATATGTACTTATATCTCAGGGGTACTTCAAGTAAATAATTTAGGTAAAATTATTGAAAAACCTTTTTGTAAACATATTTGTGATGAGGACACAAATACTAAAATCATTTTTATCTCCCCCCAAGCTCGATGATAATATTTCTAATTTCAAATCACACATAAACAGACATTATCTAATAGGATTTAAAAATGCTATTAGCTATTGGTTAACATCAACTAATAACCTGATTGGTCTAGAATAGATGATGTCAGCAAGAAAAGTTGATTTATGTCTAAAGTTAAGTCACAGTTTGCTTGATAAACTGACCAGGAATGCTGTATTAAGCAAATAATTTTCCCTTTAAAGGCCTGTCAGAGAGGAATCGAAGCATTCAGCTAAGCAGGGGTCAAAGGTCGGTCTGATATACGCATGTCTACGGGTGGATGAGTTCAAGGTTGCTGGATTACTTGGATCTGTGGCTGGTGCTGTTGCTGGAGCCTCGGGGATGGCAGGCCGGGGCCGGACCCATCCAGACCACAACCCAGCTGGGACAGCACTACCACGGACAGAGGAGTGGGGTGGATGAGGAGGAAGAGGAAGGGGGAGAGAGGTAACAGGAAATAATAGGTACAATGTAGCAGAAAGAGGAAACGTGGCATCCACCATTATGTTAATCATATGACAAACCCAGATCATCTAAAAAACCAGATCTGATTAACTGTGATTGATCTATGTTGAGATTAGCATGACACGCTACACAATCTAAGACAGGGTAACTTCATTAGTACATCATCTACTGTTTGTGTTAGTTTCAGTTAGAGAGACTCTGACTACGGATGTACTTGTGTTACGGTGAGAGAAATCAAACCGGTTCACTTTTAACTGTTCGTGTGCCTACCTGCTGCCTGAGGAGACATGAAGCTTCCCACTCCGGTGAGGTTGATGACCGCGGTCTGTTGGGCGGAAAGCCCCTGATCTGGCGTCAGTCCAGCATCAGCCTGAATCACAGAGGACAACATTCAATAATGGTGCATACATGCAAGTATGGTTTGGGAGGCAATCTGTGATTCAGACTCACCGACTCCCCCTGCTGCTGGGGGCTGGAAGTGGCGGAGTGGCTGCTTTGCTGCTGTGGGGAAAACTGAGACAATTGCTGCTGCTGTAAAGAATTAAAAATCAGTGGCCCTGTGGGGATCTGAAAGAAAAAGGAAGAAAATGTGAAGGAAAAGGGTCAAACAGCATCAATGTAATCGTATCAACGCCTCCTCACCTGCAAAAGGTTGAGCGGTCGTAGTCCCGGGCTGCTGTTCAGGCTGAAGGGTCCACCTGCTGAAACAACATAAACATAAGACTATTCCTCCTCATAGATGTTTTGAAACATTAAACTGCTTTATTGTTTCTACAGAGTTCCCACACCTTAGTTTATCTCAAATACAAGGACCTTTCAAGGACTTTCCAGGTCCAATACCCTCAAATTCAAGGAGTAAATGTGGGGACAGATTTCAAGTGAGAGCAAGGTTACATCGTGTTACCTTTTAAGATACATTGTTACAGTTCCCTTTCGAGGGAACTTGCGCTGCATCACCGCGGTGACACTTTGGGGACGCCTCCAGGGGTAAGTGCGTCTGAATGTGTATATCAAATTCAACCAATGGTGAGGCTTAACGACAAAGACAGGGTGATGCGTGAGCCAGGAAGTATATCGCAATCTAAAATATTGCCTAAGAAAGCGTTACAGGGACGCGGGAAGTATGGCAAGGGAGACGCAGCGTTTTGTTCCCTTCTCAGGGAACAACAGTTACATACGTAACCCGAGACATTTTCATGTGTCAAACACAACTATGCAAAAAAGCATTTTGGTACGAATCAACATTCGCATACAGAAGATATAAGAATTTAAAGCGAACAGTTTAGCACGTGTGCTTAAAGTCTAGAATTTTTATGATATTATCCTACACTACACAGGGAATAAAATAGATTCAAGCACTTTCAATGACCTGTATCCATGTATGTATATTTTCAAAAACTTTCCAGGGCCTTGAATTTTCCCCCCAGATTCAAAAACTTTTACGGATTTTAAGGACCCGTGGGAACCCTGATATTTTCTGACCATGCAAAAGGAAAATTCACAGACAGATGTATACCTGTTGGAGCAGTAGGCTGCATGGCAGGCAATGCCCCAGACATGAGACCACCAGAAGGGAGAAGTCCACTCAGGGGGATGCCAGAGCCCAGCATTGGGTTCGAGCCGCCCATCAGAGTCTGTGGACTACTGAGGGACATAATGGTTATATAGAGCAAATGATTTACGATAATCAAAAAAAATCCTGTCTTTTTTTCAAAATTAGCTTTGAGTTGTCTTTAAGCTTTAATAGTATAATGGAAGTAGATTAAAGAGGAGACTCTTACCAAACAGAGCCCACCACGTTGATGAAGTTCAGCCCAGCTGGGTTGGTCATGACCTGTGAAGTAGTGGTGCCGGATGTGGGTAAGGGGATCGTCATGACGGGCAGACCCTGATTCAGGGCCATCTGCTGCTGTGCAAACGAAGTCAGTAGGGTAGGCTGCTGTGTGAGCGTGGGGTCCTGAGGGGTGGGCGTTACTGAGGGTGTGGCACTCTGAATATCGGCAGGGTGTGGCGTAGAGCAGGGCGTGTTGGTGGGTGTGGGCGTGGAGGGCTTGGGTGTTCCTGATCCTATAAATACAAATTTTCAGCTTTAACCTTAACCTTAACCAGTTTTTCAATATTTTACTATGTTCTTACCTCAACTTAGATGAATTAATACATGCCTATCTTTTTTCAATGCGTGCAATTAATCTTTGTACAGCGCTTCTTGAATGTCTTAGCATTTACCCTAGCCCCATTCATTCCTATGGCTCCAAACAAAAGTTTTATTTTGTGCCACCACACTTACTCGTGTAACTACTCATGCAAATAGGGAAAACAAGGATGTGTTTGGTGGCTTATAAATTCATCCCGGTTTGGATCCTAAGGAATGAATGGGGCTAGGCTAAATGCTAACACATTCACAAAGTGCTGTACAAAGATTAAGTGCATGCATTGAAAAAAGATAGGTATGTATTAATTAATCTAAGTTGAGGCAAGAACATAGTAAAATATTGAAAAATGGTGGCGTTTTCCTTTAAATATCTGGTTGATCACTGATGGCGTTTTGTTGTGAAGATGGAGCGACACTTACTCTGCATGGGCGAGAGAGCAGCAGGGGACAGCAGGCCAAGTTCCATGGAGTGTTTTCGGGAAAGCGACTGGTTCTTTGTGGGTGGAGGGGTCGGGCACTTGAGATGGCCGGTGGAGGCCTGTGTACTGTACGGATTACCTACATAAACAGAATGCACGTGTGTTTGTTTAAGCAATGTTCATTAACAATAAAAAAAATCATGATTTTTTTATAAAACGAGGTTGTCTTATCTCACCTGAGGAGCTGCAAGCTGAGCCGGCTGGCAGTTTAATAGGAGGCGGTCTGTGTTTGACACCCTTGCCTAAAACCGAAGACTGGACCAATGCTGAGAAACCATCAGCCTGCACGACAAACAAATAGTCCGTTAAAACACAGCAACAGCTTATATGTGGATTGCATGTTAACATTTTAGACATACTATAGTGAATCTAAAATTATTTAAACATCATTTTGCCAATTTCTTTCTATTTTAACTACCCAAGTGCTTGTTCCACATCATGCATGCATGCTCAAATTTCTGAGATCTCAGGTAACGATTGTGCATTGAATATTGGGATGCAAACTCACAATATGTGACCAAGACGTTCATAAAATGATAAACTCGCATATAAAAGAAGTGAAATTGACTTGATGTACCTACTGCAAGGTTTCTTACCTCAGTCTCTCGGGTCGGGGAGATCTGACCCTGCGGCCCCACGATGCCCGAGTTGTGTACCATTTTAACCGGACACTTCACGTCTCGCTCGTACACTTCCTTATACTGCATCAAAAACCTGAAGCGTAAAAACATTCTTGTAAATCTTCGTTCATTATGTGTAACTTCACTAAAAAACAGCTTCTTTACTCACCGCTCGGCATCTGTTTTTGAACCAATGAGGAATCTAAACAGTATGGGGATAAAACAAGATATAAGTTCAGCTAAACGCAACAAGGACATTTTGTAAATGCAGGTGTCATATGTGTCTTACGGTGGGTGGATGAGATGCAGGTCTGTGACGTCGTCCTCCGATCTGGAGTCTTTGGCGCTGTAAATTTTGCCGTACACGAGCGGGTCCCCCATAGACTGGAAGATCGTGACTTTCGTTCTCTGTGGCTGCCCTCCCACCTCGCACTCGAAAATGTAGTCGTCTCTTACGTCCTGTTCCAAGAAAAAGATGGCATGTCAGGTCACATGGGCAAACAATAGTATGCCTGTTCTGTTTGAAATTAACATCGCATAAGGTTCATTTTCAGTCCATATCCTGCGTAACAATAACACATTTATTGATTTATAAGATTGACGAAGCGCTTCTCCTCGTCCATATTCACAGCAACGTCTGATAAATATTTGCATGCTCAAAATGTAGTGTGTTCTCCAAATAAATGATGAAAGGCGTATGATGTGAACTCCATTAAAATCTCATTGGTAGTCGCTCTCGAAAGTCGTTCGCCATTTGCATAAAGTTGAACTGTACTTTGGCGCACAGCTGGACACGCCCACTTCCTGTCACTCATGTTGCCAGAAGTCACCAAGCTTCCATTGAAATGAACGAGATCGCGTCGCTCCACTGTTGCTGGTTGCTGGCGGTATGCATGCAGCATTAAAAAAAAAAACTTTTTCATCTGCATTACCTGTGAAGGCCAAACAGTAGGCTGATTCTCATCTAGTTTGACTGACTTCTCCGCCACTGCGTATTTCTCCACCTGAAGGTCGAGCAAGAAATGCACACATGTCAATTTAGATAAAAATCTAATGCACAAGAACAAAAGTAAGACAGATATATATAAGTGATATCTAAAGTCAAACATGTTTACCCAAAACCTACTATACAAAGGTTCATTAAAATGTGCATTATGCAACTCACATCAATATCTGCAGGGATGGTGAGCTGACAGCTGCTCTGTTTCCACATATCAACACACTGCAACGCAAACAAGAGCGTCTCAAAACATGCAGTAAACATTCAGAAAATCAGTGTCAAGTGTTACACCCACATTTCCAGCTTTGGAGATCTTGAGGTCTATTGATGGAGCGGGTTTCCTCTCTTTCCTCCTCTGCAGGTAGTCCAGGAGTCTGAGCTGGGGCAGCGTTGGGCAGTGGTTCATCATCTCCTGCTGTCGGTTCAGAGCCGCTCGCGAGTGTCTTCTAAAACACCTGCACGGTTAAGATCTTTCTTAAGTATACAACCGAACACATTTAAATGTAAAAAAAGAAAAGAACTGAAAGCTATCCGCACCGTCTCATTGATCGCGTGTTCATCTTCTGCTTGTTGTAGAGTAGACGGTTGGTGGTGCAGGTGACAGATATCGAGGGATCCAGACACAACGGTTCTGCTGTAGCCAAAATCAATTGACTCTCCAGCTGAAGTTTATCATCCTGTGAACGCATTCAAACCGCACGATTACGTAAACTGAGAATCTGTATTCTGCGTACCTTGCAATGAATCTGTAACTGAGATATCAATACAGACAGAATACATTTAAAATATCAAGATGCAGGAGATTAAACACAAGGGTCTGCTGGCCATCGAATAGCACACAAGGTTTCAGTTAGGGATGCATAACGATTAATCACGATTAATCTACAGCAGAATAAAAGTTTTTGTTTACATCATCATATATGTGTGTAAACTGTCTATAATAATTATGTATATATAAATATGCACACATGCATGTATAATTTTAAGAAAAAAAATGTATATATTAAGTATTTATATATAATATAAATTATACTTAAATATCCAAATGAATAAACACGTAAACATTTCTTAAATATATACATGCATGTGTGTGCATTTATTTATACAAAAACTTTTATTCTGCTAAAGATTAATAACGATTAATCGTTATGCATCCCTGTTTCAGTTCAAAAAACACTGGTAAGTTGTGACCCACATGTCTTTAAGAGGCTGTAACTTGGCCAAGATAATTCATTTTGATAATTTTTTTTTTTAAAATAGGCTAACCTTCCAGATCACCCAGAGTTAAACAACTTATTTTGACCTTTTTGGAATCCATTCAGCTGATCTCTGGGTCTGGTGGTACCACTTTTAGCATAGCTTAGCATAATCCATTGAATCTGATTAGACCATTAGCATTGCGCTCAAAACTAACCAAAAAGTGTTTCGATATTTCGACTATTTAAAACTTGACTCTTCTGTAGTTACATAGTGTACTAAGACAGACGGAAAATTAAATTAAATATTCCCCTGCTATTGAAAGTTAACAAGGGGACTATTTCAAGCGCTACGTAATATCATTGCGATTTTCTCTAGAAAAGTTCCTATAGGAACTATGATCTCATTTTGGCAGGCGCAATGATATTACGCAGCGCCCGAAAATAGTCACCTTGGTAACTTTCAATAGCAGAGGACTATTTTCGGGCATTGCATAATATTATTGCGCCTCCTGCAGCCATGTTACAGCAGCAAAGTCCTTTATTATTACGCAGGACTGAGAGTGTAGTTCCTAACCATATCTGCCTAAAAAAATCACAACTTTTAATTTTCCATCAGTCTTAGTACACGATGTAACTACAGAAGAGTCAAGTTTTAAATAGTCGAAATATTGAAACACTTTTTGGTTAGTTTTGAGCGCAATGCTAATGGTCTAATCAGATTCAATGGATTATGCTAAGATATGCTAAAAGTGGTACCGCCAGACCCAGAAAACGACTGAATTGATTCCAAAACGGTAAAAATCAAATGTTTAACTCTAGGGGAGCTGGAAAATGGGCATATTTTCAAAAAAGTGGAGTGTCTCTTTAACATCATAACTGTGTCAAAAAGCAAAGCACTGACATCCCATAAGCCCAACACAATACCTGTGTCCACTTGTGTTGATCACTTGTCATAGCATGAACATCACAGATCAGGGTCTGTGGTGGAAAAGAAAGATTACAACCAACACTTCAAAACCATAAGAACACTCAAATGTATTATTTTCTCACACTGCTCTAAAGCAGTGGTTCTCAAACTGGGGGCGGGCCCCTCTTGGGGGGTGCCAGTTTTGACATTTTTTTAAAATACATTAATTCATCATAAATTCTGTGCAATTAAACTAAAAAATAAGGCGAGTGTATAATTTATTGTATAATTGTGTAATTTCATGTTTTGTGTAATTCAAATTCTAAGTTTGAGACTGGGCGGAAGAGATGCATGCCAATAAGTTTGAGAACCACTGCTCTAGAGTTTCTGGTAAAAGGATCCAGTTTATAGTTACTTACCTGCATAGTGGGTCTCAGCAGTACGTGTCGGCTCTGGTAGGTGGGCATTTTTGCATTGCCGGACTGTCTGTAGTCCCTGACCTCTGCTATGACGCAGCCACAGTGAAAAATGTTCACCTGATGGCACAGAGGCAGAATAAAT
Organism: Misgurnus anguillicaudatus; assembly: GCF_027580225.2. NCBI lineage: Eukaryota > Metazoa > Chordata > Actinopteri > Cypriniformes > Cobitidae > Misgurnus > Misgurnus anguillicaudatus. The sequence goes on from NC_073348.2 coordinate 32,453,484, forward strand.
GAAAATATTTGATCAATGCAAGCTTGATAAATAACACAGGAGTAAATTGAATCCTGATTGGCTATTAAATAAAATAATGTCTATCAGATGTATGTCTAACAAACACATTAATCTAAATAAAATTACTAGAAATACCCTTTAAATACACTTACTTGTGATTTTTCTAAAAGGTCTACGAGGATGGGCGGCAGCTCCTCAGCATCCAGGTACTCCAGCAACTCTCCCTCCTCATATCGAAGACGAATCGTTTCTGAATCTGATGAAAAACGCACAGCTATGTAAGTATAATAGGTATTAACGTACAACATGACAAGCTAAGCCGATTCATGTAACACAAAAACAGCAGGCTGTACCAGATCCATTCTTTCCTCGGAGCATGAGAGAATATCCTTCATTTCCAGGATACAAGTTGACCACCAGACATGAGACCGACTCTTGCGATACAAGTTTCTCTAGTAGATTCACATTTCTTCTCAGTTTCTACAGAAAGAGGGCGAAAAGGGTTGGTGACGATTAATGTTGACTGTGCAATATAGACTATATAGCTATCAATAAAATAAGCCTTAAGCTTGTGTGTGTTTGTGAAGCTTACCTTCAACTCGGGTTCCTTTTCACACTCTTCAATGTACAATTCATAAAGTTTCTGATATAAGGATTTCCTTCCACTTGAGGACACTCGTCTCTTCGCCGGTCGCTGACGAGCACTTTCAACAATGTACTGAACAAATAACAATATAGCAAAGAGTTAAAGCATTGCATGTATGTTATTGCCATATGCACATGTATAAAGTTTTTGCATTGCATTTACAAAAACAGCAGACAACCATGTGCCACAAAGTACAAAAACAATACAGATGCAATACAGACAAAAATGATCTTGACAAAAAAAACAAGCATAAACAAATACCTCAGCCCGATCCAATGCATATTCTAGAACTTGTTGCTGTAAAGAAAGTTTTTTAAAAGAAACAGATCATACAGTGCCCTAAATCAAGACAGTAGATCGCTAATAATACAAAAAATTGTCAGTGGATGGGTAAACTAAATCAACTATACCAAATATTACAAAATCAGATTTTTGTTTTAAAATACAAAACACTCTCACAGAGGAAATTTCTTACCATTGTGGCATATGTGACAGGAGGCGATGTTGTATTACACCAGCACTGTCACCTCCACACACACACCATTCAAAACCTGAGATAAGAGGGGGTGGAGGGAAGACAGTTTAGAAACACACACATTTACCTGTCAACTGACAGCTTCCGTACACAACCCAAAGCACAAAACCTCCATCAACAAGTAGATGACTGAGACTAAACTAAGTTTGAGAGATGCACACAGTTCATTGAGACTACTAAGCTATGCATCTGTGCATATGTGCACTCACAATATTTGGTAAACAAATGCGGTTAACTTCAACATGACGATTGCAAAGTATGTGTTAAACGATGCAATACAGATAATTGACATGCATTATTGAAACGCAGAGGAATGTGATCATAACAGAAGAAGAGAAACTTCAGCACCAGAGCTCCAGCAAACGACAGACTGGCTAACCACAGCTAACAGCTCACTTAAAATGCATAAAATCACGCGACACGGCTAACTGACAAACTGGGTCGTAATGTGACAATGGCGACAAACATCAAAACCGACTTGCCAATAAAGTTGCATCACCACAGGTAGGAAATCCAACGCAAGAAGCGGAATAAATGTTCCAGTGCCTTCAATGAAAAAAACTCACAGCAGCCATTTTGTTCCAGTGTAACAACAAAATCCAAACTTCCGGTGTGCGCGTGCTGGAGGCGGAACCAAAGATCCGCGCGGATCCGTTTGGAAAATACAACTAGTACTTTAATACAAATGTTGTTATTTTAACATTGCACTTTTTATGCAGTAACAATAAATTGTGAATATCATAATAATTCTGATGTATTATTTTATCATATAAATATTTTAGTGACAAACAGGGTGCAACACTGAGCTAACGTTAAATTATGTCAAATATTATTGACAAGAAGGGAATATATAATGAAAATATGACTTTTTCCATGTTTAAGATCAACCCAGTAACTTAGTTTTGGTAAACCATTCTCTGCAAACATTTGAAAAAATTAAGGCCGTCAAAAGATTAATCGCGATAAATCGCATCCAAAATAAACGTTTGTGTTTATATAACATATGTGTGCATGTACTGTGTGTAAATATTATGTATATATAAATACACACACACACACACACACACACACACACACACATTCATGTATATATTTAAGAAATATTTGCATTTATATATTGTATATACATTTATATAATTTATATTATATAGAAATATAAATATTTTATATATAAATATAACCAATTTTTCTTAAATATATACATGACAGTGTGTTTTTATATATAAATAATAATTATACACGCTACACACACATATGTTATGTAAACACAAACTTTTATTTTGGATGCGATTAATCGAGATTAATCTTTTGACAGCCCTAGAAAAAATAGGTATGATGTCAGAAGGGGATAATACCGCCCCTTAATCTGCACTATCCAACCACAGCACTGCCATTTAATGTAGATATCAGCTCATTTGCATTTAAAAGGACACACCCCAAAACAGCACATTTTTGCTTACACCTACAAAGTGGCAATTTTAACATGCATAATAAATTATCTGTGGGGTATTTTGAGCTAATAATTCACAAACCTATTCTGGGGACACAAAATATTTATTTGACATTCTGTGAAATGTCCCCTTTAAAGGTGCAGTGTGTAATTTTTAAAAGGATCTCTTGACAGAAATGCAATATAATATACAAAACTACATTATCATGGGTGTATAAAGACCTTTTTATAATGAATCGTTATGTTTTTATTACCTTAGAATGAGATGTTTTTATCTACATGCACGAGGGTCCCCTTACATGGAAGTCGCCATTTTGTGACACCATGTTTCTACGGAAGAACTGAACGGACAAACTTTTTTGTCTCCGACGATTACTTGTTTTACGGTGGCGGCTACTGTAGCTTCTCTATGTGTTCAAAAGTGAAGGGTGAGCAGTGGGCTGAGCCGCTGGCTGCAATTCGCAACCTCACCACTAGATGCCGCTAAAATGTACACACTGCACCTTTAAAGCAGTTTTACAAAAACGCAATCTTTTAATTTTACTAATGATTATTTTATTTATGTTTTTTATTTTTTATTTACTTTATTCAGTATTATAAATGTGTTCAATTTTGTTCTACACTGAAGTCTCCCAGCGAGAGTTGTTGTAAATTGTATTTGTAAAGAAATGTGAATAAAAAAAAATAATAAAAAATAATAATAATAAAAAATTTTACTAATGATCAAACCTAAATGTATCCATCACATGGAAAGCAAGAAGTTTAGTGCAAATACACATATTGAATATATTTTTGTTATATAATTAAAATCTAAGATCTTACAGTCCATATTTCCAGTTTGGCTGTGTATATCTGCTATTAATCACTTTAAACAGTCAGCTTGAAACTCATAAAATGAAAACAATTACAAATATATTTAGGAAAAATATTTTTATTCATTCTTTTAAATAAATTGTGCACATCACTTCAAACAAAATTCTTCTACACTACAGAAAAAGAAAACAGTATTGAATATACCATTTGAAATGTCACAAAACACAGGCCACTGAAAAAAAGCATCGTTTAAAATGGCAAAAACAATAATACAAGCAATGAATAAACTTAAAAGAATGAATAACACAATCTACACCAACATAAACCAGTCACAACATCTAAATGCATAGCCTACATTTTCAACACACTGGAGACAGTCAAGCATGAAATTGTCTTTCTCTGCAGCGAGAGAATAAAGTCGTTTTGGCAGTGCGCATCATTTTTTTTTTGTTACTCCTGTATGACAAACAAACAGGGTAAACCATAAACATTTTTTACATTTTAATTGTACGAATGAAGGATCCATATTGCTTCTTTTCCACAGTTCATCCATTATTACGCCCAGCAGGAATGATGAGGAGGACAACCGTACCTCTCAGGCCATATCCAGTTTGACAGAATACATTACATATACTTAATCATTAAAAATAACATATTTCAAAAAACATTGTCTTAGATACCCCAGAGGGGTCAAGTTAAATTAGTATCTCTTATAAAGAGAGTTGATACGTCGAATACACCTAGTTGATTTCAAAATAATGCAACATTTTAAAATTTTAAGTTTAAGATTCTAGGAATAGTAGACACTACGCCATGCATGCTTCAATGCAAGAAGGTTCGATTCTTTGAAAGCCCACCAGATGGCAATAGAATCTGGTCTGAAAGTCACATTTTCCTGATTCTTTTGTCAGTTTATGTGTAAACCCCAAACAGAGCCAAAAAATGGTAATAAAAAATCTATACAAACATAAAAGGGAAAATACTACACAAAGAAAAGCCACTCAAAATAAAAAAACATTAAGTTGAGAATGGGGATACTTACAAAATGAATATGCTGATTAGTTAGTAAAATATTTGTAAAGCAAAATAAATACTGAAATAACAAAGCCTTTGGTTCAGTTTCTTCTTCTTCACATAGTTAGAGATCGCTTTGATATTACACACATCAAGTTAATCCAAAATCTGTGCTTAAAGGGTCATTTACTCTCCTTCATTGTCATTACCAACCCGCATTTGTCTTTCTGTCTTCCAAAGAAAGCATGTGTGCGTAACAGCCTGCGTAACATCTCCTTTTGTGTTTTCCAAAAGAGTCACATGAATTTGAAACAACATGAGGGTAATATGACAAACTTTCATTTCTGGGTGAACGTCAAGTGATTAACCAATCACATCAGCAGAAACTTTTCTCCTAAATCATAATAAACGAAATGCACGTTTTGATGGGGTAAAAGCACCTGTGAAATGTTAACATATCAAACAAGCTAAACACTAGCACCATGCCGTCGAGTGCAGTAACAAAAATGTAAACTTCCACTGTAAGGTGTGCTGTAATAAAAGCATATCTTGGAGTAGTGGACCAACCCTCCACTATCATTAACAAGTTCCACTAAAATGAGCAGAGGGAAGACGAAAACTGTTAACTAAGCAACAGTTACCACAGCAACACCACATCCAATCAGCAAGCCCAAATGTGCGAGAGGAACGTTGTGAGACTAATCCAAGTCTATAAACTACCTAAAATGACCAAGTGTAGAGTGTAAACCGTGAGATGCACACAAAATGTAACCAGAACAAAAAGAAAAATTAAACTCAGATAAATTGAGGTTTTAAAAACACCTCAGACTGCATAGAAACACTGGAGCTTTCCAAAGTCTGTATCTTAATCTTCTGTTGAGACACCACGGTGACCTTAAATTCTCATAAGCACACTCGCACGGGTGTCCATGTGGAGGTTGAGTCTCTCAGGGTTGAGTCTCTGGTGTCCCTAAAATCTCTCATTCCACTGGGCTGTTGGTAGCTTTGACCCCCGCTCTCCCGATCTGGAGCCACGGCAGCTTGGCACAGTTTTTAAATAACTGCTCAATGGCTATGTGTCGCACATGCAGCTCCGATGAAAGAGAGTCCTTTTCCTGGACAGCTACGGAGAGCTCCTCAAAAACATCTGACGGAGAAAGATTCACGGTTTTACACACAAGCACAAAAAGCATTTATGTAAAAATTGTAATTATAGTGGTTGTATATATAGCTATATATCAGAATGAGATTTGAGAGATACTGTGGACGGGTCTGACATGTTCTGACCAGGATGTAGAGACTGCCACTTTATTTTTGCATGAGCTAAGGTCTAAATTCGAATCAACTCACTTTGTATCTGTAGCAGCAGCTGCTCGTTCAACTGACGAAGCTCTTCCACACTCATCCTCACCACTGAAAGAGAAAGAAAACCAATTAACATTCAAATCGCAGGGATAAAACTCACTCCCCCGTCACCTTTGTCAATAAAGCAAGCATGTCTCCTCGCAAAGCAGAAAACTAGATGACTTCATAAGAGTCCTTGAGACGAGCTCTATTCAGATCTGTAAGGCACATGATGTGACCCTAAAGATGTATCTGTTTATAACAGAAGGCAGCTTTTCTTTGGATGAGATAAAAGAGGAGAGGCTATGAAGGACAGAGAGAGAATTCAAGGTCTAGCATATGACCTCAGCCTTTTATTGGTATTTTGTGTACTAGACTGATGGGAAAGATAGAGATAAAAAGCCGACTAATAAAATATAAAAGTCTTAATGCTCAGGATATCGATCACACATTTTTAAAAAAATTTCCTCTCTCTTGCTCTTGTTCACTTTATCCAGGACAACACTATGGGAATTAAACTGAGCCCAGTACTATAATTAGGTGATATCGGCTTACAGAAGCACACACACACACACACGCACACACACACACACACACACACACACACACACACACACACACACACACACACACACACACACACACACACACACACACACACACACACACACACACACACACACACACACACACACACACACACACACAGTGTTGGATAAGATACTTAAACTACAGTTAAACTACAGCCAATTAACCCATGTGAAAAAGTAGTTAGCTATGCTACAAGTTACCATCTACATTTACACTACTTTGCTTTTTACAAATGGCATTATATTACAACTAACTGAATAATAGGCTACTTGCACAACTTCTTCTCAATGAGGTTCAGTCATTTCCAGTAACAGCGTTCAGCGTATCCAAATGCAGAGATCATCATGGTACGTTATTTCTATTTTTAGGATGGTCACTTAATTAAAACAATAAATCGTGTTTGTGATGTTAACAGGCTGTAAAGAGATAGTTCACCCAAAAATGAAAATAATGTCAATGACCCTCATGTCGTTTCAAACTCGCAAGACCTCCGTTCATCTTCGGAAACAGAGTTTAAGATGCCTCAGATTCAGTCCAAGAGGTTTCCGACCCTCCATTGAAAATGTATGTACGATACGCCATCCATGTCCAGAAAGGTAATAAAAACATCACCAAAGCAGTCACTGCGACATCAGTGGGTCAGCCAGAATGCCCCGAAGCATCGAAAATACGTTTTGGTCCAAAAATAACAAATATTAAAACTGAAGTCACGTGACTGAAGTGACGCAGCTGACGTGTTATCTGGTGCGCCCCAGTTTTTTTTTGTGCGCCTGAGCTACGTTTACAGTTTGAGGGAGACACACACTGTAAGTTTGAAATAAAAAAAAACACTTCGCAAACATGTCTGAAGATAACACGTCATCCGCGTCACTGCAGTCACGTGACTTCAGTCTTGTGTAAGCGGTTCACAGCAGACGCGGAAAAGACGACAATGCTGAATAAAGTCGTAATTTTTGGACCAAGATGTATTTTGGACGCTTCAACACATTCCAACTGACCCACTGATGTCACATGGACCACCCCGATGATGCTTCCACCACCCCTCTGGACATAGACAGCATACCGCACATAGACTTCCAATGAAGGGTCAACAAGCTCTCGGACCAAATATAAAACATCCTAACCTGTGTTTCGAAGATGAACGGAGGTCCCACGAGTCTGGAACGACATGAGGTGGTGAGTCATTAATTACATTATTTTCATTTTTGGGTGAACTATCCCTTTAATTTGGCTTTCTATGAGAGATCTGAAATTAGCTGAAGTTCCCAAAATACAATATAAACATATCCTCAACTCCTGAATAATAAAGCAGTTGTATGCACCCTGCATTGCTGTCCTAAACATTATTAGTCTCTTTCATAGATGATATTTCATACTTGTTTAATGACCATAAAATGATACTATACAATGAGTGTTAAATATTTTAAATGAATTAGACGTTTATTCACAAGTATTCGAGTATTTAAAACTAGCACTGTGCAAATAGAGCAGATTTATTGCCAAATAAAATAAATACATTAATTGCGCAAAATTTCGTGTCATTTATCCTCACATTTATCCAACTACTTAGGCCTACTAAGTTATATTTATTTTTAGACAGAATAGTGGAGGGTAGACAGGAAAGCGTTGGGTGGAGATAGGCGAGCGGGATCTGACAAGGACCATAAAGACGGGAATCAAACTTGGGTGCCACACTAACCACGAGGCTTTCGACAAACATGGTATTTACTTTTGAATATATGGCATGTCAGTGAAACCAGAACACAACATAGTGACACAATGCAGTATTTAAAGTAATGTAGTTGTTTATTCAAACAATGCTGTTATGATACCCTTTACTCTCCTTTAGCCTTCTGTGGTTAAATATCTGCAACGGACCTCTGTGTGAAACGAAATGGTGAAAGATCACAAACGGTACATCATGAGGCTATTTGCAAGTAGTCCATTGTCAATGAAGAATGTGTTAAGAAAATGATTTGGGGTTTAAATCAATGTAATACAAACAACTATGATGTTTTTACTCCGGGTACTCCGGTTTCCTCCCACAGGCCAAAAACATGCAAATTAGGTAAATTAGAGATACCAAATTTTCCCTCAACCTGTGTAACCATTGGAAAATTTATCTCTACACCTTCAGATTCTGCCATCATGCATTGCTCCATCACAGACAGTAAAATATAATGGGTGTGTCGATTTTACTCCTGCATGTTCTTTATAATCATATACAGACTAACTCTCCATAACTTACAGTCTTCACGGCTGTATCCCATGTGTCTTCTCTGTCTTCCGCTGTCCATCTGATTCCCGTTCTGCTGTTCTTGTTGGTGTCGTCTCTCTCCAGCCCACAATCCCCCATGTGAGCTCTGCAGTAGACCGAGACCGAGCTCCTCAGCGGAGTGGCAGTCGAGCATGGTTTTACCATATTCAGACTCGGCCATTGATGCCTCCTCAGCCCATCGTGGGGCGTAGCGGGGCACCTGGGAGTCGGATTGGGGCACAAGCTTTCTACCTGCCTGTTGGGTGTGGCACAGAATCTGTTTGTGCCCCCAGCGCCCAGGTGTCTCTGTGGATACGGAGTCTCTGTTCTGGGCATATTGTATAATGCGGTTGATTCGCTGGCTCAGAGCCCGTTTCACGCCTTCGTACGCACCGTGGGAGTCCTTGGCGCGCGAGAGCTTCTGGTTGGCGATGAGATGGTACTTCTCGAAGCAGTCCCTATGCCCACGTAGCGATTTGGAGTGCAGAAGAGTGGCACTGGATACACCTGGTAGAAACAGATATGAGGATAGATTTAGAGATAAGATGGTACTTCTCGAAGCAGTCCCTATGCCCATGTAGAGATTTGATGTGCCACTGGATAATACACCTGGTAGAAACAAATATAAAGACAGATTAAGATATGTACATCTTAACAGATATTGGCATTGTTATGTTTGGTAACAATTGACCAAAACATTTTAGGATCATTATAGTGCCAATGAAAAGGTTATTAGTCAGAAATTGGTATTCAACAAATTTCACTGTCTTTCAATGCAAAACCCTCTAAGTGCATATAAACTTTTTGGGTTAAAACCTCCACTCAGGGTTCCCACACCTTAGTTAACTTCAAATTCAAGGACTTTCCATGTCCAATAACCCTCAAATTCAAGGACTAAATGTGGGGACACATTTCAAGGGAGAGCAAGGTTACATCGTGTTACCTTTTAAGATACATTGTTACAGTTCCCTTTCGAGGGAACTCGCGCTGCGTCACTGCGGTGACACTTTGGGGACACCTCCAGGGGTAAGTGCGTCTAAATGTGTATATCAAAATCAACCAATGGTGAGGCTTAACGACAAAGACAGGGTGATGTGGGAGCCAGGAAGTATATCGCTATCTGATATATTGCCAAAGACGGCGTTACAGGGATACAGGAAGTATGGCAAGGAAGACGCAGCGTCTTGTTCCCTTATCAGGGAACAACAATTACATACGTAACCCAAGATGTTTTTATGTCTCAAACACAACTATGCAAAAAAGCATTTTTGTATGAATCAACATTCGCATACAGAAGATATAAGCATTTAAAACGAACATTTAAGCATCTGTGTTTAAAAAGTCTAGAATTTTTATGATATTATCCTACACTACACAGGGAATAATATGGATTTTTATCCATATCTTTATCTATAAAATAAATTCAAACACTTTCTATGACCTGTATCTATATATGTATATTTTAAAAAACTTTCCAGGGCCTTGAATTTTTTCCCACAGATTCACAAACTTAAGGATTTCAAGGACCCGTGGGAACCCTGTCCACTTCTGAAAAAATTCACTTCTTTGGATAAGACATAGTAAACAGTTGCAAAATCACTCAAGATGCAACTAGAAACATTGTGAATGATGAAAGTCAGATTTAAGGTAAAAATGAAAAAAAGCACACATTAGGGGGCACTGTAATGCATGTCACTGCCAATTTCTGACTGTTTTCAAGTCCAAGTACTCACAAGGGGCCCAAGTATAAAATTCATCGTCCGTGCACTTTGGGGACTTTGCGGAAAAGTTGTTTAATGGATTCTTGAAAAACAGGTATTTCTGAATGGCCTTAGATTGGGATTAAGCGGATTTGAAGTAAAAGTATTTGATGGACCCATAATTCGAGTATTTGGTCAATATCAGCATCTTTTGCATCTGAGCTCTTTAAATATATGCAGATTTTAGTTAGCATCCTAAATAAATATATTCCAAACACTGTTTTTATGCAGCAAGCTCAAGAGACATCATCATAAAAAGTATAAAAGGAAAGTTACAAAAAGAGACTTAGCCTTTAAACAGCAGCTACTGCTCAAATCTTGGAGGAATCATATGAAAAACGAATATATCACTTTATATTAGGGGTGGCACGGTTCATGAAAAAAAATCCGAACCGTTTGGTTCGCTTGTCTCGGTTCGGAGCGCGTGTGTGTCGTACGGTTCAACGGTTCATGGCATGCGCAATGTATGTAGCCTCGTGCCCTGTATGTGACCTCAGATAGCGTGTTCCCCTTTCGCGAATAGCGCGAAAGAAGAGGTGACTGGTGTGGAGAGTGAGTGCTGCCGGTCATGTTACGTGTATAAATGGCAAGAGGGAGAGAAAAAGAAGTCTGCCCGCAGTTGGAGGATGCGCCAGCGTCGTATATGTTTGGTGTGGAAAAATTTTTTATTTCATGTTACCTATGATGACAGCGGAATTAAAACAATAGATACAGCCACACGCGACAGCCTTCTCTCCGACCATTTATCTAATCTGAGGTAATGAACACTGTTTTACGTCTTTTAGTATTCAGCGCTATTTTTAGCCTTTCGTTGATAAAACGAAAGCGGCTGATTTCCGCGTAGTTTCATTTTGCTAGCGTGTGAAAGTCGCGCAATCCTATTTCATAAACTGCCCCTTAAAGTAATCAGGACAGAAATGGTCAAAAGTGGACAAAAGAGACGGATTTAAATATTACATGTGTAAACGTTATGTTTCTCTCTCGTTCACATTCTCTCTGCAGTATTTAAGCAGCCTTTCAGTGATAAATCTTAAAGCTACACTGAAGTTGGCATTTTGATAAATGCAATTTATCTTTGTGTGCTAAAAATGCACACAAAGTTCATGTAGATGGCAATACACATTCTCTTTTTTGCCAAATAAATGAAAAGCATGTTGAAATCATCAATGTCTTCCCTCTCGCTGTGTCAAAATCTCGCCTGGCTTTCCTCAGGGATGTTCCCAATAATGTGCTTAAAGTCAAATTCAGTTTGTGCATGGTTACATGATATAACTTTTTTTAATACTGTATCCTAAATTATGGATAATTAATACATTAATAAGATAATAAATTTCTGGAGTGTTAAAAAAAATAACAACAAGAACCGTACTGAACCGAGAACCGTGACCATAGAACCGCGATACGAACCGAACCGAAGATTTTGTGAACCGTGCCACCCCTACTTTATATTCCATCTCAAAGTCAAAACTTTTAATTCAAAGTAGGCCAAGAACAAATCAAACACAACAGGAACACAACAAAAGTATTGCTGGGTGCTTCGCATGGGTACCTGAGCTCAGTTTAAACATGTTTTGCATGCAAGTTCTTGCACTCTGAACAGCAGTCCGTATTTAATACTTTGTTGTGGGTCGTGCTGAGATGCACAAATACATGCACACGAGTTCACAGATGTGTGATCATACACCCATGAATTAGTCAGCGTTGAGAGACTGACGGTTTCATTTAGCTTCAAGGTTACTGTGCAGCCCCTCGCCACAACGCGGTTTATTTCCTGTAATATCTATAAAAATGTCTAACATTATGCATAAGCCTCTAGGGGTTTGGTTAAGCTTGACTCATTGTGTTTTTCTTAAGTAAAGCAGTTTTAGGCCGAGCGGAGAAGACAGTGTGGCTGAAGTCAAAATCATTTAGCGTCTCACGATAAACCAATTTCCTGTGAAGTACAGTGAAGTCTGAATAACAGGAAAGAACACTTAGATGCTATTTTAAATAGGGGAACTGAAGGCTAGAAAAGCACACGTTAGGCTCTGACAGGCAATACAAAGGAGTACAAAGCGTACCAAGCACTTAATCCCAGTGTCTCCCAGGACCCATATAAACCAGACAGACCCAAAAATCTAATCTGTGATTTTTTTATGTTTTCATTATTATTACTAGTATTTTTTTTTTGTCAAGTAATGGGTTTGAACATAATGAAAAATAGCTTAAAGGGATAGTTTACCCAAAAAAGAAAATTCTTTCTTAATTTGCTGCTCACTCTCATGTTGTACAAACCTGTATACGGGTGATTCTCACGAAACCATTGAAACACCACGGCACTAATGATTTTAGCTTTAAAATGTGTAATATAGTAACATTAAAAAGCATCAGAATTAACACAATACTGTGTTCTACCTTGCACAATGTGTGATTTTAACATAAGAATTTATAATTGGAAATTTTATCTAATTTTCTGCTCAAATTCTCATTACCGCAAAGTGTCCGGCTGTGTTTGAACATGCGTTATGTTGTAATTTAATCAAATTAACACATAAAATATTAAGAAAAAAAATAAATGGATGTTTTGCTAGACTACTTTAGATGACAGAAAAAATATTTACTGAATATTCATGTATAATAATAATGAAGAAAAATTAGGAAAATGATGTGTCCATGCCTGATGTTCTCATCCTCCGCAAAACTTTTTGAGAACAGTTTAAGCACACATACAGAATTTTAATAAAGTTTGATTTTGAGTGACCAAGCACATGGACCAGTTACTTCAAGATGGCTACCAGGTAAGATCATTTTTTTACAGTTAATTTGAAATATTGTCTTGTCAGAATGCTTACACGACATTTTGATTATCATTACCGCAACAGATGCTTATTAAATGTTAATTTAATTAATAGAAGCATAATACTTTGATTTTAAATGCATGTGCAGAATCTCCAAATTATGTTCTTTCAGATTTGTCATGTCATTTTGAAAATATGTCAGTGTTGATGTTTTCTGACTGTTGCGGTAATGAGATTTTTTAGGACAATTTTTTTTAATTATGTTACAAAAAGTGTTAAATGATAAGTAAAAGTTTTTAAATTAATGTTCCCATTTACTCCAAACTTTGTTTTTCAATGTCTGGTCCGAAAAAAAGTAAATTTAAGCAATTTTTACATTTTCATGCTTGACATTTTTAAAACCAAGTTTTCGTGAGAATCACCCATACATTTTTTGTTCTGATGAACACAAAAGGAAGATATTTGAGAAAAGTTTGTAACCAAACCGATCAGAGGCCCCATTGACGTACATAATATAATTTTTTCCCAATATAGAAGTCAATGGGGCCTTTTTTTTTTTTTTTTTTGAACTATACCCAAAGATCATAACAAAGATCGTAGTCTTACGTTGGACATTGCCTACACTACAAGTGACCTTCACATCAATAGAAAAAACAATGGAAAAAAAAAAACAGTGGAGTAGCAGTGCCAGATGTCAAAAATAGGACCCGTTAGATGAAGGCTTGTCACTATGCATCAGCCTCTTCTAGTGTAAAGTGTCTGAGTCATTGATTATAAAGCGGAATTTTTTTTTTAACACGCTGTGACTCGACAGGCAGGTCCGTTGTAGAGACAAGCTAGTGTCAGATCAAACTAAACGCATGTGAACAAAGAGATCTGCGAAATAATCGGACTGACGTTTAAGTCAACAAAATCAAGATTTTTAACACATATCAATGTTAATGACAGTGGCGGCTCGTGACTGCTCATCCGAGGGGCGCAAATTCAAAATAGGTTTTCGAAGTGTCATGTGTGTTGCTTGCGTTTTTAAAATATGTGTTTGTTGCATCATGTAAACCATGTGCAGCACGTGTTTCGTCAAAATAAGTGCCTGCGGCACACGCGCCAAAATTGTTTATGATAAAAGAGATGCTTACATTTAAAAAAAAAAAAAAACGCAAGACACTCCCTCTTTTATCATAAACCCTTTAGACGCGTCTGCCGCAGATACTTATTTTGATAAAACACGTGATGCACATACACGCACTCGATGCGCAGAACACATATTTTAAAATAAGGAACCACACACATGCACACACAGGCTACATAAACATGTTGTGACGAACTTCGCATCGAGCACTCACGAAAAAAGAAGTCACCGACCGCCACTGGTTAATAACAAGCATTTAATTAACACACATGATCATAATTTAGGAAACTGAACAGAAAAAAAAACAATACAAATGCATGGGAAAAATTGGCATCAAAGCACTAAATCTTTGTCAGAATGCAAACAACTGATTTCTATGTCACTTCCCTAAAGTGGTGATGTTATAAATCAGTTTTGTAGTGATGAAACACTCAATGGTGCTTGTGTGCACCAACAACTGAGTCTCGCAAAGAATGACAACAAAACCAGAGATACCTTGTAAGCCATCTAACCATTTAAAAAAACAGCGACACAGATTAGCAGATCTGCAGATGGTGATGGAGGTCACTGTCATGGAAACGGTAATCTTATCAAGTTAAATCTATGTCATTCACTTTTCACTATTCCATTCAATCAGTAGTCTGTTGTTTTCCACTTTAGACAAACAGGCAGTTCATTTACATCTGAAACCA
Source organism: Misgurnus anguillicaudatus (assembly GCF_027580225.2). NCBI lineage: Eukaryota > Metazoa > Chordata > Actinopteri > Cypriniformes > Cobitidae > Misgurnus > Misgurnus anguillicaudatus. The sequence goes on from NC_073348.2 coordinate 32,468,492, forward strand.
TCGTCTATTCTTAAAACTAAAGTATATTGATTGCATTTCATGATGATAAATGATTCCTCACACCGACTGTCACGTATTTGCGAAAAATGTTACATCTTCACATGATTTAACCACTGAATTAGCATGACACGCTCATCTTCCTGTTTGTCTCATGGGGGTCACTTCTCAACCATGTGGGCTACTTCTGCTTTATTTGTTCTTAGATGAAGAACACTGAAGCCATGTAAAAAAACTAAAGAGTTTTTCCACACACGACAATGTGGTCAAAAAGATCAGGGATTCATATTACCAATACAGATAGTTTTCCACAATAAAAAACATTTATAATTTTATATTAAAATATAGTTTATTAATGTGTCATTATGTATGATTAATAAAAACTTACTTGGGCGTCACAACTTCTCTTTATTTTAGCAACAACACACGTAGGGCTGCCTAATGATTAATCACAAGTTTGCAGAATAAGTTTTTGTTTACATAGTTATTATACACAGTACATCAACAAATATTATATATTTATAAATACAAACACATGTATGTTTAATTTTAAGGAAAACATATATTGATATAATAAATATTTATATTTATGTATGATATAAATTATATTTAAATATACAAATGTTTATACACATGCAAATATTTCTTAAATATATACATGCATTTGTGTGCATTTATATATACATAATTATTATAAACATTACACACACATTAAATATGTAAACAAAAACTTTTATTCTGCAAACGATTAGTCGGGAGTCTCGGGACTATGGTGTTGACAGTGGTTTAAATGATTCCGGTAATGAGATTTAACGCTTTTTTAAAGTTAAAATTGTGCTAAATTGTCAGTAAAAGGTTAGAATGTAATGCCTTTAAACTAGGGCTGTCAAAAGATTAATCGCGATTAATCGCATCCAAAATAAAAGTCTGTGTTTACATAACATATGTGTGTGTACTGTGTGTAAATATTATGTATATATAAATACACACACATTCAGGTATATATTTAAGAAATATTTGCATTTAAATACTGTATATACATTTATATAATTTATATTATATATGAATATAAATAATTTATACATAAATATGAAAAAAATTTCTTAAATATATTCATAATTGGGTGTGTTTTTATATATAAATAATAATAATACACCGTACACACACATGTTATGTTAACACAAACTTTTATTTTGGATGCGATTAATCACGATTAATCTTTTGACAGCCCTACTTTAAACATATCAAACCTTGTTTTTAAATAATAAAAAGGAAATTTGTTGATGGCAAGTATTTTAAAAATATTAATGTTTGACATCCTAAAACCAAGATTTCATAAGAATCACCCATAAAGCAAAAACATTTTGTAAACTTTGTTGGTGGTGAAGCATTAATAAATTCAGTATCTTAAGCAGAACAAACACTGTCCTGTCGGCCACTATTGTTGTTTTGGTAATACTAGTGGGTGCTTATAGGATGAATTAACATGCGCATGATGTCACCAATAGTTTACACAACAATGCGTTGTTTTCAAAAAGTCTTTCAATAAGTCCCCAAAATGCTTGTGTCGTTTAAACGAACAGCTAAACCGCATAAAACCGTTACCGTTTTAGTCCTGTAAACGGCACCTAAAATGGGATTGCAGTCAAACAGCTGCAGTGATTGACATGGTGGTGTGAGTGTGTCAATGCACATGTTTAAATGCAGTCACCCTTAGTGCATGTGCTGCTACACAACAAAATAAAAATAGCTTACAACATTGCTAAAAAACATAAATGATTTGACCAGAGGAAAACCCATGGCACAGTACACAAAGATTTAGATTAAACATGCTAGAATAAATGTTAAAAAAATTGAAGTTCAAAGTAAAATGTCATACATCATTAATCTTACAAATAAAATAAACAAGACACAATGTGAAAAAACTACACTAGAACAAAACAGATAACCTAACTTTGATCATTACAAGATGATTTTACAGACACAGTGTCAAGCAGTTCAAAGAGTTTCTTTTTTTTATCTCAGTATGCATGTTTTTGTTTGCCTTGAAATTCTTGCTTTGATTTTGTTTAACGTACATTGACACACACAGTGCATGCATTTCTTTTTAAAGAGAAAGAATACAAAGGTTAGGTCAAATAGCGAACTCCACATTGATGAATTGAACACTGAAGTCCAACCACCTCACAAGCAAAACACATGATATAGATATACATATACATATATATATATAGATATGGATGTTTTCCCTAATGCATGGAAAACCTTTACTGAAATGGAAATCTTAGCCTGCGGGCCGCCGGTAAACAGGCCAAGTCAGCAGATCTGCATTTATCCACCATGCATTCCCAGTTTATGGATTCGAACCTGCATAGACCAAGAGGTCACAGCATACAGTATTGGGCTGAACAGGGACACAGACAAAGCTAGAAACATCTCAGCCTCTCATAAAAGCAAAAGGAAACACACAGAGTCACACACACACACACCATGTATTCAAGATTCACTCAAAGCATTAGCAATATATATTATATCATACGTGCATGCTCTCGGTTGACGTAAGCACATATTCTTATGTCTTACGTAAGAGGATGATAGACTGTGTCTGTCATGGGAGATTGTTAGTACTGGGTAATTTTGCTAAGAGCAGCAAGAAGACAGTCCGACTCAAGGTCTTTCCCAAGAGCCAACAGAAAACAGAAGTGGGCAGGATCTAGGGCACGTCACAGGAATGAATAAAATAAACAGTGTGGCCTTGATAAAACAAAGATGTTGGTGTTGTATGTTCTGTAAGAGCTGTTAAATACACACAACCTCTGCAGACCTCTTTTAGTCATCTTATTAAAATGCATGCTAAATCAAGCATCACTATTACTATTGCTCATAGGGTTAAGGATTTTACATCAAGATCTATTAAATCAAACAGCATAACAGATTTACTTTGAATGACCCTAACCATGTCTAAGACACTAGGGGTGGAACAATACATGTATTCGTTTCGAACCAAATCGGTACGGGGGTCACGGTTCGGTGCATGGATTTAAACGGAGAATACACGGTATGAAAATAAAAAAAAAACTTGCGTGCAAAATAATTTATGTAATGCGGAACTACTGTTAGATCCGCGGGTTCTTTATGGACAGCTAATCTGTTGCCCCGCTTTAGCTCTGAAGCTCTGATTGGCGCCGATGCATCCGAGCTCCGCCTATGTATGCGCTCTATCAGAGACCGTCTACATTCTGGCACCAGTGTTGCCAGATTGGGCGGGTTCCCGCCCAATTGGGCGGTTTTGAATTTGATTGTGCGGGTAAAAATTGGCTTGGGCGGTTGTGCAAAAATTGGGCTGGTTTGGGATCAGTTGGGCGGGTTTGAAACGTGCATTTTATAGGCTAATTATTTAACAAAAAACCCAAATGTGCATGTATTTCATGACGTTACTAAACACACGCCCACTGCATGTGTTTGTGTTGACGCCACGCCGATGATGAGTCCGCGTTTAGCCAATCACAAGTGATAGCAGCCAGACAGCTCTCTCAGCGGGAAATCAAGATGTTACAGATAGGAGTTGGAGAGTGACCCGGGCCTGAAGCAAATGGATAATGCCTTTTAAATCGGAAAATAGCACTGCAAATTCTGCAACACGGACTCCGGATTGCAACGTATACGTTGCTTGTCACACATCGGCCGTGTCTCAATGCGAATGCTGCAGCCTCCGGAGGTCGCATTTCTAGGCTCCATATACGTCATCGACTGTCTTGTTTTAGAATATTAACAGTTATAAAGTTGACTTTTATTCTTAGTTAATAGTAAATTGTTGTAATATGCTTATACCTTGCGAATGTAATGGTCAGGTAACTCAAATAAACCAGGCTTGATGACGTATGCACCCTGCATACGCGACCTCCGCAGGCTGCAGCTGGAGTGAGAAACGGACATCAATTACACGTGTTTGAGCCGTGGATGAATTATCGGAGCATTTCAGGTGAACAGAACCAAATGTTCGGCTGTCATTTAGTCAATTGTGGAACCATGAACTTCAGCCAGACTGTACATAGTTCTGAAAAGTTCAGATGTTCAGTGTTCTTCAGCTTCCTTGCAAGTTAACGCACAACCAACAGCCTATTATTATTGTTCTGCATTTACTGCTTAAGGTAAGCCTGTTTACGATCTCTCTCTCACACACACCTATTCATCAAGAGTAAAAATACATTATTAAAAATAATATAAATAGATAAAAAGCGTTATTAACGAATTGGGTATTTGAATAATCATAAAACACTTAAATATACGCTGTAAAAGTGCATTGTGCGTGTGGGCGAGGGAGCATAATGTAGCTGTTGTGAACAAGTTATGTCATTTTGCTAGTGTGGTTCTGTTTTTGTGTCGCTAGCTATAGTATGTTGCATTAATTGTGTAAGTTAAAATAACTAAATGCTAATCAAATTAAACCAAAATGTTGATTTAAATATTTTGGGCGGTTTTTTGTGCGTTTGGGCGGGTTTTGGAACACTTTTGGGCTGGAGGCCATCAACTCTATCTGGCAACACTGTCTGGCACTCTGCAGTTTTTTGTCAGGTTCACGGTCCAGTGAGTGAAATAGCAGCGACAGCGAGTATGGCAAATGGTGGTGAGGATCCGCCGGCCCCTTTAAGATCGCAAGTTTGGCAAAACTTCAGTTTTCCAGTCAGTTACAATAGTACAGGCGAGAGAGTGGTGGAAAAGACGAGGACTTTGCATCGGCGTTGTTCAGCAATTGTTAGGTATGTAAGTGGAAATACATCTAATCACGGCTCTCAAGTCTCACGCATTCACCTTGACAAACACGCATTTCAGTCAGTTCAAATGCCACACTTTGTATTTCTCACGCTGAGAAGTAGGAGATAAATTGTCCTGCTATATACAACAGGCATACGCAGGGCAGTTCTGTCAAGTTCAGCTGCTTTCAGTTTTTTAAGCGTGCTAAACTTTACGCAGCGCCATCAGCGTCAGAGTACCGCGAGAAATCTTGCGGAGGAGGCTGATTTCAAATCGCTCTCGCGTTACTCTGACGTCATCCACTTGTCGTTTCTTGCAGCGCCTCGTGAAGTCGTACACACCTATTAATTCATCCCACAAGCCTATTTTTTGTTCTTTAGTACATTAATATGAAATAAGGCCAAAAATGTAATTTAAAAATGTATTTAGGTAACACTTGTAATACATTTGAACCCCTATTTGTATGAAAGATGAGTACAAGATTACTTAAAGTGGTATATATTTTTGAAATACGAGATAGTATGTTAAATGCATTTCAGTTCATATTCATGACATCTCAAAATAACACTGATAAGGACACCTATGTTTTTAAGATTAGCTTAAAAAAAATGCCTTCATTTTTGTTTTGCTTTTTTCCTCCATTGTACCGAAAGTGAATCGAACTGTGAAGCCTGAACCGAGGTACGAACCGAACCGGGACTTGTGTGTACCGTTCCACCCCTATAAGACACAAATATAGTCGCTCTTCCATTACGTGGTACAACGGGGCATCATGTGAATCGGCTACCTTTACTTTGGCTCAGTTTGCTTAAAGTGGGTTGGATTATAGACTTATCTTTAGAGTTGCACCGCCTCTACGTTCGTGACATCATTATAAACACCATACAAACAAACACAGGAGAAATAAAGTATAAGGGAGTTTGGGAACTTGTACAACAAAGCACAGATCAGATGATGACATTACTTGTTGTTTACTCGATGGCGCCTACATAATATTTCTACTATGAGGTCTGCATTAGTAAAAGCAAATTCTTGACTTATAAAATATACAGGTCTACAATCCGCAATACGGTATTAATTATGCATTCGGCAGACGCTTTTATGCAAAAGACTTACAATACATGCAAGCTATACATTTTATTAGTATGTGTGTAGAAACCGAATCCATGACCTTTTGCACTGCCAAAGCAATGCACTACCAATTGAACTGTAGAAGAACACATGCATAATAAAAATGTTTGCATAATAAGCATGCATTCAAAGCGCTATCAAAAATATAGCCTAATTAAAATGAGGTATTCCTACCACAGTTTTTGCTATGGAGTAAGCAGAAATGTAGCTTAATCCTACAACCGCACGAATAACACAAAATAAAGAATATACACTAGCCTAAAGGATTATTAGGAACACCTGTTCAATTTCTCATTTATGCAATGGTGTAAAGGTGTGGGGGATGTTTTCTTGGCACACTTTAGGCCCCTTAGTGCCAATTGGGCATCGTTTAAATGCCACAGCCTATCTGAGCATTGTTTCTGACCATGTCCATCTATTTATGATCACCGTGTACCCATTCTCTGATGGCTACTTCCAGCAGGATAATGCACCATGTCACAAAGCTCAAATCATTTCAAATTGGTTTCTTGAACATGATAATGAGTTCACTGTACTAAAATGGCCCCCACAGTCACCAGATCTCAACCCAATAGAGCATCTTTGGGATGTGGTGGAACGGGTGCCCTGAATGTGCATTCCACAAATCTCCATCAACTGCAAGATGCTATCCTATCAATATAGGCCAACATTTCTAAAGAATGCTTTCAACACCTTGTTGAATCAATCCCACGTAGAATTAAAGCAGTATTGAAGGCGAAAGGGGGTCAAACAAAGTATTAGTGTTCCTAATAATCCTTTAGGTGAGTGTATACAATACTAGCGCTATTATTTAAGCCAAGCTGATTAATAAACATGAAAAAGTCAAACCCAATTTACAGAGATATTTTATCAGTTCTAAACATTAAATCAAAGTGTTGTTAAAATAAATCTACCTCTTACGGATCCTGCATATACAGTAAGCAAACCTGGAGTCCCAAAGGGATCTATTTATAAACAACAAAAGACTTCCGAATGTCCATGCAACATTCTTTTGCAAGTTGAAACAAACCCCGAATCGTACATTATGTGCTGTATTTTACCTCTGCTTATTACCAGCAAGCATCGACTCAAATCTATTTCTTATGTGTTAGAGGAAACATTTAACTTTGTAAGTAACTTCCTGTGTGTGTATATGCTCTGAACAGACAACGATATTGAAGTACATTTCTCTCTCTCTCTGTGTATGTGTGTGCTTGAAGAAAGCTCTCAGAAACAAGAAAGGCAGAACCACCCAGCATGGCACACGGCATATAGTAAAAATAGCCACAGCAAGTACCTCTTCTGCTACCTATAATTAGTTCTAAAACATCCAGGCTACATACAACAACGTGAAATATAATCAGTTTGGCTACCCAAATAAAAATGAAGGCAAACTGAAGTAGTCTGACAAATAAAACAAACCAAGCAGGATGTTTTCGGTGAGTACACACACACATACACAGGTGTGTGTGCAGGTGTGTGGGTGTATAGCTTTCAGGTCTGAACGTGCACATCCAGCTTGTGTTTGCTTACCCACTGCAAGTACGTTAGATTTTACTGTAAGTGGGTTATAACTGTATGCCTGCGGCACATCAGAGAAGACCTGTTAGTGTGTGCAAAGATATCATAAGCCAATGGGTGCTCTCATAGGGCTATGAGGGTTGTTGTGCAACCCAAGCGCTATGACAAGCAGCTCATGTCATGACAGGGAGCGTAGCCTGCCTGGACTGATCTCTTATTCTGTTAAATATTCAAGAGCGGTAACAGTCTGTCGCTGGCATGAATATTCAGCGTGTCTAATTCATGAGCTTGGTGCCGTGAGAGGTCCCAGGCTTCGTAAACCAGAATTGTATGTCACAGATAGAGTTAAATAACAAAATGCCATTTGCAAGAAAGACTGTTTACTTCAGTGGGTCTTGAGTTTTTGAGACTGTGAAATTTCCCTTATAACAAGACTATTCAGGTTGGTGTGAAAGCAAATAGCTCAGGTGGAAGAATTACCTGTAGCTTTATGGTAGAGTATTGCATTATCAGCACAAAAGGTCTGTGGGTTCGATCCCAGGTGCACACTTACTGATAAAATGTAGAGCTTGTAATACACTGTGATACACTTTGGATAAAAGCGTCTGCCAAATGCATGAATGATTAAAAACATGTAAACAATAAGAAAATAAGAAATGAGGACTGAATAAAATATTCAGATTCATTTCTTCTCAGACTCTGACTCGAGGGTCATGATGTGCACACTCTGTTGCACAAGTTAAATAGCTTCCCGGCTGTTTTTCATACACCTAACATCACAAAAGCACCCGATGAAAAGTTTTCCATGTAACAGAATTCACTAGTCATGGTTTGATATCCTGACCTAGATTGGTCATTGATCCAACAAACACATAACTAACGTGCAGGCTTTTTTTGAAGGACAGGACAGAATACACAGGGTTAGTTAACTTCAAATTCAATGACCTTTCAAGGACTTTCCAGGTCCAATACCCTCAAATTCAAGGACTAAATGTGGGGACACATTTCAACTAAGAGCAAGGTTACATCGTGTTACCTTTTAAGATACATTGTTACAGTTCCCTTTCAAGGAAACTCGCGCTGCGTCACTGCGGTGACACTTTGGGGACGCCTCCAGTGGTAAGTGCTTCTGAATGTTTATATCAAATTCAACCAATGTTGTGTCTTAACAAAAAAGACAGGGTGCAGGAAGTATACCGCTATCTGAAATATTGCCAAAGACGGTGTTACAGGGACGCAGGAAGTATGGCAAGAGAGACGCAGCGTCTCGTTCCCTTCTCAGGGAGCAACAGTTACGTACGTAACGCGAGATGTTTTCATGTGTCAAACACAATTATGCAAAAAAGCATTTTGGTATAAATCAACATTCACATACAGAAGATATAAGCATTTAAGGTGAACAGTTCAGCATGTGTGCTTAAAAAGTCTAGAATTTTTATGATATTATCCTACACTACACAGGGAATAATATGGATTTTTTTTCCAGAAAACTTATTGCATAAAATAGATTCAAGCACTTTAAATGACCTGTATCTATCTATGTATGTATATTTTCAAAAACTTCACAGGGTCTTGAATTTTTTACCCCAGATTCACAAACTTTCAAGGACCCGTGGGAACCCTGGATACATGTCACAAATACACGTGACATGATACACATGCTTTGTTTTAAAAGTCTTAATATTTTAGTTAGGATCCTACGAACAGTTGTATAAATGAGACCCCTGGACATTAAAAAAGTAACTTTTTAGAATATCTGACCAAAAACACTATTGGTTTGTCTGAGAAAATTTTGCAACTGAAACATGTTTGGAAACAATTATTTCTACTGCAATTCTGTTTGCCACCACTAGAAGTGCAGAAATGATTTTCCATTAAAAACCTTGAACGCATCAGTCAAGCAGTTTGTTCAAACCTTGAAACTTGGCACCAAGTAAATGACTCCAACGAAAGGTATTAGATTCCAAGGAAAACTATTTATGCCCAACATCCAACCGTAACAACACAGAAAACTTTTTTAAAACTCTCTCCGAATGCTCTTTGAAGATTGCTTGCAGCAAAAAATGACAGCTGCATCAAAAATAACTGCAGTTCTGACGTGACCTCTCAAGACTTAATAGTCTGAACATTAACTAGATGCCAAAGAGGCACTTTAAACACTCCAGTTCAATTTCTGAGCAGTACATAATGTGCTGGAACAGAGGACCCGTTTAGAAGATGAATGAGGAGAAAATAGATAGATGGAAAGAAGCCTTTACTCCAAATATAGACTAATCTGACCCAATGCTGAAATTAATTCTTTATAGCTTTTAAGGCATTAAATACATTTTAACAAATAAAAAAGCAACACACAAATATTCTTACCCTCTATGCTCAATTCAAAGCACACATGGCAGAAAGAAAGCGTTCCTGTCTCTGTCTCTAGCTTACAGATGCTGCAGATGTTGTCATCATTTAGGTCTATGTTTACAAAGTGCTCCTCTTCCTCCATGCTGCCTCTGCAAAGCACACAAATGCACAAAAGGTTATTCAAGTTTACAAGAAATATAACTCAGTCAGTCTTCGTGCTCGATGTAACTACAGAGGAGTCAAGTTTTAAATAGGAAAAATATAGAAACTCTTTGGTTACTTTTAAGCACGATGCTAATGGTCTAATCAGATTCAATGGATTATGCTAAGCTATGCTAAAAGTGGTACCGCCGGACCCGGGGATCGGCTGAATGGATTCCAAAATGATGGGGATCAAATGTTTAACTCTGGGGAGCTGGGAAATTAGCATATTTTCAAAAAAAGTGTCACAGATTTAGCATTGATATATTAGTGGTCGCCATTTATATTAAACTCTTAAAGGGACAGTTCACACAAAAATGACAATTTTGTCATCATTTACTGACCTATTTTCTTTGTTCTGCTTAACAAAAATGAAGATATTTTGAGCAATATTTGTAACCAAAACATTTTTAAGCAACACTGACTTACATAATGTTTTTCTTTCCTACTATTGAAGTCAATGGTGCTCCTGCTTGATTACAATTATCTTCCTTTGTGTTCAGCGTAACAAAGAAATGTATACAGGTTTGTAACAACATGAGTGAGTAAATGTTTAAAAAAAACTATCCATTTTATGTAAATTTTCCTCAACATAATGCAATAATATGCAATAAGCAAGAAAAAAAAACGCATGCACATATGAAAATCTGATTAACAAGACGGATGAGTAAGCATGCCGAACACAACAGGAGTTGAAGGCTTTACTGCTGTTTCTGTAATTAAGAGTGATCTGTTTTATGCCGGTTTTAAAGAGCCCTCTTTCACGAGAGCCACTTGGATTCATTCCTGAGAACCCAAAGGACTGAAATGTCCTGTGTTTACACAACTTAATTACCTTAGGCAAGCTTTACATAAAACCCCCTCCACATTGTCACAAGTTGTTTACTGTTGAGTGGGCAAAGTATGTTACAATCTAACTCTCTCCATCACAGGCAAATAACTATTGCTACTGCATAAAACCTAGAGATGTACCAATATATCAGCTGCTGATATTTAACAAACTGATCAACAAACACATAGTTTACTAATTAACTACACCAAGGCACTGACTTGTATGTTTTGTTGGAAACCACTTTTTTCAATGGGTAAAATAATTGAATACTTGTCAAAACAAAATTTAATGTGTATCTTTAATGCTGCGTTCACACCAGCCGCGGTAGAGGCATCAAACACGAGTGATTTCAATGTTAAGTCAAGTACATGCGATTCCACCTCATTCGTGCGTCTAGTTTGCGTGAATGGCGCGTTGCTGCGGGAAACACACGAGCTGAAAAATGTTAACTTTGGTGGAAAAAACGTGCCATGTTAACCAATCAGGAGCTTGCTCTAGTAGTGATGTGATTACAGAAAGCGAGCGGAGTCACAGAAGCCCTTCCAATACACGAACGTCTCGATGACTAGAATTTCATGCGCGAATGAAGCGAGTAAACTCAAAATGCTCAAGCGGCAAACTAGACGCGGTAAACACGAATTTGACGCCTCAAACGCGGCTGGTGTGAACCCACAGTAAGTCTCTCCTATAATGTTGGCCTGTTGAATGTTAAATGGGTGCAATCCATGTTCAATTAAAATGACAATGGTGTAGCAATAAACTAGCAAGAATACGTTAAAACATGCATTTTTGAACTTTGCTTATTTAAAAGATAATCAAAACAAAGATCACACAAGATACGTGACAGATATCGGTAGCGGATAACAGTGGTTTGTTAAAATCGGTATCGGACAAAATGTTAACAGGGTATCTCTCTCATATGCATTTCAGATCTACACATTTGTGGAGAAAAACATAAAATATCAACCAATTCATATGCATCAAAGTTCAAACAAGTTGAGGTAAAACCGATAAAATGCGTTTTTTTTTTTCTGAAGGCTTTTGTGTACTGATTAAATAGCTGTTTAAAATTGTTATCAGCCATGGGCAAGTTTAACTTGATCCTGTTAACTGTTCATCTGCACAACAGCCTAAAGGCAAGATCAACGAAAACCTAGTATGCTACCTAGACCTAATTTTTCGGCATTAAAGGGTTAATTCACCCAAAAATGAAACTTGTCGTCATTATATACTTACTCTCATGTTGTCACAACCCTGTATTAATTTCTTTGGTATGATTAACATGAAGGAAGATATTTTGAGGAATGTTTGTAAACAAAACGTTTATGAGCCCCACACACTTCCATTGTATTCTTTTTTAATACTATGGAAGTAAATGGGGCTCGTCATGATCGGTTCTGTTACAAACATTCCTCTTAATATCTACCTTAGTGTTTATCAGAACAAAGAAAGGTACATACAGTGTGTTTGTAACAACATAATAATGAGTAAATAATGACAAAAGTTTAATTTTTGGGCGAACTATCCCTTTAAGTGCGATGTGAGTCGACGAAATCAACTAAAAATGCTCTCCTTGGCAGCACGCTAGGTTTTAAGACAGTCCATAAGATTATTTCGGTGTCCATAAAGCTACTTCAACCAGTCTAAAACCTATCGTAAATACGTTATCTTTATTCTAACGTTGTGAGTGAACGTTAATTGACTTGACCCAAGAGATTAGTTTACAAAACAAGCGCATCCTGCGTGACAATACTCTAAGACTTCAACAAAAAACACCATTTGGTGGCTTTTCACATCAGTTTAATAAAAAGGGAAATTTTTCAATATTCCAACTCAGTCAGGGGAAAGTAGAAGTTAAGCGAACAGCTATAACGCTTTAAGCGTACCACTTTAATAATACATTTAACGTTATTTACAGTTACCTTTACAGTAACATTTACCTTACTAACACTGTATTATATGGTAATAATAGTTTAAACAACATAGTTCAGACAACAGTTTTTGAGACATTCTGTGCCAACCATACCACAGGCTGAACGTAGCACAGACCCGTTATCTAGCTGTACCTACTTCTCATAATAAAAATACCACATCCTTGGAAAAAAGACGTTGTCAACGTACATTATCGACGTCTATTACCTTATTCGTTACGTTGTCAGAAGAAATTTCGAGACACTCCAGAAAAAACAGTGGGAAATCGGCTGACCTTTGATGTGAGCCACGCTGGTAGAGCATCGAGTGTATTGTTATTGAAGCGGACGGCAAGCAGCTACAAGTACAGCAACGACAAAGAACACGCGACAGACGCGAGATGACCCACTCTCAAGCCAGCGTCATGACGCGTCACGTGCTGCGCAGTTGTACCTCTGATTGGTTGTTTGATTGCGTTACGTTAAAAACGTCAGGATATCGGAAATCTAAAACACATCCTGTTATTTGGCGTTTATTTGCATAAAATTACGTATTAAGTTGCTAAAATCTGGTTAATAAAATGTGTCTTATAATAAAGCAAAGTTCTTTGTTGCAAAGAATCGTATCGATATGCGTTCGTTCCTAGGTTACTAGTTTGCGTCAATCCAGAGTGGACAAGCTAGTCATTGCAGAGTCTACACCATAGGTCTACACTAACTGTAGAGGAGAAGACGAAGGATAAAGCAAATTTATTTTTAAATTTTTTACTTTTATAAGGGAAGTGGGGAAAAAGGGGGGTGAGCATACGATATTTGGCTAAACATATATCGACTTTTGATATTTTATGATAATCAGAGTAGATGTAGCATTTGTTGAGGAGTGGAACAAACAATAAAAATAAATATACACAACAAGGTAATCATGAACAACAGGGATGTTTTCTTAATATTTATTTTTACATTAGCAGTTAACAGCTGTTTACTTTACATTAGCACATCAAATCGCGTTGATAATTTGCCCACGTGGGGAAATTCCAGGATGGATTTTCTCTGTTACGTGACGTCACGTCAAAGCAAATCAATACCGTGACGTTTCGATTCTCCGTTCCTCCATTTACTCTGCACTAAATAACCATTACCATTCAACCTATATGCTTACATTAATCCTTACATAACCGAAATGCCACTTTAGGCCAGCCATACACGTGCCTTTTTGTAGGTCTAATGAAGACTGTCTGCGCTCATGACTGCCTCTATTGACATGAAAAGAAGTGTCGTCTGCTTTCATCGTGTGCCAGTTTCCTTGATGGCACAAAAGTGTCCCTCATTTGGCACTCGCAGTCTCTTTTATCCTCCTAGACAGTATGTCTGGGAGTGTTCATGCCAAAATCCTCTTTGTATTCAGACTCTGCCCATGTGCAGACTGCGTTTAAAAAGTCTTTCTTGCTGATAATAGGAAAATTATATCATTATTAGGGAGGCACGTGTAAGCGAAATGCCCCCAAACAACATCCAACCCATTTTCAGTGATAAGCATGCTTGAAGTAAACACGTTAAAATTGCTAGATAACCATATACGTACTTCCTGAAGTAATAACTAGAGTTTGGGCGCCATCCCTTGGCCAGACGTGGTATTGCATACATTTACAAAAGCTATATTTACATTAGACCTGGGTTTTCAAACTTAATAATGGCAAGGCCCCCCAAATATGATACACTATTTATAAAAATATATTAAATAATTGGTGTACAGAGTTCACTTTGAGAATTTTTCCTTTTTCTTTTACATTTTTTTCTCCCCGGACCCCAGTTTGAAACCCCCTGCATTAGGCATTTAGTGTTTCATGCTTTACGTCATGTAAATAATTTTTATTCTTCTTTTATATGCATTTTTATGACTTCAAATAAGTTGAGAAATTATATGGAATGCTTTTCACATATTCTTTATCACACCGCAAGACCATTTGAGTCATCTGCAAAGTTAAAATAGTCGAAATGAAAATTATATAAAGCGTAGCAGCTAGTAATTGATGCTTGTAATAACATTTCTTATTCATTGCCCTTTTTATACCTCTGGACAAACATTGCATTTATTGTATACATTATGTTTTGCATTTATAACCATCAACTACTGTACAACACTGTATATGACTTCCACAAGGTGGTGCATTGAGATTTTGAGATCACTGGGCTGATTCATGCGTGCGTGTATTCATGTAGGAAGAATGTAATTCATGTTAGATCTTGTACATTACTAATAACAAGTTGTCCTCAAGGAAACACCTGTAGGTTCAAGGCTTGACGATGACATTACTCACCCTGACATCACCCATTTATACTTGTTAACATTTTTTCTTGGAACTGGAACTGATCTTTATCATTCATTTTTGATGTTTACCACTACCATCTGAATTATTTTGCTATATTTTTATGTCTCTAAATTACAATCAAAAGAATCCCTAATCAAGTTTATGCATCACTTGATCATTACATTTATTCAGACTTTATTATATGCAATAAATGAGAACTAGGCCATGGAGTGTCTGCAGATATGAAAAACAATAGCATTCAGTTCTTTCCTGTTTGTAGAGATAGTCAATGATTAACTTTTCATTAGATCAATTGTATGATTCTAAGCAAGCATTACACATCTCAGACATCTCCTCATACATCAGATAAATTCATCCAAGTGTCTGCTCTCCTATCTGCCGATGATGGTGTTCGTACGTGTTTGTGAGTGTGCACATGCAGGTTCAAGCCTGCCCCTGTTCTTTAAAACTTCATCATCTTGCAACCTGCGTAACAAGCCCTACCAGTTTTCAAGAAAAGTGGAAGAGGCTCCATATCTTGGCTGGACGTTGTTGTGTTAAAATAACAAGGTGGCGTTGGGCGCCGCACACTTAGCAACAGTAAGGCTTTGTATTTGCAGTTTTTCCTGCTGTCTAGGTTCCACATATAAAACTACAGACAAGCCGGTCCCTTCGGATACAAGTACATATTTGGAAACGTGGGGTAATTTCCTGTTTACACATGGATCGGCAAACACTTTGTTATATTTCACATGTTAGATACAAGTGTCATGGGATTGCATTTGTATGGAGGTCACAATTTCAATGCTACAATGAATAAATGGATAATGTATACAAACAGTGAGCAAAACTCACTCTTAATAATAATGGTATTACAGTAACAGGATTGAATAAAGGTGAAGAATTTAATTGTTTTTACTGTTTTATATCAAATCATCCTACATAATGTAAAAAACATTGTGTGAATATAACTTTAAGATCTTTAATAATGAAACATAGATGCTTCTGCTCTCAAAATTAGATTGAGACTTAAAGGTGCAGTGTGTAATATTTAGAAAGATCTCATAGCAGAAATGCAAAATGATATACAAAACTATATGTTCAGGGGAGTATAAAGATCTTTTTTAATGAACCGTTATGTTTTTATTACCTGAGAATGAGACGTTTTTATCTACATACACTGAGGGTACCCTCACGTGGAAGTCGCCATTTTGTGCCGCCATGTTTTTACAGAAGCCCTCAACAGACAAACGTTTTTTACTAAGTTGTCTCCAACGATGACATGTTTTTCCGGTGGCGGCTACCGTAGCTTCTCTATGCGTTTCAAAAGCGAGTTGTGAGCAGTGGCTGAGCTGTTGGTTGCAATTCGCACCTTACCACTAGACGCCGCGTAAATTTACACACTGCACCTTTAAGCCTGGATTTCACAGACAGGGTCTCATACGTTTGTGCAACAAAAAAGTCACAGACAACAGATACTTTTAAATACATGGGACGCACTTTAATTTTCCATCAAATATAAAATGTGCAAATATAAAACTGTGCAAACGCTATTGATAAGTGACAAATATTTTCATCTGTACAAAAGAAGAACAAGGCAGCTTTATCAACTACAGGAGTCAAGCGGGAGGTGTTGGCATTGGAAATCTCAATGCTCTGCTACAGAAGATTTAGTTTATACAGACGCATACACAGATGCAACACAAACACAAAAGCCTTTCACAACCCAGAGTTCAATAGTTCTGCGGATCTCTGCAAACAGAGATTTTAAAGATCTCGGCAATTATCGGGCTGTCTGTTTCAGACGTGAAGAGTAATGACAGCTATGCTCCCCTTGGCACGAAAAAGGCTCCGCGCAGGGGATTTAAGCAGCGATGAAAAGATAAAGTGGTCTTAGGAATGAGCCAATGGCCCGAACATGAGGGTACATGGGATACGATCCTCCCCTCATAATGTCTACCCACACCTGCGATCCTCCTCGGGGCATGTTCCCATGATACGAGCCAAATAGCTCTATAAAAGCTCACCTCCATTAGTACTATTGACTTAACCATTTAAAGAATATAATTGACCTCACAGTGCTGCTATTTACCTTTATAGCGGAGATTTGAGCTGCTGTATCATGAGATGAATGAGCTGATAGTATAATGACTGATGATGAGAGCATATTTTAACATTTCTTAACTTAACAATGAAACATTATATACGGAAGCTGTTCAGTTTAGATCTTCAGAACTGGATTTTTAAATAGTTTTTTTGGCAGTGGTTTTGTGATTTATGCATTACTCATAATGTATAAATGTATATAAGTTAGTTAAAAAGTCCCTTTTTGACCCCATTGTGGGTTGAAAAATAACCCAGCATTATGTAGAGTGTATGTTAAAGGGACACTCCACTTTTTTAGAAAATAGGCTCATTTTTCAGCTCCCCTAGAGTTAAACATCTGATCTCCACCTCTTTGGAATCCATTCAGCTGATCTCACGGTATGGCGCCACCACTTCCAGCATAGCTCAGCACAATCCACTGAATCCGATTAGACCATTAGCATTGCGCTCAAAAATGACCAAAGAGTTTCGATATTTTTAAAACTTGACTCTTCTGTAGTTACATTGTGTACTAAGACCGACAGAAAACTAAAAGTTGC
This sequence comes from Misgurnus anguillicaudatus, assembly GCF_027580225.2. Lineage (NCBI taxonomy): Eukaryota > Metazoa > Chordata > Actinopteri > Cypriniformes > Cobitidae > Misgurnus > Misgurnus anguillicaudatus. Next base: position 32,486,142 of record NC_073348.2, read on the forward strand.
AATTTTCTCTAGAAAAGTTCCTATAGGAACTATACTCTCATTACGGCGTAATAATCAGGAACATTGCTACCGTACCATGACTGCAGCAGGCGCAATTATTTTACGCAGCGCCCGAAAATAGTCCCCTTGGTAACTTTCAAGTTTTAAATAGGGGAAAAAAAATCGAAACACTTTTTGGTTATTTTTAAGCGCAATGCTAATGGTCTAATCAGATTCCATTAATTATGCTAAGCTATGCTAAAAGTGGTACAGCCAGACCCAGACCTCAGCTGAATTGGTTCCAAAACGGCAAAACTCAAATGTTCAACTCTAGGGGGGCTGAAAAATGAGCATATCCTCAAAAAAAGTGGAGTGTCCCTTTAAAGGTATAGTTCATACAAAAATAATTTACTCGTACTCATGTTATTTCAAAACTTTATACATTTCTTTGTTCTGCTGAACACAAAGGAAGATATTTTGTGAGCAATGTTTAGAACCAAACCGTTTTTGGGCACCATTGACTACTATAGTATTTTGCTTTCCTACTATGGAAGTCAATGGTGCTTCTGTTTTCTGCTTGCTTACAAATATATTTCTTTGTGTTTAGCACAACTTTTACAGTATACAAAATATATACAGGTTTGTAACAACTTGAGTAAATGATGATTGAAATTTTAATTTTTGGGTGAACTATCCCTTTAATTTTGCAACCAATGTGTGCTTTTAAAATGGAAGTTATTGACTATACTAGGACTGACAGTTGTCAGATCTGCATGCTTCAGATATAACTGTGCGTAATTTGGTACAATAACCATTGGAATTTTTATGTAGCCAATGGAACGAATTGAGAAACTAATATAAACCACAGACCTTGTTTTACTTGTATATAAATCTTATTAAAAGCCTTGGCAAAACACCGTACCGGTTGGTTAACAATACCACTGAACAGCTCTAAATCTCAATTTTTTGCCATTTTGAGAAGTGTTGTATATGAGTGGGGCGGAGAAGGTTTGGCTTGAGGCTACATTAATCATCAATGTACTCTGGTGACAGGTAGAAGAATGAGATTGTGAAATCTGAGACGCGTAACAAAAACAGGAATGGATAAACAATGGCACGAAAACAACAGGGAGTGGACTACAGCAAAGGAAGTACAGGCTCTATCTACAGTACTGATATATATATACATGAACGCATTTCCAATCGCAATATAACTGTAGTATTAAGACGGAAAGCCAATGAGAGGTGGAACCCCTGGACAAATATATATAAATGTTGCTATTCCAAATGGCCACAACCAAATAATTACAATATGTACAATAAATCCCACCGGATAAGAAGAGTCCCTCTTTTCTAGCATGAATCAGTCAAAAGTAGGAATGTTAACAAGTGGGAGAAAGTGTCTATGAGCATAAAGAGAGAGATTCACGAAACGTTCCTATAGTCCGAGGCCAGGATGAGCCTTCAACAAGTGGCCGTTTCGCATAGCGAGTCTACGGGGATCTGTTTGGCATCTTTGCGTTTGGTGCTAGTGAGTTTCAGGATCACCACTTTCCTCGGGGTGAGAGGAACCGGACTTTCAGGCTCGGATTCTGATGTGTGCTCTGGTGTGATGGGTTGAGGAGAAAGAGGCGCGTCATCTGCACCGCATTCGAGCAGGGCGCAAATTATGTCTTTGTGGCCGGCGCGTACGGCAAAGTGAAGCGGCGTGAATCCGTCCTTGTCCTGAGCGTTGGCCAACTCGGGGCGACCCTGCAGAAGCTCTTTGAGGACCTCGCAGTGACCGAACTCGGCAGCCAGGTGACACGGCGTGCGAACTGCGTGGTTCCCGCTCTGAGGGTCGGCGCCCTCCGTCAGAAGCATTTTAACTGTGGCCAGGTGGCCTTTGTGGGCAGCCAGGTGCAAAGCGGTGCAACCATTTGCTGTTTGGCTGTGGATGTCGGCGCCGTGTTTCACGAGTAACCTCGAAGTGCTGGTGTGGCCGGTGTCTGCAGCTATGTGAAGCGGAGTGTGAAGGCCGTCGGACGTCAGGTGGACGTTAGCGCCGAGCTCGACGAGGATCCGCGCCACTCGATACTGACCCCTCTGTGATGCCAGATGGAGCGGCGTGCGACCGTCTGATGTCTGGCCGTCTGCGTCGGCACCTGCTTGCTTCACCAGGAGTTTCACGATTCCCAGATGCCCTTTCCAGGCAGCCAGGTGCAGCGCCGTCCAATCGTCTTTCCCTTTGACGTGGACGTCCGCACCGCGACTTAACAAGACCCTGACCACGTTCTCCTGTCCGTGGTGACAGGCGATGTGCGTCGGCGTGCGACCCTGAGAGTCCACTTCGTTGATGGAGGCGCAGCGGTCTAATAGTATACGTGTCAGGGCCTCGTCTCCGTTTTGGGCTGCGAAATGCAGAGGTGTGTACAGGTCCTCATCCTTGGCGTTGACGTTAGTCGTCTTGCGGCTTAGGAGGATCTCAGCCACTCCTTTCAGTCGCTTTTCGGCGGCCAGGTGGAGGGGTGTGGCTCCATTACCATTTTGCCAATTCGGATTGCAGTTGCTAAGCAACAGAAATTTTACAGCCTCCTCGTTGGCCAGAGACACCGCAAAGTGAAGCAGGTTGCAGGCACCCTCCAACGGCAAGTCGACGTCCTGCGGCTGGAGGATCTTCATCAGCTTGGCGATGTCTTCGGTGCGAATAGCATCACAAAGTTTCTTCTTCTGTATTTCACTGGAGTCTGTAATGGAACGGAAACAATGAGGGTAAAAGAGTTTAAGCATTTACCTTCAAATTCCTCTGTGTACCCCCATGTGAGCCTTTTTGCTTACCATTGACTGCATTTTCCTTCTCAAAGGACAAAGTAATGGAGCCTTGAGATGAGAAAGCAGAGTCGACGGAGGAGATGCCTGACAGTCTCTTGCTGGTATTGTCTTTGCTCTCGAGGGATTCTTCTTTGACGTTGCTGAAACTGCGCGAGAAGCCCGAGTCGATCTGAGTCAGCAGTTCGGAGAGGCTGCAGTCCTTCTCGGGTAACATGGCTGACTTCGGCCTCACTGGCTTTTGGTTGTTGGTCTGCATGAAAAGTAGCACATGTTGTTTAAATAGTGGTAAACAATGGGAATACAGTACTACATTTATTACAGTCGGTCCTCTGGGACTAAATACATTCCTTAAAGCAAAAAAGAAAATCCTGTCATCATTTCCTCAATTGTAAAAATTCTTTGTTCTGCTGAATACAATGGAAAATATTTTGACCAAACAGTTTTGGAGCACCTTTGATTTCCATAGTATTTTTTGTCCTACTATAGAAGTCAATGGTGCTTCAAAATTGCTTTACAAAAATCACTCAAAAACAAGATTAATAAAGATCTGAACATTCTTCCTAACATAATCTGTATATGTATATGCATATGCAGAAGGGCTTAAGGTTAACTATGCAGTTTGGTGACATTCCTTGATGCTTCTGGGAAACTGTCTTCGTAGAATATTTATGCTATGTACCAAATACCAAAGAGTTGCTCAAACAAGATTATGGAGGTCTTTAAAAGGACAAATCTAAATGACTAAATATAGTAACAAGATAACTTCCTTTGCATCCATCTGACTAACTATGATCTATATTTGGACTGAGAAGGGTAACAGAGATATCATGAAAAGAGGAAAATGAATAAACATGACGTGCATACTGATGTTACCTGTTCACTGGAGGCTGGAGTAGGGCAGGGCGAACATTCGGCTTCTGAAGAAACTGAAGGTCTTGACTCCTCATGGGGTTTACTGCACAACTCCTCGGCCTCTGACGTGATTTCTGTAGAAGACGGCATTTTTATAGCAATGGTATTTCATTTTAACCAAAAAGGTTTGCAGCTTTTAAAAGGATAGTTTATCCAAAATTTTAAATTCTGCCATCATTTACTCACCCATTACAATTTACCATAACCTGAATGAGTTTCTTTAATCTGTTTAAAGGAAAACACCACAGTTTTTCCATACTTCACCATGTTCTTACCTCAACTTAGACTAATTAATACATACCCATCTTTTATTTAATGGGTGTGGTTTTAATCTTTGTACAGGGCCTCGTGAATGTGTTAGCATTTAGCCTTGCCCCATTCATTCCTATGGCTTCAAACAGGGATGAATTTAGAAACCACCAAACACTTTCATGTTTTTCTAATTACAAGAGTAGTAACACAAGTAAGTATGGTGGCACAACATAAAACATTTGTTTGGATCCTAAGGAATAAATGGGGCTAGGCTAAATGCTAACACATCCATGAAGCGCTGTACAAAGATTAAAAGTGCACGCATTGAAAAAAGATAGGTATGTATTAATTCATCTAAGTTGAGGTAAGAACATAGTAAAAAATTGAAAAATGGTGGTGTTTCCCTTTAACACAAAATAAGATATTTGAATAAATGATGGTAAGTTCAAAGTAGCCTACCCCTTGACTTCCTACTATGGAAGTCAATGGGTACCATCAACTGTGTGTTTACCATAATTTATTAAAATATATTATTTGTGTTCAACAGAAGAAAAAAATTCCAAGTAAATGACATTGAATACATTTTTGGGTGCACTATACCTTTAAAAAATTATATATGTATGTATATGTATATATAATGTTATAAAATATTATAAATAAAATTATTATAACTATATTAATAATTATTTTATAAATGTGTAGGTTTTACATATCATCAATATCCAATATTGTAATAAAAACATACTTTCTTAAATACAGAACAAGCATATACACTCTTTACAAACGTTAAACAGATCAAACGGTGGGCCATAACAGGTATTTCACTAAATCGCATAACTTGTGATTCCATTAACCCAGTTATCCGGCATATTCTGTCACTGTGCAGCGCTGGTTCACATGCGTCAGCAGGTCATATCATGGTTATAACCAATCTGATGACTTATAACAGTATAAGACGCTCACCTTGAAAACTAGGTCTTTCCTCTGGAGAATGTGCCCAGCACTTCTGCATTAACGACAGGAACCCGGAGCAGGCCTGTGGACGACTGCGAGGGATAATCCCCAAATCTGGACGACCTCCCCTTACGACCTTCACCATTATGTGTAGGATGTTGTTTTCCCCTGTGATACATATAGAGCACAACAACATCCAGTGAAAAACCATGACTTGTGATTTAAAGAGTTTAAGCGTAAACATTTGAATTTAATGAGGTATTATTAAATATTTAAAATGTTACCATGCCTATGAAAACTCAAAGCTAAACTGTTTTCTACATAAAATCATCTTACATAATGTAGAGATCGTATAACCTTAATATCTTTAATATTGACTGATCATGTCAAGATTAAAATCAATGACTGAAATCAAACCTTAAAGGGGACATTTAACAAGACTTTTTTTAAGGTGCAAAATAAATCTTTGGTGTCCCCAGAGTATGTATGTGAAGTTTAAGCTCAAAATACCATATAGATAATTTATTATAGCATGTATAAAATTGCCACTTTGTAGGTGTGAGCAAAAATGTGCCATTTTGGGTGTGTCCTTTAACATGCAAATGAGCTGATCTCTGCACTTAATGGCGGTGCCGTGGTTGGATAGTGCAGATTAATGGGCGGTATTATCCCCATCTGACATCACAAGGGGAGCCTAATTTAATAGGAGACCTATTTTTTACATGCTTGCATAGAAACTAATAATTTAATTATTATAATAATTATAATAAATAAAACAGTAATTAAATGTAATAAAAATGTGTTCCTCCAAAATCTCTTTTTTTGGACTTTGATTGTTTGATGCGTGTACAATGGATACCCGGGCATGTCCTCGGCATGTTTTACAAGACTAACCCGATAAATGTCAAAAAGAAAAGAAGGATTGTGAAGATATTTTCAGAAGACCGGAAAAAAAATCAAAACACCTTTTTGTTTTCCAGGGCATTTTATGACACTTAGTCAAAAAGCAAACAGAAGCGCCTACAGTTTAATATCCTGTTATTTTAACCCTCATTGTACATAAAGACATTGATTTCTTTATTTCTGGTTTGAGAAGGATTGTCTGCCAGCCAACAGATTTTATTCCTGTTTGCCAAAAACAACAGTCCTCTACAGTACCTCATGACGAGAAACCTGTTTTTCCGTTCTTTCACATTGCGTTCCTATAACTGCTGGTTACTAAAAAGCATTTCATCTGCCCTTGTTGATTTACCAGGAAATCATTGGAGGTAAAGACATCAGGTAAACACGTCTCCCAAAAACACCCACAAACACACACCTCCATTGGGTACTTAAGTAAGACTGTAATCTCCCTAATGACTGAATTATTTTGAAACCGAATGCCAATAAACCAAAGCTTTCGGGATTTGAGGACTAAATATAGATGATTACCAAAGAAGGGTTTTTTGAAGAGTCAATATGATGAACATATGTAACCCTGTCTGTCAGCTTTTGTGATTGACTGTTTTCCATAAAATCCTTCTAAGAAAATATAACCTTGAATATTGGCCGAGTAAGATCATTGGCTTGGATTTCATAGACAGAGTCACACTATATTCAACATTCGCAATTTGATTTTACTTTCAGTCTTACCTTGATACGGCTTCTTCTGTGTAAGAATTCCCCAGATAACAATGGAAAAACTAAGGAACAATAAACATCTGTTAGATCATTTGTACTTATACATATCTCATATCCTATATCATACAGTATTCCCAAAAATGTCTAACCTGTACACATCATGTTTGGTGTCAGATATTCGATCTTTCTCAGTGATTCGTTCTGGAGGGAGATATGCAATAGTTCCACAGAAACCATCACGGCTTATATCGTCATTTCTGGAAAAGCCATTCCACCTAGCCAACCCAAAGTCAGAAATCTAAAATGGGGGAACGAGAAAGAAAATAATTATTTTTTTCAAGTCGTTAAATGTCACCAGATATTTTAAGGGTGTTACTTTAAAAAGCAAAGGGATTTTTCCAGAAGGGCATGGTAGAGGCGGCCGTGCCCTACAGGTTGTCTATTAGTTAGGGAAGCCCTAATGTTTCTGTAAATGCCTGCACGCATGTGTAGGTGTGTGTATGTGTGTGTGTGTCAGCTCTTCATTAACACTGCCTAGCTTTAGCTTGTTCAGACTCGCCCGGGCTATGTGTTTACATCCAGCCCTTTCAATCCAACACGACGATTCCCACCCATCCCTCGTGACACCTGCTTACTCATCCATGGGAAGGCTGGATATAAAACAGGAAAATGCATGGGAAAGCTTTTGGACCCTCAGGGATTTTTCTGGAAAAGTATGTAGGGGGACAGTGAAAAGAAAATGGTGGGGTGCGCCCATCTCCCTGTGGCTTCTGTAATCCTTACCAAATTTTCTGCACAAACGTTCTGACACCACAGAGCTTTAAACTGTTGTTCGGTCGTCAGCGCTGGATTAGGATAAAATTCATCACGTCGACAGGGTGCTTAGGTGAACGTGAAAAGCGTAATCAGGATCAGAAATAGTTTATCTTTTTAGTCCTGGCTCGATCTCTGTGCTATACAACAACCATTTACGTACACCCTTATTAAAGGCATAGTTCACCCAAAAATTTGGTAATCATTTACTTATCCTCAAGTTGTTTAAAAAATATATACATTAAATTCTTTTGCTCAAACCAAATAAAGATATTTGAAAAATGTAATGAAACAGATCTGGGGTCCAAATGACTCAATGGTGCCCCAAATCAGCTTGGTTACAAAAAATTTTCAAAATATCTTAATTTATGAAGACATTTATACAGGTTTGGATCAACTTGAGGATGAGAATGATGACAGAGTTTTCATTTTTGGGTGAACTATCCCTTTAAGATTATGTTTCAATAAAGCACTGCAGTAGATCATGTGTTCGAATCCCTGTCTTTTATGCACTGTAGGTTGCTTTAAATGTATGGATTTGGCAGATGCATTTATCCAAAGTACATTCAAGTTTTAAACAAATTCATCTTTCAATATGCTATAATGCTGCGTTCACACCAGCCGTGGTAGAGGCGTCAAGCGCGAGTGACTTCAATGTTAAGTCAAAGTGAAAACGTGTTGATGCGCGTCTGGAAGTCTCGCAGCGCGAATGAGACCGCAGCGCGGAAGATGCGATTCCGCCTTATTCGCACGTCTAGTTCCCCCGAATTTAGCGTTGCTGCGGGAAACGCGCAAGTTGAAAAATGTTAACTTTGACGAAAAAACGTGTCGCCTTAACCATCAGGAGCTTGCTCTAGTAGTGACGTGATTACAGGAAGCGAGCGAAGTTGCAGAAGCCCCTCCAATGACGCGAATTTCTGCGTGAATGTCTCGATGACTAGAATTTCACGCGCGAATGAAGCGAGTAAACTCAAAATGTTCAAGCGGCAAACTAGACGCGAATTTGACGCCTCAAACGCGGCTGGTCTGAACCCACGGTAAGAGCTGGACAATCCAAGGCATAACAAGGCCTGTATCTAACAAATCATTATTCAGGGCTGATGAAACCCATCCACTTTCTGAACCTTAATGCAATGAATCTATTAAGGGGTCAAACCCCATCTATACAAGAAGTGTCTCGCTCCATCTCACCTTGACGTGGTAATGTGCGTCCAGCAGAATGTTGGCAGGTTTCAGGTCAAGATGAAGAAGTGGTGGGTTCATGCAATGCAAGAAGTTCATGCCCACCGCCGTCTCGTGGATGATTCGGAAACGCAGTTCCCAGGGCAAAGGCTCACAGGCCAGGAGCGTTTCGAGAGAGCCCGTCTCCATGTACTCCATCACCAGTCCCTGCGGGTCGCTGCAGATGCCGTATACAGGAAGAATGTAGCGAAACTTAGCCGCCTCCATCTTCTTTGCCTCTTCCAGCAATTCTGCACGCTCCCTGACAAAGCAAAAATTACCATCAGACAATTAAATGTAGGTTGAAAATTATCAGCGTGTTAAATATTATCTCGTTATGATAATCAAATGTCCTTGCTAACTTTAAAGTGTGCTGGATTTTCTGAACCTGTAAAAAGTCTTTAACAGCTGTAGCCAATCATTTTTATGAGGAATTAAAAATATTCTTTAATTATGAAAAAATGTTAATGACGACACACCCTGTTATTAAAAAAGATCAGAGAGAAATCACATCGAGACACTTAAAAATGATAAGGGAAGGTAATAAAACCTGTTGGACCCGAGCGAATCAACATAAAATGTCACAATGTGTTTTGCCCTGAGGTCAAATGCCCTGTTTGACATTACAGCTGGTATACATTTGAAATAGCTTTCGAACCCACACAAATAGCTTTTATGAGCTTGGCGCAACCTAATAACTACGTTTACCTGACATCATTTCTCTTTTTATTGCATGTCAATCTTCACAATTTATTGACGTTGACTGCTATTTTATTCTATATTATCTTACACTATTCATTTTATTATTAATAATTCAAACGTAAGCCACACGTTTAAACTGAGCTAAAATTCTAGATAATAAGCGACAGTTCATTAGAAAATAAACTTTTCACAAACAGAAGACAAAAAAACAACATTTAGCAGAACATAAGCGAGTCTTTTTCAAAGACTGAAAGTGGATGTGGATCAGGGACAGCATTTACTTTCATTGTATATTGTCAGAAATAAAGGTAAAAGGTTGTTACTGGGATGGTACACTTAAAAAGATCCTAATATATCACTTATAGATACAGATATGTATCTTTTAAGTACCATTCAGAAACTAATATGCACCCTTTAGGTACTTTTAAAATGGTGCCACCTTAATGACAGCTTTTGTACCTTTTATTCCTAATAAGAGTGAATGAACTGCTAGAAAATCCATTTCATCAAAGTCAAATGGTTTTGAAACAACATGACTCAAGATGACTCTTAGGTAAAGTAACCACGTAACCAGGGTGCGATTTGTGAAAAAAACAGAGGGGGGGATGTTTTCATAGGCGTCGATTTCGGCGATGGTGGGTACCCACCATATTTCGTCATGAGTCATTTTGTACCCACCACTAGTTTTCACTTTTTTGACTGTTTTCAGTGGTTATGAAGAGCAATATGAGAGAGAAATTTGGTAATCATCCGACCTAAACAAAAATCCATTATAATATTATTATTTTTTTATATATTTCTAATTAAAATATTTCTAATATTCAGAAATGCGCTCTCCGCTCACGAGCTCTGATCGGAACAAACACGAACCTCACTGTCTGCTGAACTTGCGCAGAAACATAAAAATATAACCAGCTTTTTAAAATGGTTTTAAAACTAAACATTTATACTATTTTACCACAAATTATGAGCTTATTGACGATTTTTTAAAATTCTTGACATAATGCGTCTCTGTCCACAGCACATTTCAAAACATTTGAATTCATAAAAATAAATCATGAGAACATGAACTCATCACTGCATTTGCAGGAATTGTAAAATCTTTTTTCTTATTAACTCATGAAGCAGCCTATCGCAATATTTTTACTCTAATAGCTTTTCTTTCCCCATATGAACTGTGATCATGCACAACGAAAAAACATGCAAGAATTAAATCTTGAATGGCAAAACTATATGGCACAACGTAGTGTCAACTTAAACATAAATATGAACAATGTATTGATTGCAAAGTTAAACCACTACAGTAGAAACAGTTTTAATGCTGCTTTTAATGTAATGACATTAACTTTACACCGCGATGCTGAGCTACAGTGAAATGATAGAAAAGTCAGATGCATTGTGTGTTAGTCACTTAGCCTCATTTGCGCAAACTGGACGCGCCCGCGCCTCGCTAAACACCTCGTCGGCATTTATCATGTGTAACTTCTGCCATTCTCAGTGGTGTGACTGGGACACTAACTCTGCTTGTCATCATAAACAGATAATCAGATTGTGTTGTTTATTCCCGCTTTATTAATATGCGGCTGAATATGCTGCATTTCATCGTTTTGACACACAGCTCCATAACCATCTCGCAAGTGTTGATAGGCTATTACTCGTGAGGCGTAACCGGGTCTGTAACCAATCAGATAGCGCCGTGGGCGGGACATTGATCAAGTCTTCAGAGTGGTGAATACAGAGAGGCTGCGCGGCAGCTGTATCAGAGCCAGCCAAAGTAGCGCATTTTAAAACAAAATTGACTTTAATCAAACCACGGATCCGTGATAAGTTTTGTGATCCGTCTTGCCACTAATGTAGTAGCACTGATACTTTGAGGGGGGGATAAATTTATCCCCACCGGGGATAAAAATAAATAAGCAGAGACAGGGATACATTGACCAGAAAGGGGGAAATCCCACGCATCCCCCCCGGCAAATCGCACCCTGCACGTAACTAAAAAACTGCGATGTCACAGTAAGTCAGCGTCTTCCTTTATTGTTTCCTTAAAATTCAGACGAGTATATGCCAGTTTGAGCAGATCATTCTCTCCTACAATTTTAGCACAGCGCAGGAGTAAATAAACATTTTAATTAAAGATCCAATCTGTAACTTTTGCCTCTATGTCACCATACAACTGTAGGATACTCTACGTACTTATAAACGGGTTCATCGAACGCATGCGGTTGTCACGGTTACGCACCTGAACCGAAGTGAACTTCCTGTTTATTTATTTATCGGTCTGGTTAGTTGCTAAACTAATCTCTGAAACAAATACCTCGTCAACAATAAAATGTTTTGGTTTGCTAAAGACAAGGGGAGACGATGAGCATGGATCACAACTGTGTGGAGAGATTTGGCAGCCAGGTAAGAATTCAATGACCTGTAGCTAATATTGTATACATTTATGTTCTCTATCGACTGGTTCATTGGAAACACGCATGTTGTCACAGTAATGCGCCTGGCCCAAATTTAACTTCTGGTCTGTGTTTGTTTAATAGAGTGACTAGTGGCTAAACTGACCTCTAAAAAAATTACCTTGTCGGAAAAAAAATTGGTTTGGCAGTCGATCTGCAGTTAACATTGTATACATTTATTTTACACAGTAACGTGCAGTGTAGCAGGTGATATACTTTAGCTTATTTTTAACTGTTTTATACTTTATTCCTGTTTTATTCTTTTTCACACATTTAAACAGCTTTTATTAAAATCACATTTATTTTCTTTTAATTGATATTTATTTTTGATTTTTTTTTTGTTTTCTCATCTCTATGTAAAGCACTTTGAATGACCTCTGTGTATGAAATGTGCTATACAAATAAACTTGCCTTGCCTATTTTGCCAATACGGCAAAAAACATTATCTGGCTAAAAATGTGTTTTAAATATATGCTAAATACATTTTGTTAAAAGTAAAGCTTAATTAAATATATATTTTTCATTTTAAAATATTTAGTTTTAACCTTCATATATTAACGGACATTTTGAAATGCATTTCAGGAGCAAAAATTTTATTTCTAATTCTACAACCAATAAGGCAAAAAAAAAAATGTTAGACAAAATATAAAAGTTTGTAAATTATGTATAAAATATCATATAAAGTATATTTTTGCAGTTGAAAATATATTTATAATATATACACTAGTCAACATTTTGAAGTGGATTAAAACCTTTTAGTTTTCTTTGTGTTTTGAACAATACCCGTTTTTGTCTTAGGACAACTTTGACGAACCTTTTCAATCCACTTCGAATGTTGACTAGTGTAATACAATATATGATATACCTGATAATATATTACAGGTTTGTAACATACAAAGTTTTTCTTCTATTGCGACTGACATAAATGCTTTAAAATAATAAAATATATGTTGGTGAAAAATAAATTTTTGTAAACTTTTCAAAATACATTATTTCAGCAATTTTTTGTATATTTGTAAATATATTTTAAAACACGTAAAAATATTTTCAAAAATAGTAAAAAAAATATTTTTAAATATATTTCAAAAATATTTTTAAATATATTTAAATATATACAGTTGTGTTCAAAATTATTCAACCCCAACTGAAATTGATTGTTTTGGCCGGTTTGACATTGATTTTGATCATTCAGTCATCCTGCTTACAAATACATCAAAGAGGCATGTGTAGGTCAGACAAATATAACATAACATTTATAATGAAATAACCACAAATGTCTTTTCTGTGCTCACATCATTTTCAGTTTTATTCAACCCCCAAGTGACATTCAATCTTAGTACTTAGTACAACATCCTTTTACAGTTAAAACAGCTTTTAAACGTGAAGCATAGCTTGACACAAGTGTCTTGCAGCGATCTACGGGTATCTTTGCCCATTCATCATGGGCAAAAGCCTCCAGTTCAGTCACATTCTTAGGCTTGCGCACTGCAACTGCTTTCTTTAAGTCCCACCAGAGGTTCTCAATCGGATTTAAGTCTGGTGACTGCGATGGCCACTTCAAAATGTTCCAGCCTTTTTTCTGCAACCATGCTCTAGTGGATTTGGAGGTATGCTTGGGATCATTGTCCTGTTGAAAGGTCCAACGTCTCCCAAGCCTCAGGTTTGTGACGGACTGCAACACATTGTCATCCAATATCTCCTGGTACTGAAGAGAATTCATGGTACCTTGCACACGCTGAAGTTTCCCTGTACCTGCAGAAGCAAAACAGCCCCAAAGCATGATTGACCCCCCCACCATGCTTCACAGTAGGCAAGGTTTTCTTTTCTTCATAGGCCTTGTTTTTCCTCCTCCAAACATAGCGTTGATCCATGGGCCCAAACAGTTCTAATTTTCCACAGAACACTATCCCAAAACTTCTGTGGTTTGTCCACATGACTTTTGGCATACTGCAGTCGACTCTTCTTATTCTTTGGAGACAGCAAGGGGGTGCGCCTGGGAGTTCTGGCATGGAGGCCTTCAGTACGCAGGGTGCGGCGTATTGTCTGAGCAGAAACTTCAGTACCCACATCTGACAAATCTTTTCTCAGTTCCTCAGCAGTCACACTGGGACTTTTTTCCACTCTACGCTTCAGATAGCACAGCAGTCGCAGTTAGCATCTTTTTTCTGCCACGACCAGGAAGCGTTTCAACAGTGCCCTTTGCATTGAATTTGCGAATGATGCTTCCTATGGTGTCTCTTGGTATGTTTAACATCTTTGCAATCTTCTTATAGCCATTGCCCTTCCTGTGAAGATTAATCACCTCTTCTCTTGTCTTCCTGGACCATTCTTTTGGCTTCACCATGTTTGTAACCACACCAGTAAATGTTTAGGAGGAGTTGAGTATCACAGTCATTTTAAAGCTGCCTAATTGGTGCTTATTAGGCTTTATTGCTGTTCCCTGACATCCATAGGTGTTTTCAATACCTGATTGAAAACACTTCAATTAACCTCTGTTCTTCAGAGTGGTAGTTCTTTAAGGGGTTGAATAATTGTGTCAATGAAGAATTCACAAAAGAAACATTTACTACTATATTACAAAACCAATTGATGTCATTTTAGTTGCATATGGTTCTTTAAGAAGTCATTGTAGGATTTCATTCTGAATACAATTACAAATGTACACTAAATTCCCTAAAACCCTTAACAGCATTGGGGGTTGAATAATTTTGAACACAACTGTATATATATATTTTGTCGTATGGATGCTGTTATTGATTCTTTGCGGAAGTCTAAGTTTGGGTGACGAAAGCCATGTTGTTGCTGCTAAAACCATCTTTATTTACGTGTATTAAAACATAATTTTTCCTGCAAAATCAGATATGACATCTCAACAATCATTATTATAAGCTTAGCGTTGTGAATCGAGGTAAGGAGACAGTGATTGTTTATATACTTTTTCAATACCTGATTTTTGTTTATTTTTAACCATAAAAGTTACAGATTGCACTCAAAATACAACAAGTTTAATGTTTTCTACTCAGTACTCATGAACTAGTAAGTCAGTGCTTGTTATAAAACGAGCTCCGGAAGAAAACACTCACAGCAAAACAACTTCATAAGGCTATTTGATGCAAACATTAATGGTATTTCCACAGGGACAGACAAATGGGAAACCAGTCGAAGAAAAATTAACAGGTAGCGCAGAAGTGGAAGCTAATGTTTCTTCTACCCTTACCCTGTTCTGCCACCCTTTCAGCTAAACAAAAGCAGTTCTTTCTTAAAAAAAGAAATGTTCCAACTCGACCGGTTCAGCAACTTTACAAAAGCAGAGTCCTAATAATGACGGGCAGACAAAGTGAGCATTTAAACTTCTCCCCTGTTTAGATGGGGGAGGCCAATTAGAATTCTTGTACCTTGCAGATCACAGGTGCTGATAACCCATGTTGCGGGTCACATCGAGTATTTCTATTAGATCCCCCTTCACCCTTGTTTGGCGACGTGAGTGACATCCTTACACATCATTCAAAAGCTTGTTTTGCAAGAGGATGTGCAAGGTTACTGCAATATGTCACGCCTGAAAGCACCTTTAGCTAAATCTGATCAAAGCATCAGTCAGCGTTAATGGTCTGTTTGCACGTCCCATTGTCAAAATATTTCCTATAAAGAAGTTTAATGACCTCAACAGTGTCTCTTCTGCGATAACACGTGTAGAATCAGTGCATGTTCTGTATACAGTACAAACATGTAGAGTTTGGGCACATATGGGGCACCAAATCTTTGCATTCAACCAAAGTTCATAAACACTGTATGCCAATTTATTGCATATTATTCTTGCAACTATTCTTAATATCAACAGACCCACATACATTAAAAGTCATTCATTGGGCAGATGCTTTATTCAAAGCGACTCTCCATTGAAGATCTACTTTTATCAATGTATGTGTCCCCTAAGAATCAAATCCACAACCTTTCAACCTGCAAACTAAGGCATGGCTCTACCATTGAACTAAAGAAACAGGATACACAAAAACCTCCAAAATTATAACATGCACGCATTGAACCCAAAGGAAGTAATTTCTATATCAAACTGTGACTTCACTGTCATGCCAAAGTGCCAAAGTTATTCATTAGCAATTTAAGACTAAAGTAAAGGTCGCCATCACGGAAATTAAGGTAAATGCCGTCTTAATGTCGAGTGTGGGATGATATAGCTTTGTAAATATGCGTGTGAATGCAACACCTGTGTGGATTGCATTGCAAGAACTGTGTGTATTGAAAGTTACTTGGAAACAAAGCTCCTACAGCCACTCCTTGTCATGTTACAACACAGATAAAGTTGAAAGTAACTTTATTCGGACAGGGTGTTACATATTCATAGCGATTTACTGTGTATGTGTATGTGGTGGGGGGTGGTATTACTTATAGCTGTAGGCAATACATTGTAAGCAGTTTCTTGGCACAACACATTGAGGTCCGGGGCTTTTTGCATGCAACTAAAACAAATGACATGAACAGAATACAGATGCATTTATAGTATAGAGGACGTCATTAATATCAATACTTTGAACTTTTTCCAAAGCCCAAAATTCCCATTCACACACTTTTGACCTCAAGTAAACAATTCAGATAATGTATCAGGGTCCATAGTGCATAAACAAACCCAACTTGTCCTTTAGTTGATTATGAAACACACACAAACACATCATACACTCCTCTTAAAAGCCATAAGAGTAAAAAAAGTAAATGAATCATACTCACTTATCATCAGAGTGAAGACTGGGAGGGCACTTGATAGCCAGCCATGTTTTCCACTGCATATGTCGTACTTTGTACACCTGTCCGAAGCCGCCGGAGCCAATCTTTTCCCAACTCCCAAACTCCGAAGCGTCGAAAGTTTTCAGCAGCCCCATATTCCCTGGGGAGTTCTCTGGGACATCCATTTGAAAAGCTGTTAAATAAATCCTATGCAATTCGAATCCTCTTTTAAACCTGACTTTTTCATATAAAAAGGTTGTCTGTCAAAAACGAGAGGCTTGTGATCTGTTCCTTTTTTTTTCCTGTCTGTTCAGACGGAGTCTGTCTGGCCCTACCCTCTGTTCAGGTGAAGAGAAGGAGGAGCCTAATGACATCATATCCTGAGCCACAGAGTTGCAAGACAAAGTTGCCCAATCTATGACACACACACGTCCTAAAATTGTGATGGCACCACTGGAGACACAAAATGGCAACATTTCATATTAGTTTTATAAACTTTTTTAACTTTTACATACTTTAAATATTATATTACATCTGTGAAATTGCTAGAAGTTACTTCTCAGCTTTATTATTTAAAAAGCCAGGGGTTGATTTGCACACTGTCATCCAAGCTAAAGCAATGCTGCTTATCACCTTTATAACCCTAGATCTTAAGGATGAACCCCTGTAGCATCTAAACCCCTGAAGAAATGTACAGGACATACAAGAATGCTCTTTGGGGTGACCTAACAATGCCCTGGTTATGTGATATACAGCTCAAATGAGTCTCGTGTGGAATGTAAAATGTCGTCTGAAACATAGTAACCCATTCATGGATGAGTTTACATTAGACAGCGCTTCAGGCAAACACTCACGCTATGTTTTTCGTAACATCCCATTCAACTTATCTTACATTGACTGTGAGTTACTCCATAATAAAACATAATTGCTTAGAAATATCTAAAACAAACAAAGATAAAGTTAACTTCAGCTTATTTACCAGGTAAACCTTTCTGTTTATCAGCCCACGGCAATGTTTACGTTACTCGAATACATTACATAAGTTACCTTAAAACTGAAACTCTTTCAGGGGACGGTTATTTTCTCTTGAATGCATCAAATTGCATTCACAGACAAATTAACACTTCACATGACTTTCGATGGGTTTCATTGTGGTCGTTACTTTGTAAGTGTCCGTTTAATAATTAGCAATTCAGATTGTGAGGTGAACAATACACCAGTGTCTCCGTTAGCTTATGCGAATCAATTATATGTACATTTTGATCATTATTTTTATCTGTTAATTCTAAGCTAATTTATACATCACCACATTTCTTCATAACATGCACAGTCGCAGAGCTAGCAGCATTAATTGAGAGTAGCTTTGTTTCCCCCTAGTGGATATTTATTAGTATTGTGACTCCCGTAAAACGTCCCACGTTGTCGCAAAGTAGCTGCGAACATGCTGCGTGCGACACTACCGTAACTAGTAGGCAAATATGAAAACGTGTGTATTTTGTGTCTCGAGCAAGTGGAATTGAGTTTATTAGGACGTTAGTTTAGATATATCTGAGTCTATAAAGCTGTAAGTGCTGTTTTGCTGTATTAAGCGATAGTTATTTTTTATAATGGCTCTTTATATTAAAGCAGCGGAGATTCTTGATAAAGTGGAGCAGAAGAAGGGAGCTGTAAAAACTCTTGTTTATGAGAGTAAATACCAAGTAAGTGGTTATATATATCTGATCCAGACATTCATACATTAAAGTAACGTAAATTTCCCGTCACCACGTGACTTGTCAATTCGTGCTCTGATAAAACACGTGCATTGTTTTTATCTTCATACCAGAATATCAAGCAACTATTTGCACTGGTGTGTGAAACACAAAAATACTCATCGGTTCTGCAGGAGATCATCAACAGCACCAGATTTCTCAAAGAAACGAAACTCCAAAAAAATCTGGCAAAAGTAAGCATCTTGCAAACCACGTGGCTGTGTTTATGGTTGACAAATGACAGATGTACATTACTGTACGCGCGTGCGTGTGTGTGTGACTGCAGGTGCTGGTGTATGACCTGCTCATGGGACGTGGAGTAAAATGTGGAGGCACCTGGAAGGTCATGGTGATGAAGCATCGCTCCAGATTACAAGCTGCTCTGGCAAGAATTAAAATAAAAAAGAAAGTGAGTCGAAATGAGGATCTGATTCCTTCCGGTTTTCAACAGATGCAAGGTAATTACACCGTAATAATCTTTATATATATGACGTCATACTAATGTATGTGTTGCATACTAACTGCAGGTTATGTTTTGAATCGGTTTTCAGTTTGTTAATAGATGGTTGCTGTAGTGATTGATCAATTAAGGTTCGTTTGCATACTCCGCATCTTTAGGTGACGTCATTCCACGCTACGTTCGGGTGAACACATTGAAAACATCTCTTGGGGATGTCATTGATTATTTAAAGAGAGAAGGATTTACATATCATGGAACAGCTGGTCGGTAAGTTGTCCTCTGTAAAATATTAAACTATTAAATGTTTAAGGTCATGAATTGTGTTTCATCTGTCAAATCATCTTCTCAGGCCTGAAGATCTTGATAAGCTCTCTGGAAAAGCATTTCTCTGTGATCTTCATCTCGAAGATCTTCTGGTTTTCAGTGCAAAAATGGACTTTCACGATCACTTCCTGTATAAAGCGGGCCACATCATACTACAGGACAAGGTGAGACAACACCCGCTTTATATGTTTGCATTATGTTAAACCTCATAAGTTAATGTGAAATGTTTTCGTAGGCCAGCTGCCTTCCTGCTTTCCTCCTGAACCCCCCAGTCGGCAGTCATGTGATCGACGCTTGCGCAGCTCCGGGAAACAAAACCAGCCATCTAGCTGCCGTAATGAAAAATAAAGGGTACGGCTTTTTGTCTTAAACTGAAAAATATGGACTGTACATAAGGACCTTGTGTTCATAAAAGTAGAAAGTGGTCTAGTATGTTTCTGCTGTATTCAAAGATTTTTTCTTTCACCTGTCGGACAAACAGGAAGTTGTTTGCGTTTGATCTCGACGCAAAACGTCTGGCCACCATGAGCACCCTTCTCTTACGTGCCGGGGTCACGTGTCAGCAGCTGGCCAATCAGGATTTTCTAAAAGTAGATCCACAGAGCTCTGAATACAAGGAAGTAAAGTACATCCTTCTGGACCCCTCGTGTAGCGGATCAGGTAACATCTTTGATTTCGTAAAGGCTAAATACTTTGTGCTGTATATAGTAGTATATGTTACTTTACATTGCGCAGATATACCTGTGGTAAACCAACTCCAATTTTTGTTTAGGAATGGTGTGTTTGCGAGATGAAGCGTTCGAGTCGCAGGAGGATAGCCGTCTGCAGGCTCTGGCTGCGTTTCAGCTGCGCTGTCTCAACCACGCGCTACAGTTTCCTCAGGTTCAGCGTGTCGTGTATTCAACCTGCTCCATTCACTCAGAAGAAAATGAGAATGTTGTGTCAGCCTGCCTGCAGGAGAACCCTGGATTCAGGTCAGGAACGTTGTTATCTAAAATTTGATTTATATAAGTGCATACTTAGAAGGATTTGAAGTAATTTTGTCTGGGTCTTTCTGTAGACTCGTTCATCTTCTTCCAAACTGGACAGAGAGGGGTCATGACCCTTTTACGCAGTGTCTTCGCGCTAACCCAGCAAAAACACGGACTCATGGGTTCTTTGTGGCCATGCTGGAGAGATGTTCACCCGAGATAGAAGGAGATAATGTTGTGATTACGTAAGTTTAGTGGAAATTCATATTCTGGTTTACGTACTGTATAATGTCATTTGATTTGATCAGGGTTCCCAATTTCTGGAATATCATGGAATTTTAAAAAGTCTTCAGGGTTCCCACGGGTCCTTGAAATCCTTAAAACTTTGTGAATCTGGGGGAATTCAAGGCCCTGGGAAGTTTTTGAAAATATAAATACGTAGATACAGGTCATTGAAAGTGCTTGAATCTATTTTATGTGAGAAGTTTTCTGAAAAAAATCCATATTTTTCCCTGTGTAGTGTAGGATAATATGATAAAAATTCTAGACTTTTTAAGCACACGTGCTAAACTGTTCGCTTTGAATGCTTATCTTATCTTCTGTATGCGGATGTTGATTCATACCAAAATGCTTTTTTGCATAGTTGTGTTTGACACATGAAAACGTCTCAGGTTACGTATGTAACTGTTGTTCCCTGAGAAGGGAACGAGACGCTGCATCTCCCTTGCCATACTTCCTGCGTCCCTGTAACGCCATCTTTGGCAATATTTCAAATAGCGATATAAATTCTGTCTCCCGCGTCACCCTGTCTTTGTCGTTAAGCCTCACCATTGGTTGCATTTGATATACACATTCTGACGCACTTACCCCTGGAGGCATCCCCAAAGTGTCACCACAGTGACACAGCGCAAGTTCCTTTAAAAGGGAACTGTAACAATGTATCTTAAAAGGTAACACAATGTAACCTTGCTCTCATTTGAAATGTGTCCCCACATTAACTCCTTGAATTTAAGGGTATTGGACCTGGAAAGTCCTTGAAAGGTCCTTGAATTTGAAGTTAACTAAGGTGTTGGAACCCTGGGTCGTTTACAGACATTGAAAGTCAGGGAATTTAATATTATTTTTTTGACATGAAATATCAGGGATTTTTATTTGTTGCTTTAAATTTTTAGTTTCCATTTATCAAAATGTAATCCGCTTGTTAACTTGTGACTTAAGGAATACCATTTCGGGGTCGAAAGGCTCTGCTTACTACAAATTAAACAGCTGTTTATTGGCACTTATTTCACCTATTTAAGTTACATTTTTATAAACTCAAGATTTACACTACATTATCCAGGCTCACGCCATCCCGGACATAGGTCATGGAAGTTCAGCTTTTTATTCAGGGAATTTGACATTTGACTTTGAGTGGGAACCCTGGAAAGTATTTGATGAACACATAATACCGAGAGCGTTCGGTATCATAATCTCATTTTTAATGGAGGTGATGTGTATAGGCTCTCCAAATGTAATTCCTAATGAATTTATAATGCAAAATACATATACATTTTTTACAATGAGGTGAACCATGACCCAGATTTGTTTGTGAGATTTACCCATGTAACTTTTTATTGTCATAGTGCATCATTGCCCTCTAGTGGTGAGGAAGAGAAGGACACACAGGAATCAAGTGTACCTGATGATGATGATGAACAAGAGACTTCAGAGATGACAAATGAGCATCTTACAAACCCGGGCTTAAAAAAGAAAAGAAAGAGAAACAGGAAGAAACACAAAAATCAAGAATCCTGAAGGACTTTTATTGTTTTGACATGGAAGCAGTCTTATCTGAACTACCCGTACTTGGTTATTGACCCCTGTGAGCTTTCATTGAAATGTGATGGGTGATATCAAGATTGTTTGAACTGTACAGACATGATGAGGTTCATATGCAAATATATTCGTTTATGAATACTGCCTCACTAAAGTTATTTTAAAGGAAAACATCACCGTTTTTCAATATTTTACTATGTTCTTGCCTCAACTTGGACAAATTAATACATGCCTATCTTTTTTCAATGCCTGGCTTGATCTTTGTACAGCGTGTTGTTAATGTGTTGGCATTTGGCCTGGCTCCATTGATTCCTTGGGATCCAGACAGGGATGAAGTTGGAGGCCACCAAACACTTCCATGTTTTCCTATTAAAATACTGTTTCATGAGTAGTTACACGGGTAAGTATGGTGGCACAAAATAAAACATGCGCGGTAACATCACCACTCCTGACTTCAGAAGTTTGAGCGAGAGGGGAAGTTCTTAAGAGGGATGATGTTATTGCACGCTGAAGTGCTGCAAACAAAGTGCTCTTCCGCCATACAATATAGGTCTTATTTTTTATCTGCTTAAAAATAGCCACATTTTGTTTTGTGCCACCTTACTTGTGTAACTACACATGTCTTTAAATAGGGAAAACATGAAAGTGTTGGTGGCTTCTGGATTCATCCATGTTTGGATCCTGGGGAATGGATGGGGCTGGGTTAAATGCTGGCACATTCACAGCGCACTGTACAAAGATGAAGTGCACGCATTGAAAAAAGATAGGCATGTATTAATTCGTCTAATTTGAGGTAAAAACATAGTAAAGTATTGAAAAATGGTGGTGTTTTCCTTTAAACCTTTATTGAAGTGAAATGACCACGTGAATCATTGTAACTCTGCCTTTGTAAACCAAGCCAAAGTAATTTTTATGATTTACTGTTTTCTACATAAAATCTTCTTGCATATAACTTTGTTATCTTTAGTATTGACCGAGTAAGGTTATGTCAATGATTGAAATGAATGAAATGAAACTTTGAAGCTCCAAGTCTCATAATTAAATTGACACTTTAAGCTGAATGGATTAATAAACACAATTCATAAATAAAATACACACACACGAAAAAGTCAGCTTTACATTTTTATGAATTTTTTTATTTATTTTCATTTTAAAACCAGCATGTCATCATCATAACTTCAAGCAGATGCAGATCGCAGTCTGTATGCTACTTCATTCACAAATCCATTCACGCTCTCAAGGGTTAGTGGGAATGGCATTTACACACAAACCATAAGCATCCACTTACAGCAATATCTGAAAAATACACAACCAATACAACAGCTCTCAAACATTCACAGCTTGACTCATTTTCTCAACAGTCTACATGTGGGAATTAAAAAAAAGAAAAGCCTGGTCCCCTGCAATTATTGTCGGGATATGAAGCCAGGAGGATTGAAAAGCAAAATGCATGTCTCCCAGATTAAAAAGAAAAAGGGTCTAAAAATGATGCTTTTGTGCTTATGTATTTGTGCATCATAGTACTAATTCAATCCAGTGTTATGTAGAAATACAACAATCTGCGTTGAACAGACGTAGAAAAAAATTCTCCCTTTTCACTAAACAGACCTGAGAAGGTGGTAAGACTTAAATTCAAAGGGTATCTGCGGATAGATTCTCATTCAGGAACGTTCTTAAGACATGCCATTCAATCACAGGTTGAGTAATTGCTATATCTTGGTATCGTAAAACACATCAAAAGCATGCACAAACCATAAGATTCATACACAGCCAGGAATGATTCATACAAAATTCAAACAAGGTTGTGCATGCAAAAAATAAGTTAAAATACAAAATGCCTTTCACAGCCCTCTAGGATTAAACAAAAATTATTTCAGGTTGGTTTTGTCTGCAACAAAGAGCAGCAGCATCACACTTTTAAATGTATTTTTTGCACTACAGTCAAATATAAATTGTCCAGGTGCATTTCTCCTTGAAGCCAGTTTGAAATTGGACCAAAACTCTTCGATCAGTAATAAAATAATTCATACTCTCAACGTCATCTACGGACTCAATTCTGCATACGTCATTATGAAAAACATCATCCGTATCTTCAAATACAAATCCCCCATAATATACAACCCGAAGCAAAACACACTAAGGCACAGAGAGCAATAAAACAAAATAACTTAAGGGAAAAAAAGTATTTCTGATCATTACGGCTTCAGGCCGAGAGCGAACTGTGCCCGACGGCCAAATACATTGCTGATGTAACAACTGGGTTATGCATGTAATCAGTGCTGACTTTAATTACTCCAAGTGCAATAAAAGTAACTTGGATATTAAATGAAAAAGTTTAAAACAGTTCAGCTGGGACACAGATACACATTTATATTGGAGAGGTAGTAAAACAGCCAAATAGCACACTTGAGCATGTGAAGGAGATGAGAGTGTTGTGCTAAAAACATCAGCTTTGGTTTTTGAACAGATAGAAGTCAGTGCACATAATACAATGTAATGAACTCAAAAGGATCTTTTTATGATTCTTCTTTCTGAAATGAACGTGCAGAAAAAGTGAATAATTATACTGTTTATTATGCATTGCATTCGGAAAAAAACTGCTTTTCATTTTTTAAATGAAACAGATAAAATAATCCCCCTTTTGAAAGGTATTCCAAAATGCATTTGGTGAAAACTTGAAAAGCATGACAATAAAGACTAACTACATAGAGAGAAAAAAAATACCTTACTTATCTAAAAATAACGTGCATCCGATTACTCGTCTACAGACAAAAAAGTTCAAATAAAATTTTCAACAGGCCTGGATTGCAATTCATGTACAAGTTCAGAATTGAAAGTCTGTATCTTTCATTTCTTCAAGTATAAACCATCCTGTTCTCCAATCGCAGATCTTCTCAACAGAATCCATCAGCGATGAGTTTTAGCGGACACACCCGCTCTAAAATCTACGGACCCCGTGGGCCTTGATTATATACATCTGACCAGCCCTTGCAGTCTGAAGGGTTGACCGAGAGCCCAGCAGCAGCATCTGGGTCAGCCGAAAAAAATAGTAACAATTATGTACTGTTGAAGGGACAGGTCTTGGATCAGTCATCTGATCACTTTTTCCTTGGGTGTTGCCTGCGTGCTTGCAAACGACGTTGCCCTGAGGGCTTGGAGCCCGTTCCGATAGAGAAAGAAGCTGGTGAAGCCCCTAGAAAAGATTTAATGTTTATTACAAATCATTTTCACAAATTCACAAGTGGCCATCATCATTTTTTCTTTTTTTTTTACAAGTAACCCGTAACTTACCAAATGGTGAACCTCCCATTGCACCAAATCCTGGTGTTGCTGGACTTCCGAACGGCATTGACATTGCTGTGGATCCCTGACCAAAAACAGGTGTTGACGTACCTATAAAAGAAAAATAAATGTGAAAAATGCATTATGATGTAAGGTTTGAGTCTGTGTGTAAAAATATTTTTTTTAGAAATGCTTCATTGATATTATCAATATGTGTTTGTTAAAACCAAGCTAAAGTCATTTATCTCATCAACATAAAATCATTCTACGTAATTGTAAATTTAATTCTGTGTAAATATAACCTTGATATCTTTAATTCAGGGCTCCAGACTGAACCCAAAATTTGAGAGTGCGCCACTGAATTTTACATCCATTCGCACATGTGCGACCAGTAAATTTGACCTTTTTTGTGATGTGATCATGTGACACTAAATTTAAAACAGCAAATTGTACTTTATGCATCTATCATCAAAGTATTTATTTGTAATACAGTGCATTACTTAGTAGAAATGTGAATATTTGGTTAGCATGTTGATTTACGGTATGTGCCCCTAAATTTTCTGGTTGCGCCCCTAAAAAAAGTTAGTCTGGAGCCCTGTTAATACTTGGTCATTTCAAAAATTAATAGGGGTGTCACGATTCATCGTGCAAATGCGCATTTTCTCAATTAATGAATTTGAATGAATTACGGTGAAATCCCGGCACATCCAAACGCCAGAGGGCGCTCCCGTGCAGAAACTCCCTTTGTGCCACACAAGAAGTAGCATTACAAACGCTATTCCAGGAAATGTCTACACATGAATATTTATACGCTGTTCTTCAAATTGTTTTGGGTATTTTTATGATAATAAAGAATATTTTGAATGATTTTGTTTAACGAGTGTTTTTTAAATGCACATTATAAAGGACTCCGACTCATAATGATTTTAGATTGATAAGGACTTCTTACTGACCAAATGCCGTAATACAGGCACAAGCTGTGCATAAAACAAAGAATCGTAGCCTTGCGATTCAGAATCGATTTCAGACAGGCATTTTTAATGAGGACCGCCATTGAATCGTGATTGAATCGTTACATCCCTAAAAATTAAGATTAAATCAAATTTTGATGCTTTCTGATACATAAGCCTGGATTCAACTTTCTGTCTCCACAAATGGCTGTATAGCATACTAACAGGTCTGTTTAGCTACACAATGAAAATCTGTGTTTAGCACATGAAAGATTTGATCTCATTGAACCCAACTAAGACAGTACTAGAGCATTCATCTTCTTTAGACAGACATACTTGGCAGAAAACCAAGCGGCTTGCTACTATTTATGAAAACATTATTTACTGTTGTATGCAAGTTTTCACAAGCCAGACACAATCTGGTTAAACTAGTGGTTGCTGGGTGGAGTGCTAACAGATAGGTCAGGTTATTCCCTAAAAAGGGTAAACTACACCCAACAATCACGATCAAACACTCGAACAGGTGACATTGTTAAATATATTACAGTAAATATCTATTACTTAAATAACTACAAAATATTGCCTAATTATACTTAATTCTTGTTATTATACTGTAATTGTGAAATTAAAGCACAGAAAAATTCAATTACAAGCTTAATAAAGTAAATTGGTATGGGGGGACTGAAATGTTTTGATGCGTTTGAAACAAAATCACTTCAATCAGATTCATAAACTGAAATTAAATGTTTTATGAACAATTGAGGAGCTCAGATGGGTGATTATCGCAAAATTAGACTTATGAGGTGTCATGAAACATTTTGATAAAGTAAATGCAAAGTAAGAGTATCAAAATAAGCATACAGTTACAAACATCTCTTCATGTACTATTTTGCACATGATTTCAAATTACATCATACACATCAAGTTTGTTGTTTTTTTCACATTTAAGGGAAAAATTTTAATTAACGCAACGTGTCCATGACTGGATTTGGGTTTTTTGAAACGGAAATATTATTATATAATAAAATAAAATAAAAAGCTTCAGTGCATGTAATACTATAACATTTACAGTAAAGAAACATGTGGTATTTGGTGATCATTGGTAAATGTAATATAAATGAATCCAAGACCAATTTTCTCATCCTCCGCAACAATTTTCAATCATTGTTTAAGTCCTCAAGGAACTAACATTTTCTAAACAAAAAAAAAATTGTTGGAAGGGACATAATTGACTGTGACACTCAAGATGGCTACCAGGTAAGTAGTTCTTATTTTTTCTCTCCAAATAAAAGTTGACATTTTGTTTGCCATGTTACCTAGACAACTTTTTAGTTCTCATTACTGAAACATGAGTTTGTTTTTTAAATCCTCTAAAAATAATGGTTATAGTAAGTTCAGACCTTAATTTTATGTGCAAAAAAATTATACCGGACACCTTCTAAGTCTGGATTTCGTCAGAATCACCCAGATGCAAAAGCCTCTAAACACCACCAAGTGTATAATAAAGCAGTTATGTACAGATAAAATTTGGGACAATATGTTTTTTAGGGCCAGTGCCAATAATAATAGAACTGTGTAAAATAAAAAGGACGACACAATGTCACTTCCTTCCATTGTAATGAATTGAAGGCAAAAATGTTTGTTATGTAACGTTAGGCTCTCTGATGACTTCGGGCACTCTCATGGTCTTTTACTGCCTCAACTTTAAAATGATTAGTTCCCACCACCAAATTGTCATTTCAAATTTTCTTTCGCGTACATGCGACAATCCTGACAAAACATGGCGACATTTTCGTGATCAAACACAAGCTTTCTTCATTTCTCCGTCTATACTTGCCTCCGCTCACTCCCAGAAGTCCGTCCCAACCACCGCCACATTTAGTTTAACATTTAATTTTAAAATTTTCCTCTTTAAGCAGGGCCGTTGCTAGACATTAGGGCTGCATAACAACTAATCGCGAACTAATCGCCTGCAGAACAAAAGCCCGTGTTTACATCATATATATGTGTGTATTGTGTATAATAATTATGTATATATAAATACACACACATGCATGTCAAATTTAAAGAAATTTTTTTTTATATATTAAGTATTCATATTTATGTATAATATAAATTATATAAAAATGTATATACACATGTAAATGTTTCTTAAATATATACATGCATGTGTGTGTGTGTGTGTGTGTGTGTGTTTATATATACATAATTATTATACACAACACACACATATATTACATAAAACACAAACTTTTATTCTGCAAACGATTAGTTGCGATTAGTCAGATGCAGCCCTACTAGACAAAGCTCTACTCCATTTATTGCTGACTTTTAAATCTAAATATTTTTAACTAATATTAGTTTCATATCTGAAAATGCAACAATGCAATCCTATAGACCTGACGAGAGGTTTCCCTGAGATTTTTCCTCTAATGTTTGAGACCTGACTGGGTGAGGATGTAGTTTGTCTTACCTCCCTTACACTTATCTGCTTCCCTTTTCCTGCGTTTCTGAGGTATATCTACAGACTCCTTTTCTGGCTGACTTTTTATCTTCATCATACCTAACATTATTAACATGTTAGGCGGCATAAATGACATAAAATGTTTGGAAAAAATGACAGCAAAGAAATATTTGTTTAATGTTGAAATGATAGCAATGATTAATAACTTATTTTTACAAGATTTTAAGAAACTGCTATACTAAAATAATCTCAGTCATAGTTACTGCTAAGTGTTTATGTAGTGTCCTAGAGTTAAAGGTGTAGAAGAGGATTTTCTCGAATTTTGGAAAAGAAGCGCCTTCTCTACTTTTAAAAAAAATGCAATTGTGCAACACTCCTGATTGACAACTAGGAGGACCAATAGTCTTGACGATCCACCCGGAAAAAGAAAATCCTCCGCAATACCTTTAAATATTAGTAAACTAAATATAAGTTTCATATCTGAAAATAAAGAACAGTATAAGACATAAAGGTGTTGATTTTCTCAGCAACAATGCAATCCTATAGACTTGACAAGAGGTTTCCCTGAGATATTTCCTCTAATGTTTGAGACCTGACTGGGTGAGGATGTAGTTTGTCTTACCTCCCTTACACACATTTCTGCTACCTGCATTCCTTTTCATGCGTTTCTGAGGTCCATCTACAGAAGCCAATAGTGATCGAGTCAAAATAAGATTATCACTATTATTTAGAAACTTACTTAAGTTTCACCCTGTTTTCATAAGCTTACTCAATCGCGTGGTGTCACCTGGACTTTTGAATGCGGTTGTGGGTGGATGAACGGAAAGATGCGGGCAGACATGGATTTGTGCGTGTATGCGTCAGTGCGACTGCTGCGTCGCTTTTACAAGCGCAAGTTGGGTAACTATTATTACACTAGTTAACTTCTCAAATTTAAACTTGAGAATTACACTGAGGTACGTTCTGCCTTCCTTGTGTTTTGGTGGACACGCTCCAATCAATTCCATGTTTCTCGCGCTGGTTTCATTGCAAACTGCGCGCAGGCAATGGGTGTATGAAAGGTTACTGGGATCAAACCAGTAACCTTTGCACTGCTAATGCAATGCTCTAGCAATAGGAACACAATCTCAAACAGAATACAATAATAAAATGGACTTACCAAAAGCAGGCTTGTTCTCCGTGTTGTTAGCCCCAAACGAAAGTGGAGTTGCAGGTGCAGGTGTCCCAAATGGCGTTCCCGACACTGAACCGCCAAAATTAAAGCCTCCGGAAGCAGGAGGAGCAGGAGTACTTGGTGCCAGGTTCTGAGGCGCTGTCGAAGCACCTCCAAAACCAAATGTAGGAGCTGGAGCAGGGAGAGGAGCTGTAGTCTGTGTTGAGGCCCCAAAGATGGGAGCCGCTGAAGGGGTGGTGGTGTTACCGAAAGGGAAGCCAGATGATGCTCCGCCAAACGTAGGCTGACTGGTAGTCCCAAACGTAGGTGCCGCCGTGCTGGCGTTCGCCCCGAACCCAAACGGTGATGCAGCACTATTACCCCCAAACGTAAAAGGCTTTGAGGCAGCAGGAGTCTGCTGTGTGGCCCCTGGAAAGGTCGAGGCTGAAGTGGTCATGGTCGAGCTTCCAAAAACGGTTTGCGTCGTAGTTGCTTCCATGGTTGTGGCGGGGGCATTGGCAGTTGTGCCGAACCCACCGAACGACATTGAAGTTGAATTCTGGTTGGCCGACAGCTGGCCAAATGTGAATGAGCTCTGGGCTTGTGGAGCGGGTGCAGGTTTTGGTGCTCCGAACTGGAAAGCAGAGTTGGTGCCACCAGCGCTGGCTGTAGTGGTGCTTGCAGCAGGGGCGGCGGTTGTGGTCGGCGCAGCTCCGAATTGTAAAGAGGCATTTACGGAGGGAGCAGACGTGGTTGTTGCATTCCAGCCACCAAAGAGAGACTGGCTAGGGGCTTGTGTGGCCGGAGGAGGGCCGGCAGAGGAAGTGGACACCGCTGGTGGTTGGGTACTGCTTAATCCACCAAATAACATACTGCTGTTCTGTGTGGCCGGAGCAGCAGGTGTTGTCGTCGTCGATGTGGTGGTCTGGCCAAAAGCACCAGTGCTAATTCCTGTGGTGCTGCTGCCAAATAAAGGTCTGAAGACAGGCTGAGTGGGTTTTTCCGCCGCTGTAGAAGCCGGAGTCGTATTTGCTGGGCCAAAAATAGGCTTAAATCCAGACAGCAAAGGGTTGCTAATGCTGTTCGTTGATGCAGTTGGGCCGACCGCAGCTGTAGATGAAGCATTTGAAGATGCAGGTGTGGCCACAGGTTTGATGAGGCCGAATAAGTTGCCTCCTCCTCCTAGAGATGGCGAGCTGGATGAAGGTTGTTGAGCCAGGATCTCAGCGAAGGTAGAGGGCAAGGAGGTGGCTGGCTTAGTGGTAGGTGTTGACATGGAGGCCGGCGTTGAGAACAAGGACCCCAGAGATGTTGAGCCGGACTCGGATTTTACAACTCCACTGCCGGCGATCGTGGAAGTGGCAGGTGTAGAAAAACCTCCAAAAGACACTGCTGGAGCTGCATATAAAGTGACAGACACACAAAGGTTGTTAGTTACGAGTATTACCAACAGTATCAGCAATGCAGCAAAAAATAAAAATTTCCTAAATAGTAAAGTCAGACACACCTGCAGTTGTAGTTCCCAGTAAGGAAGGAGTACTGAGAAGTGAATCATTCCTCATGTTTTTAAGCGACTCCAGCAAAGGGTTTGAAATACTGGAGGCCGAGACAGTTGGTGCGCTAACGGTGGATCGTGTAAAGCTGAAGGTTATAGGTACGGTACTGACTGCGCTAGGTGCACCGATGGTGAGGTCGATGGTTAGCGCAGGAGTTGCGGTAGTGGTTGGTGTCGTCTCAGGTACAGGCGTGGAGAATGAAAACAGAGAGGGATCTGACCTTGGGACAGGCGCCGCCTCAGATGATAAGGTTGATAGAGCGAAGGTAAAAGAGGGAAGTTCGGAGGGAGCAGGAGCTGGAGCAGGGCTCACTGGTTCTGTAAAAATTAAAATAGTTTCAAGACTCCAGACAAAAGCACCTTATTTTGATTTCTCTTTACTAATGTCAAAACCACTTACCGGGCTCCTCTAAAACCTTCTGTATCTGAGAGAAAGCTGCTTTCTTCTCCATGTCCAGATCTTTCACAGTGATGGTGTAGCCAAGTTCGGGAGGTGGTGGTAATGAAGAAGAAACATAAAAATAAATACACCTTCACACAACATCACTATGACATAAACAAACTCTGTTACTTACTAATGAAATTTGATCATCTCTTTTTGTGGTGATCAGTTGGATTTTACGCCTGCGTTTACCGCTGCCGCCCGAGTCTGATGTTGATGTAGCAACAGGTGCCTCCGATTTTGGAGTAATTTTAGCTGTTAAACACACAACCAAATGAATGTAAATTGTGTTGCGTTTTAAACCAAACATTTATTATCAACTCACAAATTCAATACATTAAATCAATACTTAAGTTTACTCTGTCATTTGCATCCTAACATGATAACTTACCCTTCACATTAAAAACTTAATACATATTTCCTTACCTGAAGCAGGGGATGGGTCAGGCGTCTCCTTGTCAGTTTTCATCAATGAAGTTAAACTCGGTGAGGTAGCATCATCCTCCCTAAAGCACAAAAACGATCAATGTCATCAACAATACAATTGGACTTAAAAGTAACCCATTAAGTTTAGCTCCAACCCAAACAAAACAAACAAAAAAAAGGTCTTTAAGATGATCTAAACCCGTTACCAAAAAATTTTCAAGTAATCATGAACACTTCATAACTTAAAAGAAACTCTTTAAGATGCTTAATGTAGCTCAGTGGTAGCGTTAGGGGTGCAAAACGTCATGCATTCGATCCCAAAGAACCCACGTACTGATAAAAAGTAAACACTGTAATATGTTGCAAGTCGCTTTAGATAAAAGCATCTGCCAAATGCATTCATGTAAAATAGAAATAGGTTAGTACATACCGCGCTTTCTTCGAAGCTCGCTCTGGAGTTTGACTGGGAGACCCTCCTGGGCTTGTGAGAGGAGAAAGACTAAGACTGGATGCTGCCCTCCTCTGAAAACAAAAAAACAAGAGTCAATAAATAGATGAACTAATGAATGCAAAATAAAGTGATCACTAGAGTTAAAATCTATGAAAGCATCACACAAAAATTAAAATTCT
This sequence comes from Misgurnus anguillicaudatus, assembly GCF_027580225.2. Classification (NCBI taxonomy): domain Eukaryota; kingdom Metazoa; phylum Chordata; class Actinopteri; order Cypriniformes; family Cobitidae; genus Misgurnus; species Misgurnus anguillicaudatus. The sequence continues at coordinate 32,518,819 of NC_073348.2, forward strand.
AACTGCACTACTTATATTAAAGCTAGCTGACCATGACTCAAACTCATCCTTTTTTAACACCAGTTAAAGGTGAAGTAAGCAGAAGTATGACATGTTGCACCTTGAATTCACTTTCAATGGCACATTACACAGCCTGTGAAAGGCGACAAGGTTCAATTTTACTTTGCGCACACATAGCATGGTCATGACATGAGGAAATAACCTTTGGGTTTGTGTGCAAGCTTAAACTAGTTCATAAGCACGTCCTTCTTAAGATAAGGTCAAGCGTGTGCATGAGATGGACGTTACCGGTGGATAACCCTGTGAGGAGCTATAGGAACTGCGAATAGCATTTCGGCTAGATCCAGACAGCTCGCTGGAAACAGGACCAGCGCTCACAGATCTGATGGATGAGGCATGAGATCTCTTCATAGTGGTTTCAGATAAGTTCAAGCGAGTACAGGAGTTGGACGTTACCCGTGGATAACCCTGTGAGGAGCTATAGGAACTGTGAATAGCGTTTCTGCCAGATCCGGACCGCCCACTGGCAACAGGACCAGCGCTCACAGAGCTGATGGATGAGGCACGAGATCTCTTCATAGTGGTTTCTTCCAAAACAGGAGAATTCACCCCTCTCTTTAGATTCCCAGGCCTGAAGAACAGACAAAATGTAACCGCATTACATACTGTAAAATGATGTAATCATAAACTGATAAAGCATTACTAGTTTAACCAACAAAAAACAGATTTTGACCTACTTTGGCACAAGCTGAGAAGGATCTCCATTCTCAAGGAGTGTATCAAGGAGTGTATCAAATGGTGATTGAGAGCGTTCACCACTGTCATGACGGCTGATGAGAAGACAACATTACAAAATATGATGTAGAGTAATGCTTAGATTTCCAGAACAACACAAATTATTTCTTTGATAATCTTGGAGAGCTTTTGGTCACAACGTACCTCCTTTTGCTCTTCTGCCCAAGAGCAGTCTTGTCCTCTCCATTCACAGTCCTCTTCCTGCTCTCCCGGAGCACGCTCAGAACATACTCTTTGGAGCAGGGGTCTACCTTGGCTCCGATCGTTGGGGATGTGCTGGCCCCCGGTGAGTTCAGATGGTCGAACCTACAAACAGATAAACACCACATTTAAACATTACATAGACAAGTTTGCAAATGCAATCCTTTACAGTGCAAAATTTAGGATCGCTTTAATTAAGGAGTCTTATCAAGAGGTCTTGCAAAAGAAATAGGACGTGTAAATGAGACATCCACAAGCAAAGAATTGCTATTAGAACGAGTCAAGATACTCACGTTGAGGATCGATTTGGGTCCGGTCTAGCGATCTTCACTGTGACCGGGCTGCGAACTGCCCCTGGGGAGCGTTGGATTAGGACCTTCTTCTTACACAATCCATCCCACCTTACAGGTGGCATTACCCCGATGTAAGATGTCCCGGCCTGCTGAAGGGGGTAATGTCTGCGTGGGGTGATGGTGAATCGACTCACTGTGCCCACGGGTTCCCCGAATGACATTAAAGGTTAAAAACGGTTATGCTCACAAAGTAAAACACATGCAAATAAATCCTATAAATTAAATCTTAACCAATAAACAAACAAACCAAAAATTCCCAAACAAAAATTACATAAACATTTAAAAGGTTCCTCTAACAATGAACAGTAAGTACTTATAAAGCAATTCTCATCTATTCTTTACTTTATAAGACAATGTAACTGCAAAGCTGTCAAAACTTTGATGTATGCCACGAGGAAGGCTTTATGCATCCCTGCGCGTGCAATGTCAAACATCTAAACTGGTGTAGGAGGAGCACTGCGCCTGACCAGCGCCAGCAACTCCCACATTTTCAAATCATGGAGGGAAATTTGGACAACTGAGGACTAAAACGTGCAAACGCTAGAATGGCCGATGTTAAACTTTTTTAATTCTAATGTTTACACATTATTAAAACTTTACATCAATCATTACATCCTACTGAAATATGTAGACGTAATACAGAGATAAGAGACAACACGTGCTTGTTGGCAGACAGGTCAAACTGTTCAACTTCCCCGAATGACAGTCTTCTGTTAGGGGTGTGTACAGCATGGTTAGGCCGTGCGAGTCTTTCCCGGAGCTGCTCTCTGGGGTTGATGAAAGTCGCCGATCCCCCTCCGGGCCTCACCGCTGCGGAGGGACTTTCTTCAGCCTTGGCGACGTAACTTCCCATGAGTATATCCCGAGGACTAAACACTGAGTCGCTGAAGGTCTGGTTGTCTCGTCTATAATACGAGCTTGCAATATGTCTATTGCTAGGTGAAGCGAAACAATTTCGCGCATCACTTTTACGTATCTTGCTCCTGCCGGTGGCCGGGACTCCCCTCAAAGTCCGGCCCGGTAACCAGCGCAGTAGAGCCGGCGGCACGCTCAGCCCACGACGGGGGTTGAGGCCTAATCTCTCGAACAACTGCAATTCTTCCGCTTTGTGAAAATAAACGACGCAAGACGCGACGGATATAAAAACTATGTACAAATAAGCCGGTATGAAACTCAAAACCAGTAAAAGAAAAAAGAGGAAGAAGACTGCAGCGGAGATAACGACTAGGCGCCGTTTATCTTCAGGAGACATGGCGGCACCGCGCCGCCGAGGAAAGATATCCCATAATTCCACGCGTCCGCGCGGGATTTTTACGTCTCGAGGTGGCATATTCAAGAAACCGAAAGGTTGATCCTTAAATCCTGATTGATCAAGTATTTGCTGTGCATCTACTAAATCCTGTGGTTTTGTTGTGAATATTAATTTTCTGTAAACATTACGTTGCCATGGGCATGTGCATTATGACATAATGGATGATGTGTCATATGGAACTTCACACGTCTTTCTGTATAAAGCATAAGATTAACACACAGGCAATGCTAGTACACTCTACTATTTACTATAACAAACTGTAGCAAATTATATGTAGTTATATACTAATTAGTACACTTTGTAAATGTGTACTATAGTGCTATATTTTATAGTCTAGTATGCCTAGTTTTTTTTTGTACATGTTTAGCTATATTTCTGAGGGCGAAATGTCCTCAGTAATATGTAAAATAATATTATCATAATCAACTTGTAAATTTTTTTCATGTTATTAACAATATAATTTATCTTTAAATGACATAAATAATAAATGTACGGAATAACTGACAACAGGCCGTCCCAGCAACAGAACGTTTAACTATAAGATTAGTTTTTGGTTATCTTTTTAGGTTTTATTTTTTGCAACCATTAAATAACGTTCGCATAACGTTGCAGGGTGAATATTTTTAAAATAATGAACCAAAAGCAAACCGCGCGAAATAACGTTCTGGTAACCAAAGACTAACGTTAGGGGAGCGCTTTGAGAACCAAAAATCGTTAGCTGGGGTTTAATTATTCGGGAGAGTAATAAATGCACACCCAAGGTGGTAAGACATTGTTCTGGTGGTTATTTAAAAAAAAATGACAGGTCAGGTGTGCGTTTATCAAAAAGTAATATCAATGAAAAATTTCTTAACCAATCAGAAGCATCCTTTATTCGACCTTCGGCTGCAGCATTCAGATTGAGAAACGGCCAATGTTTGTTTAAAATTATTATTTAAAATCCTCTAGATGGCGCAAATCACTTTTGAAAATACATCAACACGTAGGAATGGTTTCCCGGACGGGGCCGTTTTTTATCCAAAGGCTGCAGCCTGCGGAGGTCCCATATGCAGGCTGCATACGTCATCAAGCCTGGCCCATTTTAGTTTACTGAGCATTACATTGACAAGTTATAAGCATATTACAACAATTTACGATTAACTAATAATTTTAGTCAAATTTATAATTTTTACTATTCTGAAATAAGACAGTCTGGATGACGTATGTAGCTTAGAAATGCAGCCTCCGGAGGGTGCAGCCTTCGAATTGAGAAACGGCCACAGATTATCTTGAAGGGATAGTTTACTATATAATAAAAAAAATCTGTCATCATTTACTCATCCTCATGTTGTTCTAAACCTGTAAGAATTTCTTTTTTTCTGGTGAACACAAAAGAAGATATTTTGAGAAATTATGGTAAACACAAAGCAGTAAGTGACCATATACTTCCATAGTAGGAATAAAAATAAAATGGAATTTAATGGATACCGTCAACTGTGTGCTTACCATCATTTATCAAAATATTTTCTTTGTAATTTATCACAATACTTCCAAAATGTTTTTTCATTATATTCCTACTATGGAAGTCAATGGTCACTTACTTCTGTGTGTTTACCATAATTTCTCAAAATATCTTTTTGATATGAGTAAAATGAGAATTTTCATTTTAAAGTGAACTATCCCTTTAAACCAGAACTAGGCCTTAGTTTAATTTAAAAAATATAACTAGTTTTAACAAACACACCTTACTAAAAACATTACATTTTAAGGCAAAGCAAAGGGCACTGATGTATTTTTTTTTTTATTTTTTTTTTTTTAGTTTGGACAGTTCTTACTTTTATTTTAGTCTAGAGCTAGTCTAATCCCTGTCTGGGAAACCGCCCCGTAATGTTTAATGTTGTTTTAGAAAGCTTTTAAATCTTACATTAAATGGCATTACATTCGTCCCAACATTATACATAGGCCTACATTATATAAAATTGAGCTGATGGACAAGCTGCTCATTTCAGTTTCCACTTAATATCAGTTTCACTCACTTAAAGTTTCCTCCCATTGTCATTTTTTATATAAGATTGTAAAGTGAATTACATGAGCAACCGTCATGCTGTTTTAGCATACTTAAGAAAATAAAACACGTTACTATAGCAATAATCCACTGGTTAGGTCCTGATGAGATCCTGCTAAAGCTTGGAAAGATGAGACACCTGGTAGTATCTTAATTCACAGAGGAATTTGTTAACAAACACCTACTAAGATAGAATAATAAAGTGCATGGGTAATGTCCACACACAGCAGGTGGTTGCTGTATTCATATGTGCTTAGTGTTCACAGGAAAACAGCTGCTCTAACATTTTAAAAGGGCAGGTGTGTTACCCAAAGCCTAAAACACTCATTTCCATTTCATTCATGGTTCAGACGTTTCTTTCAGACGGACCCCATGAGGAGGATGTGTGTGTGGCCGTTTGCCAGGGGAAAGGACTTGTGCTATTGCTTTGAACACTTATCATGCGCGTACACACGCACACACACACACACACACTAGTACATTCAGGAATCAGGCACCCCTTTAATTCTTTTGATTGGCCTTATTCTGCTATGACATCAGTGCAGATGGTGAAGACCTTCTGCTGGTCTAATAGTTTTAACCCGGCCAGGCTTAGATTAATGGCCCAGTGTGAACCGTGAAGTGCAAGGGCAAATTACGTCCTGGAAAATCATGCCCTGCAAATCTACAGGTGCATGTATGTTGATGCTCCTTCATGTACCCTTTTTGATTAGATTTTTTAAGTAAACAATATGTTTATTTGAATATGTTACACATTTAGATAGTAAGAACAAAAGAAATACTGACTGTAGTATTCCTGCCCTATCAGACCAGTTTTGGCAATGTTACTAACATCAACCTCCTCGCCAGCCCCCCTCCTTAACCATCTGTCACTGAGAGGGCCATGTAATAAACAAACCCCCGTCCCCTAGATTTTGGTCTCTATTTCCTGATTAAACACAGTAGCCCACCTCACAGTTCCCCCTGATTTACCTGATTTACATGTTCGTGGGTGAAAACATTTATTGTTTATTGTTTATTGTTCATTTATTGTTCGTGGCCCCATTGACTTCCTTTGTCCATGACACCCTTTTATCATGTATTCTTAATTGTTGGTGTTTTTTTCTTTTGTCAAGAGGTAAAATGTTTTATTTTTACTGTTGATCACCATGTGGCACCATTAACCCTTTAGTAGGCCTGTGCAAAAATAAACAGAGCTCAATTTCTGGCTGTTGATTAACAGATTTGTACAAAAGCAAAAGTAAACAAATATTCATCTGATAAATTGTTACAGCTGTTTAATTTAGTGGATGTTTTTATCCACGAACAACACGAAAGGGTAGTAATTATGCCAATGGTGTATTTTTGAGTTTTTGAAAAAACTCAAAGCATTCTCAAAATATGTGTCAACAAGTTTTTTCTGAAACACAGAGAAAGTTGTGGCCAAATTAAGACCAAAAAAATCCCCCAGTGGATGAAAACATCCTGGACAACATAAGGGTTAACAAGTGGCCAAAATGGTCTGAAAATGCTTGAAAAGTGTTTTTGGACTGAATGTATAGCAATCAGACAGAACAGGCTCTGTGGGACCAGCTGCTATACATGCTGGGAAATTAAAGGTTTGGTGCCAATGAATCAGATACTAAAATTGTATAAAATAGTATCTAATATATAGTATATCCTCTATAGAATCAGCTGTGTCTGGCTTTCTCTCAAGGGTTTTTCCCTCCTAGGATTGTTTTTCTCCTAGTAGGTTTTTTCAACCCCTGGGGAGTCAGCTGACATTGGCTTAACTTAGCACCCTCTTCTATACTTTACATTATTACTACGCTCGCTAGTACAGTTTAATCTCAGCCGCTGTATTCTGCTACTTATGTTGTCCATCAATTTTTCTGTGTTTTCTCCTGCATCTATTAATGTAAAGCTGCTTTGTTTTGAAAAGCGCTTTATAAATAAATTTGAATTGAATTAATTCAGATACTAAGATAAAATATATGAGGAGCTCAGACGCAAAAGCCTCAAAATGTCATCTCTGTCAAAAATGAGATAATGATATTAACCTCTCGGCACATATTATACATTCATCAAATGCTTTCCCTTAAAACTGCTTAATCTCAGCCTCAGGCCATTCAGACATACCGGATTGTTGGCAGAATCCATCAAAAGTCTGATAAAAACAAGAAATTTACAAGAAAGCATTTCAGACACACTTATAGGGGCGGTTTCCCGGACCAGGATTAGCTTAATCCAGGACTAGGCCTTAGTTTAATTTGGAAATAGAACTAGTTTTAACAAACATGCCTTTCTAAAACATTACCTGTGTGCATTTTGAGGTAAAACAAATGGCACTGATGTATTTTAAGATATGCAAGTGCAAGTTGTTTTCAGTATGGAGAGCTCTTAAAAGTGTTTAAGTCTAGGACTAGTCTAATCCCTGTCCGGGAAACCGCCCCATAGGGTTTTGCATCTAAGCTCTTTATAATGTATTCAATTACAGCGTATTATGGTGTAGTTGTTGGTCATGGTGGCTTGCTTTGGGTTAGATGAGTTCTTCAAAAGAGCAGGTTTTCTGGGTTCTTTCCGTCTATTTCTCACACACAAACATTGCTATCACTCTTATTTTTAGACAGTGTGGGTTTGGCATGTAAGAGGTTTAGTATATGTTGGCTAAGTGCAGCCACACTGCTGGCAGCTTTGGGGAGAGAGCAAGCAAGACACTTTTGTACTATTGCCTCCTTAAGTCAAATCACTTTATTGTCTCCTAATCTTAGTAAGACGCTTTGGATAAAAGCTTCTGCTAAATGCCTAAATGTAAATGCATGTAAGAGAGTACTGTGCAAAAGTCTTAGGCCACCATTAGATTTGTTGTTTTCACGACGTGACCATATATAATTATTTCCCATTCTCTTATTAGCAGTGGCGGCTCGTGACTGCTCATCCGAGGGGTGCTAATTCAAAATATGTGTTCGGAGTGTCATGTGTGTTGCTTGCGTTTTTAAAATATGTGTGTGTTGCGTAATGTGAACCATGTGCATCACGTGTTTTGTCAAAATAAGTGCCTGCTGCACACGCGTCAAAATCGTTTATGATAAAAGAGACGCTCACGTTCACAAAATACACGCAAGACACTCCCTTAACAGTAAACTCTGATTATGGGAATATCTGGCAAACATGAGCGTCTCTTTTATCATAAACCCTTTAGACGCGTCTGCAGCAGCCACTTATTTTGACAAGACGCGTGATGCACACAGGATCTCTCGATGCGCAGAACACATATTTTGAAAAAAGGAATGATGGGCTACATATATGTTGTGACGAACTTCGCATCGAGCGCCCTCGAAAAAAGACGTCACCGGCCGCCACTGCTTATTAGAAAAAAAGCCAAGTATTAAGCAAAATCAGGAACCTGCAGGCTCTCTTAAACCTAAATGAAAATGTGTTTTGAAAGAAAGCTCTCATGAATATGTAGTGTTGTCGCAAAAGATCACTGGGTGTCAATTCCCACTGGCATCTTAACTAAAACAATAGATTCATGGCATTAGCACCACCACGAGAGAAACACAATATGAGTCACTCACATGGCTGCTTCTAGTATCATGGTTATGAGTTTGCCCACCATCTGCTTCTGTAAACAATGTTTTCCACCCCAAGTCTCTGCTCTTTTTTCACATGAACCCACACACACTTATGCAGAATAAGTATGCAAATATCAGAACCAAATAAACAGTGGCTGGTTGCATACTAGTAGGGTGATTCTCACGAAACCATTGAAACACCACGCCACTAATGATTTTAGCTTTAAAATGTGTAATATAGTAACATTAAAAAGCATCAGAATTAACACAATACTGTGTTCTACTTTGCACAATGTGTGATTTCAACATAAGAATTTATAATTGTAAATTTTATCTCATTTTCTGCTGAAATTCTCATTACCGCAATGTGTCCGGCTGTGTTTGAACATGCGTTATGTTGTAATTTAATCAAATTAACACAAAAATATTAAGAAAAAAAATAAATGGATGTTTTGCTAGACTACTTTAGATGACAGAAAAAATATTTACAGAATATTCATGTATAATAATAATGAAGAAAAATTAGGAAAATGATGTGTCCATGCCTGATGTTCTCATCCTCCGCAACACTTTTTGAGAACAGTTTAAGCACACATACCGAATTTTAATAAAGTTTGATTTTGAGTGACCAAGCACATGGACCAGTTACTTCAAGATGGCTACCAGGTAAGATCATTTTTTTTTACAGTTAATTTGAAATATTGTCTTGTCAGAATGCTTACACGACATTTTGATTAACATTACCGCAACATATGCTTATTAAATGTTAATTTAATTAATAGAAGCATAATACTTTGTTTTTAAATGCATGTGCAGAATCTCCAAATTATGTTCTTTCAGGTTTGTCATGTCATTTTGAAAATATGTCAGTGTTGATGTTTTCTGACTGTTGCGGTAATGAGATTTTTTAGGACTAATTTTTAAAATTATGTTAGAAAAAGTGTTAAATGATAAGTAAAAGTTTTTAAATTAATGTTTCCATTTACTCCAGACTTTGTTTTTCAATGTCTGGTGGGAAAAAAAGTAAATTTAAGCAATTTTTACATTTTCATGCTTGACATTTTTAAAACCAAGTTTTCGTGAGAATCACCCAGTAGGTGTAACTGCTAGTCTTACAAGTAGTATTTTCTTCTCTGTTTAAGTCAGTTACAAATGTAGAGTGATCTTATTTTAATAAAGTAAGACTGATTAGCTCTAACTATAATTGCTAGTTGGTCAGACTAGTTCTTAACAGACTCCGTCTTAACTTACTGGCTATGTTATGCAACTGGAATATTGGATCTGATTCACATACTTCAGACTTTCCCAGAAAGCTTTAGTTCACCTAAACAATAACATTTATGCATTTGGCAGACGCTTTTAACCAAAGCGCCTTACAGTATATTACAAGGTATACATTTTTATCAACATGTTCCCTGGGTTCGAACTGAGTTATACAGCAGCAAAAAAGATTTAAAAATTGTATATAAAGATAATAACATTACAACCTTTGGGATGCATAATTTGGAGTATTTATTGTACTCTCTTGTATTTGGGTGTAAAACATACAAACCAACTGCTAAAGGACATTAAAAATGACAACTTTATTGATATCAGATTAAAAATATTCTGATTCAAAATTACTCAAACTTTTCCTTAAAAAAAGTTGAGATAGGTGGCGCACAGAACAATACACACAGAAGTAAGATCTTGTGCTAAACAATAATTACTCATAATCATAAATACACACTTAAAAAAAGACTAACGCTAAAGTCACTTTTGATTCACACAAGACAACACAACCGAACCAAACGACAGAGTTGACACAACACCACGACTAAAACAGCAAATCAAACTCAGTTTGGTCAGCGTATGCTTGATGAAGGTCTTTGGTTGTGCCAAGGCTTTTTATAAATAAGCCCTTGCTGGATTACCTCACTCATTGGCACATAAGCTGTCGATCGCTAACACATTGTGAGAAAATCTGGTATACCACTTTCTGTGATTTGGAGGGAAATAATGAGACCAAAGGGGACACCACTATAAAACCGCTGGGTCGGGCTAAAGACTCACATACTTATATGACCTGTGCCCTATAAATGGCATATAAATGCGTCATTTACCCTATAATCACCAAACACATTTAAAAAGATACTCAATACAATCTGTAAAGGAAATGTAGAAAACATTGCTACATCCACTACTGTAACCATACTGTAGGTGTAACATTCCTACAACAAAACAGCATGTCAAAATAAACAGAATAAATATAAATATAAATAAACATGCAAGGAGAAGAAAGAAATGAAGACACAAAAAGCAAACAATAGGTAAACAGGCAAGAAATGGATCGTCCTTTAATTTGACTATATTTCTTGCCACGTTTACAACAAACACTAATGAAGTAAAGGTGCCGTGCTAAAGCCTGAAGTATAGTTCAGTTTATAAGTCCGGGTCAGCGTACAGTGGCGCATGATGCTAATTTCATCATCAAAATAGTGCACGCGTACTGTACGTGCACCGTCGTCGTGCATGCACAGGAGTATGTAACCCAGGCTAGATATTGCAATTTGTCACAACATCTGTGTCCGTGTACGTGTCAAATAAACTATGCTTTGCGTTCGACTGAACTATACTCCAGGCTTTAATGGGTTTGTCTTTCACCCTCGTTCTCCATGGATCCAGCCATTTTAGTTCAAACCTGAGTATGAGACAAACCGCGGCGTCTCAAAGACCTTGGCAAGAGGAGCATACACACTCACTGTCTTTAAAAAATACATAGTATACGCACACACTTGGTGTCTAGCCGGCACACATTCGTTCAGTCACACACGCGTGTTACATTCGGGTGGTGTGGTGCTGCTATAAACCTTATATCGTCAAGGTTTAGCTGTGTGCCAGATAGATTTCCAGGGAGAAAGTTACAGCCAGATCATGAAACTATTTATTCATATGCTGTACATCTCTTTCCAGTACGCCATCCGTGGGGATGTCTTCAGTCCCACCCGTTGTCCTTGATCATGTGGGCCAGCTCGATGATAAATTTGCCCTCCTTGTACTTCTGACTGCTCTCGAAGGCATGCTCCTAATGTAAAGAAGAAGAGAAAATGAGAGAAAGTTAGGAAAACAAGTGTATTGGTAAAAGTGAGAAGATTTGAGAAATCTAAATATAATGGACAGTTGGTGAGCGTTTAAAAAGCAGTATTACAAACAGTGTTGGGAGTAACGCATTACAAAATATAATATATTACAGTAATATATTAGTTTTTGCTGTAACGCAGTAATATAACGCATTACTCGTAAAATTTTGGTAATATTTTACTCGTTACAGTCTTAGTAACGAGCGCGTTACAACAATGCAAAATTAGACCGTGTTATTTTAAATTTTTATTTTTGACCAATGCGCGCGACCAGCATCCACACATGAAAAAGCTGTGTGTAAATGGCTGCGTCCCAAACCGCATACTTCCATATAGTGGGCGAAAAGCACTACGTCTCGCACTCTTTACCTACTATATAGTATGGAAGTAGGTGGTTTGGGACGCAGCGTATGTCTGTTTCCATGTGCTGTATGCAACATGTTCTTTAACTTTGTATTTGAAATGCGATTTGGACGCGGTGCGCGTCAAATATAGATATAGAGCCGAATCTGGGAAGTCCGCGGCTGTTTAAGCATTGACTAAAGTGGTCGCAATCAGGTCCGGTAGCGCCGCACACGCATACTTTGCGAATAAGAGCACTAAGTAAAAGCAACAGAAAGTTTCTATCGGTCTCCTGTGCTGCTTGAACCTCAGAAGTAAAGAGACTTTTAGAAATGTTGCCAGTAAAACCCATATCACACCAGCAATGGTAAGCTTTGCTATGATTACAGTCCATATACATAATAGATTGCTAGGCTATTACTATGCTATCTACAGTTTTATTACAAACAGCAACCTAAACTACAACATAACATTAGTGTAGACTTAAACATGGTTATCTAAATAGAACATTTAATCATCACTGTTTAAAGTTTTTACCAGCCTTTGTATGGGAGCCTATATTCATTGTTTGGCAAAAAGCAGTGTTCCTCTGTTTGTCTGTTTTATTAAGCAATGATATGTTAGCCTACATGTAATCCTATTGGACTGAAATGAGCTGTATTCCTTGAGGCCTGATCCTCCAATAGCACTTTTTGATAAGTTGTGTCAACCCAGTGCATGCCAGGTTTGTGCTGTGAATCTGAATTGAAAGTGATCACATAAGAATAGAAATGAAAAGAGGTTGCGTGTCTTGCCATGTTATTAGGCTATAGGTTGCATTATAGTGGGCTCTATTGTGTTTGGTATGTGAACCATAATTTACCAGACTTTTACCAGATAATTTGTCTATGTTTATGATTATGACAGTGATTGTTACTGTATTTTGCCATAAGTCTTCACTTTGCCTATTCAAAGCTCGAGGGCCAACACATAACACATATTTTTTTATTTTTGGACCACAATTTATTTTCAATGCTTCAACACATTTTAACTGACCCACTGATGTCACATGGACTACTTTGATGATGTTTTTATTACCTTTCTGGACATGGACAGTATACCGTACGTAGATTTTTAATGAAGGGACAACAAGCTCTCGGACTAAATATAAAACATCTTAAACTGTCTTACGAGTTTGGAACGACATGAGGGTGAGTCATTAATGACATTATTTTCATTTTTGGGTGAACTATCCCTTTAATACTAGATATTTTTGATGAAAACCGGGAGGCTTGTGACAAAACAACTTTATTCAACAATTTGTTTTTCTTTTTCACACGTTCACGAGCAGGCTACGAGTTCATGCTAAGCAATGACGTCAGGAAGTCACGGTGTGAACCCGTAGTCTGCTCGTGAACGTGCGAACGACAAAAACAAATTGTTAAATAAAGTTGTTTGTTTTGTTTTCTTTGTGCACAAAAGTATTCCCATCGCTTCACAATATTTTTATTAAACCACGGATGGTACATGGACATTTTTGCCAATGTTTTTCATTCTTTTCTGGTCTTGAATAGCGTCGGCTAAATATCAGTCTACGGGACAGTCACAAACCTCCCTGTCTATCTAAAAATGTTTTCCAAAGACAATTGAAGGACTTGCAGGTTTAGAACGACACAAGGGTAAATCATTCATGATAAAATTTGCATTCTGGGGAAACTATCCCTTTAAAAACAGAAAGCAAGTAGTTTTTGTCTACTCACAAAATGGCTGATTCAGTGTTAGGTCACGCATTTGGGCTTCAATTGAACGCTTATGCAAACCACCTGTAATTCTGTGTAATGCGAGATCTGACTTCCTTTCATCCAGTGGAATAATTCACTAATTTGTATTTCAGTTAGCAGTCTGCTGCCAAGTTTTGATTTGTAACGAAAAGAAAATCCCCTAGATTGAAATAATTGTGTTTTGTCTAGAAAAACAGAAGGTGCTCAGATGTTGTCAGGAGTAGATTAGTAATGTGGTATGCAGGTCATGCGGGTGTGCCACTTAGATAAAGTTTCTCTCTCTGCGAGTCTCTACGAGGAATGAATGTGTTTGTATCTTTTTTCATAGTGTGTTTGTCTATGTATCTGGTATGATAACTTACATATTTCCAGCCCAGTGTGGTTTTACAATTCTCACAGTAGATATCGGCCACAGCATGAAGACCTGTCAGAAGGACCCTCTCCTCTGCTGGACCACACCCTACATTCACCCTGATTGAGAAAAAATTATGTTATGTGTTATAATTTTAGTTTATATGCAAGGAATAATTTATGATGGGCTGTTTAATTATTCGAAAATAATTTAAAGGACCAAAGTCAATTATTTCGCTTATACCACGGTTACCACAGACATTGCTCTGGTGGTTATTTTTAGACATGTGACAGGTTAGGTGTGCATACACGTGGAAGATTTCTCAACCAATTTCAATAAAGCATTCAACAGCCCCCTGGTATAAATACAATATGTGCTTTACACAATTATATCAGCACTTATATATCAGCACTTACACCGAATTGAAGAGGTAGGCCCTGCCTTGGCTCCCTTGAAAAGACTGCAAAGGGAAAAAAGGAGAAACAGATTATTGCTCTGGAAAAATAAATTACTGCCAAAAATGAACATGCATTTAAATGCGTTGTACCAATTTCAGAGTCAGACTAATTGAATTCATTTCGTAATATGACTACATGTATATCAGGCAATCTTTTTCCCCGTCTCTATTCAGGGCCTTGGCACACGGGGTTTGCCATGAATGATGTGAAACAGAGGCACGGCTGTGATTATGGGTGTTTGAAAGCAGACTATATGTGCGTGGATCAAAAGATCATTAGGGTGGTTTCATTTTGGCTGAACTCCAACGAACAGCATAGCAATAAAGGCTTTCTTGTCCTAACGGCTAAATAATCTACCAGAGCTTGCTGGAACCAAAATATATCTATGCATTCAAGTAATGCTCCATTTATAATACATACACATTTTACTTCTTTGATCAGAAGCCAGTATGTGACTAAACGTCTCTGGATAAATGCTGGATATGTTTCCTTGAAAAAACATCCAAAGATTGAATCTAAAACACAAGCCTCCTATTGTACTGAACTGCCATTTCCATTTATAATAATTGAGATCTTCAACCTCAACACTGCCTGCAGTATTCAAGGGACTTGTTATGGGAAATGTTATTTATTTTATGCCGGATATCACTTTGTTTATTTTGCAAGCACATCATGTGAACATCTACTTAATGGAGCATTTCAAATCTGTACATACATCTGTAAACGCCCATGGCATACATACAAAGTCTATCAAAACCCTGTGTTAGACAATCAAGAAATCATTCAGCCAAAACCTTGACTTTTGGACTGTGGGTATATCACAGTGTCCTAATTTCTGACCACAGAGACATGATTACTGTAAAAATCTCTTGATCCTTGACTGTGTGGCATGTATGTCATGTAAGTGCCTTACTGACCCACATTCTGCATACTCAACCACTACTCACATACAGATTATACACACAAAATGTTAATATTTTACGACATCACTTTGCAGAGCTTAGATCAATGCTGGATGCACATTTTAAATTTCACTTACACATAATTGGCAAGTGTGCAATGGCAGCTGTCTTTGTGCAAATAATACAGAGATAATGTAGGTAAAATTACGTGTCATTAAAGGCATTTAAATGGGAAGTGACAAGAAGTGGGTGATGAGATAAATTTAAAGGACAAGTTCGGTATTTTACACTTAAAGCCCTGTTTTCAGATTGTTTATGATGAAATAGAACGGTTTTGACTGAATTTTCGACATTTGCGGCTGCCCCGAGAATTTTTGGGTGTTTGCGTTTCAGCTCCTACCTTTACAATGGGTTTAATGGTGCACTGGAACAATCCTTTCTAAAATGCATTAAACTTTCGTTTACAAAGACGTGAAACTTATCGAGTGGTCAGGGGTGTTCGGTGATATGCTCACGCAGGAATCGCGTTAAAAGATGCTTTCCAACAGGTGTTTTAGCATTCGTTGTTAACTTGTGGACCTATTTTTCCAAACGCCCCACACAGGTACATTCTTCCGCTTAGAGCTTGAATAATAGACACTCCAGCCCAGTTGGTGGCGCTAATCCGCCATTGCCAATTGCAAGAACAGAAACAAAGTTCCCGGCGCGGAGTAATACCGTACCTCACAGCACAACTAATACAAGTCAATGGAGTTGGCAAAAACTACGATAAAACCTGTTGGAATGCGTATTTTGCAGCGATTTTTGTGTGAGCATATCAGTGAACACCCCTGACCACTCGGTGAGTTTCACGTCTTTGTAAACGAAAGTTTAATGCATTTTAGGAAGGATTGTTCCAGTGCACCATTAAACCCATTGTAGAGGTGGGAGCTGAAACACAAACACCCTAAAATTCTTGGGCAGCCGCATATGTCGAAATTTCAGTCAAAACCGTTCTATTTCATCATAAACAATCTGAAAACAGGGCTTTAAGTGTAAAATACTGAACTTGTCCTTTAATGTTTATTGTAATGTTTAGGTCCCTGTGATGGAGTGGCCATCGGGCCCAAAATGTTGGGATAGGGCTTTAAGTCCAATTTATACTTCTGCGTCGAGTGGACGGCGGTGTATCCTGACAGGCACCTCTCCAAAAATGTAACAATGTGTCAATTTTACGTGGGCCGCACAATGAAAAAACAGAAATTTAGTTTAACTTGAAAAATTACTTCAATTGGTAACACCTATATTTTTTACTTAGGGGCTGTGCACACCCAAGCTTTTTTAGGTCGCTGAAAACGCCCGGCAGACGCCGAATAACACTTTTTTTCATCCGACTGCCAGCTTTCTTCAGCTAAGCGCTTTGAACAATGAACTGGTTGATTGTTGTGATATTGGTCCTGCCCCTCCTGTGTGAGAACTGAGATTGAGGAGCTGAGCTTTTCACCCAAAGTTGAATTTTTCAATTCTCTGTGCGGAAAACTGCTTTCAGTGCGGGAAAAAACGCAAGCTGTTGAGTTTTTTTGAGAAACCACTTCCATTGAAAACAACTGAAAACATGCGTCGGCCGTCCGCATAAAAGCTTTGGTGTGCATGCTACCTTAATCCACCTTGACCTTTTTTTAAAGCGTACATTTTTTAGGTGCTACCAATTGAAAGTAATTTTTTAAGTTGTCACTAAGTTGTCTAACTTTCACTTTTTAAAGTGCAAGCGCTGTGATTGGCCTTCTAGAACTGTGAACAATGACGCAGAAGTATAAATGAAAACTGACGTGTAGCCTAAGGCGTAGAGGCTACCGCCTAGGTCTTGTGTATAAATCACATTTTATGGACAAGTGGGGTTGAGGAAAGGATGGATGAAGATTTTTATAGTTCTAAAACCTGGAAAATTTGTCAGTTTTTAGAGCAGTGTTTTTGTAACATAATGCCTGTGGTTAACATTGTGCGAATGCTTTTTCATTTTGTAAATGTTAAGGAAATATCTCAAAAGTGAAATTTGAAACAGTTACGTGTTGGTTACAGTTGCTATATAAGAATTAAAACCAACACTGTGCTTGACTGTTATAGCCATTATGTACGAACTTGGGTTTTTCAAGCACAAAAGGTTTGAAATGTCACATTTTTGGTACGACTGTGGGTAATGTATGCTGAGAACATAAAGCATAAAAAACATAAAAGTCTCTTCAAGTAATGTAAATCACAGACGACACAGCTTATTTTACTCACAAATCACATACCGCTATTAAACACCCATTCGAAATTCCAAAGGGAACAAGAGAGGAATTAGCCTTCCAAATAAGCCAAGAATACAGCTCTGGTATTGTAAATACATTAGAATATCAACACTGCTGTTCATCCATCAGTACAGAACACACGTAGATGTAAAAAACAAAGTTAACAGAGACAAAGCTCCTTTAGGGAAATGTTCCTGTATAGACGGTTTCAGCAGTAACAACATAAAATATAGCTGCAAGCAGCGATGCCGGGGTCAAGCCGAAAAGGGCACAGAATGAAGTATTGGTTGATGACCGTCATGATTTAAGATTTAAGAAGTTTTCAGTAGATTAAGGCAAATATAGCAATTTTTCAAATCTTGAGTGCTGTGTAGAAACAATGGGTTTTGCCTCAGGTCATGTTTGTGATGACACCCACCAAATTTAATATACATATGATTAAGCAATGTTGAGATATAGCCTCAAATGACTTGACCACTAGGGGGCACTGCATCGAAACAATAGATGGTTCCTCAGGTCATGATTGTGATGACATCCACCAAATTTGATATACATACGATTAAGCAATGTTGAGATATAGCCTCAAATGACTTGACCACGAGGGGGCACTGCCCCGAAACAAAAGATGGTGCCTCAGGTCATGATTGTGATGACACCCACCAAATTTGATATACATACAATTAAGCAATGTTGATATATAGCCTCAAATGACTTGACCACTAGGAGGCACTGCACCGATACAATAGATGGTGCATCAGGTCATGATTGTGATGACACCCACCAAATTTGGTGTACATATGATTAAGCAATGTGGAGATATGGCCTCAAATCACTTGACCACTAGGTGGCACTGCACCGAAACAATAGATGATGCCTTGGGTCATGATTGTGATGACACCCACAAAATTTGATATACATATGATTAAGCAATGTTGAAATATAGCCTCAAATGACTTGACCACTGGGGGCACTGCACCGAAACAATATGGTGCCTCAGGTCATGATTGTGATGACAAATCCAAATTTGGTGTACATACGATAAAGTGATCTGGAGATAAAGCCTCAAAACTCTTAACCAGTAGGGGCACTGAAAAGTTTACAAGGGCTTTCAAAAAATGTCACTGATGAACTAGGTGGTGCTGTAACAAAACATTCCATACACCCTCAGTTCATTACATTTACAAGTTGTGAAACATTCACCTATTCATACAGTGTCAGCCACACAAGAGCCATCCAGCTCATCGGGAGCATTTGGGCTTAGATGTCTCACTCATGGACACCTCATCACTTGGTCAGGTGGAGCTGGGGTTTGAACCACCAACCTTCCGATTTGTGGACAACCTACACTAACCCCTGAACCACTGCCAATACACACATCAATGTGCAAAACCTTTGCGAAGATATAGCCTCAAATCCATTTTCGTGCTCGCCATTATATTTGTTGATGTGCTATACAACAACTGACAAAAACTTTTTCTCTAGAGTCTAGATTGTGTGTACCAAATCCAAGCCAATCAAACGAACGCTGTAGGAGGAGTTTTGAAAAAGTTGGTATGCTTTGTTATTGAAAATGGCAGACAGAAAACTTTTTGATATCATTTGACTCGGCATGCCTCAAGGAATCTAACAATAGCACTTTCATGAATTTAGACTCAATTTTGCAGTAGTTATAAGCAAAAAAAAAATCACTTTTCAATGACTGTTATGACATATAACTCATGGACATTTTGACACTTGGTCAAGTGGAGCTGGGGTTTGAACAACCAACCTTCCGATTTGTAGACAACCACCACTAACCCCTGAACCACTGAAGCACTGCCAATGTGCAAAACTTTTGCGAAGATATAGCCGCAAATCCATTACGGCCTGCTCATCAACATGCTCAAACTAGGTGGCGCTGTACCGAAACTGTGCACGCACCCTCAGGTCATGACTGCCATCAAAACTACCAAATCTCATGTGAATATGTTTAACTTTGGCGAAGATACTGCCTCAAATCCGTTTGTTCCCACTCTGCGTAAAATTTGTTGACGCGGTGTACGGAAACGGATTGGCGAATCAACACGAATTCCATAACTTTTTGCCATGAGTGTCTCTAGATGCTACACACCCATTCTTTACGCAAATTGGACAAAAGCTCTAGGACGAGTTCGAAAAAGTAGGTTTTACAAACAATTCAAAATATCGAAATAATTAGCATGGCGGAAATGATGTCATATGGTGCAATCGAATTGGCATGAGCCAAGGAATCAGAAGAAACAAGAATTGCGTTTCTATGACGTACGGGTCAGCAGTTATAACCAAAAATGTAAGTGAAAATTTGGACTGTTGGTGGCGCTATCGGGTTTGACATAGACACTCCAAATTTGGTGTGGGGACTATTTGGAATGTCCTCTTTGAGTGTGCCAAATTTCATAACTTTCCTACAAAAAAAGTTAAAATTCAAAATGGCCGACCCCCAAAATGGCCGACCGAAAACCTTTTGGTATCGTTTGACTCGGCATGCCTCAAGGAATCTAACAATAGCACTTTTATAATTTTAGACTCAAGTTTGCAGTAGTTATAAGCAAAAATAGCCATTTTTCAAATCTCGTGAACACTAGGTGGCGCTGTGACGAAACTGGGCATGGACCCTCAGGTCGTGACTGCCATCAAAACTATCAAGTTTCGTATGAATACGCTTAACTTTGGTGAAGATACAGCCTCAAATCCGTTTTTTCGCGCTCTACGTAAAATTCATTGACGCGTTATACGGTAACGGATTGGTGAATCAACACGAATTCCATAACTTTTTGCCATGAGTGTCTATAGATCCTACACACACATTCTTTAAGCAAATTGGACAAAAGCTCTAGGACGAGTTCGAAAAAGTAGGTTTTACAAACAATTCAAAATATCGAAATAATTAGCATAACGGAAATGACGTCATATGGTGCAATCGAATCGGCATGAGCCAAGGAATCAGAAGAAACAAGAATTGCGTTTCTATGACGTACGGGTCAGCAGTTATAACCAAAAATGTAAGTGAAAATTTGGACTGTTGGTGGCGCTATTGGGTTTGACATAGACACTCCAAATGTGGTGTGGTGACTATTTGGAATGTCCTCTATGAGTGTGCCAAATTTCATAACTTTCCTACGTACGGTTCTATGGGCTGCCATAGACGCAATGGCGGAAGAAGAAGAATAATAGATAATAATAATAATAATAATAATAAGAAAACTAACAATCCCAATAGGGGTCTCGCCCATTCTGGGCTTGACCCCTAATAACAATCCCAATAGGGGTCTCGCCCATTCTGGGCTTGACCCCTAACAAGCGGCTTTCGCTTTAAAAGTGTATATTTGTTATTTTTATTGTCAAAAATGACAATCGTTTTGCTAGAAAAGACCCTTATGCCTCGTTTGGGATTGTTTATAGTCCTTTGAAACTCCGTTGAAAAAACTGTTAAGTGTTGAGTTAAGTATTAAATGTTGGGCTCTATTAAAGTCCATTAAAATTAGAAAAATTCTGCAATGTTTTCCTCAAAAAACATAATTTCTTCTCTACTAAACAAAGAAAGACATCAACATTTTGGATGACATGGTGGCGAGTAATTATCTGGATTTTTCTTTTAAGAAAATGGACTAATCCTTTAATTAATTCAATTTAAAAATAAAATAATGTACTGAATTAAACTAAACATGTTAACGTAGAATTACATACTCTGTATGCCTGAACGGTAACAGTTTGAGTTAGAAACGAAGATGGCAAGCCGGAGCTTGATCATAAAAAACACCTGCAAGGTCTGAAAGAGATCAAGCCTCAGCCAAGTAAGAAAAAGTAACGCAAAAGTAACTTAAAAGTAACTTAAGCATTACTTTCCATGGAAAGTAACTAAGTAACACAATTTGTTACTTTTTTGGGGAGTAACTTAATATTGTAATGCATTACTTTTAAAAGTAACTTTCTCCAACACTGATAGTAGTGCTCAATCTTGTGATATCTATTATCTTGAACTTAATCTCAAAGTACCTTAGAGATGAGCTCATCGTGGTTGGCCAAGTGCGCTCGGCAGTGAATGCAGCTGTAGGTGCGATGGCAGTTGGGCAGGTAGGCCTGAAATGTTTTGGAGCGTGTCATCGTGACCGCAGCGGGAGAGACGGCACGGGGCCGGAGCAGGAAGGGCCGGTCAGCCCAGGACGACTCGCAAGAGAAACAGTGGAGCACACAGGTGAGGGCCGTGGTGACGCGTCAGGAGAGAGAAAGCCACACCTGCAGGCCAATCAGACAGCATTATGGTTATGGTTATGTATAATTCACACATTCCTGTCTTTCAGGTATTGCAAAAATTATGCAGATTGATGCTGAGGGACACACACAGAGACGTCATTCACAACGACATTGCCCAAACACAGGCAAATAACATGAATCAAAGTGTCTGTGAGCTAACTGTGATTGTGTGGTCCTGCGCTCAGACTGCCCTCGGGTTAGCTGGAGGTGGTGAGACTGGCTGCGCAGTATGTGAGGCAGCTTTTTAATGCAGAGAGCTGGAGAACTGCCAATGATGTGGGTTCAAACACAAAGAGACAGCCAGACGACTTAACCCATACAATATCAATGCCTGTCTCTGATTCATCCTTAACAAAAAACTACTGCGGTTAGAACTAGCAAAACAAATATATAGGATATAATAAAACAACAGAAATCGTAAGTTTATTGCATTCATGTGCAGGTTGTTTCCTTTAAAGGGGGTCTAAAGCTAGTTGATGAGACAAAGCATCATTTTCAGCCATCTTCAAATGTTGCATTTTAAAGACACCAAAATGCCATTGTCTTATAATCAAACAGCCAAACCACATAAAAACTTTCCCAGTTTCGGTTAAAAATGGTGTCGTGTGTTAACGCCCACTAAAATAAGAGAATATACTATACATAATGAGGCCGTTTTGGTCAGGCAGATGCTTGAAATTGGACTCTCTATTGTAATCAACCACCATTGTGTTCTCTCATCCATTAAAAACGCTGTATAATTTGGCTAACTGGTAAAGCGGCACGCTCACACAAAAGCCAACATCATTTTCGGCATTACTTCCTCATGCGGTTTCTAACATGATTATGTGGCATTGCCAAAGGATTGATGTGGTGTGCGGGTAAAAGGCTAATTGGAGGTAAAACAATTACGAGTGAAATTTATAGAGGATGTTGGGGAACACAGGGTGGAATTCATTCCGCTTTCGACAGATGAGACAAAGATAAATGTCTGTCGCCAATATAATTACTGAGTCTGTAATCACCGAAATGGTCCTCGATTTATCTACGTCTGCTTTGTCTGTTTACCATTCCAAATTAGTCTGCAGCAGACCAAACACATATAAAATGAAGAGGTCTCATTTATCAAGTGTCCGGAGGCTTCGGCTTATCTTTCCTCCACTTCACCACACAGCTGATGACTGGCAGAAAAAAACTGGTTTCTGATTTAATACTGAATGCTGCACTGGCCTATCATAGATGATAACTTTTTAAAAAAACAGGATATTCCTTAAATGATGAGTTTCCTGTCCTCTCGTATCGTTGTGTGCATGTGTCAAGTCAGCTGCATGAGTTTACCCAATCATCTTAAAGTAAGAAAATGTATCAAGTATAGGGATGCACCGATATGGAAATTTTGGCCGATACCGATAACCGATAACTCTTTATATTTGGGGGCCGATAACCGATATATATATAGGCCGATAAATATTCATATTATTTTCACAATGAAAAACTCCCAGACCGCGGACATCTTGTCTTTGCTAGCATACTCTTCGTAAGACCGCAACACGTGTCATCTTCGTGCTATGTCACAGAAAGCACCAATCAAAACTTCACATGGCCAGCAATGAGCAAGTGAAGTGGTTCAACAAACCAAAATAATCCATCATTTATCGGCTTTCATTTATCGGCCTAATTTTGCTATCAGACCGATAACTGATAATATTAAAAATAAGCAGTTATCGGCCGATAACAATATGTCGGCCGATATATCATGCATCCCTAATCAAGTATCCATATAAATGTATCATAAGTGGGCAATGGGCATATAAAATAAATGCATGATACACCAAGAACATCTCTGTCCCGAAGTATCAGCCAAATTGCTGTTTCTAATAAAAAGCCTTGGTTACATAACAATAACACATGTTACAGGTACTTCAGCACGAAATAAATAGTTATATTTCATTCTCTTAATCTTTTAAATGAGAGGATTACAAAACTCCCTTGCTTTTCAAGCAGTAAAAGGACATCCAAAAGGATAAGGACCACTGGACAGGTGCAGTGCTTCCCCCCAAATAATACACAGCAGGCAGCATCTTTTTTGCTGTGCTTTGAAATCCGTCAGCACAAATGACAAAACCCCTGCTGTTTACTGACATATGCTATCTATCTCAAACTAAAATACATTTGGGTGATTCTCGCGAAATTAGACTTATGAGGTGTCATGAAACATTTTGATAAAAAAGTAAATGCAAAGTAAGAGTATCAAAATAAGAAGCATACAAAAATCTCTTCATGTACTATTTTGCACATAATTTCAAATGACCATACAAACCAATTTTGCTGTTTTTTTCCACATTTAAGGGGAAATTTTCATTACCGCAACGTGTCCATGACTGGATTTGGGTTCCTTAACATCGAAATATTTATAATTAAAAAACCTAAAAAATAAAAGTGCATGTTATACTATAAACATTTACAGTAAAGAAACATGTGGTATTTGGTGATAATTGGTAAATGTAAAGACAATAATAAGGAATATAAATGTGGCCAGAAAAGTTTTCTCATCCTCCACAACAATTTTCAATTATTGTTTAAGCCCTCAAGGAACTAACATTTAAAAAAAAAAAAGTTGTTGGAAGGGACATAATTGACTGTGACACTCAAGATGACTACCAGGTAAGCAGTTCTTATTTTTTTCTCCCCAAATAAAAGTTTACATTTTGTTTGTCATAATACCTAGACAAGTTTTTAGTTCTCATAACCGAAATATGAGTTTGTATATGCCTATTTAATGTAATATCATGTTGCGGTAATGATACTTCTTGATAATGATAATCTAAAAAAAAGGTTAAAAATTCTATAGGAAATATTTTTTAAATCCTCTAAAAATGAAGGTTATAGTAAGTTCAGAAATTAATCTTATATGTGCAAAAAAATTGTCTTCAAGCGCTTTTTTAAAATTCTGATGCCGGACAACTTCTAAATCTGAATTTTGTGAGAATCACCCATTCATACACCTGATGGATTAATAATTTATAAAAAACAAAAACATGATTAAGTCCACTTAGAACTTTTTGGCTCATGTCCACATTATTTTAACACGGAAGTACAGATATCTGTGATTTTTTTTGTGTGATTCTTTCTTTATGCAATTTTGTTGAAAAAAATCAAAATAAAAAAGAGAGGATCAGATCGGAGTGGGTCAGATGGAGAGACAGAGGAATAGATCCAGGTCAGACAAATGTGTACGTGGATGTCAATAAAGCAGCTTGTATGTAGGCCATAGTAAAACCCACCAGACTGATAGTACAGATGGCAGCACCAGATCAGCACCTCTGGTAGTCGCAACTCAGAGCTAAACCAATTCAGAAGGCTAATGCTTAAATGACAACAGGCTTGTGTATGTGTGTTTGATTCACTGCCATTGTGATAAAAAGTACACCACAGTTGCACAACACACTATATGGTTAAATATCAAACATCCACAAACTAAAAATATCTCATATTTAAGTTTGATGTCCTTTTATTCATGTTTTGTTTATATTGTAGATTTTTATAAAGATGCTATAAGATGCACTTTACATTCTGTAAGTACTGACTAACATCTAATAACCTACTTCATATGCATAGACACTGTGTTGCTTCTTATAAATGCAAATTTTGGCAATACTGTAATTTTTTAAAGGAACAGTTCACTCCCAAAATGAAAGTTTTGTTATCATTTACTCACCCTCGTGTTGTTCTAAACCTGTATGCATTTCTTTCTTCAGTTGAAAAAAAGATGATATTGAGATAAATGATGGTAACCACACTTAAAGAATTAGTAAATTTTCTTAAAACAAAATCTAGGTAATTTACTCGCCACCATGTCATCCAAAATGTTAATGTATTTCTTTGTTCAGTCGAGAAGAAATTATGTTTTTTGAGAAAAACATTCCAGGATTTTTCTCATTTAAATGGACTTTAATGGACCCCAACACTTAACACTTAACTCAACACTTAACAGTTTTTTCAACTGAGTTTTAAAGGACTCTAAACGATCCCAAACAAGGCATAAGGGTTTTATTTAGCGAAACCATTGTCATTTTTGACAAGAAAAATAAAAAATAAGCACTTTTAAACCACAACTTTTCGTCTATCTCCGGTCCTGTGCCAGTAGAAAGGTTACGTGTTACATATGAAACGCACATTTGCGGCAATTTTAAACAATAAACTGACACAAAGACATTAATTAGTATCATTCGACATACAACAATGTCGGAACGGTCCTCTTTCTCCACACTTGTAAACACTGGGGCGTAGTTTCACATTCGTCATACGTGACCTCTTGACGTGATAACGTATTGCGTGAAGTCGCGTTGGCGCATCACAGGACCGGAGATAGATGGGAAGTTGTGGTTTAAAAGTGCATATTTTTCTTTTTTCTTGTCAAAGATTACAATCGTTTCGCTAGGTGGGACCCTTGTGCCTCGTTTGGGATCGTTTAGAGTCTTTTAAAACTCCATTTTAAAAAAATGTTAAGTGTTGAGTTAAGTGTTAAGTGTTGGGGTCCATTAAAGTCCATTAAAATGAGAAAAATCCTGGAGTGTTTGCCTCAAAAAACATGGTTTCTTCTCGACTGAACAAAGAAAGACATCAACATTTTGTATGACATGGTGGCGAGAAAATTATCTGGATTTCTTTTTAAGAAAAGACTAATCCTTTAACGGCACCCATTGACTTGAGAAAAAAAATATTGGAAGTCGGTAGGTGCTGTTAACTGTGAGGCTACCATCATTTATCACAATATCTATCCCTGTAACTATTCATTCTTTGTCACGTGCACACTAGTATAATGTCAAGCATTACCAAATGATCTCATATTATCACTATTTTGCACTTATAAACACCCCTGCATTAAAAGCCTCACATTGGATCGAATCTTATAAACTTTAATTTGCAGTTTGACAGTTAAACACAAAAGATTTTACAGTTAAACACACTTAAGATGCTAAAACAACTACAGGTAAAAGATGACATTTTGACAACGTAAATAGTTTTATTCTTTGTACATTATGTGCCAACATTACCAGCAGTGTTACATAAGATACCCAAGACAGTACACAATGCAAAGTTTCAGGGGTGACAACCTGATTTAAATATATATTAAATATTAACCATATATTCTCTCTACAGCTGACAGATAGAAAGAATATATGGTTACCATTTCAACTATGCAATGATGCACTGATGTTTCTATAGATAGATTATCTGACTTTAAATCCAGGCAGGCATTTATCCTTGGCACTGAGATTAACTCTAAAGTCAACATAGAAACGTACAAACTATATATATTTAATTTACAGAGCTGTCATATAATGCCATTTACAGAATAACACCAGTTGGGTTTATTTGGAAACTAAAGATACAGTGTCATCAAAACGCACTATGAATGTGTGTAGTCATTTTACCTTGAATTAAAAATACGCGCAGGTCGAACTTTCTTGAACTCCTTTAAACTGCTGCTTCATGAAAAACCGTATGTCATCATTTTTTAAAGTTATTTTATAAAGTGTCCAAGTATCTTCGTCAGCTCCGTCAGCTCCGCACCTCGTGAGCTGCGCTCTGTAAATACAACAACATTGAGAGTCGGGCCTCGCCATGCAAGCGTCTTGTCTGATTGACAGCCAAGGCGACCAATAGACGATTTAGAACGGCCTAGCAACAATACGCTGATTGGCCATCCAAAAACGTGAACCAACCAATAAACAACGCAGAACACACACAGGCGAAAACCCAAACAATCAGTTATCTGTGTCGGTAAGCAAGCAATTAAATCTGACGTGCGTTTGAATAATATTTAACATTTATTTACATAGTTACACTGATTTCAGATGTAAAGTTAATGTCAACATAATCTCCTACATGATACTGTCTAAAAGTAACATTTTACAGTGGCAGAAAACGAGATCGCCAAATAATAAATAGCGCCACTTTGCGTCATGATTTACGCAATGTTCGCTGAACTCGCTTTTGCAATACTAGGCTTGTCCGACTTCATGCGGCGCCACAAGAACCGACAGCCGGATGACGTCAAAGTACCGCGAGAATGATTCAAGAAATCACATTTCGTCTCGGTCTCGCGATACTTTGACGTCATCCGGCTGTCGATTCTTGCGGCGCCGCATGAAGTCAAACAAGCCTAATATGTTCACCACAGCCTGCATCTTCTTTGACAGATTGGTACACTTTAAGACATCCTTAGTTTCTTTATTTAATATTTAATTACATGAAATGACTTTAATTGCAAACATGAAAATACAGTGTGAACACTGTAATTATTACATTTATTAAAACCGAAAGTGAAATCGGTTATTTGATTTATTTACATATTTAAAACCGAAAGTGAAGTCGATTTATTTCAGATCATGTGAATTTAACTCTATTAAATGCCATAATATGTATTAATATTTATGGTTAAAGTTAAAAACACTATATTAACTAATAATTTTGCCACAATTTACTATAGTAAATATTAAATATATGACAGTTTTTTTATGTGGAATAACAGGTTTTATTCTTGATAGCACTGTAACCAGCAAAATGTCATAATTTGCTTACTTGTATTTACATCCACAATAATTGTACAATATAACAAAAACCAGCTACATACAATGAAAAACAAAAGTGTGAACACAAAGTGATCGTAATATCCACAGCATCTTTTCTGTATCCTTGTCCTATGATGGCACATTACGCTGCACAGTTTGCATTACTGTGGCGTTGAACTGGTCGTGTTGGCACGCAGAGTGCCCTTCAGCACCCTGTAGTTTGCAAGCGGCTGGTTTTCTTTAGGAGGGTAACAGGGTCCACGGTCTGTCACGTAGGCATATGGAAAGCGTAAAACCCAGAGTCCATCAGGGGGCAGCACAATCTCAGCTTGCTCCGGATGAAAGATAGGACAGGGAGGGGGGCCTGGCTGGACCTGGTGGACAAGATTACAGAAATGTAAATCAAATGACAATTTGCAATAAATTAAATGTGGATATTTTGATTTTGCACTGTACCTGTGGGTTAAGGACAATCTCAAGAGGAGCATCAGGAACCACAATGAAAAGGCGTGCCAGCTGAGCATAGTGTGGCTTGATGCCTCTGCCTTGGGACAGAGAGGGATGGTACAAAGGCATGTCTGAATTCAAGCATCTGGTCGCAGGCTCCTTTGGGCCACCTTGCCCGAGCACTTTTACCACTTTATCAGGCCCAGAACTAAGGAAGCGGCGCCCTCTGCTGTCCTCATATTCAAAACCAACAAAAGCACGAGCTACATCATCCCGTCTGCGGCCACGTCCTATTCCCCCAGCGCTGCCTCGCTTTCCAGCCGATGCTTTATTTGGAGCCGGCCATGAGGCTGGACCTCCATCTAGAGGTTCAATTGATCCCACATCTTCCTCGGATCTGCTCCTGATGACGACATCCCATGGCAAGAGAAAGGAAGAACCAGGGAGGAACCCAGGTTGATCTAAACCGGTAAGATTATTGTAGGCTTTAGCAGGACCGAGTTTAACAAGAGACCAACTGGAGAACTTAGGCAACAGTCCCTTTGGGCATCCCGAATGAAGCATACCAGGAAGAAACTCGACTGTGGAGGGCTGTCTGTCCACCAAACTCGGTCTCTTCTCCTGGCCTTCTGCTCCATCACCGTATGTTCCAAGGCTGTCAGTAGATTGACCCAAACTAAGAGCGAGGCTCAAACTCGTGCTCTCGCCAGGTGTATGTGTGTTCGTCTCTTTTTCCTTTAGACGTTCAACTTCTCCTGAAGGAGGTACGGGGACATCCGCTGGTGTGTGTATTTCATCACTGGCAGGTGCCGGGTCGGGTGTGCTGGCTTGAAACACTGGGAAATTTATCCTCTCCAACTTCCCACAGCATTTTTCTTCGAGCATCTAAATGACAAACACATTGTAAGCATCCTGCTTTACTTATGTAAACATTTATGGTAAGTAAAACCTGAAATGGTATCTACTGACCTGATAGAAATCATAGTTGGCAGCCTGAATGTCAAAAGGATCTTCCCTTGGAGATTGCTTTTTGCCACAGTTACAAGAACTTGTAGAGCGACCCCTACTGTTGTGGTATAAAATGGGTGGATTGTGATCCATTTCTGGTTTCTCTCCTGTGAAAAGCAAATAGGCAAAAAACACTGGTTAAAAACTATGGGGCAGTGTATCCCATCAATTTAAATGCTAAAAAACATAAAGTTACACAATTCATTTTAGCATGCACTATAAGGTCATTTTTAACAATGGTAATTATGATAATACATTTTTACCTGGCTTTGGCAGCAGATGAAATTTGTGCACACAGTGCTGATCTGTAAGGCTTCGCTCCTCACAAAGCTGATGCCCATTACTCCAAAATTTGTAGCAATCTTCATGAAGCTGTAAGGCGTATCTTTGAAAGGCAACTCCCCTTGCATGCTGGCTATACACACGCAACGCCTGAGCCAGCTGATTTTTATGCACCGTGGTGGTGTAATTGTGAGGAAGGTTTGACTGGTACGCACTATGAGCCAGGGGCAAGGCTTTCTGGCACCTGTTCTCTGAAAACTTGGCATCTGCATCGAGAAACCCCTCGAGTACCTTGAGCTGACCCTGCACTTTGAGGGAGAGATCAGCAGCTTCATCCTTACCGTTCTCTATCATCACCTGATGAAGTTTGCATGCCACATGGACCCATTTGGAATAGGAGGGCAGCTCAAAATGCGAGGGCTGCGGATTGCGACCCACACTGTCATCAAAGCCTTTCTTGTTCAGGACGAGCTCCACGTGCTGCCAAAGGAACTCTTTTAAGGTGCAGTCCACTAACTGTCCCCCTGAAGACAGGCTGCTTTCCACATTGAAAGAAGGCTGCCTGTTTGAATGCCTCATCTGCTGGTATCTTTTTTGACCAGGTAGAGGTGTGCCACCTTCGTTCTCTCGCAGAACACAGTTGGATCGCAGATGTCCCAGCAGAGAGCCGATTAGGTCTTCATCTGGACCTGGCACTACATAAACAAATGCCTGGTTGGCAGGGACAGTAAAGAGACAGTTGCTACTCTGGTTGGTTAGTACGCGACTTTTTCTGAATATCCTATATATCTGATCCTCCAGTGCATGCTGGAGACGCCTTCTAGGGGAGTGTTTTTTGGGTTTATCCACTCCAGAACCATCAGTGCCATTCCCACCGATCCCGGAAGATGCCACCCTGAGCGCCCCGTTCATTTGGAAGACGAACAGCAGACGCGGAGGACACGGCCTGCAGTTCAACTTCCATTCTTTGGATACAGGCGAGTCTTTGATCGCGGCGCGCAGCAGCGGAAGGGCTTTTTGACGCAGCGCGTCCAACGCGCGGAACAGTCTGTCGTAAGTGACGTCAAACGAACAGGTGGGATGAACCAGCAGAAGAACATGGCATAGTGAGAACAGGTACAATAACTGCAATGAGTTATCCTTCTCTGCCGCTTTCCAAAACTCGTACGCTTCCGAGTGACCCAAACCCACCGTCAACGACTCACAAGCCTGAATGAGTTGGCGGTTATCAAAAACAGATGTTAATACCAAATACAGCACGCGGCTCTCCTGATTATAATACGCCTGGATCGATGATCCCCCGCCTGTGCTGTCAGTTTCGTTGCTTCCAAAGAAAGAAAAGATGTGTTTATCTGCCAAGATGTTTATGAGAGATTGTTTTACCGATCCAGGTTGCATTGCGCTTTTCCCAAATATGCCCAAAACACAAACGCCCTCATCTTTGTCGACATTTTCCTCTATTATTTCTGATTGGAAGAGTGCTCCGATGTTCACGGGCAGCGCCATCGTGGATAGACGGACACAACAAATGGGCGGGGCTTCGATGAGCACAAGAGAAAAAGTCCGGGTGGAAACACGAGCATGCGGATAACTGTCCGAGCAAAATCTAAATTGTTGTTTGCATATTAAATCATACATGTTCATACTACACAGGTATTCAAGTAAACTGAAGTTTGCCTTTAGCCAAACTAGTAGAGCTTTGCGTGTGCAAACGTCAAAAACTGCTTCGCTTGAATAAAGTTAATTTGGATAAAAGCGTCTGCTAAATGCATGTTAAATTGTAAACATTTATTGTCTAAATACAAAAAAGTAAATAAAATCACACATTGTTGCAGCTTCAATATTTATTAAACATTTTGCATTTGTTGCAGAGATTTTTTGGATAATAAAATTGTTTAAAAAATAAATTGCAAAAGACCCTTAAAATAAAACATTAAGACATCATAACATGTAAACAATTTGGTGTTAACACCTACAAAAAAATACACAAAGTTTGTACAAAGTCATTGTGCTTTACATTTTACTCACTAGCACATCGAATTTATGCATCAATAACTTACCTAACCTTACCTCTGGGCAAATTTCAACACACAGTATCAGATATTGTATTTTACAGATGAGCCACTGTATGACACAATCACAATCATTTACAGTAGATTCCATTAATGTGCTGTATTTTACATTATGCACAACAATATGTACATGTTACATTTTTATACAGTATGCAGTTGTTGTTGTTTTTCATGTTTGTAACATAAGGGTTGATATAAAACAGCAAGGAGCAAGAAACAGAGTTGATCAGACTTAAAACACACTGCTGTAATGGCAGTATGAACTGGTAAAAACCATTAGTAATGTTGCAGAAAACATAAAAAGCTAACAGACAAAAAAAATATAAGGCAACACTATTAGGTATTGTATCATCAAAAGGTCATACAAAACACAATGTGCAATAAAGATTGTTAAAACAATAAAATGGTCTGTTTCTTTCTTGGCTTAGACAGACTTCAGTGGTGATAGTCCTTTTGTTAAAGCACTCTGTAAAGTTATATATAAAATTAAATGGGCACTTTCAAGTAATAAACTCATAATTCACTTTGTTAAATAAATCTTTTAAGGGGGACATTTCACAATACCTTTTTAAGATGTCAAATGAGTATGTCTACGTATGTGAAGCTCTAGCTAAAAATGCCAAATAGATAATTTATTATAGCATGTTAAATCGCCACTTTGTAGGTGTGAGAAAAAAATGTGCCATTTTTGGGTGTGTCCTTTTAAATGCAAATGAGTTGATCTCTGCACTACATGGCAGTGCCACGGTTGGATAGTGCAGATTAAGGGGCGGTTTTATCCCCTTCTGACATCACAAGGGGAGCCAAATTTCAATTATCTACTTTTTCCACATGCTTACAGAGAATGGTTTACCAAAACTAAGTTACTGGGTTGATCTGATCTTTTTCACATTTTCTAGGTTAATAGAAGCACTGGGGACCCAATTAAAGCACTTAAACATGGGAAAAGTCAGATATTCATGATATGTCCCCCTTAAAAGATAAAGAATTGCAGATGGTAACCCAAGATGAAATATTTTTTTTTACAGATTTAGCTGAAACATACCAGGTGCTTGTTTCCTAAAGCTTTGGTCATGCTTAATTCAAGGCTCGAATCCATCGCCTCATTTTCCTTATTACACAGGGGTGTACCGCCAGGACTCCTGAGAAGTAGCAACACACCATTTAACATTGACCTTCAGGTTCAAAGGGTTGATTGTGGTTTAAAAACATGAAGCAATAAACATGCTTTAAAAAAGGCACAATATGTAATTATCACCGCTTGTAGTCCTTACCCTTCACTGTCGATAGGAATCGACCTGACTCACAAATTTGGATGACAATGACATAATAAAAAAGTTCTATAACCGTTATATTACAACGTGTGGCTTGATAGAAAAGGCTGGCATGCTTGATGCAGAAGTGCAGATGACTGATGATTGATTGGCGACACAACACACAACTACTCTGTCACACACCAATCCGCAGTTCTATAAAGTCAAACACCCTTATGGTTTCTATAGCATCAAAAGCAGAAACCCAGATAACCCAGGCATGACACCATTTACAAGCGACCCACGACCCTATAAACTGGTTAAAACTGCAAATTCTCTAAATTCAAACATTGCCCATTTTTTTTAGGATAATGCAAGTACATGTGCACAAAATATATATTACACTGTGCACATGATTTTTAGATACTTTCATGCAAAAATCTTACATATTATGTATGTAGGCATAGCCTGTTTTAACATTTGTAAATAAATCTTGCCTGCTCATGTTGATTTTCCGAAGCTGTACTCGTAGATTCATTGAACCTTTGGTTGGTGACCTACAGAGAACAGCAAAAGACAGATCAAGACACTGTTATACTTTAAACAAAATAAATACATTAGTAAGGCAGGCAGAGCTTCACCTTCCAAGGCTTGATCTAAATCTTACTGACACGTCAGAATGAGAGCGTCGCAAACGGACTTTCTGCAAGTCCGCGAGTGTGACCAGTGGGTTCCTACGTTTGTCTGGAGAAATCTGTAAGGGACATCGTTTCACTATTAACAATGTACAAAAGCAGCACTGAATAAAAAAATAACAGCAAGACAACCCGTCACTTACCTGAGCTTTATTGGTTACGCCCACCTTTCGTAGTCGTACTGTTTGAAGATCCCGTAGAGTCACCGCAACAGGGCCATCTTTCTTCTTTATTAAGGGGAGAAAAGGAAAAATTGAAAATATTTCCTAAAAATATACATTTTTTTGCAGGAAGCAAAATAATTTAAACAATTAAACTGAAAACAGGACATCAAATGTTCATTCCCACTTTAGCCTATAACCAATAAACAATTACCTTTGGAGTGGGAGGTTGTGCAGACCTTTTGGCAAATAGGGACACTTTTGGAACAGCAAATGTGGGTGGAAGAGGTGGTGGTGGCGGCGGTGGTGGTGGAGGAGGTGGAAGGGAGACAGGTGGAGGAGGAGGTGGTAGTGCATGAGCAGCACCATCAGATATTTCCAAAGTACCACATGCAGCCTTGGCTTCACGAGACAGCTAAAACCAAAAGATAAAAAAAAATGCATAAATAAATAAAATACATCAATTTCTTCTACAATAACAAACATTAATTTTAGAAAAATATTTTTTTTTCAGTAGAACTAAAACCTTTAGAGTGGAATGCAACAGCGCTACTTCCATTTGTAGTTCCTCAACTTTTCGATGAAGGGACTCCACTCGTTCTGCATAGCCTCTCCAAAAACGGAAAACATTTAGGAAGCCAGAACAGGCCTAAAAACATAAGCGGTACAGAAATGGATCTAAAATGTGACGTACTACCACAATACATTTATAAAGCAAAAAAGAAACTTACAGTACTAATGATATTTCTGCACTTCTGCATAAGACTTCGAACTGTAAAAAACAGTGCCCCAATATTTCGTGTTGGAGACAGCTGTTTAGTGTCTTGAACACTGGCGTCCTCTATGTCCACCTTTATCCTGTTGTTTGGACTGGGTAAAAGCAATAACAAAAAGTTCAGTATATGCATAAATATATAGGATAACTACATATAAGCATGCTACATTATTAGATATAGAATTAGATGCTTACTCAGGGCCAGGGGCTATTGGTGTGACAACGGAAGTTCTAAGCGGCTGCTTGCTCCTTATGGCCCAGCGTCTACTGCTGCCATTTTTCTTCCTCCGCCGCTGAAAGACACTTCCGAGGCCCTGCAAGCAAATACCATATTGTTTGACGATCCTTAATTTTTCATTAAAAACACTATTTTCATAACAAACAATGCATCGCTAGCAACACAAGATACGTGCGAAATGACGTCTGATAAGAATTTAGCGGCGCAAATTATGCACGACTCTTTTTTTTTCAATCGATTTAAACTGCACTAATGCTTTACATTACGTTTTATAAACACCGACAAATGATTAAAAGTAAAAACAAACCCCGAATCCTGCCATATCAGCACCCGCTGACAGCTTTACGCCTTTGATTTTGAAAACGGTTCCTCGTTCTTTAGCATCCAATGGGAGCGCAAATGAAGTGCTAAGGGGCGTGTCATTCGAATTTGATTGGTTAGGATCAACGGAAGAGGTTGGTTTCTGGAGAGGATCGCTCTCAACCAATCACGGCGGGTTTATTCGTTACCATAACTTCAGAGTAAACGATGATCTCTGCGCAACTAATGTAGCCAAATACATTTATGTGCTAGGCTGTGATGGCGGGAAAAGTACTCTGTGAAGCAACTTATCTGTACAACGTCCTAAATCAGTACACTCGCCAGTCAAGGCTTGTAGAGAGCAACTATCTTTGTCTGATTGGTAAGAATTAAAACGTTATTCCTCCTATTTACTGAAATTTTATTTATTCTTTAAGTATGTTTTTTTTCCTACACCAGAAAATGAAACGAGGTATATGTTTAAAGTGATACATAGACAATATCTATCTCTGAAGGATGCAGCCTCCGGAGGTCGCATATGCAGCCTATGATATGGAGGCTGCATACGATCTTCATTGATGACGTAGCAGCCTGCAAATGCGTCCTCCAGAGGCTGCAGCCTTCGGATCGAGAAACAGTATTTAAGCTTAATTTTGCATACCAGTGCTCATGTTTTTTTGTTGTTGTATGTTTTTAGTGGCCGTTTTTATAATGATGGATTTAAGCAGCAAAAGTAACAAAAATAATTTCTTATGTCTTATTTATTTAGATGCCCGTCCAGCAGAATCATTTAACCTCAGCCATATTATCACGGCCAGAAATGCAAAATGGGTTTGTTTTAATTTTATGTGTTTATAAATGAAACTAATGACTAAAGCTTATGGTTTATTTTTAATGTTTTTTCTAAATTATATATTTTTTGTCCGGCCAATTTCATAGGATTCTGAGGGAAAGTTTATTATGCCCATAGATGTTGAAATTGAAAGTATGAGGCACATTATTGTATATGACAGCCGTACACAATCTTTATTAGATTCAGGTACGGCACTAGCACCCATTTTTGTGAATAATGCTATAAAGGTTATTTGACATCTGAACCCCCAGCCATATATAACATATGTTGCAGGTCCAGCCATAAACTGTGCAGACAGCTTGGAAAAAGCAAGCCGCTTTCCCATTCAGATTCTTACTGGTGGCTATGAGAAGTTTTCTCAAGTCTACCCATTCCTAAGGACACACAAAATTCTTTACACAATTAGGGTATTTCTCTTTATACAAACTATACTACTACTACTAAACTACTATTTAAACTTTATAGACTATTCTACCTATAGGAACTGGAAAGCTTGAAGCTATATCCTGTGGAAATCTTACCTGGACAGCTTTACATGGGTGATTATATACAGGCAATGAATCCTCAAATCCTCAAAGATCTAAAAGTGAAAGCACTTGTCAATATCTCTGATGATGGTAGTTTAATGTGAGCAACCACCAGCTTATATATTCAGTTACAATGAAACTTTTTACTGCCTTGCTATTTTAAAAATAACCGGAAATTTATGTTTTGCAAACTATAGGTTTGAAAAGGCAAGCTGCACTGTATTACATATCCGAATTTCAGATTCTGCAGAGGCTGATTTGTTCATTTCATTTGAGAGAATTTCTGCTTTTATTGGTTAGTATGGAAAAAAGTTTGGTTCAATTAGCCAATTTTTAGAAGACAGCTTGTTGAATTGTTTATTTAACAGACTAGACAACATTTTAAATTGACTATGAATCTGTTAAATATTTCAGACTCACATCTCAGTACTGCCTCATCTGTTATGATTTTCTCCACTTATGGGATAAGCAGATGCAGTGCTGTAGCAATGGCTTATCTCATGCATCATCTAAAGTACACACTGAAGGTATTTTTTTGAATATAGAATTTTTTTATTTGCTTTACTCTTATTATTTGTCACCTGTAATATATGATTATTTTAGGAGGCGTGGAATCATATTAAGCGATGCAAAGCCAACATGAGACCAAATCGAGGATTTGTGCAGCAGCTTTCCGACTGGGAACTTCAGACTCTTGGGGAGAGAGTAACGGACATTTCAGAGCCCAACTACTGACTACAATTAACATTTTTAAGTTCTTACACGGATAATTTTATTTAT
The DNA here is from genome assembly GCF_027580225.2 of Misgurnus anguillicaudatus. Classification (NCBI taxonomy): domain Eukaryota; kingdom Metazoa; phylum Chordata; class Actinopteri; order Cypriniformes; family Cobitidae; genus Misgurnus; species Misgurnus anguillicaudatus. Next base: position 32,556,501 of record NC_073348.2, read on the forward strand.
AAATTGATGTATCATGTAAAGTAATACCTATTATACAGACAATTGCAGAAAGTGGCAAACAAACCACAAGCAGTACAATAGTATCAATAGGAACGTGCACTGTACAGAAATAGTACTGTAGTTTGATGAATGTATGAACTAAAAATAAAGTTAATTAAATATAATGTCCAATTTACATTTTCCTCTATATGACATGGCCAGTGCATGCAATGTTATCTAAATATCTAAACTGCTTAACATTTATAATAATAACAACTAAAAGGTATTGATTTGTAATATTAAGAGCATAATAAGTCAAGGTCAAATACGCGTAATGAAAAGAGGTTTTGTGTCGGGAACTACACACTATTAAAAGTTCTTGCTTTCATTATTAATTATTATTATTAATTCTTTCAACATTTACTACTCTTATTTGCTGATTATAAGCATTTCCAGTTACCATAATGCGTTTTAGAGTACCAACGTCCCTGCACAGACCGATCGACATTTAATATCCAAGTATCGCGAGAGCTATGTGATAAATGGGCTCATGAAAAGTTCTCGCGATACTCTCATGTCACATTCTGATCAATCTGCGCAGAGCTGCAATAAGTTGAACACGCCCATACATTGCTCTTGTTTTGAAAGCGCTCATTGGTCAGATTACAGGACGAGGCGTACAGTATGCTACAGCGTCTGTCTCTGATTGGCCACTGGAATTGGGAAGCTGTGTTCACATGACAGATGACGTTTATGAAGATAGCGAGTTGGTTATTCCAGCAACGGTCGATTAGACCGCTATCCTGCTATCTGGGAACATTGAGTACATATTCTGGAAATGTTATTTAATCCGACCGGGTTGGCTGAATGTTTACAGGAATGGGAGGATCTGGAAAAAGATTACCATCAGGTCCAGGTGAGAGGTTTTGCTATTCAGAATAACATGAGATAACTATGTATGAGATGTTACAACATGTATGGACACGCGCATTGGCCAGCGGCGCCGCCATATTAGGGAGGTCAAGGCTACTATAAAAACAACGTGAGATGCGTTTTTTTATAGAAATAATAATACAGAAACGTTTACATTTCGTGCGGTGCAGAAACGTTTTATTCAGAATTTCAAAATGAACGAACTGTGTTTTGGTCATGTACGTTTCATGTACACTCATGTACAAATGTGATTTGACAATTCTTTATGTCTAGTTACGAATAAATAGGTCATTCGATTATTATTTAACATGTCATCATTATAAAAATATAATTATATGAAACAATCTGTTATGTAACTTACAGGAGACACATCGACTTTACAAACAGAAACTGGAAGAGGTTTCGAAATTGCAAGACAGCTGTTCCTCTTCTATCGCAAGGCAAAGAAAAAAGTTAAAGGATCTCTCCGAAGCCCTGGATGAGTTAATTATGATTTATGTGTACTTTAGTATGAATGGTACAATATGTTTTAGATTTGTTTAAGCTTCTTTTCTTTTTTAGATGCAAAACTGTAGGAAATCCAGATGATGTAAATAAAATAGAAGAGATCCATCAATCCATAAGAGAACGACCCAATGTCTTCTTTGAAATGGAGGCATTCCTGCCAAAGAAGAACGGGTAATGCAAATGGAAATGTTTGATTTCCTGACAGCCACACCCTTTTATGTTTTAATTAGATTTGTTTATGAAAATCAGGCTGTGTAGCTCCAGGTCTTTTACTGATAAAATGTTTACTTACAAAAATCCTGAAGAATAAAGTTAGGTGTTAAATTATTATAATAATACAGTATGTAGTATCAGTAAGCTGAATTTTTTTAATGGAATACATTAATGGAACAATTTTTCCTGTTCTTGATCCAGGTTATACCTCAGTCTTGTTCTTGGAAACGTGAACGTTACACTCCTTAACCAGCAGTCAAAGTAAGTTATCAAAACATAAAACAGAATTCAATACTTTCATTAAAATGTGAATTATTAATCTTCCTGCTTTTTTGTCATCATACAGGTTTGCCTATAAAGACGAGTATGAGAAATTCAAACTGTACCTGACTGTAATTCTCTTGCTGTTCTCATTCACCTGTCGGTTTTTGGTCAGCTACAGGTATGTTGTTTGATTTTCTATAGCATCATCATCATCCCCAAAGTATAAATTGCTTTGAAGTGTTAAGATATAGTCTATGTTATGGTTGATGCCATAATGAGCAATATATTTATTCAAATTGTGCTTTCTGTCTGTTTGTGTTTTTACAGGGTTGTAGATGCCCTGTTCAACTTCTTGTTGGTGTGGTATTACTGTACATTGACGATAAGAGAGAGCATTCTCATAAATAACGGCTCTAAGTGAGAACAATCATATGAGATATTTCATTTCTGTCATATATATGAAGACCCTCCCTTCCTTTAAATGCAATATAACGTAAAGTTTAACTGCTGTATAAGCAAATGCGTCTTTGTATTTTTTTACAAATGTCATTTCATTAGTATTTAAAAAATGTGACTGTCTTTTATGGCAAACCCCTCTAAGTGCATGCAAGCTTTTTGGCAAAAACCTCCACTTTAAAAAAAAACACTTATTTGGACAAGACACAGTAAACAGTTGCAAAACCACCAAAGATGCAACTAAAAACATGAAGAAACTGAACCATACATTAGGTGGCGCTGTGATCCATGTCACTGCCACATTCAGTTTATATTTAGGTACTCACAAGGGACCCAAGTATAAATGAGACCCACCGTCGTTTAGCGTTCCATCAATCATCAAATTCATCTTCCATGAACTTAGAGGACTTTGCTGAAAAATCAACATTGCGTTTAAGTGGATCCAACAAACCGGTATTTCCGAATGGCCTGAGGCGGGGATTAGGCAGATTTGAAGCGAAGTATTTGATGAACATATAATGCGTGCCGAGAGAATTCGATTAATATCATTATCTCATTTTTGAAGTGACATAATGGTGATGAAACAAATGTTTAGTACTCTTTGTATATATACGTGTGCTTTAGTAATGTTTAGTGTAACATAAGCCTAACAGACTTTTATTTCAGGATCAAGGGTTGGTGGGTGTTTCAACACTATGTTTCAACGTTTCTCTCTGGAGTAATGCTAACATGGTATGAATGACTCTCTCTTTAACGCTGTGATGGTGTGTAGATATTTTTGAATATAAAGAATAGAGAGGAAGTGTGAAAAAGAGACATTTAAAGATCTGGTTTGGATCATCTGTTACGTCTGTCCCACAGGCCTGATGGTGAACTCTACCAGATGTTTAGAGATCAGTTCTTGTCATACTCCTTGTATATAAGTAAGATCACCACTTTTGAGAATTGCTGTCTTTACATTATATCCATGCATGCATGGCTTTTAAATGTAATGTATGATTTATTTACTGTATGTATTTTGTTTCCCATTCAGATTTTGTTCAGTTTCTGCAGTATTACTATCAGAGTGGCTGCTTATATAGACTTCGAGCTCTTGGAGAAAGACACAACATGGACCTTACAGTTGGTGGGTCCCTTATGTTATCACATATACATAGATATTAACACTGAATTAAATGCCATGTTTTTTTAATGCAATTATATATGTGTTATATTATCAGAGGGGTTTCAGTCCTGGATGTGGAGGGGTCTGACCTTTCTCCTGCCTTTCCTTTTCTTCGGTCATGTAAGTTTGATGGTAGTTTTGGTAATCTTGAGTTGTTTTGCAAGAAATGCTTAGGCAAACTGCACAGTTCTTGTTTTATGGTTGTGTAACTGTGGTAAAGAGTGCAGCTAGAGCAGGGATTTTCAAACTTTTTGTCCTTTGACCTAAATAATTTACTTGAAGTACTACCAGAGATTTTAAGTAAATATTTCATTAGTTTTATAGCACATTTTCAATACTTTTATAACTTTAAAAACATGTATTTTTATCAGCTTTTATTGTTATTATTACCTATTGCTGGACCTTTACCTGGTTCTCAGTTTTCTGATATTGTAGACGTGTGTAATGGTCACATGATATGCAGATTAAATAAATAAAATATATATTTTTGTTAGTGTTTTATTTAGATTTGTATTTTAAAATAATTTATTTACATTTTATGATTTAATTATAATGAATTAATCATTAGTTTTTCATCAATTTCGCGAACCCCAGTTTGGGAAACCCCGTACTAGAGGCACAGAAGGGAATATGTCAGTCTGAAACTCATAGTAACCATTATGTTTATCTGTAGTACAAGAACAGTACTAAACCAAATATATTATACCTTTTTTGAATAAGTGGAAAGGCTAGAAGTGTTATAGTTTATAGAAGATTGTGTTGAGAACTGGTGGTTATTAACCACAATTGATAAACTTTCTGATACAATGTTATAAATGTCATGTTATGATTGTCATACACTGTAGACCTAATCCCACTATTATGCATGTCCAGTTTTTCCAGCTTTATAACGGAATTAGGCTTTTCCAAATGGCCCAGCTTCCAGAATGGAAAGAGTGGCAGGTCAGTTTTGTTTGTAATTAAGAATATTGAAATTGTGTCGATTTAATATATTATATGCTTTTATATTATAAAAAGTAATTTTTATAAACAAAATGTTAACTTTGTTCCTCTATGTTTTCTTCTCAGGTTCTAATGTGTGGCTCAACTTTCCTGGTTTTGTTCATGGGAAACTTCCTTACCACTCTTGGTGTTGTGTACCACAAATACATGGATCAGGACAAGACCAAAACCTTGTGATCATGGAACAAAAGCACTGAATATTTTTTCAAAGCAATTTACGTTTTATGTGAATGTCTTTTTATGGAATAATTGTGTTGTTGATGTAAAACGTATGAGTGATAGTTTAATAGAATTACAGTCAATATTCTCAGGCAGGTGGTTTGTGGTTCAATCTGGTTCAAGTGATGATTTTTGTGTCACAAATCAAAAGGAATGAACCGTCTTTGTCATAAACTTAAATATTTAATATATTGTTCTAATTTAAGTCTTTCATTTCACATGTAAATAAAAACCTGACCTCAGAATCTCAACTGTATGTGTGTGTATGTGAGTGTGTGTGTAAGTGTGTGTGTTTAATGGCAAAACACTTTGTCCTTAAGGGAGCAAGAAACAAGGCAATGTTTGTTTAAGAGGAACACAATTACTAATATTATTTGCTCACTGCTATTGTGTCAGTGTCAGACTGTTATAACTTTCTTAGAAATGTCTGCACCTATGTTTGAGAAGGGTGAAATGTGAAGGTGGGGAAACAATATTATAAAAACTGACAAAGGAAAGTCCTGTCAAGCAGAAATGGAAAGTGCAAATATACCAAAGCAATAAAGGATTCTAGATGAATTTATTTTGCTTCAGAAAATAGAGTCAGGGTTGTATTGATGATTTACAATACATTACAAATTGACATTTGATTCCACCTACAAAGAACAAATAGATATTGTATTTTAATTATTTTTAATAATAAAACTATTATTTGTTTGCCAAATGAATAATTAAAGTGACAAGTGTTTAAAAAAAACAGAAAATTGATTTTAATGAGTCCTTTTCGTGCTAGTTAACGACAAAAAAAAATCACTGTTAATTTAAAACAATGGTTTGAAGAAACGAAATTATGGATTTGGATTTTTTTAACAATCAAAGATTAAAAAGCAATAACGTGTTAAAATGCTTTAGAGGGATATTTGAGTTTGCGACTGGCAACCTGACGTTTTAACGTGACGTAAGTGTGTTTGCTGTGTTACATGCGCCAGCTGAGCAGAGGTATGTGCTATGTGTGCTTAACGCTTGCAGCTCTTGAATGCTTTTCATTTGCATAATATCAGACATGTGTATTGTCAGTAATGAACGACATTATCTGATTCGTTGCGATTTTTGTCGCGGTTATATTCACTGACATTTACACAACGAAGATTTCACCAGGGTCTGTGATGAGCTCATGCTTGCGCACGCGCACAACAATGGTTTTGCAATGAACGATTTCACGTAATAACAATAGTTTAGATTTTATTTTATGTTAGATCCCATAACGAATCCACAATGTGTGCTTTGTATAAACCCTTAACCTCTGAATTTTCATACTATTGTCAGGTATTGTGTATTTTTGTCTTTGTGGAGGTCACAAACATACTAAAAAAGAGCTGTATTTATTTAGTATCCATAAAGTGTACAACTTTCCTTACAAACGACTAATGTGACAGTCTTATGTAATGATATATGACAGTGTTATTTAATATTTAATGATTACCATAATTATGTAGTATAATATTAACACTTCAATGTACTTTAAAGAATACCATAGTACTGTAACAAAAATCATGGTAGTTCCATCATTTTCTTAATTTTTGTTGTTGTTTATATTTTTAAAGATTAAAATGTTTGCATTTGCTGCCTAATGATTTTTTTGCCATGGTGGTTTATCTTAACAATATATAAATTTAAAGTATATATATTTAAGAAATACACACATGAATAAAATACATATTGCATTTTAGCATTTACTATGGTGAACCGTAGTAAAAATTCTAAATAGTGTGGTGTTTTTGAAACTTACTCTAGTAAATGTTAATGTTAACTTACAGGTTTCAATTTACTATTGGTAATACTACGGAATGCTATAAAATAGTTTTAACAGTTTAGTAATTAAATACAATTTATTATAGTTTACTAAAGTAAATACTGAAGTATACTACAGTATTTTTTCATCTGGGTATGTATTTGTTATTTTGCAGTTACATTGATCATTCAAAAGAGGGCAGAACTGTCAAAGTGGTGAAATTTTTATCTAGCAAATCCTTTAAAAAGTATTTTTTGTCATTTTTAGAAATAGTTTTTTTTTTAGTTTGAATGTTTTTTATTTCCTTTTGTCTGTACTGATAAACGGAACATAAATGGAAAATCCAAATTGTTGTATTCATATTGAAACATGACATGCATACATTTTGTCTTTTACAATGTTTATTATAATCATCATTTTATTGTTATTTCTGATTTTTCACATACACACTTTCACAACTAAATCTGTTTTGCAGACATTTCTGCTGTTTGCCATAGTCCATAAATATGGAGGCCCCAGAATCCCAAATGCTGTCCGATCCAGAGCAGGATCCAGAACCGCTCCTCATCCTCAGCTCTCTGGACATCTTCATCTTCTCACTCTTCTCTGGGGTGCTTATCTACTGGTTCTTCTTCCGAAATAGACCAGAGACCGCTCCAGAGATAAAGACTTTACAAGCCACCCCTACAGTGTAAGTGCCTGATTTAACCCCTCCCCTATTTGTCCCCAAGGAGGTAATATTTTTACCCATCTTTAGAGAGCCACATTTATAAAACACTGAGATTGCATTAACTGTAGCCTAGCTTTGATTTAGCTTTAGCTGTTTCATTCCACTAAAGTGAAAACACCAGATGAACAAAATGGGTCACGGTCTGTATTTGAAATTGTGGGAATCAAATATTTAATAATATTGTTGTTGGAAAGTCTCTTTATGGTTCTTCTCCCTGTAGACCTTTGGCCTCGTTTGAACAAAGCAGCATTTCTGCACCATGGCTTGTTTCTAAAGCACTTTGTGGTTAAGTCAGTCATGGGTTCCAGCATTGCAAAGTGTTGACATCATGAGACCGCGAGAATGTACATGCATTATATTCTGTGTCTCAGTGTTATGGTCTATTGCAACCGAGACACATTGTTCATATGCAGTGGTCGTGTGTCGTCATGTATGCCGTCTGGGGATAAAGCGAGTTCTTTTTAAGTGACATATTATTAAGTAATATCTTGGCTCTTTTCAGCTTTGTAAGGGCATGGTGCCCCATTTTTAAAGCTACAAAACGTGCATCTTTCCATCCATCATAAACTAACCCTGAGGTGAAACGATGGGAAACATTTATATTTCAAGCTTTAAGAAATGGGGCACTGTCCAATGCCATTACAAAGCTAGAGTCACAAAATGTTATTGTGTCCGACCTTCTTATAATCCTTGCTCTAGTCAATTGTTTGTAGTACTGTTCATGAAACATATGACCCACGATGTCCTTGTAAACAATGAAGGTCGATAGATAAAGAAAAGTAAAAGAATAGAAAAGGAAATGAAAAGCTGTAAATCCCAGGAAGAGATGTTTGGAGAACAGGAAATGAGCACTTCCAATTCTCTCTATGCACTTCCTTCAGCCTGGTTCACATTACTCTTGTGTTGAAGGACTGTGACCAGTCCAAAACTGCACTGCATATACTTTCCTATTGTTTTAATTGCATGTATTGATAATGTGTCATTTATAAAAAACTGACATTAAGAAATTGTTGCTTTGTTTTAGTGCATTATGTTTGTATGTATTTTAGTACACTGGGAAAAGAAAGGCAATCGAGTAGATGTTTGTTTGTGTTTACATTGGCATTATTTTTGAATGTGTGGGCTTGCTTGGCTATAGTTTGGGGACAGACTTAGCCCCAGAAGTAGCTAAATACTCCCTTTCAAGCCATTTGGGAACATCCACATTAAAAAATTTTTTGGGTTTAAATAGAAAAGAGCATGTTTGTGTGGCTGAGATGAGTGTTAATTGACAGTATAGTACTGCGAGGATCCATGGGAAATGTTGAATTGTCTTGTTGCAACCAATTTGCTCTGGCCAGATGCTGAGAGAGAAAGAGAGAATGAGCGAGCGAGACCGGGAGCACGTCTCAAACCCCTGCCTGCCTTACGCCCCCTTTCACTGCGTTCAAGAGCTATGTGCTGTTCTTACAGGAGAGCCTCCTAATGATCTTCTGCTCAATCCAAATGACTTTTTCGGATGCTCTAAGCTTTTGTTTTTAACCTTAGAGAGTTCCCAGTCTGTATGCTGAAGTCTAAAGGAACGGGTCTTTCTCCCAGTCATGGGATGCATGTTCTCTTTGCCACAGGACAGATTGGAAGCTGCAGAGAGGTTAGTTTGGGACACATGGGAATTTCGCTTAGAAAAAAAGAGTGTGTTGAATTGAGATGGATGTGTCTCTGATGTTGTGCTTATATCCATGCAGATCAATTGTGTTTAATCATGTAACCTTTTCAGCAGTGATATGAAGTCAGCAAATAATGTACATACGTTTGTGATCTTCGTATGACTATTTAGAGGAATGTCAAATGTCTGGTGAAATTTTGCATGAATACCTTACAGATTTGGTTTCTTGTCATTTACGTTTTTGTTATCTACATTTTTAATCTATGAAGTTGTTTAAATAGATTTGAAATTGAACACAATTATATATCAATGTATCGCACATGCAACTTTCAAGTAATGTTTTTGTGCTATGTGAACTTCCATCTGGTCTTCAGCTGTTTGAGATGAAAGTGGTGGTTTTCATTAGTCGAACAATGAGTGAAAGCAGACGTTTTCTAATGCCGGGGTGTTCTCAGAGCGGCGAGGACCTCAGGAAATTCTCCGGTGTGGAAAAGGCCAAGAAATGAACATGGCTCAATTCCCTATTCATTACCAAAAGAATTGGCCTGGCTTGATATTCTGCCTTTTTCTCTCTGTTTCTTTTTTGCTCTAGAGCTCAACCCGTACGTGAGACCAGCTTTATTGAGAAAATGAAGAAAACTGTGAGTTTTCTAAAAACCTCCTCAAACCCAAAAACATAGCAGTTACTAAAAAATGTAAATATATATAGGTTTAGAAAAACTTTTATGTTTCTTTGTACCTTCACGTTCTAGAATCGAAACATTGTGGTGTTTTACGGGTCCCAAACCGGGACGGCTGAGGAGTTTGCTAACAGACTTGCAAAAGATGCCCAGCGCTACGGTATGAAAGGCATGGCTGCTGATCCTGAGGAGTATGATATGGTACTTCAGATATTATTGCTGCTCTTGCAAATGTGTTATACTTCTTAATCTTTACTATGGTTTTTAATAATGTTAATCTCTCAATCCCAGTCCGAGCTGTCTAGACTGAAGGAAATGTCAAATTCCTTGGCTGTGTTCTGCATGGCAACCTATGGAGAGGGAGACCCCACCGACAACGCCCAGGAGTTTTATGATTGGATGCAGGGTGCTGATGATGACATGGAGGGAGTCAATTTTGCCGTGAGTATTTAGAGAGCATTATTTAAATTGCACTGAGAAGGTTACAATTTGGCATTTCGATCAAAGCTGATACACACAGTCCTACAGCCCTTCTTTTGTGGGAAATATGACGATTAACATTTTGAAGGTCCAAAATGCACATAAAGGGTGATTCTCATGAAATCCAGTGTCCATTCTCACGAAATCCGTGTCCAGCATCAGAATTTAAAATGAAAAAACATGAAGCCAATTTTTTTGCGCATGTAAGATTAAGGTCTGAACTTACTATAATCATTATTTTTAGAGGATTTAAAACATATTTCCTATAAAATTATTTAAATTTTTTAGATTATCATTATAAAAAATTATCATTACCGCAACATGATATTTGCATTAAATATATGCATTTACAAACTCGTGTTTCGGTAATAAGAACTAAACAGTTGTCTAGGTACTATGAAAAACAAAATGTAAACTTTTATCTGGAGAGAAAAAATAAGAACTGCTTACCTGGTAGCCCTCTTGAGTGTCACAGTCAATTATGTCCCTTCCAACAAATTTTTTTAAATGTTAGTTCCTTGAGGGCTTAAACAATGATTGAAATTTGTTGCGGAGGATGAGAAAATTTTTCTTGGATACATTTATATTCCTTATTATTGTCTTTACATTTACCAATGATCACCAAATACCACATGTTTCTTTACTGTAAATGTTTATAGTATAACATGCACTGAAGCTTTTAATTTTTAAAGATTTTTTAATTAAAAATATTTCCATGTCAAAGAACCAAAATCCAGTCATGGACACGTTGCGGTAATGAAAATGTTTCCTTTAAATGTGGAAAAAACAACAAAATTGGTTTGTATGATGTCATTTGAAATCATGTGCAAAATAGTACATGAAGAGATGTTTGTAACTGTATGCTTCTTATTTTGATAGCATTTACTTTTTCATCAAAATGTTACAGACACCTCATAAGTCTAATTTCGCGAGAATCACCTATTTAACTGTAAAAAGTGAAAGTTAGTTCTAGTTAAAAAGCTTGAAAACCCTTAATTGGTAACACCTAAAGCTTTTTTATCTTAACATTTTTACTAAAGTGAGAAAATTTACATTGAAAAAACGTCAATGTTTAGGTGATACTAGTTGAAGTAATTTAATTCAAACCAGCTTTTACTTTTTAAAGCGTACATAAATCATTAAAGTTATCCAAATGACTTCACTGGGTTAATATATGGCTTTTGAAGTGAAACAATATATTTGTGAGGGTAAATGATTAATATTTTGAGCTTGTTTGGCGATAAATACGTTTGTAAATATTATTGCAAACATACAAATCAGCACTGCATATAGTTGCACGTTGTGATGTCGATAACCTCAAATCTCATAGTTTTTTGCATGTTACTATGTTTATGCCTTTGCACATACAATAAAAACCTTTATTTATTTAATGTTTCCCAAAAAAATTAAGATCAAAATATTTTAAAGGCAGGATCCATAATCTCTTAAAGCCAATGTTCACATTTAAAATCACCTAAACAAACACGCCCCTACCCCAAAAGAATCTGGAGCTTCTGTTGATAGACCCGCCCCACACATACACAACCCAGGCAACGATATCAGTTAGTAGACACGCCCCTTACTGCTGATTAGCTACAAGTGTGTTTTGGTAGTCGGCCCGACTTCCTTTTCCAAAGCATTTTTCAGATATCATGCACTCCACTTTAAGATTTCTTTCTTGGGTGAGCTAAACATAGCGTTAAAGAAATTGTATTTGTCAACCTGTGAGCACCATCCCAAATTCCTGTCCTTTTTATTGAGTGGTACCCATTTCCAGCGCCTCAGGCCGTCCCATAGTTAAGGGGCCCATGAAACCCTCATCACTTTTCTCTCACCAAACGGAAACATCTGGCCCTGCCAAATAAAGCTAGAGCTCCATCCCAGCTGAACTTCTCTCTTAGTGGGAATACTTCAGATGGAACCGGATCCCTGAATCTTCTGTTCCTTTGATTCGGGAGACCTGGGTGTCCAGGCACAGCTTGAGTTGGACCGGTATTCTGCATGAGAGCCCTTGTGGTTTAGCCTGGAGGTTGGAGATTATTTAATGTGGTTCTGGTGGGTGGGCATTATAAAACATGTGGTTGGAAACTTCACTGGAGTGACTGTGGGGCAGGCTAGAGAGACGGATGAGGTTATAAGGAGGGCAAGATATTGCAGACAAATGCATTTTTTTTTTAAGTTTGGCTCATTGAAAGGGTTTGATCATAAATTATTAGATTTCGTTTTTTGAAGCAAAACAGCTATAAATTAGTTTAAAATTTTCCATCCTCTCCCTGACTCGACAAGCTATAACAGTAAAACATATTGTCTGTTAAGGATTTTTTTCAAATTTTTTTTTTTTTAGGTCCAATATTCTATCCAATCTACTCCTTTCATAATCTAAATTAAGGATCTGCTGTGTTTTTAGGTTTTTGGTTTAGGAAATAAAACCTACGAGCACTTCAACGCCATGGGCAAGTACACAGACAAGAGACTTGCTGAATTAGGAGCGACACGGGTTTTTGACCTCGGGCTCGGAGATGATGACACTAAGTGAGTGTATAATACATTTAGGTTAAAATAACAGATGTTGATACATATACATATGGCCTAGCGTTTCCATTGTTTACCTTTATAACCCAATCCTAAATCATTTAAAGCTTGGAAGAGGATTTTATCTCCTGGAAGGAACAGTTTTGGCCGGCAGTATGTGAATTCTTCGGAGTGGAAGCCACGGGAGACGACACAAGGTATTGTTTTTCATCCATCTAAACAGTAATGCTGTATGTTTTGCATTGTACCGCCAGATAATAGCATAAATAATGCACGGCCATCTGTAGCTTTGTGGTCGAGTTCAAACATAATGCTTATTTGAGGCCACACATTCAATTGTCTCATCTGCATATTAGAGGGACCAAATGTATTTATCATGTGCCTCCGTAACAAAACCTCCCGTCATGCTTTGAAAAGGTTTTTGCATCTTATTAAACATCATAGGTGTTTTGAATGTTTTAAATGCGGGATGAGATTTCCTTTCTGTTTTTGCTTTCAGCATTCGGCAGTTTGAACTGGTGGTCCATAATGACGTCAATATGAATCAGGTGTACACGGGAGAGGTGGGACGTCTCAGAAGCTTTCAGACGCAGAAACCGTGAGTTTATCCCTTTCAACTAAATGATCACTCACTTGATAGATTTATAAGATCACATCTGCCCATGATCTGGTTTCTGTTGTTTTGGTCTGTGTACAATGAAAGATATCGGATTATTATAACAAGATTGAGCACTCCTATTACTATGAATAGGGGAAAATGCAGTGGACAATATGGCCGCTCTGTTGACGAAAGTGCCGCCTTTTAGTTAAAAGAATCAATCATCAATCGAAAACAACTGACAATTCTCTGTGGGACGTGCTTGCCAACCTGTACGCCAAAATAGGTGTTTTAGCACAATTTGAACTTAAAGGACACATATACTTCCCATTTTTACAAGATGTAATATAAGTCTCAAGTGTGCCTAGAAAGTGTCTGTGAAGTTTTAGCTGAAAATACCCCACAAATGAGCTACTGCTCCTCACTCCTTTTTATAAACAGAGCACTTTTGGTTAAAGGAAAATACCACCGTTTTTCAATATTTTACTATGTTCTTACCTCAACTTGAATTAATACATGGGTGATTCTCACAAAAACTTGGTTTTAAAAATGTCAAGCATGAAAATGTAAAAATTGCTTAAATGGGAACATTCATTTAAAAACTTTTACTTATCATTTAACACTTTTTGTAACATAATTAAAAAAATTAGTCCTAAAAAATCTCATTACCGCAACAGTCAGAAATCATCACCACTGACATATATCTTCAAAATGACATGACAAACCTGAAAGAACATAATTTGGAGATTCTGCACATGCATTTAAAATCAAAGTATTATGCTTCTATTAATTAAATTAACATTTAATAAGCGTCTGTTGCGGTAATGATAATCAAAATGTCGTGTAAGCATTCTGACAAGACAATATTTCAAATTAACTGTAAAAAATGATCTTACCTGGTAGCCATCTTGAAGTAACTGGTCCATGTGCTTGGTCACTCAAAATCAAACTTTATTAAAATTCTGTATGTGTGCTTAAACTGTTCTCAAAAAGTGTTGCGGAGGATGAGAAAATCAGGCATGGACACATCATTTTCCTAATTTTTCTTCATTATTATTATACATGAATATTCAGTAAATATTTTTCTGTCATCTAAAGTAGTCTAGCAAAACATCCATTTATTTTTTTCTTGATATTTTTGTGTTAATTTGATTAAATTACAACATAACGCATGTTCAAACACAGCCGGACACATTGCGGTAATGAGAATTTCAGCAGAAAATTAGATAAAATTTCCAATTATAAATTCTTATGTTGAAACCACACATTGTGCAAGGTAGAACACAGTATTGTGTTAATTCTGATGCTTTTTAATGTTACTATATTACACATTTTAAAGCTAAAATCATTAGTGCCGTGGTGTTTCAATGGTTTTGTGAGAATCACCCACATGCCTATCTTATTTCAATGAGTGCACTTTTAATCTTTGTACAGCACCTCGTGAATGTGTTAGCATTTAGCCTAGCCCCATTCATTCCTATGGCTCCAAACAGGGATGAATTTAGAAACCACCAAACACTTCCATGTTTTTTTCCTATTTAAAGACTGTTACATGAGTAAGTATGGTGGCACAAAATAAAACTTTTGTTTGGAGCCATAGGAATGAATGGGGCTAGGCTAAGTGCATGCATTGAAAACAGATAGGTATATTATTAATTCATCTAAGTTGAGGTAAGAACATAGTTAAATAGTAAAAATAGATCTGATTTTGATGAATACAGTCTGAGTAGTTTCTTAGGCACATTAGCACAATAAGCTTTTGGGTAAAGTTAACCAGTCAGTGGTCGTGGGTGGAGCTTAGTTTGAATTGAATTAAAACATCATGTCTGGTAAGACTGCTTTGGTTTGATGGGGATTAAAAAACGAAGGAGAGGGTGGATTTTTTTTCATTTAAAAGTTTGTTGTGTTTACACACATTTATGTCCAAACATGTAGTAAAATTGGATTTTGCATAATATGTGCCTTTAAAAAAACATAAGTTTTGGTACAGTTGATGTCAGGTTTAATTGTTGGTCAGAATTATGTTGTTTAATTGTGATTTTAACACATGATTTTAGAGATATCTGTTTTTTTCCCATTCAAGTATCTAGTACTTTAGTCGTGCATGACTAAAATAACAGCCTGGAGGCATTGCAAACATGGCCGCCTAGTGGCACACCTTCCCTAAAGTGACTTTGGTACAATTACTATTGTGATTCTATTTGGTAGCTCTAACAAACTTCCAAGGGGTCCTGCAGATGACTTAAAGTTATTTAAAATAAGACGAGCACTAAAATAAGCTTAAACAACTAAAAACCAAGCTATTTCTTAGTGTTTGGTTATTTTTTTATAAAGAATATATAAGATTACTAACTTACTACTTATTCCAAGCTCTGAAACATTTTATTGGGTTGAAATTGTGAATGGGGTCTTGAAATCAAAAAGATTGAGATCCACTCTACTGTACTATCATATAATTCATCTTTGTGATAATAGCCAATAAAGTATATTTTCTTTTCTTTACTAAAATGATTGTTGTTGTTGTTTGTTTTGTGTAGGCCTTTCGATTCAAAGAACCCTTTCCTCGCTCCTGTCTCTGTAAATCGTAAGCTGAACAAGGGAGGTAACCGTCACCTAATGCACTTAGAATTGGATATTTCTGAATCTAAAGTCAGGTACAGTTCAATCATTTCACTTGAAAAATTTTAATATTCGGCTTCATATCTGCAAATTTAATTTTTGTATCACCACGATAACCAACAACAGGACATGTTTTACTGCAATGTCACCATGGTTAAAAGCAAGCAATTCTCCTGCCCATTATTAAATTCGCATTAGCTACATTTATTAAAGTAAACAGTATGGTGTGTAACATTTCCACATATTTGACCCTGTCTGTGAAATCCAGACTAAAGTTTCATAATGACGAGATTTGGAGTTTGATTTCACATTGATTTTGATCTTTGAATTTGACCTTACTCAGTCAATATAAAAGATATCAAAGTTATATTTTCACTGAATGTAATATAGGATGATTTTATGTGGAAAACAGTAAATAAAAAAAAAACTGTAGCTATTTTCTGTACAGTCCGGTCACATTACAACAAAAATTGGCAAACTTTTTTGCTTTGTGCAGATATGATGCTGGAGATCATGTTGCTGTCTACCCCACAAATGACACGACTGTGGTCAGCAGACTAGGAGAAAGACTTGGTGTAGATCTGGATATCATCATGTCTCTTAAAAATCTGGATGGTATATACTGAATATACTCAGTTTCCTTAAAGAGGACATATCATGAAATCTGAAATTGTTCATGTTTAAGAGCTATAATTGGGTACCCAGTGCTTCCATCAACCTAGAAAATGTGTAAAAGCATGTAAAAAAATAGGTCATTGAAATTTGGCTCCCCCTGTGATGTCAGAAGGGGATTATATCGCCCCTTAATCTGCACTTTCCAACCATGGCACTGCCATTTAGTGCAGAGGTCAGCTCATTTGCATTAAGGACACACCCAAAAACGGCACATTTAACATGCTATAATGAATTATCTGTAGAGTATCTGTGAGCTAAAACTTCACATACACACTCTGGGGACATCAAAGATGTATTTTACATCTTAAAAATATATCATAATATGACCCCTTTAAAAAGTATTCTGAAATGTCCCCTTTAAATATAAATCAACATAATAATAAGATGGCTTTTATGGTTTATGTTCATTTATTATTATTATTATAAGAGAAATTATTAAAACCATAATATGGATATCTATATTGTAATATATAGTTTACTGTCACATTTGTGTTTACATTTTTCAGAGGAATCTAATAAAATACACCCATTCCCTTGCCCCACCTCATACCGCACGGCTTTAACCCATTACCTGGACATCAACAACCCACCCCGTACAAACGTGCTGTACGAGTTGGCACAATACGCCTCCGATCCAAAAGAACAAGAAAGTATGCGCAAGATGGCCTCTGCATCTCCAGAAGGAAAGGTAAGATATTCATATCTACTACTAAAGAAAAAAAACAGGAGTGTCTGTTTAACATCTGAATGTTCCTCTTAGGCTCTCTACCAGAGTTGGGTTGTGGATTCAGAGAGGAACATACTGTCCATTCTTGAAGATCTACCATCTCTACAACCACCTATAGACCATCTGTGTGAACTTCTGCCTCGACTACAAGCTCGATACTATTCCATTGCGTCCTCTAGCAAGGTGAGACTTTCCCATGTTTTCAACGAAACTTTTCGAGGTTGACACAAATTCTCTACTGCCTCGTTTCAGGTGCATTCGACCTCCATTCACATCTGTGCTGTGGTCGTGGAGTACACAACTAAGACGGGAAGGGTCTTCAAAGGTGTGGCCACCAACTGGCTGAAAAACAAATTTGTAACCGATAACGGCCACACGCCCACCGTTCCCATGTATGTAAGACGATCCCAGTTTCGCCTGCCTTTCAAACCCAGTAATCCTGTAGTCATGATCGGACCTGGAACCGGCATTGCCCCTTTCATGGGCTTCATCCAGGAGAGAGCATGGCTGAAGGAACAAGGTACGAATTTGATTCGCATGCTCTCTTGTATAGCTCAGTGGTTTATCATTGCGTTAGCAGCGCAGAAGGTCATGGGTTCAAACCTAGAGATAAATGCAAAAACGTTTTAAATAAAAGTGTCTGCCAAATGCATAAATATAAATGTAAAAGTGCTCCTAAACAGATGAATATTTTGGTTTTTGGTATCTTACAGGCAAGGATGTCGGTGAGACAATACTTTACTTTGGCTGTCGCCATAGGAACGAAGACTTCCTGTACCAACAGGAACTAGAGGATTTTGAGAGGGCGGGTGTACTTACACAGCTCAATGTTGCGTTTTCCAGAGACCAGGACCATAAAGTGGGTTGCATATTATAATGTGTACATCATATTTTTCAATATATTCCAAATTTAAGATTCTCATCTCTTTTTTTTATAGGTTTATGTGCAACATCTTCTGAAGAAAAACAAGGAGCACTTGTGGAAGCTTGTTCATTCAAATAACGCCCATATTTACGTTTGCGGGTGAGCACAGACATACTTACAATCCAGTTGCTAACTCATCGTATAGTTACTGCTTTGTAAATACCACAATGACTTTTGTAATTGCCTGTTTAATGAGGTTTCTTTCCCTGCAGAGATGCACGTAACATGGCTCGGGACGTCCATGCCGCCTTCCATGAGATTGCACAGGAGGCGGGCGGACTGACACACGCTCAGGCTGTGGATTATTTCAAGAAGCTCATGACCAAGGGCCGTTACTCACAAGATGTTTGGAGCTAAACCAACTGATGAAGTAATACTCAACAGTTTACCTCAGATGTTTTATTTTTTTTAAAAATAGGTATTATTTTCCCATGTTTGCATTTACATGGGATAATGTGTTGCAGTCAGTGTTTCTGATATAATGAAGCCTTGATGAAGTGAAATACATTACAGGTCAGTAGATCTGATGAAACATAAGGCACGTAACACAAAGAGAGCTTAGTTTTTTCTTTCTTTGTGCTTTTTCTAAAATTTATATGATCAAAACTGAGGGCGAATTTGACTGAGCTTGAATTGAGGCCTTACAGAAAACATTCACATTCTTCTTGACTTCTTGGTTTTATCCGTGGTAAAGACTGCAAACATCACTTACTGAGACTTTGCTATATTCTTAAAGGTACACTCCACTTTTTAAAAAAAAAAGTCATTTTCCAGCTCCCCTAGAGTTGAACGTTTGATTTTTGCCGTTTTGGAGTCCATTCGGCTGATCCCCGGGTCTGGCGGTACCACTTTTGGCATGGCTTGGCATGGTTCATTGAATCTGATTGGACCATTGGCATCGTGCTCAAAAATGACCGCAGTGACATGGCTGCGGCGGGCGCGGTGATGTTGCGCAGTACCTGAAAATAGTCCCCTTAGTAACTTTCAATGGCAGGGGACTGTTTTCGGGCAGTGCGTGGTGTCGCTGCGCCTGCTGCAGCCATGTTACAGCAGCAAAGTCCTTGATTATTACGCCAGAATGAGAGTATAGTTCCTAGCCAAATCTGCCTAGAAAATCACAACTTTTAATTTTCTGTCTGTCTTAGTACACGATGTAACTACAGAAGAGTCAAGTTTTAAATAGGAAAAATATCGAAACTCTTTGGTTATTTTTAGCACGATGCTGGTGGTCTGGTCGGATTCAATGGATTGTGCTGAGATATGCTGGGGGTGCTGGCGCCGGACTCGGAGATCGGCTGAATGGATTCCGGAGTGGGGAGAATCGGGTGTTTGACTCTGGGCGAGCTGGAAAATTAGCAGATTTTGAAAAAAAAAGTGGAGTGTCCCTTTAAGTCTTTTTTTGTCATGTGATGTAGTTATTTATTGTTTAATGCTCTGAACTCATCTCCAGCCTTTATGCATTCATTTCTAAAAACACTATGGCAGGTGCGTTTGAACAATTATGCAATTAATGTGACTTCCATTACTACAAAAAGTGTTACATAGTCTGCTGCTTGAATGTTTTAAGCAAACTTCTCATGTCTTTATGGGTAGTTGATAAATGTATTGTTGATGTTAAACATTTCTATAACGTTTATAAAGGTGTAATTATTAAAGAGTTGCTATAATAATGAATATATAAAAAAATATAATAATGAATATACAGCACCCCTGGTGAAATAGTGGTGCAACTGCATAAAAAAACCAGCATGTGGTATAAAGTTGCAATTTTTTAACATATGAAGGATTGTGTAAATTTGTTATAGTGACACACATTGTGTGCAACAACATATTCTCAATGATGAAAAATTAAATAATATGCAGAAACCCTGTTTGGATTCATAGGACATTTGTCTCGTTAAATATTATTAATTGTTTAATATGTATTTAATATATAATATTTTTATTTAAATTAAATGTATTAAATTATTAAAAATATTACAAAAATAAAAAGTTCGAATTTACACAATAATTATAATAGAAAAGATTTTTATTCAATTCTATAAATTAAGGCACAAAAAGATGCAACTAAAAAGACAACTACAGTATATAAAATGAATAAAAATAACAAATACGCCCAAGTTATATACAAGCAAATATGCATGTTGTACATCTTTGTGATAAAGACACGAAGTATCCAACGAATCCAAAAGATATTACATTTTCAGGTTGAGCGTGCCATAGAGGATCCAGGAGCAGGTGGAGGAACACCGGGCACGCTAGACTCTAAATGGGAGATCTGATGTGTGAATGAAACTCCTGGCTGAGGTAGATCACTGAAAGGTTGCCCTGGCGCTTTAAATGGAGGACTGATTTGACTTTGAGCATATGGAGACATCCATGGGTTGCCATAGTGATGGGCAGCATCAAACTGATGACCGTGACTATGACCATGTCCATGACTATGATCGTGTCCATGACTATGACTGTGTCCATGATCGTGTCCATGACTATGACTGTGTCCATGATTATACCAAGTGGCGGCTCCAGAGCTTCCAGTATAAGGTGATGGGAATGTGTAGTTTTGTTGAGGGTATGTTGACTGAGGCCAACCATCCAGTGTGTTTGCCTGGTTTCCCATAGCCTGACCAGTGGCAGGGTTTACTGGTGCGTAGGCCTGGACAGGATATGACCCAGGGGTAATGTTTCTGAAATTACAATGAATTAAACTTTAAGCATTCAAATACCGTATACGAGGAAAATATTTTTTAAGGAAACATTACTGATTTCAAACTTTTGACTGGTACTGGAAATATACATACACATTATAATAAAATGAATTTATAATTAAATATACAAGTATTTTTGGCACTATGTTTGACATCATGCAAATATGTTCATATATTTTTTATTAAGCGTGTGTTTTCTAATACCTGCCAGTATATATTGTTTTTTGTTTAAATAGTAAGACTAATAAATACAAAAATATTTCATTTTAGATTGTGCTACAGTTTAATTTATCATTCACTTACGTGAGGTCAAGAGGTTTGTTACGTTCTTCTGCTGATGCAGGGATGAACTGTACTCCAGGTACATACTTGAGCAAGCGTAAGGGGAACTTTTTCTCCAGGACAGAAGCTCTGGACTCTGACATCTCAAACAGTGAAAACCATCCCATACCATCTGATGCAATACATTAAAGTTAAGGAATTGGACTTCAATTAGTCTGTGTGTTATACATTGATATTAATGCATGTGACCTTGTCTGTGAGATTTGTAGCATCAAAGTAGTCATAGGTTCCTAAACATTAATTTAGATCTTTGGCATGACCTTACTCAGTTAATTTTAAGATATCAAAATTATTATTCACAAAATGTTTACATTATGTAGAGTGATTTTAGATAGAAAGCAGTAAATGACTTTAGCTCTGCTTTCACAGACTGTGTCTATATAAGTTTTTCTTATACATTTTAAAGCCCACGACTTAAATGATGATATAAGGATACATATTATTCCTGTGATGATGGCCAGAACATTACAAAGGAAGACTGTGTTTGGGAAGAAGACAGTTACAACTATTAAAAAAATCCAGGGCAGAGATGCAGTGGGCACATTAATGCCCATAAAATATGCCTTCCGCATAGCAGAATTGATCGTCACCATGCCCAAAACTGACAGGGCCAATGGGATGAGTCCATTTACTGAGCTCCTATTGGACGAGGAGAACAGCAGCAACTCCAGCATCACGTGTAGCAGTCCACAGATGGATGGCAGCAGCAGTGACAGATAAAGGAATCTGATAGTTCCAGTTCCTTTTTCCAGGCCGATACAGGGATACACCATCACTATGGCATTTAAGAATAAATTGGTCATATTCTTGGGATACAGGCAATAGGTGA
Source organism: Misgurnus anguillicaudatus (assembly GCF_027580225.2). Taxonomy (NCBI): domain Eukaryota; kingdom Metazoa; phylum Chordata; class Actinopteri; order Cypriniformes; family Cobitidae; genus Misgurnus; species Misgurnus anguillicaudatus. The sequence continues at coordinate 32,578,500 of NC_073348.2, forward strand.
AGAGTTTGTAGACTGTGGAGAGAGGGGATAAAATAAAGTCCAAGTTACACAACAATTATGCAAGTACACACAACAGAACAAAGCAAACAGGATGCGTGAAGGTGTTTAAAACGTCATCATTGAAGCCCCGCCCACAGCGTTGAGCTACCTTTATTAATGACATAAATAATAGCTTTCCAAAACCTTTCTGACTATTTTTTAATTAGACTTTAATATTTTTATATTGAAAAATGCTTTTCTAAAACTGAAAAATATAATGATCCATTATTTTATGTCAAACAGCAAAATGTAAGTTGTGACTTCACATTGAACGACAAAGGAAGTTAAGGGACACACCACTGTGTTTGTTTGCGACCTACAATTTGTAAAAAACCGCTTACCATGGCCCTTGAGGATAGCACTAGACTCCAAACTGAAAAAATGCTCCGAAATATCTAAGAAATTTGTTAGTACACTGAGGATGCATGACAACGCGATCACAGCCACTATCCCACATGTTAACTCTACATCCGGTACAAAATCGGCAAACTTCTGTCTCCAGTTTTTAAAAGTGGTATGCATTTTCGAGTTTTATATTATGCATAACTTGTTAAATTTTGTTTTCTGGTTGTATATTTTAAGGTACGAAAATCGCTCTCAGCGCTCAGACCGCCAGCTTCCGCTTTAAAGAAAAGATGATTTAAGGGAGTGAAAAATGCGCAGTGTTTGCGCAGTAATGCGCAAAACTGGTGCACAATGACTGAAAGTTCTCCGCAGTGTTAAAACAGATAATGAAAGGTCACTTTATCTGTAAATGTTCACTTTCCACTTGCCAATAAATCAGGTTTTCTGTCCAATAATTTTGTCATGCATGGGTTACAAAATACATAGCTTTGCAGGCTTGTCTGACTATACAAACAGATTAATCACATCTCTTCTATTATTTGTAGAGCAAACATCATATCCAGGGACATGTGAGGAACTGGTACAGTAATGTTATTTAAAGCTTTAAATTGTTTCTTTTTTCATCGATCCATTGGTTCAAATGTATTGATTTTTACACTTATTTTTTAGGATTGCAGTGCTAAGCAAAAATGGAGTGTTCCCCTTCCAACAGATCAACTTAGGATTTGGAATTAGAAGCATGGAAATTACAATGAAGAATTAAAGAAGAATGTATTTGTCATTGTGTAAATTAAAATAAAATGGGTTTAAAGCTTGTTCCCATGGAGACAGCCCAAACAGCACGAGAAAGCAAAGTTGATAAAACCCCACCTGCCTAGTGCTTGAAAAAAAAACAGGTGTACAAATTCGCAGTTATGATGCAGGTATGGGTGGGACAACATGAGCTGACGTAAAAATGTCTGTATACATTCCAAAGAAATAAAAGCTCTGCGTGTGAAAAGCAGATTTACCTGTTTGTCCATGGAGTACATTTACAAGAGTTATGAAACCACAACAAAAATATATTTCACAAAATAGATAGTTTATGTGTTTCTATATATGTTATAATCGAACCAAACCTTATGTCATTTTTTTAACCTTTTCTATGGTCCCAAATTTAAACCACAATACCTTTCTGTAATGAAATGAATTGACAGCTTCAAAATATTTTTGACTGTCAAGTATCTATATCAACCTGAATTCCACCTAGTTTAAAGATGGTTTACTAAAGTATGAGGGCTGCCTGTGCTTCTGAAGTTGTTGGGTGTGTTGGTGTTGGAGTTTTGAGTTAAAGTGGGCGGCGCACATAACTCAATGATAGCGCCAATGACGAATTCCAGTATTCAAGTGATTTGTTAAGACGTCAAAACCACATCGCTTTAGTAAAACAGCTTTTTTCTATTTTATAGTTTTTGTTTAAGTGTGGGACACATTTGAGTAAACTGGTTGTGGATATTCTGTGGAAAAGCGTACTAAGTCAAAAAGGTTATCTTATAATAAGTGGAGATATTGTACGTCGATGGTTCGGCGCGTCTGTATGAGTGAAGATGTGAAACACAACCGTTTGTCTAGACACCTGTACTCGTCATCAAGGTATGTGATGTTAAGTTAACTACAATTAGTTTCTTTTAAGTACAATTGTGTTAATTTTTTATGTGAATTGTGTTTGTTAATGTTAGCTCCGCTGCTTTGATTGGAAACGATAGAGCGTCTGACTGTATAGGATGTAAGTACAGACGGTGTGTTATGTATTCATAGTAAAATAGTAGTTAAGTTTACAGTTATAAACTCTATACAGTTTTATACAATTTATTGTGAATATTTTCTGGTAATATTAGTTGTATAGCACTGATATTTTGGTTGTATCATACTAAACCAGTTCACCAGATAATACAGCAAAGATACAATCTGAATATGGCAAATGCAAATTTGGAAAATACGTAATCACTCCTTTAAAGATTTATACATGAAATACAAAAAAAATGTGACCAAGATTGTGACTAAAAGCATTAAAGAAATAGAAACTGTGTTTATGATGCCAAGAATTGCAATTCTGTGCCAAGAATTAGCAATATTGTAATCAATTTATTATTGGCTCACACTTGCTGCCGTTTCAATATTATTTAAACCATTATCCATTTCAAAAACTTTTTTAATTACATTTTTATTTTCTAATAAAAAATATTTTTGGCACAAATATATTTTTGTGAATAAAAGCTTCATACACTTTCAAAAAAATAAAATAAAAAATAAGATCACAGGAAGCATTTTAGTCAAGGGTTTTGCAGAAAATTGGAATTGTAGTGTATTATATTTCATTAAAACAGTAATGAGGAACACCTTAGGAAAAATGTGCCACATATGGTTAGTTACTACTGTAAGTTAGCTATTCACCAGTATAACTTTTCTTAATGTCTAATAACTGATAATACTAGCTTTTCTGTATTGTACATAAGATGTGGATTTCAATGTCACTTGCATGGCAAAAGTGCATAATACCTTTGCTGCAAAACCCCATCTTAAACCAGCCTACCATGGATTGCTGGTCTTACTGTAACTAGTCGGTTTTCTGGTATGGCCAGGCTAGTGCTTAGCTGGTCTAGCTGGTTTTCCAGCCTGGTTGGCTGTAATGTTTTTACTTAAATCAGACTAACAAACCCTTTTAAGTTGGTTTAAGATATTTTGTGATGGATTTTCAGCAAAAACTGTAAAATGCTTTCAGTCAGAGGCAGAGTATTAAGTAATATTTTGTGATCTGCCCCGAAGTGCTGCCCTTCTAAAATATATTAATCATCTAGACATATTAAAATTGTATTAGAATATAAATTAAATTGTGTTCCTGCCTTGACATCATGACAAACACTGTAGCTACATTTATGACAGTTTTCAATTTTTTTGTCTCAACACTTTACAATTTGTTTTTTTCCTTGATTTGTTTCAGAAGGATGGCGACCATGGGCAGACAGAGCTTTGGACACTGGAGATCTCTGGATTATGTGTTTGTTCTGATCCTGTTCCTGCAGTTCTTTTCAGGTGAGGTCTGACACAGCTTTCACTGTATTTGACACGCCTGTTAATGTTATATTGTGCAACTTTCTGTCATGTTTGCTCACCTATTGTTCTGAATGTGAGGTTAGATCGGACAAATGTAGATTATCAAGATTATAAAGTCTATTTGCACATGTAGTAACATTAAACAATAGCTTCTGTAATCCTTCTTAGTTCCTAATAACCTGTATTTTGCAATACAGCGGGATTCAAAAGTCTGAAACTGTAGTGAAAATACTTTTATATAATACAAAATTAGAAAACGTGCTAAATTTCTTAGGGGAGAGTGGGGTGATTTGTGCCAGGGGGGAAGTAGTTCCACCCCTTGATTCTGGAAAACCATAAAAGAAATTGGTCATTTGACCACATAATTTTGAAAAGCCATCAATTTTACTCATCCTCAAAAAAGAGAGATGCTGCGTCCGAAACCGTCAACTTCCATACTATATAGTAGGCAAAGTAGTGCTTTTTGCATACTATATAGTATGGTAGTAGGCGATTTCGGACGCAGCAAGACACATGGCATGTGGTCTGGCGGTACCACTTTTAGCATTAGCATTGCGCTAAAAAATAAGCAAAGAGTTTCGATATTTCTCCTATTTAAAACTTGACTCTTCTGTAGTTACATCATGTACTAAGATCAACAAAAAATTAAAAGTTGTGATTTTCTAGCGCAATGCTAATGGTCTGATCTGATTCAATGGATTGTGCTGGGTCATGCTAGAAGTGGTAGCGCCAGACCCGTAGATCAGCTGAATGGATTCCAAAACAGTAAAAATCAAATGTTTTACTCTAGGGAAGCTGGAAAATGAGACAATTTAAAAAAAGTGAAATGTCCCTTTAATATAGCACTACAGATCATATCATTAAAATACTGTTTTACTTCAGAAATTACTGGCACAATTTACCCCAACTTATTTCCCCGAAAGGCACTTACCCCACATCAGGGGCGGGTAGTGGCATGAGACCACTTTTTCACCAGGAGCTATATTTCGGAAACAATTTATTTCAGACCCAAAGTTATTGTTCTCAGGGATGCACCACATCCTGAAATATATGTACATCCTTAAGTTGAAGGCATCATGGCCTCACTTTAAAGTCACTTTAAGTAAAAACTGGCACTCACTATCTCCTACAACAACTTTTTAAAATGTAAATGTTTATTATGTCGTATTTGTCAATTTTTTTAAACGATAAGAAAAACTACTTTCTTTTAGTTATTCCCAAATGCAACCTTTTTTGTACTCTGTGTCTGTCTTGGTCTCTTTATTGCTGTCTGCCTAGTTTACTGATTCATCAATATCTTACAAAATGGCTTTTTGTTTTGTGCCAGACTAAATGTCAAGCAAGTTTTCTGGAGCATATTTCTATTGTTGGTTTAGGTTACTGTATGACAAGTTATTTGCGGACCATCTGTTTAATGACTCACATTCACTACTACTAAAGGAACACTGTACAATAAATTACTTCAGATATTTACTTCATTCCCACACACATACATAATCTTATCTCACAAATATGGCCGAAAAAAACAGATGGAGTATGGAAGTATGTTTATAGCAGTGGGATCCCAAAGTTATGTTCAAATCTAATTTACACCTGGAAATAAACTGAAAATTTTAAGATTATAAGAATTTGAAACAGAGAAATATTGTGGTGATGTACAATATATAAGATATTTTTTTACATTGACCATGGTCTCTCCCTTTAGATGTCACTAGATCCATTAATAACATAAGTTACTCTTGGGGACTTTTGATCATCTCAGATCATTTTATAGAGCATCAGGTTTTGCACAAACCATGATAATCCATGACAATGTTTGGGTGACACAAATGGTCAATAAATAGAGAAAAGTGGGGTGAGTTGTGCCAGTTTTTACTCAAAGTGACTTTAAAGTGAGGAAGTGAGGCCATATCAGTAATGCCATCAACTTAAGGATGCACGTATATTTAAGGATGTGGTGCATCCCTGAGAACAATAACATTGGGTCTGAAATAATTTGTTTCAGAAATATAGCTTTTGGGAAAAGTCTCATGGCACAACTTGCCTCTGGTGCTGGGTAAGTTGTGTCTTTTGGCACTCTATCCTACTTCATTTTTCAACAATACATCATTTAACAATTTGTCAATGCCAACAACTGCTGCAGCTACAACATCATCTACAGCAGCACCACCACCATCAACAACAGCAGCAACAACAACAACTGCAGCAGCAAAAACAGCAACTGCAGCAGCAACAACAACAACTGCAGCAGCAGCAACAACAACAACAACAACAACAACTGCAGCAACAACAACAACAACAACAACAACAACTGCAGACAACAACAACAACTGCAGCAGCAACAACAACAACTGCAGCAACAACAACAACAACTGCAGCAACAACAACAACAACAACTGCAGCAACAAATGCAACTGCACCAAATGCAACTGCACCAAATATGACAACAACTGCACCAAAAATTACAACAACTGCACCAAATGCAACTGCACCAAATACAACAACGCAACTGCACCAAATGCAACTGCACCAAATGCAACTGCACCAAATACAACAGCACCAAATGCAACTGCACCAAATGCAACTGCAACAAATACAACAGCAACTGCACCAAAAATAACAACAGCTGGACCAAATGCAACTGCACCAACTGCAACAGCACCAAATGCAACAGCACCAAATGCAACTGCACCAAATGCAACTGCACCAAATGCAACTGCACCAAATGCAACTGCACCAAATACAACAGCACCAAATGCAACAGCACCAAATGCAACAGCACCAAATGCAACTGCACCAAATGCAACAGCATCAAATGCAACAGCACCAAATGCAACTGCCCCAAATGCAACTGCACCAAATGCAACTGCACCAAATACAACAGCAACTGCACCAAATGCAACTGCACCAAATACAACAGCAACTACACCAAATGCAACTGCACCAAATGCAACTGCACCAAATGCAACTGCACCAAATACAACAGCAACTAGTAAGATATATAAAGACAGTTTTCTCCATTTCAGTGTGTACCAAAAATACCATAAAATGTTTTGCCATTTGATATAATTCATTTATTTTTTTATTTTAGCACCTGTACCCTGTAACTTTTCTGTAAGCTGCAATCAAAGTAAGTATTAAAAATTAAACGTGGCTCATTATCTGTAAAATTCAAGTAATATAAAACTGACTTGTGGTTTTTGTACGATAGAGTTTTACTGGATGCTAATAAACACAACAGATCAAACCCTAAATGCGGAAAATGTTAAGGAATGGGTAAGTTATTATGGAATTATATTACAACAGCTAAGGAAATTAGGGGAAATTTTTCCTAGATTTTTCTTTGCTAATGTCTGTCTGTAATACTTATTACTAATGCTACCAAGGGATATGTATGCATGTATTGATAAATTATTTGCAATTTGACTTTCAGCTACACAACCTAGACAACTGTATCGGACATGATACTTCCAACAAAATCGCAAGGTATGACTGAGACTATTGTTTGTCACAAATGTATGCAGACAGTCCCAAATATCCAAGACCATGTCGATCATGTGGGATTTTTCATCTATACCCAGAAATAATCTCCTGGAAATTCGTATGTATTATACAAAGAGGCTAATTCATATTAATTCATGGGGTTTCATTATTGTTTTTTTTTTCGTACATTTTTTTATGATTCGCTTCGTATGAATTCATGCAAATAAGCCAACTCGTGAAATACATATGAATTGTATTTGAATATGTAATTTGTAAAGACAAGACTGTTTTAACTATAATATATGAAACCCATCTTCTACTGTCTGTTCTGCAGTACAATAGAAAACCAATCCAGCCTGGTTGAAGTAAGTACAGTTGTCTTTTAAAGCAACACAAATTTATTTTATCACAGTTTTATCTAATAAATGAAACATTTGTTTGTATTTTTTATTTTCAGAACACAAGTGTCTCATGTGATGAGACAGTTTTATTGTCAAAGTCAGTGTCAAATTTTCCTTACTTTTATTTAAAAACCTGTTTGTTGAATAATATAACTGCCCTCTCCTTTAGGGCACACTAACATTATTCTTGTGGTGTGCTCTCATAGGACATGTGAGATTCTTCTAGAGCTGCGTGGACCTGCCAATGTTTGCTGCATTAGACAAACAGTTTTGACAGCCAGCAACTCATTCAATGTCAATGTGGTGGGAGATATAGAGCAAGTGGGTAAGTGGACTTCTTTTATTTCTCCTCTTATTCTTTTCTTGAAATCTGTGTATAGATATTTCAGCCAAAAATACAACAAGCCCACCTTATGTCAAGCTTGCATGTCTTTTCTATCTTGTGGATTTTGTTGTAGCTGTTAACTGTTGCTGTACATTTTCAAAAAGTACACATTTGTACCTGAGTAGTTCATAATAATACCTCAGAAATACATATTGCTATCAAAGAGTGCATAATAGTACCTCAAAGGTACATATAGGTACAAAATGTATACATATTCTGTACCTTAATGTATATTATGACCTTTTTAAAGAGTCAACTTGTGATAAAGATTTCAGTGGGGGTTTATGTGTTATCCTTTTTTTAAAAGGTATGTGTTTCAATTCAAACACTTCTGTACATCAGAAATGCAATCAGTCGGAAATTCAGAAGAACTGTACTTCGAATCCACGTAAGTCTTCATTCATTCTTTATTTAGAAAAATTTAATGCACAGTTTAATTTAATTAGACCTCTCAGATTTAAATGGACACTCCACTTTTTTTGAAAATATGATGTTTTCCAGCTCCCCTGGAGTTGGGCATTTGATTTTTGCCGTTTTGGAGTCCATTCAGCTGATCTTCAGGTCTAGCGGTACCACTTTTAGCATAGCTTAGCACAATCCATTGAATCTGATTAGACCATTAGCATCACACTCAAAAATGACCAATGATATTACGCAGCACCTGAAAATAGTCCCCTGCTATTGAAAGTAACCAAGGGGACTATTTTCAAGCAGTGCGTAATATCACTACACCTGCTGCAGCCATGTTACGGCGGCAAAGTCCTTGATTATTACGCCAGAATGAAAGTTTAGTTCCTAGCCATATAGGCCAAGAAAATCACAACTTTTAATTTTCCGTCGGTCTTAGTACACGATGTAACTACAGAAGAGTCAAGTTTTAAATAGGAAAAATATTGAAACTCTTTTTAGCGTAATGCTAATGGTCTAATCAAATTCAATGGATTTATCTAAGCTATGCAAAAAGTGGTACCGCCAGACCCAGAGATCAGCTGAATGGTTTTCAAAACTGTAAAAATAAAAAAAATTAACTCCAGGGGAGCTGAAAAATTTGAATATTTTCAAAAAAGTGGAGTGTCCCTTTAAGATGCTCAGTCATAAAGTGAAGTGTATAATATCTTTATAGTGTTAATAACTCATACAATAAGATTTATTTTATTTTGTTTCTCCTAAAGCAACAACCGAAACACCTTGTAGTTGTTCATCAAACTGCAAAAGTTCAGGTAAGACAAACCTACTATGTAAAGAGCAGCAGAAGTACAATATAAATGGTCCGACTATAAGGCACTTAAATGACAATTTAGGATTTAAAATACTCTGTTTTTCTAACTTCCTCTATTTTAGAGGCCTATTACAGTGTAACTCTGGAAAACGTGAGCATGAACGAAATGGACTTGAAGCCGTATGTAAGTAATGTGTCTAGAAGTACAGTGTGAATCTGAATATAACATCATGATCTGAATTACATGTAAGTTGTAGTACTGGTAAACCTTTTATTGCATTTGTTTTTTTGCAGCTTCATCAATTGTTTGAAGCATCATGCGACGAAAAGTATGTTTTTCATCATTATATTCACACATCATTACATAACTGTGTTTCTGCAAATGTTGACATTTTCTCTTCGGCATTTTAGATCTGATTGTAAAGCTTTACTACATTTCGTAAATATGTATTCGGTAAGACACCTGAATGTTCCCTTATATTTAGATATTTTTCAAGTGATTGTGTTGGTCCAAATCTCCTTACTTTTTGTTATTTTGATGCCTGCAGGATTTCAGAGTGGCTAAGTGTTCAGGTGAAACGTAAGTGAGTCTCATGTAGCATCAATGGTTAACTGTGTAAAAGTTGCTGGTTAATTCATGTCCTCCACTTTCTCTCCAGGTTACAGAATTGTACTGTCATAGTGAAACTACAAACAGACTTGACTGATGCATGTAGTTTTAGGCTCAGTATAGAAGCCCTCATTAAACAGCAGAATGCCTACATACACATCACTGATGTGACCAGAGTAGGTGGGTGTCATAAAATATTATACATATGTTATGTTACGTTACGTTATGTTTATGCTTATGTTATGTTGTTCTTTATCTAATGGCATGGTTATATTGATGTTCAGCTATGTGCTCTTGGAGCAGTAATGATACTATGGGACAAATTATTACTTTGATACAAAGTTCAACAAGCTTTGATGAGTTCTGCAGCAACAACAACAACAATTCAATGTCTCTTGTTAACTGGTTAGTATATCTGCCCTTGTATCTCAATGCATTTGCACACATAATGTACCATACGTGATGTAAAATAGCAAAGTCTTTAAAATTTACATTTACCAATACAGTATGCACATTTTTTTATTTCTCCTAATACTTTATATTTATTGTTTTCGCAGCTTAAATGGAGCTTTACTTCTGAAGGACAGCTGTACCATCCAAACCACAGGTATGTCGCACTCGATATACAATAATCCTAAAAATAAACGGTGTTTTCTATATGCTTTTTTATTTTGTGGCGAAAGGCATGTTTGTGAGAGGTTTAATGAGATCTTCTTACATTTAAAACACTTTATGATTATTGCAGCTTACAAAAAACACAAAACCATTTATTTTAAAATCATTTTAGCAATGGCCCCACATATAATGTTGTCTCTTCCTGTCTTCTCTTGATTTATTGTCTACAAACACATCAGTAGATGCAGAAGGACTGTTGAAGATGACTGCAAATGCTTCATCTTTAAACTCCAGCCAAGTAGACTTAATCATATCTCAGCTGGAGAAGCTCCTCTCTGGACCCAATGTCAGTATGGGTCTGGCAAACACTTCAGTCGGTATTGTGAACAACCTGCTCGATGTTCCTGCAGATGTAATGTTTAATTTCTCCAAGAGGTGAGCAGAAATTATCCCTTCGGAAAGGCAGATCTGTGACCAGTTTTGTAGTTATTTTGTGATCTTGTTCCTGCATATTAGAATGTGAGGCTAAGAATTCACATGCAAAAATATTTTTTTTATGTTAGATTCAGAATTTGAGGTGAATTTGAGTAAGGTTTCGATCAGAAGCTTCATTAACCTCCATAGTATTGTTTTTTTCCTACTATGGAAGTCAATGGGGCTTTTGATCAGTTTGGTTACAAACATTCCTCAAAATATTTTCCGTTGTGTTCATTAGAACAAAGAAATATATACAGGTTTGTAACAACATTAGAGTGAGTAAATGTGACAGAATTTTCATTTTTGGGTGAACTATCCCTTTTAGCATTGTTAAAGGCGGAGTGCACAATGTTTGAAAGCCAATGTTGATATTTGAAATCACCTAAACAAACACGCCCCTACCCCAATAGAATCTGGAACTTCTTTTAAAAGACCCGCCCCACACATACGCAACCCCGGCAAGGATGTTAGTAGACACGCCCCTTACTGCTGATTGGCTACAAGTGTGTTTTGGTAGTCGGCCCGTCTCCGTTTCCAAAGCGGTTTTCAAACATTGTGCACTCCGCCTTTAACCTAACTATCAGCATACAGTAATACATATTAAGTGTTTACATCTGATTACAATGGCCAATGGGCTTGTGGACACAGTGGGTCTTAAACTGGTTGTATCAGGAGAGAGTGAGAAATTAATTACATCATCGCTGGCTCTGGCTGTGAAAAAAGTCAATGGGACCAATTTTGAGATGACGTCCTTCTCCATAAGTGACTCCTCCAACCTGCAGGTAACATCTCATTCATCATACAGACTATAATGCAGTGGCGGCTCGTGACTGCTCATCCTAGGGGCGCTTATTTAAAATAAGTGTTTGGAGTGTAATGTGTGTTGCTTGCGAAATACAGAAGTTTGGAAGTTGCCATATATTTCCCCAAACGATTTAGCCATTTAATGCATGTATGCACAAATGTGTGAACACAAAAATATTAAACAACCATAGATACACAAACCTTAGCTTTCTTATAATGTTATGCCTAGGTTTCAGAACGAATCTTCATTCCATATTCTGTGCGGTAAATTTAAATGGACATTCCACTTTTTTGGAAGGTATGCTTATTTTTCAGCTCCCCTAGAGTTAAACATTTGATTTTTACCGTTTTGGAATCCATTCAGCTGATCTCCGGGTCTGGCAGTATCACTTTTAGCATAGCTAAGCACAATCCATTGAATCTGATTAGACCATTAGCATCACGCTAAATGCTGAAATAGTCCCCATGGCAACTTTTAATTGCAGGGTACTATTTTCGGGCAGTGTGTAATATCATTGCGCCTCCTGCAGCCATGTTACGGCACCAAAGTCCTTGATTATGACGCCAGAATGAGAGTATAGTTCCTAGACATATTGGCCTAGAAAATTGCTACTTTTAATTTTCCGTCGGTCTTAGTACACAATAAGGGATGCACAATATATCGGCCGACATATCGTTATCGGCCGATAAATGCTTATTTTTAATATTATCGGTTATCGGCCCCCAAATATAAAGAGTTATCGGTTATCGGTATCGGCCAAAATTTCCATATCGGTGCATCCCTATACACAATGTAACTACAGAAGAATCAAGTTTTAAAAAGGAAAATTATAGAAACACTTTGGTTATTTTTTTTAGCATGATGCTAATGGTCTAATCAGATTCAATAGATTGTGCTAAGCTATGCTAAAATATCTTCTTTTGTGTTCATCAGAAAAAAGAAATTCATACAGTTTTAGAACAACATGAGGTTGAGAAAATTATATCTCTTCAAATTACTGCCATATTACAAGCTTTAATAATGATTTCACTACAGCAGGTTTTGTTGGGCCACTACTGTACACGTTTTGAGGTTTATGACTGCTGTGTACCAGAATTAGTGATGTCATGTTTGATACTTTAGGTCCGTAGTGACTCCAATAGAGATGTTGTGGATCCTACTCAGTCCACCTCTCTGGGCTCAATCACTCTTCCAGCATCCCTGACACAGAACCTCAGCCCACAGGACCAGCAGCTCGCATCCAGAGTGCAGTTTAACTTCTACCAAAAGGACACCTTCTTCCAGGTCTGAGCCTTGATAGATAAATTATTGTTTTTGTTTGATTTCTGTTGAGAAGCTGTATTTTGAATACTTCATGTAATGTTAATAATATTAATAGCTGTTTTTTTACTTTTTGTAGGATAAGAGACTTGATGGACTTAACCGCAAACTAATCAGTGGGATTCTCAGTACCAGCGTTAGTAATCTGAGCATCTCCAATTTACAGAAGAATGTGACGATAACATTTAAAAATACACAGAACCCGGACATAATACCTAAAACAAAAGTAATTCACTACTTCATCACTAAGAACGAATGAAACACAGTATGCAATATTGTGCATCTAAATAATTACAATTTTGTTATTTCGTCTAATTTTTTTTTACAGAAACAAAATGTCACAATATCTGTGAAATGTGTATTCTGGGACTTGGGCTTAAACGGTAAATTGTATTGTAAAGTTTTTTATATCAACATACTTTAAGTTTGGTTTACTGGTTTAACCCTTGTCGTTCTGATCGCAGGTGGTGCGGGTGGCTGGAAGTCTGATGGGTGCCATACGGTTAACTCATCTGCTCTTGAAACACAGTGCAGCTGTAACCATCTCACCAGCTTCGGTATTCTGCTTGTGAGTTGCTGAGCGTTTACCACACCTGACGTTTTCATGTTTATGTGACGGTATTCTTTGGGATGTTATAATTGAAATGTCTGTTTTAATCTTGCACAACAGGACATTTCCAAGACTCCCATAGATCCGCTTCAAAACACAATCCTGACATACATAACGTATATCGGCTGTGGCATCTCGGCTATTTTCCTGTCAATCACTCTGCTCACATATCTAGCGTTCGAGTATGGATCCTTCTAACCAATTATGAGTACTTTACCGGCTACATTTTTTCACACTCACAATATTTCTTTCTTGTTTTATCTCTGTACAGAAAACTGCGCAAAGATATCCCATCTAAAATCCTTATTCACCTGTGTTTGGCCCTGCTGCTGCTGAACCTGGTGTTTCTAATAGACCCGTGGCTGGCTCAGTACCAGGATGTTAATGGCCTTTGCATCTCCACCGCTTTCTTTCTGCACTACTTCCTTCTAGCATCCTTCACCTGGATGGCCATGGAGGCGGTCCACATGTATCTGGCCATTGTTAAAGTGTTCAACACCTATGTCTCTCGCTTTATGCTCAAGATAGGATTTGCTGGATGGGGTAAGTGGATGAATTGCTGTATATTTTGAATTTCACCAGCACTTGTTGATTAGAGTTTGGGAAATTTATATTGTTTTATATGATTTCTTTTAAAGGTATTCCGCTTATTGTAGTCATAATCGTTATTGCTACTAACAAGATCGGCAATAACTATGGCTTGGTGTCATATGCAAAATTTATAGATGGCACCACAGATTATTTGTAAGTAATAATTTATATTTATAAAAAAGTTCCATCTTTGTAACATTAACAGATTTTTAAATGCTGTATTTTTGTGTTTTTTCACCCCTACAGTTGTTGGATCACCAACGACATTGTTTTCTATGTTGCTGTGGTCGTATACTTCTGCATTGTCTTCTTGATAAACTTCGCCATGTTTATCGTGGTATTGGTCCAGTTGTGTCGCATTAAAAGACAGAATCCTCAAAACGTGCAGAACCGTAGTTCCTGGCAGGAATTGCGCAGTGTAGCCGGACTCACTGTGCTTCTGGGCATCACCTGGGGCTTCGCTTTCTTCGCTTGGGGCCCAGTTAACCTTGCCTTTATGTACCTGTTTGCCATTTTCAACACTTTTCAAGGTAGGTTCCAAAGATCTCATAATCTAATTGTGAGTTTAGGAGCATTACGGGTTATTTTAGGGGAAAGCACCGCCGTTTTTCAATATTTTATTATGTTCTTACCTCAGCTTAGACAAATTAATACATACCTATTTTTTTAAAATTCGTGCACTTCATCTTTGCACAGTGCGTCGTGAATGTGTTAGCATTTAGTCTAGCCCCATTCATTCCTTAGGATCCAAACAAGGATGAATTTAGAAGCCACCAAACACTTCCATGTTTTCCCTGTTTAAAGACTGTTACATGAGTTGTAGAGCCCTGCAAGCCCGTCGGGGCCCGTTTGGGTCGGGCTCGGGCTTATTTTAACATCTCTCCTCATTGTGTGTGTGTTTGCGTGTGTAGCAGAGACAGCGCGCATCTGAGGCTTACATTAATGGGTTTATCCTTTAAACGTTACTTTTGCTACGTTTACGCCTTTCATTTACACACCACCATTTTTGACCCTCATAAGCGGATTCGTTCGCAAAAGCTGCAGACCCTGTTTTAGTTTGAGAACTCAAGACGTTGCGCTGCAGTGTAAATGAACGTAGATGGAGTCTTATGTAAACGAACAGCTCATGTTAATGTGACAGCGCATCATTTTCAAAGTAAAAATTATTTTTATTCAGGTAAATGGAGGTTTGCAACGGAGGTTTTGCCAAAAATAGTAAACATCTATACCAACCAGCTATTATAAACGCTATATCAGATTGTTTTATGTATCCTTATAGGTAATGTCTGTTTTATATTTATGTTTGAGTATTGTTAGGTTTGAATATTGTTGTAATGTTGTTGTTGTTTTGTTTAAATTTATTTAGCTTATTACGAAAGATAGACCGTAATTTTAAGGGAGAATTGTAATGGGTAAAACATTATTTTCGAGTTTAATTTAAGTTTTCTTGATTATTTAAAATGAATTTCGTTTCATATAATTTGTCTATTAATTTTAATCGATGTTTTGTTGATAAGTTTTGTGCATATAAATGAATAAAAACAAAAATCAACGTCATATTAATATTTAATTAGGGCTGGAATTTTTGGCCCGTGCAGGGCTCTAATGAGTTGTTACACAAGTAAGTATGGTGGCACAAAATAAAACGTGGCGATTTTTTAAACGGATAAAATCAGTCGGGCTCTAGTTTGGATCCTAAGGAATAAATGGAGCTAGGCTAAATGCTAA
Organism: Misgurnus anguillicaudatus; assembly: GCF_027580225.2. Classification (NCBI taxonomy): domain Eukaryota; kingdom Metazoa; phylum Chordata; class Actinopteri; order Cypriniformes; family Cobitidae; genus Misgurnus; species Misgurnus anguillicaudatus. Next base: position 32,594,221 of record NC_073348.2, read on the forward strand.
CACATTCACAATGCGCTGTGCAAAGATAAAGTGCATGCATTGAAAAGGGATGGGTATGTATTGATTTGTCTGGGTTGAGGTGGGAACAGAGTGAAATGTTTAAAAACGGTGGTGTTTTCCTTTAATAGTTGATTTAAATGAACTTTTTCAGTCAATATTAAAGAAATCAAGGTTGTATTTTCACAGAATTTTCTTCTGACATTATGTATATAATTGTAAATCACAAAAAAAGTTTAGATGGGTTTTTCACAGAGAGGGTCACACAGGGGCGACACTAAGGGGGACTGAGGTAGGGCAATTCTAAGCGCCCATGCACTATTGGGGCCCCCAAATATCATTTTTATTAGTAGTAACATGGGTGTGGTAGAGGGCCCAATATCATATTATTTCTAAGGGCCCAAAATTGCCAGTGACGCACCTGGGGTCACATATGCCCTATACCATTCTTAAAGTGCTGGTTCACCCTAAAATTAAAAATGTGATTATTCATGTTTTTTCCAAATCAGTATGAGTTAATTTTTTTGTTGTTGAACACAAAAAAGACATTTTGATAAATGATGGGAAGCACACAGTTGACGGTACCCATTGACATCCATAGTAGGAAAAACAAATACTGATTTAGAATAGAGGTTTAGAACAACAGTAAATAATGAGTAAATCATTTTCATTTTTTTGGGTGAACTATCCCTTTAAAGACAAAGTTGTTGAAGCCGATGGTGTAGTGGGCAGCGCTCCAACATTTGGTGCTTTTGCACTTTCGGCACCCCGAGTTCAATTCCCGCCCGGCTCGTGGTCATTTGCAGATCCCATACCCCTCTCTTCTCCCTGTACTTTCATGTCCTCTCCTCACTCACTGTTAAAATAAAAAGGCAAAATTGCAAAAAAAAGACAAAGTATTCCTGTTATTTAAATGGTAGCGCATTACATTGAAATTGCACTACATTATCAACAGGGGATGCCAATTTGGTTCCATTATTAAGTGTCAACATTTTTTTTTTTTTACTAAACAATGTTTTTTCTTTTCAAAATAGGCAAACGATAAAGAACCACAATTCATGTATTATGTTTTTAATTTGCTACGCCTTAAGCTGCAAGCATTTCTGATATGTTTACAATGTTCCATTATTCTGTCGCAATTGTGATCGAAATCAATTTTGACAGAGGCTACAGTATCTGTATTGTTGCTTTCTCACTCGTGACTGAACTTGGTTTCACATTACGTAGTTCACAACGTCAGAGCTTCTTCGTCGAATCAGTGATATAATCGCTTGTCCAGGTTTATTTTTAGCAACCTGTGTTGATGGAATGTTGACACTACATGGAATGTTGACAGTACGTTTTTGTCCCATGCAGGACTTTTCATCTTTATCTTTCACTGTGCAATGAAAGAAAATGTCAGACGACAATGGAGAGCATACCTGTGTTGCGGAAAACTAAGGCTACCAGAACATTCAGGTATGATGGCTTCGTATGCTCGTGCGGATGTGTGACTGACTTGGCTTTTGTGATATGTTTACCAAACTTACCACCACACTGCTTTATTTTGCACGACAGATTGGAGTCACACACAAACTCAGAAGATTAAAAAAACTACCAAGAAAAGACCTTCCTCAGCCCAGTCCAACAACTCCAGCTCGTCTTTCCTAAACAATGACAGCGTTGCTGATGCGCATATGGGCATTGGTGAGTATTACCTGCTAAACTGGCTTTACTTCTGTGTTTTGACTGCATACTATGTGTTTATTAACGGAAATTCCCATACGGCAGGTGATGCTAAATAAAACTTTATTGATAGTACAGCCTTCTCCTATGCCCTAAAAGTACTGATTTCATTATGAGAAAGTATGGACATTTGATTACTTTAGCAGAGATGGGACATACTAAATCTAATTTTGACTACTGTTTAGTACTGTTTAGGCCTTTCTCAATCGGAAGGCTGCGGCCTCCAGAGGTCGCATATGCAGGTTGCATACGTCATCAAACCTGGTTTATTTAAGTTAACTGACCATTACATTGGCAAGACATAAGCATATTACAACAATTTATGATTAACTAAGAATAATAGTCAACTTTATAATTGTTAATATTCTGAAATAAGATGGTGTAAGCAGCCTACAAATGCAACCTCCGGAGGCTGCAGCCTTCCAAATGAGAAAGGCCCCGCCCATTTTCCTGTTTGACTCAATCACTGACACACAAATCAAGGTGTCACTTCCCTTTTTAAAAGCATTGAATAACCAAACTTTTTAAAATAAAGAACACTTTATATCAACGTAAGAAAATATAACTAAAATAACAGAAATCGGCATTTGGAAAATTTATTTGTAATTTGATTTTTAAGTTTGATTCATGTTTTATTCGTCTATTCTACATGGAGAGCGCAGGGTTTATGACCTATACTGCAGCCAGCCACTAGGGGGCGATCAAAATGTTTGGGCTTCATCTGTCAGGACACTGGGCCTTTCTCAATGTCAAGAATACTTCCTTGGCAGGACTAGTCTTTCTAAGTCACTTCCTTCAGAGGCTAGGCGAGGCTCCTCGTTAGCATCGGATAACACGTAAATGGAACAGGCTAGCAAGTGCATGTCATTGCGTCATTACGTCAGTAAAAGGTGTGCTTTTGGCGCTGCGCGCATAGGATTGCCTGTATATGGGAAATTTTTCGAATGAAGGACTCAGTCCTTGGTGGAAATTCCGAGGATCCTTGACATTGGAACAGTCCTTTGACGGATGTCGATGATGTAGCATCCTCGAATTTCTGGCTTCCCAGGATCCTTCCTTGACATTGAGAAACGCTCATTGTGTGGCCTGGTACAATCCATGCCCACTTCCTGATTCATTGCTTAAAAGGGACTTTTTCCATGTTTAAATGCTAGAATTGGATCCCCAGTGCTTTTATCAACCAAGAAAATGTGTAAAAGAACGACCAAGTAACTTAGTTTTGGTAAAACATCTCTGCAAGCATGTAGAAAAATAGGTCATTGAAATCTGGCTCCCCTTGTGATGTCAGAAGGGGAAAATATCGCCCCTTAATCTGCACTATCCAACCACTGCACTGCCATTTAGTGCAGAGATCAACTCATTTGCATTTAAAAGGACCCATAAACGTCACATTTTTGGCTCACATCTATAAAATTGGCAATTTTAATTTGCTATAATAAATTGTCTATGGTATTTTGACAGTCCCTCCAGAAAAACGTGATTATGCGATTGCATGATTCAATGCATCATCAGCCAAAGTCGTTTATGCGGGGGATGCATTTTTTCCAAATACGCTGCACTTTCGCAGCATAAATTGCAGATTTCCGTTTGCAAAATATGCGGGGCTTGCATGATTTCATAATAATCCCCGCATTTTCGTTGCAAAACTCATATATACATATATCTTAGCAGAAAGTTGAAAAATGTTGCATTTACCTCACCCAAGCGCAGCCATGTCCTCTGTTGCCATGGGAACGTTATTATGTGATATATATGACGTGAACAACATTAAAAAGCTGCAAACAGTTTTTGCAAGTTCCCGCAATTTCAACGCATAAAATTGCATAAAATTGCATACAATTCCAAAGCATTTTTTTAAGGAAACGTGCTGCAAGATCAACGATTTTTGCCATCAACAATCACAAAAAAACTGTGAAATGACCCCTTTAAGAAGATTTACGGGGTAACAAAAACACAAATTGGTTCAGATAGCCTGATCCACAAAAAAACATTCACAACAACACCTTGATGTTCATTCAGAAAGTAAAACGGTTTAAGATTTAAAAACAACGGGTGTCTTATTTCAAACAAGAAGTGAATAAATGTTTAAGTTATTGTAAGTATTAAATTTGCATTAACCTGTTTGTCTATCTACAACTCTAGGTAACCCATATGATGATACGATAATAACAGCGTCTGAAGAGAACCCCTCAGATGTGGTATTGAACGAGATCAGTAACAAGCACCTGAGGAAAAGATCATATTGAACACACTGATAGTAGCCACAATCACTCTTACCTGCACAGGTGTGCAAAGTGTGTATGAAGTATGGTCTGATACTGTTGCATATTGCATTTTACCTTTACATAAAGTATTGTGTGTTGTAGTATATTCAACAAAAAGCATTTATATTTATACTTCAAGGGGTGGTTTCCTATACAGGGATTAAACGAATCCTAGACTAAAATAAATGTAAGAGCTGTCCAAACTGAAAACTGACATATCTTAAAATACATCAGTGCCCTTTATTTTGCCTTAAAGTAATCTTTTTTTTAGCAAGGCATGTTTGTTAAAACTAATGAAACTAATGTCTAGTCCTGGCTTACGCTAAACCCTGTCTGGGAAACCACCTTCGAATGAAGCACTTTAATCTGCGGATTTAAATATGGCACTTGTCACTGCAACAAAAAACTTTGACAGACATATTATTAATATAGGAAACAACAAGACACCAAAACACATGCGATGGTTTAGGGCTGTAACCATTATCTTACTGTGTATAAAATGAAATGATTGAGTCTGGAATACTCAAAGCACTTAAATCAAACGTGTTGTCTTATTTTATTTTTGTATATTTTAAAAGTTTTTATCATGAGTGTGACAAATAAAAAAAAAGGAAAAGTTGTGGAGGGTCTGATCAATGTGAATAGATTTATTTTTTGACTGAAATCTTGTATTTTGTATTTTATATTAACTACAAACACATGCATAAACTTATGGGAAAAAGTGATTGGTTGGTTATCCTGTATAAATTGCCAGTTTTTATGATGTAAGTTTTGTCTCGGCTCTATGACCTATAAAGATGTAGGGTATATATGGATTACATAATAACCATCACATGAAGAGTGTCAAGCAAAGTCTGATCCTAAAAGTACTTCATGCTTTCCTTGAACAACATTCCTTTAAATCCAAGAATTCAGAGACCTCTTTAGAAGAATGATGACATCCACTTTCCATTTGGACATTTTTCATGAATCGCTCTGACAGAAAATCAGCATTGTCCACTTCATGATGTCACTTGTGCTTATTACCCGAGCTTAAGTGTTTAATTGCCACAGTCCCAAAGTTTAGTAGTAGTTAGTAGACTTATCCTATTAGTCTACAATTAATGATCAGGAAAACCAATCAGGAGTAGATACACCAGTATATGATGTTGAAGAGAAGATATGCAACTGGAAAGAGTATTCTTGAGTATGAGTCGATCATGTAGCTGTTGCTCATGATAAATTTGATGTTTTTGCCGACTGAACGTTTTCTCCTCCAGAGTCTGGTACCCTCAGTGGGCGGCGGCTCGGTAGAGGAAGCTGTGGGTGGGATCGTACGTGTCGTACTGGGTGTGGTCGGAAATTCAGGGAATGGTGAAACATCGATATCATCATGAAAACAGCCGTCGTATGCCATAGCCTGGGTTGCGTCATAGGAAACTGGGAGCTTGTGTAAAAGAAAGTAAATCAGTCATTTTTCTTAAATGAGTACAAAGCAATACATAATATAAAGTTTATAACCCAGTTTTGTTTTGCATAATTGTATTTCAAAGAAGAAAAAAAGTCAGCGTAAGCTGGTGTTAGCTGGTCTTCCAGCCTGGTTTGAGCTGGTTAAGAAGGGATAAAAGGGGAAAAAACTGCTGACCCACCGGCTCGACCAGGCTGAAAGCTTGGCTAAGCTGGTCTTTTCTGGTTTAAGATGGAAGTAGCTGGTTTTACCTTTTCCTCCCAGCGTGGCAAAGCTGCCCTGCTGAAAAAACCAGCATACCAGCAAGACCAGCATATGTTGTGTTTTGGTGCTGGTTTGCTAGTGAACACCAGCTAAACCAGCATCAAACCAGCATCAGCACCAGCATTAGCACCAGCTAAACCAGCACCAAACCAGCTTTAGCACCAGCTAAACCAGCATTAGCACCAGCATCCCATGCTGGTCATACCAGCATATGTTGTGTTTTTGTGCTGGTATGCTGGTGACCACCAGCTAAACCAGCATAGACCAGCATAATTCCCAAGCTGGTCTCCCAGACGGACCAGCTAAATAGTGGCCTAAACCCTTCTAAAACCAGCCTGCTAAACCAGCTTTACCAGCTAAAAACAGCCAACCAGCTAAGGCTGGTTTTAGCTGGTCTTTTCAGTAGGGATTTCTATATTTTCCAGCCCTTTTAACAATATTTGATATTTTTTACTTTTTTATTTTGATAGATTTCTCCTTAGCAAAAAATAAGTAAATAAAACTAGTGCATTCCCTACGGAAAATCCAGCTAAAACCAGCTCATGCTGCGTCTCCCAGCTTGGTTTTAGCTGGTTTTGCTGGTGTAGCAAGCTGGTCTAGCTGTGTTTTGGTCACTTTTTACACCAGCTTTGAGGACCACCTTAAACCAGCTTCTGCCACCTTAAATCAGCTAAAACCAGCTACCAGCTTATGCTGGTCTTAGTTGGATTTTTCAGTAGGGTTGTCATATAGCTACAGATGATACACAGATGAAGTATCTGGATTTTGCAAAAAGTAATAATACATTTGATGTTGACTTCATTTAAGTCATTAAAGGGACATATGTCTCACTCTTACCACAATTTACCATGGTAACCATATCTGCCAAAATACAACCCTACGGAAACCATAAGCTGGTTTAAATAGTTTAAAGTGGCATTAGCTGGTTTAAGGTGGTCCTTCCATCCTGGTAAAGCTGGTGGGTCAACTGGTCTTCCTGAATAGCTAAGTCCAGCTAAACCAGCTTAAAAGTGACCAAAACATTGCTAGACCAGCTTGCTACACCAGCAAAAAAGTTTATGCTGGTTTTAGCTGGATTCTTCAGTGGGGTAGTTGTATTTTAATTAGAGCTGGTCATAGATTAATCTAGATTAATCTCATACAAAATAAAATAATTTTTTTGCATAACATATGGGTTTGTGCGGTGTGTTATTATTATGTATGTATATATAAATACACACACATTCATGGATGTATTTAAGAAACATTTACATGTGTATATATATTTATGTATATTTTTACATATTCTAAATTATATATAAATAAATAAAACGATATTTAAAAAATGTATATGTATGTATGTCTGTGTGTTTAAATATACATAATATTTACACACATCAAAACTTATATATTATGCAAAAAATTACTTTTATTTTGTATGAGATTAATCTAGATTAATATATGCCCAGTCCTAATTTTAATACTAAATGTACAGTTTTATTGTAATGATGACAAAAGTAGTTAAGCGCAATGACTCCCTAAAGCCGTTAGGGCGCGACATAGCCTTAGCCTGAATGTTCAGTCTTGGTTAACGGAGGAAACATTTGTCATGTATGGTTAGTAAGTCAGCAGTTCTCCTCAAGAAATGACCTTAAACCCACAGCATGACCCTGACCTTTCCTTTCTTCATCTTTTTCATCTCTTCCACCGTGGTGAAGTAGTTTACTGCAGCGTACTCGATGACTGACAGGAAAACAAAGAGGAAGCTGGCCCAGAGGTAAATGTCCACCGCTTTGACATAAGACACCTGAGGCATAGATGCTGATACGCCGGTTATTATTGTAGACATAGTCAACACAGTCGTGATTCCTGTAGTATGAGAACAAAACAGGCACAAGAAGGAAACAAGAGTTCATAAGAAAGTGTTTCAACAGATGTGGGATGTTAAGGAAGTTGAAAAGTTTCCAGAAAGTTTAATCTTAGCTTTCTCTAACGAGCAGAAAAACGGGTAACGTAGGTTCTAGCTTTGAGAAGTACATTGCACTGCAGTTATTATATGCCCCTTCTCTGACACTTTTCCTATGTATTTGTAATAGTGTTTATATAGTTCAAAGTTTGTCTCTGATGTCTTGCACTGTTTTGAGGTGTATGAAGATAAATGCCAGATCAAACAAACAGTAATACTGATAATAATACATTTTAGACTAAACATATTCTATATTTGATCCAACCGTTAAAAATTACCTCACTCATTGTAATCATGTTGTTTCGGTCATATTAATATTAATTTTCATTGTAATAATTTTCAAATAAAAGCATTCAAACTAAAAAAAACATGGTTAGGTTAAATAGGAACATTTTCTAGGTTAATTTAACCAACAGTTAGGTTTGTACATGTTACCCATGCATGGGTTGAAACAAAACATTTTCAAAGTCATGTTAGTACATGCAGCACATTTTTTTGTTTCTTTAAAACAACCAAAATGTCTTTACAGTGTACATTGCAACAAAAAAGTTTAGTTTTTCTCAAGAAAGCACACTGAATGCCACACACCTTGGGGGCGTGGGATGTGTGTGTGTGTTGGGGGGGGGGGTCTGTTAAAAAATAACAGTATTGTGATTCACCTCTATAGTCTTATTACAGCAAGTACTTGTGTTCTGTCGTCAATGTCTGAAGCAACAAAGGGTGGCCTTGAGTTTATTTTTTCCGGTCATATAATTACATTCTTTATAAATAGTCACTGTTCCTAGAGACCGTTAAAAGTAGAGAGGTTACAATTAAACCTACAAACAAGTTACAAACACACCTAAGCTATTGAAATATTTTTATATTATAAGTTCTGTTTAGAAATTCATACCATTTTGCTAAAATTAACACTTTAAAAAAAAAAAAAGAGCTAAAAGTTGCCATATAAACCTTAAGGGGGCGTGCACACCAAAGCTTTTACGCCCGCGGCCAACGTATGTTTTCATTTTTTTCCAATGGAAGCTCAGCGTTTTTAAAAAAAGCCAGCACCTAGTGTTTTTTTCATGCTGAAAGCCGAAGAGTTGAAAAATATTTAACTTTGGGTGAAAAGCTTTGTTCGTCAATGTCAGTTCTCACACAGCCATCCAATCACAGTGGAGTAGGGGCGGGACAAATACCACATCGTACAACTGATAAACAAAACAGAACAGCAACCACAGCACTCAGCTTAAGAAAGCTGGCGCTCAGCTGAAAAAACAGCTGGCATTCGGCATCCTCCAGGCGTTTTCAGCCGCGTTTAAAAGCTTTGGTGTGCATACTACGGTGTGATATTACGCACATTCCAGAAAATAGTCCCTTTGGTTATTTTCAATAGCAGGGGACTATTTTCGGGCAGTGCGTAATATCACTACGCCTGCTGCAGCCATGTTACATCAGCAAAGTCCTTGATTATTACGCCAGTTTGAGAGTATAGTTCCTAGCAACTTTTAATTTTCCGTCGGTCTTAGTGCACAATGTAACTACAGAAGAGTTAAGTTTTAAATAGGAAAAATATCAAAACTCTTTGGTTATTTTTTAGCGTGATGCTAATGGTCTAATCAGATTCAATGGATTGTGCTAAGCTAAGCTTAATTCCAAAACGGTAAGAATCAAATGTTTAACTCTAGGGGAGCTGTAAAATTAGCATATTTTCAAAAAAAGTGGAATTTCTCTTTAAAAGTGCAATGTGGGACTTTTAGCGGCATCTAGTGGTGAGACTGTGAATTGCAACCGACAGCTCCAAAGGTCACCCTCCCTTTCGAAACGCATAGTGAAGCTACGGTAGCTACCACAGGATAAACACATCATTGTCTGAGACAATGTATTGACAAAACACGATCTTTAGAGCAGTTTGTCCATTTCGGGATACTATCTTTCTAAAAATCCCACCACATTACTGTCTCGTTCCTTATACACTCAAAAGTGTTACCCAGAGAGACGCGAGCAGGTACAGCTCTCCTGTCAATCCAGAAAGAAACCCAAGAAAGCATGACCATAAGCATTGTGGGAAAATACGTCTGGAGCATGAAGAAGAAAATGTGTCTCCTGAGAATGAAGTTTATGTACAGCCTGTTATACCAGCCTGAGAGAGAAAACAGAGATTTGTCAGATCTTAAATTACCGGCATGTGAAAAAAGAAAGTACACCGTCTGTTATATCGTTGGTTTCACGTATCACAACATAATAAAAAAAAGAATCCGGTCTATAGCAGGTGTTAAATTACAGTAGGTTAATGCAACCTCAGATGAACAATAACACACAACATGCTGGGTCAAAATGCACATGCAAACCTGCTAAACACAGAGAATTGAAAATAACCCATCAGAGACTGATCGATGTACACTCTTAAAATTAAAATTGCTACATGATGCCTTAGAAGAACCATTTTTTTTAAAGAACATTTAACGTCCAAAGAACATTTCTGTGGTTCTTTATATTAAAAAAAGATTCTTTAGACTTTGAAAAGGTTCTTGGGGAGCCAAAAATGGTTCTTCTATGGTAAAACTATGAAGAAGCTTTTGTAGCACCTTTATTTTTAATTGTGTAGAATGAAGGGATTTCTCAGCCCATGGCACTGTAACTGTATACAGAAGGAAGTAGTGCACACATACCGGTGCTGCTGTAGAAGGCGAGCCCGTAGGAAGGGTGGAATTCTTCAACAAAAAACTGTGAGAGAGCAATCTCATCAGTCCTTAATGAATCGTTCCCATTCTTCCAATAGAGCATGAGGTCATTCTCATTGTACGCATCTTCAAGAGAGCAAAATAAGGGACGGGAGGTAAAGACAGCAAACTCTCTTTGAAGATACATGGGTAGCACACCTCAGAGAGAAGAACACAGAGCTTCCAAAAGCAGCTCCATCATCTCCTCCCTGAAGCTGAAGTCCATGCAGGGGCTACAGCTACAAGGTGCCATAGAAGAGCCATTTTTGGCTGTATGGTTCCATAAAGAACCTTTAACATCTGAAGAACCAAAAGGTTGTTCTGGAAAAAGGTTTCTTAAATTATAAAAAAGGTATGAAAGAAATTGTTATTTTAAGAACTTTTGACTGAGTGGTTCTTTGGGGGACCAAAAATGGTTCTTCTATGGCATTGTTTGCATCCGTCTCCATTGACTTTGTGTTGCGAGAGGCCGCCTCCTTGTCATTTCTGGCTTGTAACAAAAAACAGAACAATGACCAAAAGCTGCCGCGTGACAAGATGCACAGCCAACAAGCCCCCAAAAAACAAATATGTTTTTATAAGCTGTCTACTCCCCAAAAAACGAGCGTTTAAAGACACAAAAGTGGAAACAGGCAACTTTGCATAGTACTCCTATTAGTAGAACTGCGCCCACTAGAGGGAAACGTAGTCAGTGATCCACTTTTTTCTCCCTAAAAGCTGGGTTTTATGGCTCAACAGCTTATAAAAACTTATTTCTGGGTTTTTTGGCTTGTTAGCTGTACACGTTGTCACGCCGCTGCTTTTGGGCATTATTCAGTTTTTTGTTGTGGGCCGGAAATGACGGGGAGGCGGCCTCTTGCAGTGCAGGGTCAATGGAGACGGTTGGATTGTTTCCCTCCGGTGGGCGTGGTTTTCAAGTTAGCATAACTGCGCTCTGTCTCTATGGCGTAAATAATGAAGTAAGAATCAGTATGCTCAGAGCTTAAATGTGCAGTGTGTATTGTAGTGCGCATTGCAACCAACGGCTCAGTCCACCCCTCAATTTTGAAAATGCATATAAAAGCTACGATTGCTGCCAAAGGACAAAAAGTTGTCATCTGAGACAATGTAGTGACGAAAACATGCTCTGTAGAGCAATTTGTCCGTTTAGGGCTACTGTAGAAACATGGCGGCGCCAAATGGCGACTACCATGTAAGGGGACCCGCGGTGTATGTAGTCGTGTTTTACCCAAGTAAAGTCTGCTTCCAAGATGTTAAATAATATACGTTGATGAAAATATATTTTATGAGGGTGAAACACTGGCACGACAGGGCAAGTGAACATACTTTTTACTGCCCTGAGCGTCTTTCACGCTTGCCCCGGGCCACCGGGCAGTCCTTTATGTTGAGCCCTGCTCCACTTAAACATTTGATTTTTACCGTTTTGGAATCTATTCAGCTGATCTACGAGTCTAGCGCTTCCACCTTTAGCATAGCTTAGCATAATCCATTGAATCTGATTAGACCATTAGCTTTGCGCTCAAAAATAACCAAAGAGTTTGGATATTTTTCCTATTCAAAACTTGACCCTTCTGTAGTAACATTGTGTACTAAGAACGATCGGAAATTAAAAGTTGCGGTTTTCTAGGCAGATATGTCTAGGAACTATACTCTCATTCTGGCGTAATAATCAAGGACTTCGCTGCCATAAGATGGCTGCAGGAAAATAGTCCCCTGTTATTGAAGGTTACTAAGTGGCCTAAAAGTGGTACAGCAAGATCCGGATTCCAAAACAGTAAAAATCAAATATTTAACTCTAGGGGAGCTGGAAAATGTGCAGTATTGGTTGTAAACCAGCTTACATACTTTGCAATATCTCTGAAACAGAAGTACAGACGAATATAGAAATGTTCAAAAAGGGTTTGAGTGTAGACTAGTTCTTTCTTTTATTGTGTTTGCGTGCTAACAGACTCCTAGATTGTTATACTCACAACTCTCCAGCTCTAGAGAGCAGTTTTGTGTGTCTAGAGGAAACCTGCTGAAGTCCATCGAGCAAAGAGCCGTCACTGTGATTCTGTAAATCACAAATCATACTTCTGTGACACATTAAATTATCACTTATAAAAATAATAAACATGTGCCTTTAAAATCATGCAAGAATGTGGACATAACAAAGTTTAATTTCTGTAGCTCAGTCACAACCAAGGCCGCGTTATCCTAATGGGCAACATGGGCTGCAGCCCAGGGCCCCGAACACTAGGGGGCCTCCGAGACAATTCTATTTTGAGTTTTTAAAAACATTTTGATTGACGTAATTATGCGTAAGTGCTACCTAGAGCAGAGGCCCCCCAACCACTGGGTCGCAAGAATGTTCTGAAAAAAATTGTAAAATAGCTACGTAATAGCTTATGGGATATTTTGTCCTTTAAGAGCCGACTTCAAATAACATCGATCACATCGCCGTGGTCTCTCTCTCTCTCTCTCTCTCTCTCTCTCTCTCTCTCTCTCTCTCTCTCAGCGCATCGGCAATCACATTGCTGTCTTTAGAGTTTGAGTATACAGTAGGCCTACTTCTAAAATACAGAGGTATTATTTATGAATCGTTTGCAAATGTACCTCGCAAATCATGTATACGTGAAGAAGACGTTCAACCTTGTAACATCGCAAATGACTGAAAAGTAATTTCAGAATTATCCAGATCAAACCATGATCAAAATAAACTCTTTAACTGCAGTAGCTAATAATATTTTAACGGGTACACTTTTAACGTAGGTTTAGGAACCTAAACAGTCCTGTGTCAATCATCATTAAAATCATATCGTAAACGGAACTCTCTGTGGCTCATCGCGGCCGCAATTCTTCTGGCATCTCAATTTTCTTAGTTTAACTGTTGGATGGATACATGAATAGCCATCTTCTGTGGTAAGTCCTTACATTAAAAAATGTATATGCAAAAGTGAAGTTGTAAGATAAGGCAACATGCATGTTTATTCTGTTTCATGTTTATTTCGTTTCGTTTTAGCCCTTTTTATTTTTTTATTTCTGCACCCGTTGCAACTGCGAGCAGCAGAGCAACCTGCCTTCGCTTTTTAAAAATAGTATGTATTGATAATAAACGTTTAAACTAACATTGTGGTATGCTGAAAATATTTATTTTAAATAGTTGTTATTATAGGCAAGTGAAGTGTTGATTTGAGAGGCTCAATTAATCATACATGTCGTCAACTTGCTGTCGGCCGCTAACCACTAGTTATCATAAAAAACTTTAACAAACAAAAACTGCTCTAAAATGTAAATAAAAAAGAAATATAACTATTTTGCAATTTAAACAAAACTGAACTGCTTTAATTGCTGTAAGAGTACAGCTGTACAAGCTGTGTAAGCAGTTATTTTTTTGCTATTTCTGCGGATTTCTTTTGCAAAATCTATGCGGAATTTTGCAGAATGTTTTAAAATGTTTTAAAACGATCCGAGAGAATGTGCGCTGTGAATATTACAAAAAAATAAAATATTTTATAACATATTATACATTTTATTAAAGGATTACCCTGAATTAAACTAGACCAACATGAACCAACAGATAATGGATAATGTGCTTTCACGACCATATAGAGTTTTATATAATATACATATATTACTGTCTACAGTGTAACAGTAAAAAGAAAAGGCTTCTCATAATAAATGTAGCGTATATAGCAAGATAATTTCATCAGTTTAACAACACAATGTATATATATTTATCTTGTAAACGGATTTAAAATAATAAATAATTGTCGCGTCACGTAGCAAGAGAGACGATAGAGATCTCATTAACTTCTCCGCAGTAAGTTTTATTTCAAATTCAAGTTTTACATATTAAATAGACTATTAAAAAGTTTGTGCTGCTCTCATAAAAACCTCACTGCAGACAGCACAGACTTCTACTCACAAACATACGCGATACAGTAACTATATCTGCGGAAACAGATTCCTAATGGGGAGAATTAAAAAGTTCGGACTCGGGCTGAGAATTCTGGGCTCTACTATTTTTGCGTCAACTTGATTTTAATAATTTAATTGAGGAATTATATTTAAAGAAGAACAGACAGAAGCACTTTTAGTTGTGAGTTGCATTTAATAAATGTTATTTTCTGGGCTGTTTCTGATTGTAAAATTATTACTTGATAATATTGTTTAATCTATTTAAATAATTTCAGCCTACTTTTGCGTCCACTTGATTTTAATAATTTAATTGAGGAATTATATTTAAAGAAGAACAGACAGAAGCACTTTTAGTTGTGAGTTGCATTTAATAAATGTTATTTTCTGGGCTGTTTCTGATTGTAAAATTATTACTTGATAATATTGTTTAATTTATTTAAATAATTTCAGCCTACTTTTGCGTCCACTTGATTTTAATAATTTAATTGAGAAATTATATTTAAAGAAGAACAGTAAGAAGCACTTTTTGTTGTAAGTTTTATTAAATAAATGTTATTTTCTGGGCTATTTCTGACTGTAAAATTATTTTATAATATTGTTTAATTTATTTAAATAATTTTAGCCATTTAATGTTGCACATGCGCTGTAAAAAACACTGGATTTACTAAAAAATATAGACAGTGCATCGTTTTTGCATCCCCTTTTTTTAGTAAGTTTTACTAAAAAAATTTAAGCAATGGGGCACTTAGTAAATCCAGCCTTTATTTTTTTCAGTGTATATTGGGGGGGCCTCAAACCAGCGTTAGCCCAGGGCCTTACAAAGGCTTAACCCGGCACTGGTCACACCTGTAAAGGTAAGCAAGTCTACACTTGCAGTATGTGCCAATATTTCTTAGAAATAATTCCTGGCCAACAGTATAAGTGTTAATAAAAACCACGCCTCATCTGTCATGTCATGTAAACATAAACGGGATTTGTCAGTATTATTTTAAAAGGATGATCCAACAATGAAAAACAGTAAAGTATATGGCGTTTTTTATTGTCCCTTGTGTAGTTCCAAACATTTATGACTTTTTTCATTCCTTTTTATCTTTCCAAGAATCGTTGTGCAAGCTTTAATATGATTTTACATTATAAAGGTGCTTTATGATACCATACAGTAGTAGAATCATTTTTGGATAAATGGTTTCATAAGGAACCTTTAACATCTAAAGCAGTGGTTTTCAAACTGAGGGCCGGGGTTCCCAGGGGGGCCGCGAGATAGTACCAGGGGGGCCCCAGTTTTATGAAATACATTAATTTATCGTGAATTCTGTGTAATTAAATCTAAAAAAATAAGGCTACTAACCAAAAGCACAATTTTTCATTAAAATGTAACAAATGTTCTTTGGGGGGCCGCAAAGGAATGCACCATACACAAGGGGGGCTGCAGGCTGAAAAAGTTTGGGAACCACTGATCTAAAGAACCTCCTTTCAAACCTTCTTTGTAGTTATTAAAGGGATAGCCCACCCAAAAATGAAAATTCTGTTATTACTCCTCCTATAATGTTATTCTAAACCTGTATGAGTTTCTTAATTCTGTTGAACACAAAATAAAATATTTTGATAAATGATGATAAGCAAACAGTAGACCAGTGCTCACCAACCCTGTTCCTGGAAATCTACCTTCCTGCAAACGTTAGATCCAACGCTGCTCCAGCAACTACCCCTATTTTTTAGGTAGCCATGCCGAGCTTGATTAGCAGGTTCCAGTTTGTTTGATTGGGGTTGGAGGTGAACTCTGCAGGAAAGTAGATTTTCAGGAACAGGGTTGGTGACCACGGCACTAAAGTGTACCTATTGACTTCCATTGTATTTGTTATTCCTATTGTGGAAGTTAATGAGTAGAGTCTACTGTGTGCTTACCATCATTTATCAAAATATCTTCTTTCGTGTTCAACAGAATAAAGAAACTCATACAGGTTTAGAACAACATGAGGCTGAGTAAATAAGATCAGAAAAAGGTACAAAAGTTGTCATTGGGACGGTACCTTTTAAAAAGGTCGTAGTATGTACCATTTTGGTACAGATATGTACTTTTGAGGTACCAATATGTACCAATATGTACCAATGTATACCTTTGAGGTACCAGTATGCACATTTTTGGTACAAAAGGTACCGCCCCAGTGACAACTCCCCAAAGTACCCTCCAGTAAAAGGTTCTTGAATTAACCATTTCTTTTTTGCTTTTATATGGTCTACAGAACCTTTTTCCAGCACTTTTCATGAAACAGAAATTTTAATGTTTTTTTATGGAACCAAATGTGGTGTACAGGTTTGAAACAACTTAATATTTTTAATTTTATTCCTTTTAGAATGTCAAAAATCCCAAAAATGTTTATTTCAGAGTAATTACCTCCCTTTTAAAGCACACGTTTCAAATGCTTCACTGAAATAGCAAGAGTTTATGAAACATCTGGTTTGAAGAAAGCGGTTCTTGTGGTTACCTGACACTGTAAAGAATGTTCCCGTCTGGATAGACTCTGAGCATGATGTTTTCCATAGTGGTGTCATGAATGAAAGAACGCTTGGAGTGAACGAAAAAGACGTCAGGCACCCAGATCTTTTTTACAAGTCGAGCATCAAACGTTCGGCTTTTGTTGCTGCTGGAGGGGAAGGCTAGTCTGTCGTCCTGCCAGTAGTGTCTAAGATACAAGGTCATCGTGAAGTCCTACACAAAACATTAGTGAATGCATTAGCTAACATGAACTAACAATGAGCAATATAGTTTTTAGGATTTTTCATTATGAGACTAGAGCATCAAAACTTGAATGAAATTCCTTGCACTTAATTTTTTTTATTAATTTAATTAATTTGAAATTGCAATTAATTTCAACTTTCTTCACTAATGAGGAGTTGCTATAAATTATATAAATAAAGTTGAAATAACTTAAGCTAATTCAACTTTATTTTTTATCATTTATATCAACTCCTCACAGATGTGTTCAAACTTTTGACCTGTAGGGCACAAGCTATACACAATATGAACACATGTATAAGGCATTAATCAGCATATCGTCCCCTTGGAATTATAAGGTTCTATCTAACATTTTTGTCAAAATTGAGTTATTCACATATTCTTACTCTGTGACAACTTATTTACATTATGTGATGTTTTATTTTAAGTTTTGTACATTTTGGGACGTTTTATTAAAAAAACAAAAAGGTTCTATCTACAAAATCGAACTCTAAGTTGGCTTTATAAGGTTCTATCTGCGTGAGCTAATCAGCACTTCGAATGCACAGAAGGGGACCAATCAAGATCAACTTTATGGGGTGGTTTCTCAGACAGAGATTAGTTTAAGCCAGAACTAGAACTTAGTTTCATTAGAAAATATTTAACAAACATGCCTTACTAAAAGTATTACTTGTGTGCATTTTGAGGCTAAAGGGCACTGGTGTATTTTAAGATATGTCAGTGCAAGTTGTTTTCAGTTTTGACAGCTCTTACATTTATTTTATTCTAGGACTAGTCTAATCCCTGTCCGTGAAACTGTCCCTATATGTCGTGTTGCCGGCTTTGTCCTTGACGACAGGAAGAATCACAGACACACAATATCTGTGAGGATTATGCAACGCAACGCAAAGTTTTTAAGAAACCTTAAGATCGACAGCCGAATTTTAGGCAAGTTCACCCTACTGTAAAATCCAGCTTAAGCTGGTGAGATGGTTTTAGCTGGTCTCCCAGCTTGGTTTTTGCTGGTATAGCAAGCTGGTCTAGCTGTGTTTTGGTCACTTTTTAAGCTGGTCTAGCTGTGTTTTGGTCATTTTTTAAGCTGGTCTAGCTGTGTTTTGGTCATTTTTTAAGCTGGTCTAGCTGTGTTTTGGTTACTTTTTAAGCTGGTCTAGCTGTGTTTTGGTCATTTTTTTAAGCTGGTCTAGCTGTGTTTTGGTTACTTTTTAAGCTGGTCTAGCTGTGTTTTGGTCATTTTTTTAAGCTGGTCTAGCTGTGTTTTGGTTACTTTTTAAGCTGGTCTAGCTGTGTTTTGGTCACTTTTAAAGCTGGTCTAGCTGTGTTTTGGTCACTTTTTAAGCTGGTCTAGCTGTGTTTTGGTCACTTTTAAAGCTGGTCTAGCTGTGTTTTGGTTACTTTTTAAGCTGGTCTAGCTGTGTTTTGGTCACTTTTAAAGCTGGTCTAGCTGTGTTTTGGTCACTTTTAAAGCTGGTCTAGCTGTGTTTTGGTCACTTTTTAAGCTGGTCTAGCTGTGTTTTGGTCACTTTTAAAACTGGTCTAGCTGTGTTTTGGGCACTTTTTAAGCTGGTCTAGCTGTGTTTTGGTTACTTTTTAAGCTGGTCTAGCTGTGTTTTGGTCACTTTTAAAGCTGGTCTAGCTGTGTTTTGGTCACTTTTTAAGCTGGTCTAGCTGTGTTTTGGTCACTTTTAAAGCTGGTCTAGCTGTGTTTTGGGCACTTTTTAAGCTGGTCTAGCTGTGTTTTGGTCATTTTTTAAGCTGGTCTAGCTGTGTTTCGGTCACTTTTTAAGCTGGTCTAGCTGTGTTTTGGTCACGTTTTAAGTTGGTCTAGCTGGACTTATCTGGTCATGCTGGAAGATCAGCTGACCCACGAGCTTGACCAGCTTTGCCAGGCTGGTTGGACCAGCTTGCACCAGCTACTGCCACCTTAAGCCAGCTGGAACCAGCTACCAGCTTATGCTGGTCTTTGCTGGATTTTTCAGTAGGGGCAGTCTTTTTTTAGGTCTTGCTGAGGAGATTGTTTTCATAGTTAGACACCACATTAGCCAGCAGTGCTAGCTTCTTAGTTCCTGATATTAAGAGGCACGCACTAAGATAAAAAATACAGAAAAAACGAACTAACCTATCCTAGCCAAAAAAGTGTGTTTACAGTAAGTTATGATTGTTATGTCAAAATGTAAACATGTGAAAAATTGTTAAAGCAGTTACCTCAGTATTAAAATGATTTCAGAATGATTGTAGCCTGTAGCTGCTCAATCCTACTGAAAAATCCAGCAAAGACCAGCATAAGCTGGTAGCTGGTTTTAGCTGGTTTAAGGTGGCAGTAGCTAAGTCCAGCTAGACCAGCTTAAAAAGTGACCAAAACACAGCTAGACCAGCTTACTACACCAGCAATACCTGCTAAAACCAAGTTTTGAGACCAGCTCAAACCAGCTCACCAGCTTATGCTGGTCTTAGGTGGATTTTTCAGTAGGGAATGGTATAACATGCTAAAACAAAATTGTCTATTTTGTAATGAACCCGACATATACAGGAGGATGGTAGAGAAACTGCGGCAGAAGAGGGAAGAAGCAATGTTGTAAAAGAGCAATGTAAAATCAGACTTTTAGAGATAAAAGTGCTAAAAATAAAAATATTAAATGCCATAGAAAGGATTAAAATGTTACTTTCTAACACATGTTTAAAAATTGTTACAACATTAATTTTATATTTAATGTTTAAATAATGTTTTGGCAGATAGAACCTTATAATTCTAAGCGAAAAGTGTTGTTTTAGAATTAGAAGGTTCTATCTGCATTTGACCCCTTCCAAAAATCCACATTTAGAAATTTGATAGGATTTTGATATTGTATATTTAGAATGCATTTAGGGTCCCTGTTATTTTCATGTTTGAAAGAAACTTCTTCCCCATGTAAGTTTTGCTATATGTAATGCAAAAACTTTGAAGCTCAATATCTCAAAACTGCTCAGAACGCAGATAGAACCTTATAATTCCAAGGGGACGATATGCCTTTGTAGTTTGACAGCTTTGACCTTTGATCTCTGGCTCGATTGTAAATTCAATCTGTTTAAATGGTTGAGGATTTGGACTTGATATACATCATTGGGAGCTAAGGTGGTGCCGAGCTCACCGATGAGGTAAAGGTTAACAGTAATTTATAAAAGAGCATATGCTTACCATATTAACCTCTGAAATGCTGTCGATACTCTCTACCTGCACATCAATGCCCACTGGGATAGCCGAGCCTAAGTCGAATACAACGTCACAAATTATAAAAAGAAACAGAAATGTAAAAAGACTCATAGGAAAATACCAAAAGCTGTTTTTATAGATAGCACTGAGATTCAACGGCGAGATTCAAAATTATGTCATGTCCCCTGTTTTTTTTGTGAATTGTTCCTACCATTGAACGCCTGTCTAAAAATTGCACGCACAGCAATCAATGTGAACTATAACTTCTTAACAATGCGCTAAATGATGCTTGTCTGAACCCATTCACTGCCTGAACTTTCAATCAAATTCCTACTATATACAAATCGGGGCAAAGGCAAACCGCAACAAAACAAGAACCTGCCGTTACCTGCTTTCCCATCTCAGAAATATCAACTGTGTTTATCGACTGTCAAGTCCGTTTGCTTCTCAGGGATAACAAACCACGTCTTAGCTCCTAAGACCCATTAGTAGAAGTTATGATCTAATGAGGGAGTAAATATTTTGGAGAGAACGAGAGTGTGAAACTTGCATGTCATAACAGAATGACTGATGTTTAAATATCATGTTGTTTATGGAGATATGCTACTATTAAACCTTATTTCTGCTTAGAGGTCCAGCACGGTTGAATCTTGTTAAAAAAAGCAATACAGCTCAAGGTAAAGGGTCTGATAGGAGCTGTGTCCCAGTTTACCTACTGTACTTGTGCACTAAAACTATGGTGATGGAGAAAGTATATGCATTTAGTGTGTATCAAAAGAGTATGCAAGTATGCAAAATACAACTACACTCTTAGAAAAAAGGGTACAAGAAGGTACAAGAGTTGTCACTGGGCCGTGAACCTTTTTAAAAAGTACACTTTTGTACCTGAAAGGTGCATATTGGTACCTCAAACATTGGTATAAACTGGTATGTTGGTCTATACTGGTTTCTCAAAGGTACATCAAAATGATACCTTTTTAAAAGGTACCGCTCTAGTTACAAATTTTGTACTTTTTTTAGTCAGTATTTCACAGTTCACATCACTGAACATCTTCCTCCCTTGATAAGTTGTTGGTATTATCAGCCGAGTATGCATAATGCAGATCTGCACTTGTTTTTTCACTAAAAATAGTAGACCACCCGGGTACATTAGGTATACTCAGGGGATCTAACTTTGAATACTATTTATTATGGACGGTATACCAATTTGGGATGCAGCTTTAGATGTTAGTTTGAATGTTTGTCATATTTTTTAATTTAATCCTGCATAGCTCAGTGGTAGAGCTTTGCACTAGCGAAAAAGTTCATGGTTTTGAACCCAGAGAACAAACATAAGATTTTGTTTTATAAAAGCATCTGCCAAATGCATAAATGTAATTATTTATATACAAGTGCATTATTTTGACTTAAATTTTCAAGTAATAAAGTAAACAAAAACAGCTCAAATGAAGCCAATGCTTTATACAGTATATTTTAAGTGTTACTATAGCTGACTCGTGAGATGGCGTTTAAGTGCCACTTAATAACTGAATTTACTGAATAAGTCAAATGTATGAGAATAAAGTCAAAATTACAAGAATAAAGTTGAAACATTTCAAGAATAAAGTCAAAATTACGAGAATAAAGTCAAAACGTTTTGAGAATAAAGTGAAAATTACGATAATAAAGTGAAAATTACGATAATAAAGTGAAAATTACGAGAATAAAGTAAAAATTACGAGAATAAAGTTGAAGACTCGAAACATTGTGAGAATAAAGTGAAAATTACGAGAATAAAGTAAAAATTACGAGAATAAAGTCAAAGATTTCAAGAATAAAGTCAAAATTACGAGAAAAAAAACTAAACGTTTTGAGAATAAAATAAAACATTTTGAGAATAAAGTCAAAATTATGAGAATAAAGTCACAATTATAGGAATAAAGTCGAAACATTTCAAGAATAAAGTCAAAATTACGAGAATAAAATCAAAACGTTTTGAGAATAAAGTCGAAACGTTTCGAGAATAAAGTCGAAACGTTTCGAGAATAAAGTCGAAACGTTTCGAGAATAAAGTCGAAACGTTTTGAGAATAAAGTCAAAATTACGAGAATAAAGTCAAAGCATTTCAAGAATAAAGTCAAAATTACGAGAATAAAGTCGAAACGTTTCGAGAATAAAGTCGAAACGTTTCGAGAATAAAGTCGAAACGTTTCGAGAATAAAGTCGAAACGTTTTGAGAATAAAGTCAAAATTACGAGAATAAAGTCAAAACATTTCAAGAATAAAGTCAAAATTACGAGAATAAAATCAAAACGTTTTGAGAATAAAATCAAAACGTTTTGAGAATAAAGTCAAAATTATAAGAAAAAAGTCAAAATTACGAGAATAAAGTCAAAGCATTTCAAGAATAAAGTCAAAATTACGAGAATAAAGTCGAAACGTTTCGAGAATAAAGTCGAAACGTTTCGAGAATAAAGTCGAAACGTTTCGAGAATAAAGTCGAAACGTTTTGAGAATAAAGTCAAAATTACGAGAATAAAGTCAAAACATTTCAAGAATAAAGTCAAAATTACGAGAATAAAATCAAAACGTTTTGAAAATAAAATCAAAACGTTTTGAGAATAAAGTCAAAATTATGAGAATAAAGTCAAAATTACGAGAATAAAGTCAAAGCATTTCAAGAATAAAGTCAAAATTACGAGAATAAAGTCAAAACGTTTTGAGAATAAAGTCAAAACGTTTTGAGAATAAAGTCAAAACGTTTTGAGAATAAAGTCAAAACGTTTTGAGAATAAAGTCAAAACATTTTGAGAATAAAGTCAAAATTACAAGAAAAAAGTCGACACATTTTGTGAATAAAGTCAAAATTATGAAAAAAGTCTAACATTTCCAGAATAAAGTCAAAATTAGGGGACCGGGAGCCTTGCAAACGAATCACCATCCACACACTTTTGTTATCTATTAAGAAGTAGATTTTGTACTTCTGAAACTCCTTGCAGTGTTTACGCATTTGGAAAAATGTATAGTGATCGTGCTGCCTCTGAAAACTATGACGTTGTCGTTAAAAACCGCATACATGCGCACTTACAGTCACGTTGTGTAGGGTAGCTTATACACAAGTAACCAGGAGATAACATTGAACCAAGTTTGTGTATGGGTGTGTGAACTCTAGTTTGTTCTCTAAATATTTCGACTTTATTCTCATAATTTTTACTTTATTCTCAAAAGTTTTGACTTTATTCTCATAATAGTGACTTTATTCTCTAAATTATATTTATAATTTTTTTCTAGTTGGCACTAAAACGCCGACGTAGACTCATGACTGATGTACAAACAGAATAAAGTGAATACGTTTTCTGCAGACAACTTTATTACTGTGCACATGACTGTGACGCATGATAATCCTGGTGCTGTTTTCAGAGAAGCACCAGTGCCAGTGGCATTGCACTATAATCTGGACTATAATAAAATGAAACTCTCTCAGTGTTTTTGTGCAGGGATTAGCCTCACATTTACAATCACACACTCTCTAAAATGGCTCTAACATGAGTACCATGCCACTATGTTGTTTGGACCATAGTAGAACAATGCCATTCTTAAAATAATCTACCTCGGAGTAATGTAAATACTGTACAGAGAATGATGTCATTCATTTATCAGTAATACCACTCAATAACATTGTCTATCAAAGTACAAATTGATATATCTAAAATAATCACTGTATGATGACGAAAATATTTTACTAACGGTAAAAACTACCTTGAATATATTTGCAAGTCGATTTGGATTGACACAGCTGCCAGATGTAAATAAAGAGGTATAGGTGTTTGCAAGTGTAGTGTACTATTACATTTATCCTTAAATATACAAAACTGAAACATTACTGAATAAAAAAATACAACATTCATTCTTTATGTCTCACAGACAGGGTCACATTTTCTAAAATCAGCACCCTTCAGCTATCCTGTAAGATTCAGTCACATTCAAAAGGCATTCTCAGAGACCGACTGAGGTTATAATCCAGATTACTATGTACAAAAACACAGCTGTCCTCTGTGTATTGTCTGTTTGGCACTACTACAATCTGGGTCAGAGTATTTATTTATTTATTTATTTGAGGACTGATCTGGACGCATTACATATGACACTCTAACCTACATTTTTTAAAGATCTCATGCCAGAATCCTGATCTGTTCAGTTCCCTCACTGTGATTTTTAAATCTCCTGATCTTAAGTTCATTCAATATGACAGAGGCAGAACATAGTGCCTAGCCATAAACTGATATATCTCAATAGAAATACTGTTAAATAACAGCAGCAAACATGTTTTTATACGATGTAAGCTGCTTAAAATGCATGAGAAAACAAAAGATTGTCATCTAACAGTGATCATAAGTAATGACCATTTAATCAATATGATCAGTATGTATGATCAATGTTTAATGCTATCTGAACATTGTTTTGTGTATTATAGATCAAATAATCAAATTAAATGATCTGAAATGGTCTGTGTAAACATTTCTGACAAAAAATGACCAATTGCGCCAGCTTTCCTCTATTCCCGGTGAAATATTTTATTATCTGTTCATTCAACCACAAACGCAATTAAATAGCACATAATGTTCATTACTGTATAAATGCAATACGATCTGACATTCATCTGCAATGAGATCACACAGTATTTGGACACAACATTGTGTTAGGTAACAAAATATCAAGCCCTAAAGGATAGCACAAGCATACTTTACTGAAATGTTTAAGCAAAGCTTTTAATAGAATAAAGCTTGAGGGATTTAAATGACAAAATGTCAAAACTAAGACTAAAAGACATTGTCTGGTTTTCAAATTTAGCAGCACATTCCTAGGACACCTGAAAAGGATTCAAAATATATTTTGAACCCTATCTTAAAAACCCTATCTACCCAAAGTCTTTTTAAGGAAGTGACCTGTCATGCTTGCAACACCTCTTGCTAAAGCAAGACCTCTTACAGCATAGACATTTATATGATGAATTTAAGAGGTCAAGATCCTCACCTCCAAAACCGGGTCTCATGGCGAAGTCATGATCCTCGATACGAAGGAGCTGCTCAGACTTAATCAGTAGAGATTTGGTACTGTCTGACTTCTTCGTTTTAAAATCTATTCGGCTGTTTGAAACATAAAATAAAGAAAATTAGTCTGATCTCTGGTTTTACATTTACACTAACATGTATTTGCCAACATTTACTACTACCAGCACCAGTGGCGGCTCATGACTGCTCATCCGAGGGGCGCAAATTCAAAATATGTGTTCGGAGTTTGATGTGTGTTGCTTTTTTTATTACGAACCACACACATGACAGGCTACATACATGTTTTGACAAACTTTTCATCAGCCCCCCCTTGGAAAAAAAGTCACCGGCCGCCACTGCCTAAAACATTGCAACTGACTAAAGGACAGAGTTTTTGACATTTTAAAAAGTAACGTTATAACAAAACATCTGACCATGTGATTCAAAGAGTGGTAAATTTATCTTACATTTGTTTTCATTATATTTACATCTGTACTGTAGTAAATAGGCTTCAGAATAAATAAACACTTAAATAAATGTGATCAATTGTAAGGGTATTGTGTATGTTGTTGTTTTTGTTATGTCTTTTATTTTAAAGTCTTGCCCTGCTTCCCAATCTGCAAACTATCCACCCTAAATAGTGTTTGAAATTAGAACAAGTGCGTCCCAAATTATAGTATGTTAAAAGTATACGTAAAGTAAAAGTATACGTAAAGTTCCTGGATGGTCTACTGTTTTAGGTGAAAAATCGAAGTGTAGGTCCATGGACACTTAAACGGATGATATTACTCACCGCGAGAGTACCAAGTTTAGTTGCGCTACACAGAATTAACAAAGTATAAATAAATGATGCGTCAGTCAATCAATAAATTAAACTACAGAGTAAACATTACATGAAAAAAAATCATGAAGAAATGCTTAAATGCAAAGATGGGTTGTATTCCGATGTTTAAATTTATTAAGGATTACAGCGTCGTCCAGGCAACATTCGTCACTTCCGTTTTGCGTTAATTTGTCCCAGTGTGTGCATACTGTGTTGCTTTGTCAAAAGTAAGTGCTTTTTCAACACAAATAGAGTACATATGGTTAGGTAGACAAATCGGAACGCAGCTTTGGTTAAGTTGTCATGTCGGTTTTGTAGTTCTATGTTATGGTCTTTGTAGTTTTTAGTAATGTGCTTTGTTATGTCTTGTCATGTTTCAGTGCCTTGCCACTTTTTTCGTATTATTGATTATTTTTAATTTAAATGAAACCACTTCATACTCTGCACATAGATCCTGGTTCTTTCATCATGTTTTGCACAGTTGATCATTTCATGGAAAGTCATGGAAATATGTTTTTACATTACTTTAACTCATCAAAATTAAGCAATTTTATCCTTTTAAAAAGTTACTGCCATTCATCGCTATTTATGATTTAAAGATTTAAAATGTTAAGTTGAAATACATTCAATTTGATTATACTGACAATACCCAAATTTAAGGCAGCACATTTTTACAGTGTGATTCCTAACACCAAACACAAGAACACCAACACATGTATGTATTTTGTATGTATTTACGAAGTGGCTAATTTACTACTTTTGTGCAACCTGTGACATTGGGGTTGGGGTTTCATTATTGTTGTTTTATTTTAATTGTACATTTTTGTACAATTAATGAATTAGCCAACTTGTAAAATGTGTGCAAGGCTGAGCATACTAAATGTTTATACACTATAAAAACTATGTGATCACTGTGTCATATCAACATGCTTGTACGTTACTTTAACGCTTGTACGTTACTTTTATGAAAACAGTTCTCTTAACTTATTTTTAATAATAACTTTTTAATATTAAAATCACTACCCGAAATTTAAAACTTTAAGTTAAAATGTCTTGCACAGCAAATTTAATTAAACTTAAAACGTACGACAGCAAAAAGTTTTTCTTTCGTGTAATATTGCTTGAGAAAACCGAGAAAACCTCTTTAAATTAAAATTAGAACTTGAAGTTCTTGAAATTTTAGCAGTACCCTTTTCCATTGAAACAGAAAGAAGAACAAATGTTTTAGCACAAGTGGTACAAAAATTAAAATGATCCACTTCTGGATAACACATAAAGACATAAATTACTACCCCAGTGTTTTGTTTTGTGTTTTCCTCACCTTCCCTGCTCAACCACAAGCTGTAATTACAGCCTTTAACAAAAATCACAACAACAGCTTGGTTTACACAAATAAATCTCTCTGCTCTGTGCATCAAACTAAAGGAAACATCATCTAGAAAATATGGCTGTTTAAACATGGATATTAAATAGAGTGATAATATACAATGAAAAATAAACAACAAACAAGAGCATTTGACATGCGTTTAGGAGCTGTACATGAACACTGTAAGGTCTACTGCAGGGTATACTGGTCTGCCTTCTGTCATTCCCAAACCTTAAAAAATAGTTTATGGGTGATAAAACTGTCAAAAATGCTGTTGTTTTCAACACATGGTTGGGAAAAATATTGACAAACCCAACATGTGGTCTAAATTAACCTAGAAAATGTCCTTATTTTACCCAACCAAGTGTTGAAACAACCAATCACATGCTAATTTAAACTCAATCATCTGTTGAAAACAACAACCCAGTATTTTTCCAAATAACCTACTGTGCACTAAGCATCACAAACCCAGCAATGGGTCAAAAAGGGACAAACCGAGCCATTGGGTTAAATTAAACCCAAAAATCCAACCATAGGTTAAAACAACCCAGCATAGGTTCAATTACAACCCAGTGGGTTGGGTTTGTCTCTTTTTGATCCATGCAACGCCG
The DNA here is from genome assembly GCF_027580225.2 of Misgurnus anguillicaudatus. NCBI lineage: Eukaryota > Metazoa > Chordata > Actinopteri > Cypriniformes > Cobitidae > Misgurnus > Misgurnus anguillicaudatus. Next base: position 32,622,219 of record NC_073348.2, read on the forward strand.
GGTTGAAAATAACCAGCATTTTTAAGTACGGATACGTTTTTGTGTTATCATTGGTAACCTATCATGCAAGTTTGTTAATTTCTGCATTTTGGGATACAATCACATCTGCCAAAAACAAAATAACTGTGAGTTAAGCTGTCCTCACCTTCCATGCTTGTGCCGTGCGTTTCCCCCCAAGTAGACGTCCTTGTGTCTGCGGTGGTTTGGAGTGTTAGTTCCTTTAAGCAGGGTGACGGGCCACAGCCAGGCAAGGCACATAAGCCTCAGTGCCGGGAGAACCAAGTTCATGACCGAGGCCTGAGCTCCAAGATCTTAAATGGGGAGAAATAAAGAGATGCTCCCCGGTCACAAAGGCTCCGAGACAGGATCAGTCCGGTACCGAGCATCCCTTCCGCCTCAAAGTGATTCCCATTCCCTTTAAAATTTCAGAATGACCTTTAGATCCGCACAGGGCTGAAATATTTAAAACCCCAACGACATGATTCGTGACTTCAGACAACACTGTGCTTGCGTTCATACTGTGTTTGTCAGTTGTGTCACCCAACCCTTCCGAAAATCCTGTCTGTTTGTCCAACATAGTGTTTTCTCTCCCCCACCTCCCTCTGATTAAAACCAAATATCAATTTATTTCTATAATGACAAAAGAATGACGTTAATTCCTCTCTAATCTCCTTACGTGCAGCTGCTGAAATCTTTCAGTAACCTATAAACTTCATGGGAAGGGGGGCATTGCAACTACCAGCGGGTTGTTAAAAATGCAGCTACTCATGGTTTCTAAAAACAGTGACGACGACGGAATTTTCCCTTTAAGATCAAACACATCCCTTAAGGGCCAGCTACATAATGATACTTGATGTATGTGTCATGTACCTTAAATTAGGAAATCTGCACAGCTGCTTGGCATTCCTGCCTCTCAGATGAAATAATGATGTTTTCATCTTTATCAACATAGACTTGATATCTCTGCTAGTGTTTAAAAAGTAGTGTTCTTCTATCTATCTGTCTGTCTGGCTGTCTACCGTTCAAAATGGGGAAATAAAAATGGCAAATTGAAAATGTGCCCAATGCAAACGCTGCAATTTCGCATCAATTCACATATATTGCAAAAAAGTTTTTTCGCTTGGTGATGTGGTTTTTCAGGCAATTCGATATATCGCAAAACTGCAATGCTGCATATTTACGATCATCTCGTCTGCGTAAAAGTCACATGATCATTGGAATCTTTAATGACCCTGGAATTACATATTGCAAGAAAACAAAATTACATTGGTTAATGAAAAACACTGTCATTTTGCAATAGTTTCTTGTCGACATTTAGAAAATAACACTAAGTTTTGCGCAAATATTTAATAGAATCGCATTTTATGTCTGTCTGTCTTTCCAAATGAGATGATAAAGAGATGATGTTTTCCAACCGAATAGAGACATTGAGAGTCTTGAGAGTTCACATGAGAATAAACACGAGTGAGTCTGCAGAACACAGTAGCCCACCACAATCAATAATAACATTGCAAGCACCAGAACAGTAATCCCAGTCCAGTAACATGCTGCTTTAATCCAGGATTACAGTCTGATTGAGGGCACTGAAGAGTGGTGCCATCTAAGGGTGAAGTGCACGTGCCTCAGTGTATCTGTTATAAGAAAGATATAAAAAGCTACAATCACAGTTAAAGGGCTATTTATAGCAATACAATTTATATAGACATGCTCTTGTGGTCAGATAATGTATCACTACTGCAAAAATTATATCAAATCAACATATATTTTTGTTACTTTAACTTAACAAATTAAGTTAAACAATTTCAAATTGTTTTCATAAGTTATGCCAACTTATCACAAGTCAAAACTTAAGGGCAGGGTATCTGATTTGATCCAGAAACATTTTTAGTTATGCTGGTTAAAAATCTCCTCACATCCTGATAGCTATCACTATGTTAAGTTGTTTAAATGTATTTGTAGAAATTTATGTCATCTGTGAAAGGCGTAGGACCAAAAAATGTTCAACCAATCATAGGTCGCGGTCCGATCTTTTTGTCCCTCATCCATAAACGTAATTTGAATGCCCCCGCGCAGCCTGTTCACGCAGACACCATACGTCAAAGCCGCATTCACGTGCGCTTAACTCCCGTCTGTAAACAGAGGGACAATGGCAAACTTTTCTGCTGAATTGACAACCTGCACAGGAGCCACAAAACGAAAGACATCTTTTAAAACAACAACAAAAACTGCCTGGATCAGCAAAGAACAAAACCCAATTTTAATGTAAACCAGTTGTTTATGTTGGTTATTTTGGTAATGTTATTCACTTTGTACTGCAAAGTTTTCTCACTGGTGAATGAAACATGAGATGTGGACGTCCGATCTGTGCGTGTTCATGTGTTTTGAAAGAGGCGTGACTTTGGATGGTGATTTGAATGGAGGGTGGGTGGGATCGTGATTTCATTGCTAGTAGGCTACCGTTAGCATCTTTCAAAATTAGATACCCTACACTGCTTTTAAAATTGTAGGTTGAATTGACTTGCATAACCAAGTTGATTTTTTTACAGTGTAATCATAGTGTAATATCCACATGATGCCCCTAGTGGACAGTTGTGGCAGAGCGCAAGAACTTTGGTAGACTTTTGTTGAATATGTGATTAGTAATGTTCAAACCGATTCAGGAAAATTTGTTTAATAAAGAATAGCTCAATATATCTATATTTCTATATAATCTATATTTTTAACATCCATGTGGTGGTCCTTACTACAATAAAGATAATCTTACAAACCTACACTGTAAAAAGTGAATGTTGGATCTACAAATACATTTATAAAAAAAAGTATTCACTTAAAGTTAAAGAAAAAAATATTTTAGGTGAATATCTCCTCTGACCAAACTCAAAGCTGACTGCCTTGTTTGCAAGGCATCGTCCGCTCTGTTTGGTCCAGGATAAGCATACAGATTTAAAGTATTTCCCCATAACATTCCCAAAAACTTATAAACCATATTCATACCTGGAAAGTAGCTGAATGTGGGCGTTGCCAAACTGAATAAACTTAAATTGCCTAGGCCATGATGAGAATGAGGCCTGTGTGTACTGAACTGTGTGCTCTGTGCTGCCCCTGGTGGCAGAATGTAGGCACTTCAGCCATGTCATCAGCTGTAGCCCAGGGCGCTATATCAGCCTAGACAAGTTGAGCCATTTCCGACACCTTATTTTAATAAATTCTGAAATATATGTTAGGTGTGTATTTTTCTGTAAATACTACAAGCTTAAACACCCCTTTATCTAATGCCAAATAGAACAGAGTGTGAAATATAGAAGACATTTACCTTACAGTACATGTCTGTTTTGGGAAGGAAACCAATCTTACAAGTTCTGACGTCTTAAAAATCATTACCACCCTTTAGGGTTTCTGCAATATATTTCCCGAAGTTACTCAAGGAGCTCAAAGTTACTACACAGCTAGTTTGCCACACTTGCAAGTGAGGTTGCCAGGAAAATGACCTCAGTTCTGTACTCTATAAACACTCAACAAATTGCAAGGTGGCAAGAAAACAGATCTTTCGAAAAAGAGAGCTTGAGAAGATATGGGAAGGTTATCTTAAAGTTATGTAGAGGTGTAGGGGTAGGCAGGAAAAGGTTGCTGTGTAGTCTCTCAGTTCATGATCTATGAAATAGGCGTGGAAACCTGTCTGCCAACTCTCTCTCTCTCTCTCTCTCTCTCTCGCTCTCGCTCTCGCTCTCACTCACACTCTGTCATTCATTTCTCACAACAAACTCACAGCCAGTCAATAGCCCAAAGACACCTTAGGAACAAACCCAAAATTTGTGTGGCTCTTTATATTCACCAATCCTTTAATCGGATCCAGCAGCGACTTTTTCGGTTGTCTCTTTTCTATTAAAGCAGTTAAGAGTAGAGAACAGGGTCTGATTACACTGTGTGTGTGTACGTGTTTGTGTGTGTGTGTGTGTGCTTGCGTACGGACGTGTGTGTGGTTGGGTGTGTGTGTGTGTGTGTGTGTGTGTGTGTGAAAAAGAGAGAGAGAGAGAGGCTCTTTGATGGTTCTTAGCAGATTTTCTTCTGTACACCCTTTTCTTTAGCTCAATACCTCTCTCTCTCTATCTCTCTCTCTCTCTCTTTGCTATATCACATTGCTTTCAGAGAGAATGTCAAAGGTGTCTAATTATGGCATTTATATTCTTTTATGGATTTTTTCCCCGGTGGAATCTAAGATTCCAGGTAAGCTGGAACTTTTCTGACAATTTTTTCTGACTTTTCTAAAAGTAACTTCTAGCTTGTATGCTAGTTTTTGTTAGATTGTTAGTTTCAAAACTTATAAGATAAACAATGCTCTTATATCACCACTTTCTTTAATTAAATTAACCACTTCACTTTCTTCATAAATAACCTATTAAGTTAGAAGTGAGATTTTCTATCTTTGTACTCTCTGTCATTATTTTGAGGGCATGTTAATACTTTAATACATCAATATTAATTGGGACAAGTTTGCACAGTATGTCACAACAGATAAACTGACAATAAATCAGGAAAGATCATTGGATAAGGAATGAACGCTGGTAAGAACAGGCAAAGACACGTTTTCTATTATGGTTAAATAGTTAGAAGTCTTTAGAGTTAATACATTTAAATACATAAGCATTACTTATCACAAATGTGTTTCATCTTATAACTCCCATGGCCTTATTATGTTTAAAGTTACAATAATTGTGTAAGCTATTAGAAATGAAGAGATTACCTGTTAGTGGTTTGTGTGACTTTGATCAGATCTGACCTATTTTAAGCAAACATACACAGCGGTCAATCTTACTGTTACACTAAGATTTTTTTAACGGTAATTTTTATTATTCTGTTCCTGTATACTTCAGAAATAAAGGTACAAAAGTTGTCACTGGGACAGTATCCTTTCAAAAAGTTACACCTTTGTGCCCAAAGAGTGAATATATGTTCAAAGATACTTCAAAGATACATATTTGTACCTACATGGTACATATTAGGACTTTTTTAAAGGGTACTGCCCCAGTGACAACTTCTTTATTTCTGACAGTGGATATATGAAATCAGTTCCCTTTAAAGGTATCTAAGAGCAACCACATTAGTTTTGCTACCTTTAAGTATAAACCAATATATATATAAACCAATATACATTAAGTTTCCTGGACATGAGGCAGTTTCTCACCAGTATTGTTTTTTGTAAGGTTTGTTATTGTAAAAACGACTTAAATGGAAACTTGCACTTAGTGGTGGTTTTCCAGACAGGGATTAGCTTAAGCCAGGACAAGGTCTTAGTTTAATTAGGAAATATAACTAGTTTTAACAAACATGCCTTACTAAAAACATTACTGGTGTGCATATGTTAGTGCAAGTTGTTTTCAGTTTGGACAGCTCTTACATTTATTTTAGTCTAGGACTAGTCTAAACCCTGTCCGGGAAACCGCCCCTTAATTTATACATTTGGTATCAGTATTAGCCTACCAGTGCTGATACGAGCTCTTTAGATGAAAATGTGTACTTTTTGAAAGGGTACTGGCCCAGTAAAAGCTAGGGACCATTTTTTCCCCTAAAATTTGTTATCAGACACCAAACATCCGAAGTCGCCCGGGAGTCTCCCGCATATTGATAGCGGCTCCCCGGTGCCTGCAAATTAGTTACAATCACTCCCGGAATCTAGAACGAGTGAGCACGAGCGCTCATGCAAGACAGAAGATACTGTGCTCCAAACCGTGTAGCGCGCGCACGGCAGAGAGGGAGGGGGAGACCCAGCGTGTGTGGGCTAGTGTGCTTTTGGTACCTCATTAAGCGCATGTAAGACAGATAGTATCCTGATTGGGCGGTTTCGGTAAATCAACCAATCAGTTGTCATCGTTGGCGGGCTTTTATCTCTTTTCCCAAAATGAATTAATCAGTGTATCTAGATTCTAAAAACAGGAGCACCATGGCAGAGGGAGAGTGCCCCATAAGTGAAACATAAGACACATTTTATGCCAGACTACACGAAAGTGTAACCCTGTCTTGTTGTTGAGGTGAGTTTAACAAGTTTAATGTCATGTGCATATTTTTCAGTCCGACTAAGTGTCAAGGCTACATGAAAACAACAAACACCTTACTGTGGGTTCACACCAGACGCGTTTGAGGTTTCAGATTCGCACGTATTTGGATGCTTGAACATTTTGAGTGTACTCGCTTCATTCGTGCGTGAAAGCCGCGCGTAACATTCTAGTTGAGACATTAATGCGGAAATTCCCGTCATGGGAGGGGCTTCTGCGACTCCGCTTGTTTCCTGTAATCACATCGCTAGTAGAGCAAGCTCCTGATTGATTAACGCGGTGCGTTTTTCCGCCAAAGTTCAGATTTTTCAACTTGCGCATTTCTCGTGGCAATGCTCAGTTCGCGTCATTTGCACGAACTAGACACGCGAATTAGGCAGAATCGCGTCTACCGCACTGCGCAACGCGTCTTTACATTGACTTAACATTGAAATCACTCGCGCCTGATGTCTCTACCGCGGCTAGTACACACCAAACACAGGGCATCGCGTTACTTGCTCTAGATTACTCGCGGGATTTAACTTTGTGTCATGCGAATTTTCCGCTCGAGTTGAATATTTTTTACTTGGGCGAAGACGCATTTGAGACGAATAGCGCGTGTTTTCCTGGTATACGCGCCACCCGTATCGCGTCATTTGCAAGGACGCGTCTGATTGCGTCTGTTCATTGACTTTGTATGTAATCTACTCGCGCAAATCGGTGAACTTGCGTCTGGTGTAAACCCAGATCTGTTTAAAGTTGCAATGGAATGTAAATTAAAACAGTTTACTGTACATAAATATTATAAGCAGCTTTTATATGGTTTCAGCAGTAACAACATAAACAAGCAGCTTTCGTGGAAAACACGTAACTTCCGTTAAACTTTGTTAAGAATAAATAACAACAAAGTCCTTTTAACCTCCTAGACCTGGATGTCCACATATGTGGACATACTTTTTTTGTTTTCCACCATAATAGTTAATTCTGTGTAACTGGAACCTGCTGTACACAAACATGGACAATTACATGTTCTAAGAAAAATATTTGTTTATTATATTTATTGGTTCTTCCTAACCCCAAAATAGCTGGTAGAAATCTAAAAAAAGACAAATCAAATCTCGGGTCTTAGGAGGTTAAAGTAGTTTATTTATATATCAAGCAAAATAAACAACATTTAGATTCCTAGGAAACCAAAACATTTGTTATTTTCGATGAGATAATTATTCAAGAACAGGGGCGTTTCCAACATTGAAGGATATCCGGGGTTTAGCCCAGATCATTTTATGTAAATACATGGATCACTCGAAGAGATTTTTTTATTACAGTAACAATTTACTTTCAGTCAAAATACATCTTTAACATTATGCACACACACATACACCAGGGTTCCCACGGGTCCTTGCAATCCTTAAAAGTTTGTGAATCTTGGGGAAAAAATCAAGGCTCTGGAAAGTTTACATAAATCACTGAAAGTGCTTGAATCTGTTTTGTGCAATAAGTTTTCTGGACAAAAATCCATATTATTCTCTGTGTAGCGTAGGATGCATCATAACAATTCTAGACTTTTTTTAGCGCACATGCTAAACTGTTTTGAATGCTTATATCTTCTGTATGCGAATGTTGATCCAAATCAAAATGCTTTTTTTGACACATGAAAACTGTAACAATATATCTTAGAAGGTAACACAATGTAACCTTGATCTCACTTGATATGTGTCCGCACATTAAATCATTAAATTTGAGGGTATTGGACCTGGAAAGTCTTTGAAAAGATCTTGGATTTGAAGTTAACTAAGGTGAGGGACCCCCCCCCTTCTCTCTCTGGTAGTAGTAGTAGAAGTTTACTATTTTAATACAATTAGTATTTTTTGTTTATGAAAGTACACACTGCAGTTTATTGTAAATATTATAGTAAACATAAACTTATACTTGTTTATTTCTGCACTTGCGTGACGCGGCACAACAAAGCTTCACACAAATTTGAAAACTTCCCACAAAATGCGGGACAGGTGGTCCCCCTTTGGTAATAATGAGCTGATTTTTGATTTTCACACTGTTTAATGTTTGATGATGATCACGTTATTTTATATTTGAGTAAGTGAGCAATCTTGTATCACTTGTTTCAGCTTCTTCTCCTGTGTTTTTATCCGAAGGAGATTTGGTACTAGAAAATGGCAGTACAAGTGCTAACGTATAACGTTAGCCTATGGTAGACATAACTAGCTAGTTAAACAAATAGGCCTACAGTGAAAGCCAGCCAGAGGATGATCTTCAGACTTTAAGGATAAAAAACTGAATAATTGCATATAGGCCTATAAAATATTATGCTATTTTGGTGGGGTGGGGGTTCGAGATACCTCCCTGAAATGACTTTTTGCAGGTTGAATGTCTGTGTCAGACACCATTCAGCAGATAACTGCAAACACACTCATGAACATCAGCAATGTTCTCAGATGGTGACAAAACCACAATGTTCATTTCCTCAATCGTAGTCCCACAATGCGTGCAAAACTGTGTTAATTTCAAAACTGAAAGATCAACCACACTCTAAAAACGGATGTGTTAAAAACAACACAATCAGTGTTAGTTTTGTGTCACGCAGAGATCTGTCTACTGTAGTTTAGAACGGATGTGTTAAAAACAATACAATCAGTCTTAGTACATTTAATGTGTTGTCCCAATAATCTCTGCGTTTTTGGAACGGCACATTTAGTTTGTGTTACTTTTAACACAACATGTGTCATCACTTTTATTTATTTTAACACAAAATCAGCACATATTGTCAGATTTACTTAATGGGGCAAATTAGCGTGAGAGCGCAACAGATGGGAGTGGTAATATCTAATTAAATTAAATAACATAGGCGCAACAGCTGATTTCCATAATGACCAACACAATCTACTATACGAGCCGCGTAAATTAGTTCAGGGTCGCAAATAAGCAGAGCTGATCTTGAGTACGAGTTCAGCCTCACGGACATAGCAGCGTAAAAATTTGGGGTGTGAAATCCCAGCTAACGAAGCCATAGGACACTGGAAAGAACTGGAGGACAAAAAATGAAGGTTTAGAAGAAGTTTTGAAACATCTGGTATTGTGTGTCATGACTTGGCGAATAATTTGAATAAAATATGTTCCTCTGGCATTCCAAATAAACTGTTTCATATTAAATAATCCTCTGCATTATATCATGCATTCTTTGCTCTCTGTCATGCCTCTTCAAGCACAAAGTAATAAAAAAAAATTCTGCGTTAATTAATGGTGCAAATACCAGACACACACGCAAAAAATCAGTACATTTTGCATCTGAAAGGGAAACTCCTAGAAATGCATATGCAATAAGGTCAGTCGCATAAATAACTAGATAACACTTGTGTTGTGTTAAATAGCATAACACAAAAATGTGTAAATAATGAACACAACCTTTCTTAGAGTGCACCATCATGCATTCTGCCGGAGCTCTTTTGTATTTAAGCCAAACAACCTTCATCGGAAACGATCTTGTGAGTCAGATAAGGTCAGTGTGTTGAAGGCTAAACAATAGAAGTAACAAGTGGTCATGAAATTGGATGGTCTGTTATGGAAGAACCCACAGTAAAGTAGCAAATAGGGGCAGCAGAATGCATGTTTCTTAGAAGAGTACTTTTTTGCCATGTACTGTATTGTGTGTACACATGTATACCAGCTCATTGTGTGTTTTGGAAACCTGGAGGTGGCTCAGAATGGCATATGTGACAAATGCATTTAATGCGTTGTTCCAAACAAGAAACATCTATGTGTTATTATATAACACATTTTGTGTTTCATATGAAGAGATACTCCACTTTTTTCAAAATATGCTCATTTTCCAGCTCCCCTAGAGTTAAACATTTGATTTTTACCAACCATACAGCTGATCTCCGGGTGTGGCCCTACCACTTTTAGCATAGCTTAGCATAATTAGACCATTAGCATCGCGCTCAAAAATAACCAAAGAGTTTTAATATCTTTTCCATTTAAAACTTGACTCTTCTGTAGTTACGTCGTCTACTAAGACTGACAAAAAATGTAAAGTTGCGATTTTCCAGGCAAATATGTCTAGGAACTATACTCTTATTCCGGCGTAATAATCAAGGACTTTGCTGCTGTAACATGGCTGCAGCAGGTGTAGTGATATTACGCACTGCCCGAAAATAGTCCCGTTGGTAACTTTCAATAACATAAGTCAGTAGGTGGTTTAGTTTTAAAATGATATTACAACAAATAATTGACATTTTATCTAGAAATATCTCATTGGCTTTTTGTTTATTTGCAGATGATCGAGTGACCTGCATCTTTTCTGAGAGCTGTGCCCTGCCCTGCTCTTTCAACGCCACTGGTGCTGCTGTGAGCATTCAGTGGTACCATCAGGACTCGCTCATATTCAGTTTACAACAGGGAGGAAAGCTCCTTAGCAGCAGCAGCATGCGGGTGCCCGACGACCACATCTCCAATGGCAATGCGACGCTGTTTCTAAACCCCGTAGACATCAAGAGTAAAGGACGATACAAATGTGTGGTCAACAATGCAACTCGGGGACATGTTATAGCGGCAGTGGAAGGTTTGTTTCTTTTGTCAGAATATGAAAACACTTTATTTTGAAGTTTGAGGTTTTAAGTGGCGAATTGTTCATGGGTGATGTCCATAAGCTCCACCCTCTTGTGTGGGACACAACATCTTTAGGATACTTTAGTAATTGTATATTACAGTAATTACTACACTTTGTTAAAGTGTGAATCGATATTAGATTTCATTTTTATATTTAATATTTTAAAGATATTAAATATATTAAATCAATATTAAATATTAAAATACAGTTTACTGGAGTAAATACTAAATTCTACAGTATTTTTTCATATATGCTTCCAAAAGAAAAATTTTCATTTCTACCACAGTAGTCTTTAGTGTTCTGTAAATTCAAGAAGTTCATACAAATAAACCTTATTGTTTCAGCTCCAATCAGAATGATCTCCATTAACAAACAGCCCAGCTCTGATATGATTCAGTGCTCTACCAAAGACGTCTACCCAGCACCAGCATTACAGTGGACCACAGAACCCAGTTTAACCCGTCTGAACCCAACCACCCGTATGTTTTCAAAGGAGAAGGGCCTATATTCTGTCGAGAGCATCGTGAAACTGCCTAACAACAGCTTTGATCAGATGTATGTGTGTAAGATCACCTCCAAATATGGCACACAGACGTGGACAGCATCTTTACAGCTACAAGGTAAGATGATATTTAGGACTTGATAATGTGATGATTGATAACTTGAATGTTAAGTGAGCTGTCAAATAGGCAGCTTAAACAATTTGACCCTAATTTAATGCTGAAGTGTATAATATCTGCGTTGAGCTTCATCAGGTGAATTTGAAGATAATCAGAAAATATGACTGGTTTAAGTAGGAGTGCACCGATACAAAATATTCCTGATATTTAATTATTTACGTCGGTTTCACACAGCAAGTGTGAGCAGCGTGCATGTTTTTTTCAGCGCCCATGTTAAGGGGGTTGTTCACCCAATGCTCAAGCTTGCGGTGTGAAACTGGGGTTAGACTTTCTGGTTGCACAACCTGACTTCTGCAATGACTTTACATTTAACAGACTTCTACTTGGATGCTGGTATAAGTTTTTCACTAATATCAATTCATAAATATACTTTTTAAATACACTTAAAACAGTGGCAAAGCCAGAGAGGTGTCCGAGGTGGCACTGGACCCCCCAACATCTGACTGGCCATCCCAAACTTCAAATGACTTACAAATGAATTCGGTTTTTTCTGCAACCAAGGCTGAGATAAAAATATATCCAAAACGCGATAAACGGCATTTTAAAAAAATGAGTTAAAATCAGTATTATATCAGGTCAGTATTTAAAAGTAAATTCTTAATTTTATGCAAAATACAATATCCGTCATGTTATTCTGTCATCTTTTCTCTCTTTTTTCCCAAAACGCAATAAACGCCACTCCTCCTTTTCTGCAGAATGCAATAAATCCGCTCCACAAATAAAGTGCACCATTCCACGCATTGTAAACAAACAATGGCGGCGCGTTAAGTACACGCAATCCTAGTTTTCCTCATCTACTTTGTACTTTGTGATCAAGAAACAAAATAATACTATAATGGCATTGATAAACCTGTGATGGTTTTCTGTGACGGGAAAGAAATGTAAGCCATCAACATCTGATAATTTACGCGAGAGGCACTCGGTAGACGGTTGCTTGTTCTCCCGACAGCATCAAGCTTCAATCATGCTAACGCATTGACCCCAGGGGATCTTATGAAAAACTTTACATTATTTCACTTAAAGTCAACGAAAATCAAGCAAAACATTTTACAACTGATCGCTGTGAAAAATGTTAAGCGACGACGTCCCAAGTATAACCACAGCAATGACTATGACAAAGTAAGTGTTTTGGATAATGCCATTAATGTTTATTTTTTTAATCATTGTATACCACTGTTCAACTAAATGAATATAAAATGGCAAAGATGAATACACATTTATATATATTCAATAGATTTATAGCATAAAAAAAAAATAAATAAAAAAATCTTTGAAAATCAAATTATACATTTGAATTTTTTATGTTTTAACCTAAAGATGCTATGTGAAAGTTTGTAACAGAAAATAGTGGTTTTTATCTTGTCACTTTCTTGGTATAGAAAACACGTTTACCGAAATTTGTCAAAATGGATTTATTGCGTTTTGGAACCAAACTCTTCATATATATTTGAAACCATCGCTGATAAAAATCGTACACTTCAGCTTTAAAGGGGACAGAGAATGAAAAAACATTTTTACCTTGTCTTTGCTGAATAATGGTAGTCTACCCACATTCACAAACATGCTAAACATGCTAAACATCTCAGTCTCACAGAAGAATCTCAAGAATCTCAAGAAGATAGAATCTTCCTCTTTTAGAAATGTCAGCCAGAAAACGGCCCAATCTGAAAAACTGATGCTTATGACATCACAGGCATCTCACTGCCCCTCCACTTTAAAATAATTGGCTACATTTTTTGAGTGGCAGCAAAGTCAGCCAATCAGTGATGAGATTGCAAGTTAAGCTAGTAGGGGGAGCCAAATAGGTGCAAAACCACTTGTTTAAAATCCTCCACCCTAATAGAGCTATCTGAGAGAGGTTTTAGGAAGCTTCTAAGGCATTACAGACCCAAACAAAAAAATTTTTGTCTACATGTCACATCACAGAACAAAGATAAATACCCCGTTCAATCATTCTATGTCACCTTTAACAAATCTCCAAAAACTGAAAAGAAATTTTTAGTTTTTGCTAATGGAAAATTCTTGGTAATATATTTTTCCTTTTTACATCACATAGATCATTGGCTTTGAAAAGCAAAACCTGGTAATTCCATGTACAGCTCCCAAAAACCTTCAGTTCAGCACACTCGTCTGGACCGTAACCAAAGACAATAAAACCACAGATGTCCTTAAGCACGACAGCCTGACACGTAAAAGCACCAGCTTCACAGATTATGCTAAAGTAAAGGACGACCTCGTATCGAAAGGGAATGGATCTCTCACCCTGGACAATCCTGTTGGCCCGGATCGTTCTGGAATCTACTCGTGTGTATTTTATGGGGAAACGACAATACATCGCATAGAGACCAATGTCGATTTGACACAGTCCAAAAAGAACAAAGGTATGCATTTGGTCCATTCATCTATTAATTCAAAGATTAATGAATTCACAACAGCATCTGTCTTTAAACCATTGCTTTCTTTCTCTCTGCAGACTCTGCCAAATATAATCTGTGGATGTTGGGGATTGTTTTGGGTTTACTGGCTCTCTTAGCGCTAACTTTACTAATAAAAAGATATAGAGGTAATACACAGAATTCAATACAGTATTATCATTTCACTTTAATACTTCAGTCCATAATGATTTTTCTGTTTGCAGCTAAATCAAAAAGGCGTCAAGAAGGAGCTCAGGCAGATGAGGAGATGCAAAACATGAACACAGGTATCGTACTATCTATATGTGTTAATGCCTTGTGTTTTATAATCCACTCATAAGAGCTGTCACCTCAGTGCATCACATTGCAACTAGTTTAAGTCTATCTTGGTAATCTCAGTTAAAATGTCGTATTGCATACTTAGAAATATGGATGGACTGTAAACAACTAATCTTTCAACCTACGTTGTATTTTGTTTTTCATAGCCAAGACATCAGGGGAACAGCAAGCAGAAAATAAACTTATGTCACAACCATGAGATAATAACTTAATAAGTTAATCATTGAGAGATGAAAGAACATTAAAAAAACTGTCAAGACGTTTGGAGGAGCACAGTTATATATACATTTCTAAACAGCACAGTATTTCAGCATTTGTCTTAGGATAACCAGGAAAATGTTAAGATGAATTTGAACATTTTATGTATTTTAATGATGCCTTAATTTCTTCAATAATTTATGGAAATGAAAGACTATAATTAAAAAAGTTATTTATTATTATTAAAAATTTGTTATTTTCCATAATCCTCACGCTGCTTTTATCTTTCTTTTTAATATCATTAGCAATATATATTTAGCCCTCACACAGTTTATTTTGCCCTAAAATAACTCCAACACAACATATGGACACACAGACAGACAATCACACAACAGTATTTATTGAGCTTTAAATTCACCGTGTTCTTTTCCCTGAAGTTTAATTGCACCTGTTAACATGACCAAACCAGTTCTGGTCACTATATGTCCACTCATGCACCAACCGGTTAATTATTTACCAGTTTAATTGATATGTCCACAAGGGTCTCTCTCTCTCTCCCCCTTTCTCACACACACTCAGAACACATGCACATACAAGGAGAGGTGAGAGAGGTTTTGGTGTCCTAGTAAATGTGGCGCAGTCTGTCAGTAATGGAGGTGCTACATCTATATGCTGCATTTGTGCTTCTTCGGAGTTGGGTGTCTGGTATACTCATTACTAAAGGTAAGGACACACACACATATATATGTGTTAAATTGATGATTCAAATCTAACTTTGATGCACTTAATCATAATTATATTAAAAGACTTTGGCCTGGATTTCATGGGTAACATGCTTTTCAGTGATTTCTAAGATAAAATGTTACTTTTGTCCTGGTACTTGCTCCGTGGTAGAGCATTAGCAGGGCAAAAGATCATAGGTTTAAACCCAGGGGAACACACACATACAGCTAAAAAAAAAAAGAAAAAAAAAGAAATATATATATATTATATATATATATATATATATATATATATATATATATATATATATATATATATATATATATATATATATATATATATATATATATATATATATATATATATATATATATATATATATATATATATATATATATACAACTTGTAATGCACTCCTAATTCGCTTTGGATAATAATATCTGCAAAAAGATGCATAAATGTAAATTATAAAAAAGTTAGTTGGGTTTTCACCGAATGCACTGAAAAAGAAATAAAGGCTGGATTTGCTTAGAAATATAGTGCATCATTTTTGCATTCTTTTTTTAAAGTAAGTATTACATGAAATTTAATTGCTTCAATTTTCAAGTAGAACTTACTCAAGAAAGTGGATGCAGAAATGATGCGCCATATTTTTAAGTAAATCCAGCATATTATTTTTTACATTGTGGGTCACACATTTTGGAGAAATGCAGCATGAAGTTAAAACAACTTTTGCAAGTGAATTCAACCTTCTATTTTAAGTCTTGACTTGTGATAAGTTGGCATAACTTAAAAAAAACAAGTTGAAATTGTTTAACTTAATCTGTTAAGTTAAAGTAACATTTTTGTGCATTTTTATTGCACAAATAGTTATATTCCCAGAAAAAGTTTAAAAATAAATAAATGTTTTATGTATTATATAAATTAAAGTGTTTATATTATAATAAATAAAACAAATTATTTAGCAATTAAGTATTTAACTTAATGAGATGGAGATACGTGTATTTTGTACAGACATGCAAATAAATACTTTTTTTAACTGTTAAAAAATATTTGTCAAAATGTTTGTGTTTAACTAAACTGTCTTGTTGTTTAGCTGTAGGCTCAGTGCATGAATCAAAGCAGCACTTGTAGGAAACTCCATTAGTTTAAGTTTAATGACCCTGGTTAAAGAGAACAATAAGATTCTGGGATTCATTCATCCTTGTCTGCCGCCTGCAGGAAAATATCCAAACACCTACAGTGTGGAAATAATCAGCTGACTGTCTGAAAAAACAGGTTCAGGAGGGGACAGCCTTATTTGCAATTATATAACAATCTGGTTTCATTTGACAAACACTTAAAAAAGTCTTGAACCTTGCATTCCATCGCATTGTGTTTTATAGGGTTAAATTAATAAAATGGACAGAAAATGCTTTTTTGTACAACACAGCAAAAAATGTATGCTCTGTTGAGAATCAGGCAGTACATTTAGGTTTTTGTGTTTGCATCCCATGTAAAACTGATCAAAAAAATACTGCATAAATTCTTATAAAAAATTATTATAGTGAATTATAATAATTATCCTGAAATGAAGGCTAAAGTCTCATAAAAGCATCAAAGTTTGATTTCAGTCATTGATTTCACATTGATATCAATCTTTGACATGTACTCAGTCAGTATTTAAGATATCAAGGTGATATCAGAATGTTTTTTACATTATCTAAAATGATTATATGGAGATCACAATAAATCAAATGTTTTTTACAGACTGGGTCACATTTGCTCCTAAACTAAGCTTTCTTCGTCTCAATCTAGATGCACACGTTACATGTCTGTTCTACGAAGACTGTGTGTTACCCTGCAGTTTCAGGCCTACGGGGGCTGTGGTTATCCACTGGTACAAACAACAGATCCCCGTCCACAGCTACTACTACAATAAAGACCAATACGGACTTCAGAACAAACACTTCAGTGGACGGACAAACCTGTTTAACTCTCAGATCGCGCAGGGAAACGCCTCGCTGGTGCTGAGGAAAGTTAAGGTCCAGGATCAGGGGAGATATAAGTGCTACACCAGCACCAAGAAGGGAAACCAGGAAACCTTTGTTAACCTAGGGGTCAAAGGTCAGTAAAGAGGTCACACTCACTGTACTTAAGTATGCATGGGTTAACTGATTTTAAAAGCTTCTTTTCACCTTCTCAAACACAAAGTGCAATAAAAGCTTATTTTTGATTGGCCATGTAAATGCATTTAAAACTGTAGTATGTTTGAACACTGTCAGAAAAAAAGGTCCAAAAATGGTCCCTAGCTGTCACTGGGGCAGAAACCTTTCAAAAAGTACACATATGCACCTATAAACAGTTTATATTGGTACCTCAGATGTACATATTGGTATCAAACGTATACATACACTGCAAAAAATGATTTTCATGAAAAAAATTCTTAGTTTTTTTGTCTTGTTTTCAGTAAAAATATAAAAATTCTTAAATTAAGATGCTTTTTCTTGATGAGCAAAATGACTCAAGAAAATAAGTCTAGTTTTTAGACCAAAAATATAAACTGTAAGTGATTATGTGCATAAAACAAGCAAAAATATCTGCCAATGGGGTAAGCAAATTTTTCTTGAATTTAGTGTTTAAGAAAATGTTCAAGATTTTTTTGCTTACACCACTGACAGATTTTTTTTGCTTTTTTATGCACAAAATCACTTAAATTTGATGTTTTTGGTCTAAAAACTAGACTTTTTTGGGGGGTTCTTTTGCTCATCAAGATAAAGCATCTTAATTTAAGAATATTTAGATATTTTTACTGAAAACAAGACAAAAATACAAATTTTTTGCAGTGTATCTGTACTTTTCAACGGGTACTGCCCCACACTGCAAAAAATGACTTTCTTACTTGGTGTTTTTGTTTTGTTTTCAGTGGAAATATCTAAAAATTCTTAAATTAAGTTGCATTTTCTTGATGAGCAAAATTAGGAAAATAAAAAAATTAAATTTAGACAAAAATATATAATTTAAGTGAATTTGTGTTTAAATAAGCAAAAAAAAAAAAAAAATCTGCCAATGGAATAAGAAAAGAATCTTGATTTAAGTGTTTATGAAAAAAGTAAACTTATTTCAAGAATATTGTTCTTATTCCATTGGCAGATTTTTTGCTTGTTTTAAGGACTAATTTACTTAAAGTTTAAATATTTTTGTCTAAAAACTAGACTTATTTTCCTAGGTAATTTTGCTTATCAAGAAAATACATCTTAATTTAAGAATTTTGAGATATTTTAACTGAAAACAAGACAAAAAAATACTAAGTAAGAAAGTGATTTTTTTGTGCAGCAGTGACTATTTTTTAACGCTTATTTTCTGATAGTGAAAAATAGTCAATATACAATGCAGTTGGTAAAACATTGCATTAGCAGTGCAAAAGGTCATGGATTTGATTCCCAGGGAACACACATATATGATAAAATGCATATGTTGAATATCGCTTTATATAAATGCATAAGTGCAAGATAAATGCGTGAACCAAACAATACATGTTTTATTAGCATCCTCTTTAATTTACAGCCCTAATTCAATTTGTGAAGCTTGAGATGGTGGAGGACAGGGTCACCTGTTTGTCCCAGAACATCTATCCAGCTCCTGAGGTCACCTGGGCCACTGAACCTGCTAGTGCTATCAGAAGCCTCCAGAACGTGACTCGTAAAACATCAGACACCAAAGGTCTCTTCACCGTGGAGAGCACCATCAACATGACGGGCAACATCTCTGACCACACATACTTCTGCTCTGTTGTCTCAGCAGATGGAGCGCAGGTCTGGACCGCATCACTGAAACACCAAGGTAACAAAGATGCATTTTCATATCTGTGTTGTTTCGGAGTTACAAACCCATTTGCTTGTAATATTATTTCAATCTTCTAGATGAGTTGTTTGGTGAAGAAGGTGCCGGACTCATGGTCCCCTGCGTGGTGCCTCAACCTCGTCATAATTTTACCCTTACTTGGTCTTTCATCAGAAGCACAGAATCCACCGTCATCTTCAACTACGACAGCCGGACTCGCCGGATCGCTAACTTGTGGGAAAGTAAAGCTGAATTAGACATAGATCAGGCTCATCTAGGCAACGGTTCTCTTTATCTGCTTAACCCAGAGAGCTTGGGACACTCTGGTGTTTATTTGTGCACATTTTATGGCTTTCAAATGAGACACCAGGTTCAAATACCTGTCAACGTTACAGTTCGAGTATCAGGTAAGATTTAAGTAAAAATACTGTGCATTTGAATTCATTGAATAATTCATACATTTAGCTAATATGCATGAAATGATTGTAATATTTTGGTTCAGATGATGGTGAATATGACTGTAGGAGGTCGTGGTGGGGGACTGCTGCATCTGTCTTCATATTTCTCATCACTATATCTGTAGCCCTCTCACGATGCTTTAGGATGAGAGGTAAATCAAATACCTTAAACACTAATATAAAGTTTTGATTTTCTGATCACAAAAGCATTTCATATATTTTGTCCCAAATTGTAGATCTTAGTTTTTCATTATTATGTTGGCACAGCCAACTGTGTTATTAATTTGTACAGTAATAAAGTATAAATGGTAATAATACATCATGTATGGAAAAAAACTACACTCTAAAAATGGCTGGGTTATTTTTAACCCATGCTGGGTGAATATTGGACATAACACACCACTGGGTTAAAATTGACCCAATGCTGGGTTGTTTTAACCCAACTGCTGGTTGAATAACAACAACCCAACATGTGTTCTGTCCAATATTTTCTCAGTATGGGTAAAAAAATATTTACTCCTATAAAATAATTAGGGATGCACGATATATCGGCCGACATATCGTTATCGGCCGATAACTGCTTATTTTTAATATTAACGGTTATCGTCTGATAGATATATATATATATATATATATAGGTTATCGGCCCCCAAATATAAAGAGTTATCGGTTATCGGTATCGGCCAAAATTTCCATATCGGTGCATCCCTAAAAATAATACAAAGTTATGAAAATATAAAAAAATACATAAATGTACTTAAACTAAAAGTGGTCTGATTCAGTCCAAAATAGTGTATAGTACACCAACAAGTATAATATAGTGAAATAGTATAGTATTAAATTGATAAGTATTCTATACATCAGGGACGTAGGGTCAGATGAGGGTCTTGACCCCACATGACCCCACAAACACAGCAAATATTTGCATGAAAAAAAAAACGTTCACAGTGCTTTAGTTGTCCATATTTTTTAGGACTCGGTAGTACCGCCTGTCATTTCTTCTGTCATTTTTTTTAGGTCATAAAATTTTCAACAGCATTAGGCTCCTTAATAAGTGCATAATTGCATTTTATTTATTAAAGTTATATCCTTTTTACATACGTACACATTGAAATTGTAAGCTGTGTTAAATTATTAAGCTATTTATAATTGAAATTAGTTAATTAATTGTATTTGTTTCCTGTTTACCTGATGAAAGACTGTGGTCAAAGTCTAACGGTGTGTTGTCAACAGTGCCACCTGCAGGCCAGAACAGAAACTGTACTGCTAAACAACTCGACACATACAAGCTTTACAGATGATAAAATCTATTAAATGTGTGAACTAAAACGTTTTCAATCCTCAAAAGAGGCTTTTGACAAAACATAAGGACTTAAGCCCTCAAATCCCCCCGGCCCCACCACAAATGCCACTGGTATACATGCATACTACAAAAAGTGTACTTAAAGGGATAGTTCACCCAAAAATGAAAATTCTGTCATCAATTCTCTCGTGTTGTTACAAACCTGTATAAATTGTCTTGGTTGTGATGAACACGAAGGAAGATATTTTGAGAAATGAGTCCCATTCACTTCCCATAGTTTTTTCTTCTTCTACTATGGAAGTGAATTGGGCTCATGATCGGCCCCTGCCTCATTCCTCAAAATATTTTCCTTCGTGTTCATCAGAATATAGACATTTATACAGGTTTAATAGTCAGAAAATGATGACAGAAATTTCATTTTTGAGTGAACTATCCCTTTAAAACATACATACATTACGAAAATATATTTACAGTAAATGTCAGCAAGTACATGTAGTACATTGTTTTTTTGTCCTAAATTAAAGTGAAAGTTATAAGGGGTGGTTTCCTGGACAGAGCTTATCCTAGTCCCAGACTAAAATGCATGTTTGAGCTGCTTTTATTTCAAAACACATTGCACTGACAAATTCACACCTGTATTTTTTTGTAATGTTTGTTTGTAAAAACTACTTAAATGTTTTAATATAACTAAAGCCTAGTCCTGGATTAATCTAATTCCTGTCTAGGAAACTGCCCCTAAATATACAAATTTAAAGTATAGGTCTACTTCAAAAGCACTTTGGTGCACTTGAAATAGTATACTACTAAATACCAGTAATACAAAATAAATGGTGTCTCAAAAAGGACAGTTAAGTACATCTATAGATGTTCTAAAAGGCGGGGTGCATGATTTAAAAAAAAACACTTTGGAAAAGGGAGTCGGACCAAAACACAATTGTAGCCAATCAGCAGTAAGGGGCGTGTCTACTAGCTGACATCGTTGCCTGGGTTGCATTATGTGTCGGGCGGGTCTATCAAAAGAAGGTCCAGATTCTATTGGGGTAGAGGTGTGTTTGTTTAGGTGATTTCAAATGTCAACATTGGCTTTCAGAGATTACGCACCCCGCCTTTAAGTTTATCTTATGAAGTACTGAAGAATTTTGTTTTGTATATTAGGTACAAAATAACACATTTTTACCTAAATAAAATTTATTTATACTCCATTCACTTTTATCACCTGGAACTAGCTACCCCATTATTAAAGGAGCAGTATGTAAGAAATGTATATCAATAAATCATAAAATGGCCCTGATATGTCACTAGACTTTAAGAAATCATTTTCATTTTAAATACTTATATCACTGACAACAGTGGTCTGGCCAGGATATTGTCATTTAATAAGTGGAGTTGCAGCCCTCAACTGATGTTTATGTTGTCATTTTGTGTATTGGCCACCAGTTGTGTGATTGCAGTACCATTTTTAGCCACAAGTTTTGTGATTGCAATACCAGTTTTTGCCACTATCCTACATACTGTTCCTTTAACTCTTGTTGTGAAATTGTTGTGCTCTCTTTTCTTAAAGTTCTTTTATGCATTCACTATTAATGGAAAACATACACAGGATTATGCAATGTCCCTGTATCTTTTACTTTATACACATTGTTTTCTCTTTCAGGTGAACGACCTGTACAAACCCATTCAGAAGTCCATAAAAGAATCAAAAGACATGGCAACACAACTGGTCAAATCAGACACAGGCACAACGGTTTAGATTCTGTACAGACAGAAATTCCCAAAGCACCATCTAAAACAACTGAACAACTTGAAGCACATGCTGAAAATGATCTAACACCTACATCAACAGAGCTAAATACCTGCTTGGTTACGGGTGATTTGTCTTTATCTGACACATCATTGGAAAACAATGAATCCAGATCACAAACACCAACGTATGGCATCATAACTCTGTTCACAGATATAATTACAGAAGCAGGTGATAATGAAGAAATCGAGAAACATGAACTTGCTCCTGATATTTCTGATTCACATCATGCAGAAGTTAGCATAGAAATGGACTGTACAGTAACTCAAAACAATGATGTGTCGGCAATGCCTGAACACTCACAGATAAATGGCTTCAGGTGATTGATCTTTACTGAATTATTTTATTGGTGCTGGATAATTATATTAAAGGCGGGGTGCATGATCTCTGAAAGCCATTGGCATTTGAAATCACCTAAACAAACACGCCCCTACCCCAATAGAATCTGGACCTTTTTTTGATAGACCCACCCCACACATACGCAACCCAGGCAACGATGTCAGTTAGTAGACACGCCCTTTACTGCTGATTGGCTACAAGTGTGTTTTGGTACTCGGCCCGACTCTCTTTTCCAAGGCGTTTCTCAAAAATCATGCACCCCACCTTTAACTCGATTTCAATTTTCATTCCTGAAATATATGCAGTAGTTGAGTAAATAATGATGCTGGGGTTTTGAAGAATAGTCAAACATGCTAACATGTTGTCAAAACGTTTGGTTTTTCAAACTCAAATGTCACTTTTAGTCCAGTAAGGTTTTATTATAGGTATTATGTTGTTATAATTTACATTTCTTTATGCTCATAGACCTACAAATTAGACATTTGAAATGACATTTACATTTTTTTTTTAACTATGTTCATTTGTGAATTATTTATCTCTGTTTTAAAATGTTTAAGATTAAGACTCATTCTTACAGTTATGTGACTTATGTGAGATGCATGAATAAATAAAGTTCAAAACAGAGGAATGGGAGGGGTGTGGAGATTTTGTCTTGTCAATCATCTTTCTCCATCTCACTCCTCCTCTATTCTAATTTACATAATTTTATTGATCGTTTACCATTATTTTTGTTAAGGCGTGTGGACAGATACACCTAAGCAACTAAGTAGTGTTTTTCAACCAGGATCAGACCTCCAATGGGGCCTCAAGATGACTTAAAATAATTTTAAATAAGACAAATAAACGTATTTTTTTCTAGTAATGCCAATCTGAAATATTTATGAGACATCAAATGGTGCTTGAGGTCAAAAAGTTTGCGATTCACTGATGTATGAGTATGTGACAGTCGGTAACCAGCAGGTGGCGATATTTCCTTTTGGATTCTTTGGCCGTTGCTCAAACGGAAGACTGCACCCTCTGTAGGTCACATTTGTAGACTGCATGCGTCATAAATACTGTCCTATTTCACTATATTAACAATTATAAAGTTGACTATTATACTTAGTTAATCGTAAATTGTTGTAATATACGTATTACTTGTATGTAATGCTTCGTTAACGCAAATAAATCAGACTTGATGACGTATGCAGCCTGCAAATGCGACCTCCGGAGGATGCAGCCTTACGCTTAAGAACGGATACTGTATATTTCTTTAGTGTGTACTGTGTAGCCTCCTTTGCTCGTCTTTGATGTTAATTCGTATGATCCCATAGTGGATTTTTAAATTATCAAAAATATTTTTAAATATTATTGACACGAATTACAGGCTATGCTGAATGAAAGCTACTCCTTGAGTTGTCAAAAAATAAATAAATAAATAATATATTTCAGATTGCGCACTGATTTTTTGTCTTTGAAGAGTTTGGTAAGGGCTTGATCCCATCTTCCTGTTTACATTGCGACATCAACTTCTCACGGACATTTAAATGTTAAGAGATGGAAATTAATTCGGCAGTGTTTCTGTGGTACTTCACTATAAAAACACAACAGTTCGTTAAACAAGAAACCGGAGATGTTTACAGCGTGATTTAAACGAGAGATCAAAGCGTCCGTCGACCTCACAGCATGAAGACTGAATAATACTAAAAAGAAACACACTAAATATATTATATAGAGCTTATATTATGTGCTCTACTGGTACTGACACGAGCGACACTTTCATCACATCACAGGTAAGATTCTTGATAATATAAGAAGAAATATACCACATGAAAAAATACTATAGAATACTTTAGTATTTACCATTTTAAATAGTTGTAAATTTCATAGATATTGTAACTTAGTGTAAGCCTTACCAGAATATATTTTATTTGACCTCGGTTGTTGAATACTTTATTCTGATTGGTGGAGAAATGTTCCACATGTAGGCTATGCATTATTTTTCATAAACGCACACCTGACCTGTCAAATGTCTTACTGTACAGTTTATCATTTCATAACAGTCAATATTAATACTAGTATACATTAACAAAGTTAATGTACTACAACATACTACAGTTTACTATAGCAAATACATAAACAAGCGGCTGTCGTGGTCCGCACGTAACTTCCGGTAAACTCCGCTAATAATAAAGAACAAAGTACTTTAAACGTAGTTTATTTATATAACAAGCAAAAAACAACAACACATAGATTACCTAGGAAACCAAAACATTTGTTATTTTCGACGAGGCATTTGTGCAAGAGATCAGTTTAGCAACTAGTCAGACCATTAAAAAAACGAAACCGGAAGTAAAGTTCGGATCCAGATGTGTATCACGTGCGTCCGATAAAATCGTCTATACAAAGTTTCTCTCTCTCTCTCTCTCTCTCTCTCTCTCTCTCTCTCTCTCTCTCTCTCTCTCTCTCTCTCTCTCTCTCTCTCTCGTTAAAGTACTGTAAAAAAAACATGATAGTTAAACCATTTATCAGTTTGTGAATGACAAAATTCACCAACAAACATTTCTTTACGGATTTCAGTGCCCGGTTGATTTAGTTGTCTACACGGTCTATAGGTCTGGTCCATTAAAAGTGCATCAAAAGGGACTTAGGTGAACCCAACATGGGCATATAAACTTCAGTCTTCAGGGCTGCTTCCACTTAGAGCAATCACCAGGAAATTCCCACTAGAAACGAGATTTCAATCTTAGTTGGAATTTGCCCTTACTGTAATAAAGTGCAGACCTTATTGTACTTAATTGAATCCCTTGGCACCAATTGACCTATTATTAAATGATACAGTTAATTGACTCATTTAATCTTGTGGGAAAGCAGGCCTTTAAAAAATTAGCAGACGTGGTTGGACAAATTTAACACATGGGTCAAAACCGTTTATGATAAAAGAGATGCTCACGTTCACAAAATACACGCAAGACACTCCCTTAACAGTAAACTTTGATTACGCATGAGATTATGCGAACTTAAACACGAGCGTCTCTTTTCCATAAACCCTTTAGCAGGCACTTATTTTGACAAAACACATGATGCACACAGGATCTCTCCAGGCGAAGAACATTGAAAAAGGAACCACACACATGACGCATGTGTTCTTTGGGAATCAAACGCATGATCATTGGCATGGCTAACGCAATCCTCTACCAACTGAGCAACAAAAACATTATTTGTATGATAAATGTCATGCAAATAGTTTCTTTCTGCTGCTCTTACAGAATGACTGTGATTTCTAAAGGCTCTTTATTTGCAGTCATGCACAGATGACGTAAAACATATCCTCTTTCTTCAAGATTATGACCCCATTTTATCCCATGTTGAGGTGATTAACTCTTAAAAATAAGTTTCTTCCCCTTTAGCATTTTTTTTTATTATTGGGGAGAACTGGACCAGCCCAGTGACCTCACCTTGAGAAACTTGGAAACAGAAAGACTCAAATGCTTTCAGCTGTTTCTGATCCCCACTTCCTCCCCAAGGACCAAAAGGAAACACCCAGAAATCCATCCAACTGGAGAAGGATAACAAGATTTGTTCATCATCCAAAGCAGATTTGCTGCGTCCACAGTTTTAACGTGATATTAACGCGACATGAGAGAGATAAACGTCATCATTTTACAAAACCCTTTGCAAGACATTTAATAACCGTTTGGATTCGTTTTTGATGGATTGCGGGAGCTTTAAAATGGGGCACTAAGCTGAGAAAAGCCAGGATATTATCTAATAAAACTCAGAAGGTCATATACACCTAGGATAGCTTGAGGGTGAGTAAAATGTGGGCTAACTTACATTTTGGGGTGAACTATCCCAGACAGAATTCCTTTTATAGAGACATTTTATGCCTACAGCACAACCCATAAACCCAAGTGGCATATAAAGTGTGACTTGGACAAATAACGTACCTTTGTTATTTCATTTAAAAGTAAAAAATACCCACATTACAGCCAACCTTTGCATTTCATGGAAAAAGTCTCGCCTTACCCATAATTCTTTGCAATCTGTTTTACATAATCAAACTGGTGTAATGGTTGGCTAAGTTAATTGTACTTGATTTCATGGGTTTCTGTGTTTGCTTTTTTTTGGCTGCATATCCTGTGCCTCAGCATATAACCATGGTACTCTCTCCAATTATTTGTTTTCCATCATGACAATTTATAGTAAGGCCTCTCGGCCAGGCCTCTTTTACCCGCACCACATGTCCCCTTTCTCTTACTTTGTCCTAGAATATCCTGGGAAAACATTCCTCCACAATCCTCACATCACATTCTTCTCTAAAATCTACTGTGTCTGTGATTATGTGTACATCTATGAATTAATACACACGTTTTCCAACATATGGAATGTGTAGGTTTAAAGAGGTCTTTTCTCAGGCTGCATTAAAAAACCTATAAAACTGCTTTGGCAGCTTGCAAAATCTAATTACTTTACCATGGCTCAGAGTGGTTATTTTACTATAGCTATACCTGAGACAGATCGTTAAATTAATCTTAATAATAAAGGTGCTACAAAATGCCATATGCAATTTTTGGCTAAATGTGTCCATGTGCATGCATGTGGGTGGGTGCGTTAGTGGACAGTGTCTGTAGTTAAAGGAACACGGCGACTTTTTGGGACTTTAGCTTTTTACCCTATCCCCATAGTTAGATATCCGTGCATGCTGTCTGACGCACCCATTGCTAGCTTAGCTTAGCACAAGGACTGGAAGTAAATGGCTCCAGCCAGCATACTGCTCCCAATAAGTGAAAAAATACATACTGGGAACTACATTCTCAGAAGGCGGAGTGATTTGCTCGCAGCACCTGAGAAGTGATGCGCTAATCACTCCGCCCAAGTAGCAGTGCTTCGCATTTTGAGCATATAATTACTCAGTATGTATAAGGTTAAAAGATGGCTTTGTCTTATATGACCTTGTTATTTGTACACGTTGTGATTATACAAATCACAACATATAAATAGAAAAATGTTGGCCTTATTTTGTCACTTATTGGGAGCAGTATGCTAGCTGGAGCCATTTACTTCCAGTCTTTGTGCTAAGCTAGGCTAGCGGTGGGTGCGTCAGACAGAGTTACGGGATGCACGGAGATGAAAAGGGTATGTATAGACTTATCTAACTCTGGGGGATACGGTGAATAACCTAAAGTCCCAAAAAGTCAGCGTGTTCCTTTAATGTATTGTTCTTGTAAGGGAACTAGCTCAAATACATCCAATAAAAAAACGTATTCTTTTTCTTAGTCAGTTGTATTAAAATCTCGGCTCTTATCTTCAGGAAACCCTGTTGGATGTAATTAACACTGGGAGTGGCCTAAAGCTGATGACAGCCACACCCCACCTGATCAGTTTGGGCAGTGGGCATCTAAACTTTTCTATAACTTTAATAGCACTTACAAAAGGTAAGTGTTTTAAAAATATTATAAACCCAGTACATCCACTTTTACAGTCCTTAAAACAGGTACAATCTAATAATTTACATGGGTGATTCTCACGAAAACTTGGTTTTAAAAATGTGCATGAAAATGTAAAAATTGCTTAAATTTACTTTTTTCCCACCAGACATTGAAAAACAAAGTCTGGAGTAAATGGGAACATTCATTTAAAAACTTTTACTTATCATTCAAAACTTTTTGTAACATAATTTAAAAAATTTGTCCTAAAAAATCTCATTACCGCAACAGTCAGAAAACATCAACACTGACATATTTTCAAAATGACATGACAAACCTGAAAGAACATAATTTGGAGATTCTGCACATGCATTTAAAATCAAAGTATTATGCTTCTATTAATTAAATTAACATTTAATAAGCATCTGTTGCGGTAATGATAATCAAAATGTCGTGTAAGCATTCTGACAAGACAATATTTCAAATTAACTGTAAAAAAATGATCTTACCTGGTAGCCATCTTGAAGTAACTGGTCCATGTGCTTGGTCACTCAAAATCAAACTTTATTAAAATTCTGTATGTGTGCTTAAACTGTTCTCAAAAAGTGTTGCGGAGGATGAGAACATCAGGCATGGACACATCATTTTCCTAATTTTTCTTCATTATTATTATACATGAATATTCAGTAAATATTTTTTCTGTCATCTAAAGTAGTCTAGCAAAACATCCATTTATTTTTTTTCTTAATATTTTTGTGTTAATTTGATTAAATTACAACATAACGCATGTTCAAACACAGCCGGACACATTGCGGTAATGAGAAGTTCAGCAGAAAATGAGATAAATTATAAATTCTTATGTTGAAATCACACATTGTACAAGGTAGAACACAGTATTGTGTTAATTCTGATGCTTTTTAATGTTACTATATTACACATTTTAAAGCTAAAATCATTAGTGCCGTGGTGTTTCAATGGTTTCGTGAGAATCACCCACATATGTTTACTTCTACAGAATTTTCCTTGCTGCTCATAGGTTAAAAATGCTAAATCATGAAAATGTTTACCCTGTTTTTACATTTAAACCTCATGAAAAACATGCAAGGTTCTGTAAAGGAAATATGCCGCTGGATAAAAATAAAATAATCCATTAAAGCAAGCCCATGATGGCTAAACAGTACTTAAGTTTGAATAAAGGCCCTGACCCCCTGCTGACTTTAATATCAGGTTTTTAATATGGGGGTTTCCAAAGTGATGCCTGTTTTTCTTTCTTTCCAACGTTGCTTTTAACATTTTCACTACTGCAGCCTTTATGCTGAATAGAAATCATTAACATTCATTTTATTACTGATTATAGAATTGAATCACATTGCCTGTGAGGATGCAGGGTTACCACAAGATAATCCAGAGCTCCAGCCGCACCACTGTGTCATCACCAACAGAGATGGAGTCATAACTTTACACCCCTGTGAAAATATCTGCAGTCTGGATGGAATTCCTGTCAGCAAGCCAACAAAGCTCACACATGGTAATTAATGCACACATACAGATTTAACTCTGTGATTTTAAACTGCCGTCAATGTCTTGTGACTGTGTCTGTTAAGTAGTCCATATGACCTAAGTAGTTGTACAAATATTCTACGTATAGGTAAACTATTCCTTTAAAAGTGCTAAGTCCAGATTTCATGTTTGAAGCTGTCCAGAGGGGTCATAGTTATGAGAGAAGTTCAACTATTTGATGCCGGCATGTATTTTTCGGCCACTCAGCAGGTTCTGTGGATCTAACCTTGTTTGCTGAAACCTCAGAGAGACCTCATAGCAAACAATAGCAATGAATGACTTCCTATACACCGATTACTTTGGCCTGACACACCACAAGAATAACATCTCTCGCCCACTCTCTCTTTCTTTTTATTTTTCTCACGGCCATTGCGCTCTCATTTTCTGTCATATGTTTAATAGTCTGTTAAACAACTCAATGGACACAAATTGTGTATTAAGTTTTATAATATCTTAAATGTTTGTACCAGTGTATCCCAATCCTGGTCCTCGAGTACCCCCTCCTAGAATGTTTAGAAATGTCTCCTTATTTAAAATGCCTGATTTAATTTATCCCCATGTTAAGGAGACATGGGCTACGTTCACACTGCAGGCGAAAGTGGCCCAAATCTGATTTTTTTGCTCAAATGTGACCCATATCTGATTTTCTTCACATTCATATGTGGTCCTAAATCGGATGCATATCTGATGTATTGCAATGTCACTTCAGTCTGAACGGCCATGTCACATTTTGATTTTTACGTCATTGAAATGCGACAGACAATTCTGCGCTGGAGGTGGGAAGATGACAAAAAGGTCCGAGTTGGACTCAAGTCCGAGTTTTTAAAGGCCGATTTCTCCAAGTCGAGTCCATTCGAGTCCAGAAAGTAATTAAATTGAAAAAAGATACAAAATTTGTATTGTAAATTGTTACTTTCTATTAATACTTTAACCTTTCAACCCATTAAACCAATGGCAATATAAAAATGTAATAAAAACACCTCTATTGCATCTTGTCATTGCCATTGAACATTTTTATTTTATGTCAACTTGTTTCCTATCAAAAATGATTTCAAAGAAAAGAAAGAGATATAGAGGTATCTTCTTTTTACAAGTTTTGGAATCCATTCAGCTGATCTCCGGGTTTGGCGGTACCATTTTTAGCATAGCTTAGCATAATTCATTGAATCTGATTAGACCATTAGCATCGCGCTAAAAAATAACAAAAGAGTTTTGATATTTTTCCTATTTAAAACTTGACTCTTCTGTAGTATCCCCGCAATGATATTACGCAGCGCCTGAAAATAGTCCCCTGCTATTGAAAGTAACCAAGGGGACTATTTTCGGGCAGTGCATAATATCACAAAGCCTGCTGCTGTCATGTTACATCAGCAAAGTCCTTGATTATTACGCCAGAATGAGTGTATGGTTCCTAACCATATCTGCCTAGAAAATCGCAACTTTTAATTTTACGTTGGTCTTAGTACACAATGTAACTACAGAATAGTCAAGTTTAAAAATAAATAAAATGAGCAATCCTAATGGTCTAATCAGATTCAATGGATTATGCTAAGCTATGCTAAAAGTGGTACTGCCAGACCCAGAGATTGACTGAATGGATTTCAAAACAGTAAAAATAAATTGTTTAACTCTAGGGGAGCTGGAAAATGAATGTCCCTTTAAGACCACAGTGCTAACTTAGCCATTAACCATTCTGGAAGGAGGCTGAATCAGGTGTTTTAAATAGGAGACATCTAAAACTTTCTGGAAGGGGGTAGACCAAGATTGGGAAGTACTGTTCTAGACTAAATGGGGGGCAAATAGAGACTTCTGCCTAAGTCTTCTGAATATCAGATGTCAATAATGTCCCAAACTCTGCTGGCCAAAATACCTAAATCAAGTCCTGGATCAAGAGTTTTCAGTATGAACTCAATTATTTCTCATTAAATTCTCCCGAAACCAAATGATCTTACTATTGCTAATCACATCAGTCTCATAGCTCTATACTCATACTCCCCAAACTATTTTAGGAAAAAAAAACATCTAAAACAAAGTTGATACTAATTTAAGTCAAAACTCAATTATATCTACTGAGTTATAAAAGAGCAACCTCTGAGAAATAAAATGTTCCTCTGGGAAACTTTCGTTTGTTTTCTTTCTCTCCATTCCCCCTTTCTTTCTTTTTCTTTCTGTGTGTCTGATCAGTGTGATATGAGGTCACACACTTTCTATCTGACTCTAGATTTCCAGAGAATGTTGTGTTTAATGGTTGATTGGTCACACACCCCTCCTTATTTTCTCTCTCAATTTCTCACCCTTCACTTTATTGCTTAAGGTTTTTGCATGTTTTTGAAGGGTTGGCTACATGTTGAACTCTATTAAACAGAGGACAGAAAGCATTAAACAAATAGTGATATACACATTTCATTTTGCAACTTTCAAAATCAGCATAAATAGAGCTAGACTAACATTAATACAATTTCAGAAAAGACATCACCCAACATTACTCAATGTCTCATGCATCTCCACCATGCATAAATAAGCATTCCTTACGATTCACTCATCGTCTTCCAGACCTAATATCTGCTTTGTATTTCAGATCCCTCTTTTTTTTAACTAACAACAACTGAGAAAAAGTCAAAAATATGGTATCTATCAAGTTGAATTCGGAGGGAATTAAAAATGAATCTGTTTGTGTACAAGTGTGTGAGTTATAGGTGTGTGCGTATGAATATGGTGATATGGGGAAAGTCTGTGTTAAAATGTGTAGCTGAGGTCTGGAAGCAATCAGAGTCGCCGGGCTGCGCTCCAGCTCCCCCTCCCCATGATGCAACTGGAGTTCTGAGACTGATGGAGCCCAGAGTGCCCGCTGGGCGGGGGGAGGGTCTGTCTTCTTTTCCCCAAATCTTCCTTCCAAATACAGACTGAGGGAACTTTACAATGGAAAATATGCCAGCGCACTCTCCAATCAAATAATGCAAGGTCGAAATAATGCATGCATGCAGTCAACCACAAGCTTGGTTTCTCTGTTGATAAGAGTAGACAATTGATCTTTTGCGGTACATTTATGCATTTGGCAGATGATTTTATCCCAAGCGACTTGCAGTGAATAATACATATACATTTTTAACAGTATTTGCATTCTCTGGAAACCGAACCCTCAACCTTTTCCACTGATAATGCATGGACGCAATGCTCTGTCTGTGTATTTTTAAGCTTTTTTTGGCTGCAAATTAGATTTTGGAGCATAAAAGCTGATTCTTATTTATTCCTAAAACATGATTTTCCCACATTTGTATATAGTCCTATAATATAGGCTACTATGTTTGAGCCATCTGCAGGACTTAAAATTACAGAGTACCTTAAGATTAAAAAGCTGGTTAAAAATCAAGTGCTTTTGTTTCTTTTGGCTAACATAAATGTAATTCCCAGTGAAAGAAGTCGTATTGTAATTGTTACCAGAGCCAAAGATATTTGTCATAGTTACAGTAATAGGGATTTTCGGTTATTCCCATTCTGTTTTGAATCACAATAAATTGCGAGTTAAAACAATTTAATCACACGTGTAGAAAGCTGATCAAAAGTGTGAGTCAGTTTTAATTCAGAAAAGTCGCGTATCCCTATATGAAGTCAGTCAGAGTATAAACGCCAGAGTTCCGTTAACGCGCGTTCCCGATCCGCCAAAAGCTCCAGTTGAGTTCTATTCAGGCACGTCCCCGCTGAGAGGAGGAGTGTCCGCGCAGACACGGCCAAGGTCTCGTACCGCACTCAGCATCGCGTCGCGTCTGTCGCGTCTTTTGTCATGCAAAACCGGCCGGAGAGAGAGAGAGACAGAACGGGCATCACTCTTCTTCAATGAGACGATAAACAAAGGTGAGTTTTATTCTTGTAAATGAAAACTCTCGTCGAACTTCTAATTAAGTCATTCAATATATTAAAGTAAAGTTACTAATGCGATGTCAGTCGTGTAATATTGTTTAACAATTTGATTTCATTCTTATTAAATTAATGTTCTGGTCCAAAAGCTACAGCGAAATAATTTTGAATTTTGTAAAGCCACTATAAAGTGTTGTTTGTGGACATAGACGGGACTTTAGACTGGCAAGCACAAAGTAAATCATGTTGTGTAAACAGAAATACAGTGCGCGTGCCTTGTTTGCTTGCGTCGATGAGAGGCACGCGAGATATTTAACCCATACAATCGCGATATATCGACGTGATTGCCACCGGTAAGACAGTAAACTGCTTTCATTGGTGTCTGTGTTTTCCCCTGATCTGTTCAGCTGCTTTGTGGATATTTGTCACTTTTGTGCGCACATTTTCATTCTGGCGAGTTGTTAATTTGATGCGTAACTTACGCGTGCCAAAGTCTCTCGGGTGAGTTTGATCCTGAAAACATTTACCATGGTAACTAAGTTTGTGCCAAGATACTACAGTTATTGTTACACGAACTATTGTGCACTTATTAATTTTGGTGGAGCTATTAAGAAAAATTAAATCAATGCGTTTGCCAGACACTTAAATCTAAAGTGACTTAGGTATACCTATTTTTTATTAGTATGTGTGTTTCATGGGATTGAACCCACAACCTTTGCAATGCTTATGCAATGCTCTTCCAGCTAAGCCACAACAACACTATGTATATTAAGTATAACTGTGTTATTTGGGTGAAACTGTGGTCATGGCCACAGTGTTGGGCTTGTGCTGAAGTTTAAAGACTTTTTGCAGATATAATGGAAAACTAATATTAATTTTAAACCATGCATCTGTTTGTTGTCTTAAAACACACTTTATCACTTTGACCGGAGTCTTGTGCTGATAGGTTGACAAGAGCTGCAAATCATTACACAGAGAAAGACTGCGGTCTGTGTAAAGCTGAAAATCCCAAAGTTTAGCAAAATGCACTTTCCCAAAGCCGTAAAACTTTAGAAGGCAGTGATTACATTACAAGATACTATTACATATAGTGTGTAATTGTACACTCCTCCACTTCAAAACTTTGCTGTTCAACTGATGTGAGTTAACTATAGTGAGTGAGGAGGGGTGGGTGTCCATGTGTCTGAAAGTTAATGTCTGCCAATGATGTAGAGAGTGCGAGAGACACATCAGCAATAGAGTATTTGGCACATCTAAGAGAGAGACAGAATTATAATAACATATCATAACATTTAAGCTGATTTACATCTGTCTCTAAGTGACAACTTTGTGTTAATTACAATGAATCAATTGATGTGCAAGTTACGGATTGCACCTACAATTATTACCATATGGATGAGGATGGAAGAAATTCCTGACTGGAATCTATGCCTCTCAATGTGCTGCCTTGATGGTCTATACTAGGAAAGCCAAAGCTTTCTCAGGTGGCTGGAGATGGTGAACTCATGGTAAAGGATTGTGTCGCTAACAGCGTAAAATGATCTCCCACTTCCTGAAAAGAGTCCTCGTAGGCAGCCACAGACTGCAGGAGTGGGCTGCTAAGATATTCGCATGTCTGTGTTTATGCATGTTTCAAGAAACCATGTATGCTTACAGCATGCTTTTTGTGCATTCTTTGATTATATATGGGATATTTTGCTCCCCACTGTCGTAAATGGTTTGGATAAAAGCATTGGTGAAATGCATAAATGTAAATGTGAGATGTAGACATATTACATTTGCTTAAAGAAGTGATTTCCCCAAATCTCTGATGGTTAAAAATGTTAACATGCATAAAAGAAGCCAAGCTAATATAAAAAAATAATAACAATTCAGGCCATAAATAAAATGTGCTTTGGTGGGCAACGCACAGACTCCATGCGGGCACCATGTTGGAGACCACTGCTGTTAAAGGGGACAGAGAATGAAAAAACATTTTTACCTTGTCTTTGTTGAATAATGGTAGTCTACCCACATTCACAAACATACAAACATGCTAAACATCTCAGTCTCATAGAAATTCCTCTTTTAGAAATGTCAGCCAGAAAACAGCCCAATCTGAAAAACTGATGCTTATGACATCACAGGCATCTAACTGCCCCTCCACTTTAAAATAATTGGGTACATTTTTTGAGTGGCAGAAAAGTCAGCCAATCAGTAATGAGATTGCAAGTTAAGCCAGTAGGGGGAGCCGAATAGGTGCAAAACCACTTGTTTAAAATCCCCCACCCTAATAGAGAGGTTTTTAGGAAGCTTCTAAGGCATTACAGACCCAAACAAAAAATTTTTTGTCTACATGTCACATCACAGAACAAGGATAAATACTCCGTTCAATCATTCTATGTCACATTTAAAGGTACTGTAGGTTTGGTCAGATTAAACCAACTCCTATAAATTTCTCCCCATAAAGGTGCTGCATGGTGCCATAGATAGAGGAACCATTTTTGGCTGAATGGTTCCATAAGCAACCTTTAACATCCGAAAAACCTTTCTGTTTAACGAAAGGTTATTTGTAGTGGAAGAAGGTACTTTACACTATAAAATGTATAATAGTAATGGTTCTTTGGGGAACCAAAAATGGTTCTTCTATGGCATCGCTATGAATGTATAAATAAACAGACTCAGTAGTAATATATAAGCGGAGACTAAGAAAGAGAAGATTTGTCCCAGACTTGAGTGGAAAATTAATCTTGTGGATTTAAGTCCTCTGCAAGACTCCGTGAACTTTGCATCAGAAGAATCTTCAGACTGGTTCTGAAATCTGAGCCAATTCTGGATCTGTTTTTTCACTTATTCAAGGCTCTCTTTCTGTCTCTCTCTTTTCCTGTATTATTGAGTGGAAGACTTGAAAAGGGAAAAAAAGTTTTGTCTTCATAATGTCATTACCATACCTCTGTAGATTACTGTAGTTTTATGTGATCATAAAAGCTAAAGTGAATGTGTACTGTACTTTCTGAACTCTTGATTTATTAATGTCTCATTTCCTTAGAGCGCCTTAGACTTAAACATAATATTTTCATGGTAAAGTGACTATGTGTGTGTAATTTGGTTTTTCTCAGGGTGCACTCTTTGTCTGGGTAAATCTTTCTTCCGTTTCAACCACCCAGAAGAGGCGAAACGCATGAAGAACATGCTGCAGGAGAAGACTGCCGGACCCACGCTGTCCCTTAGCACGGGTAAGTGAGGTCTTCCTCCACCTCCCCCCCTTCAACTCTGGCTTTTGGATCCACTTTGCTGTCTTTGTAAACAAAGAGTCACTTGCCTGAAGCTTAATTGGACCCATCCATTATCGTTCCTCGCTGGTTTATACACAGGAAGAGCGCAATTCTGTGCCATCTGTTCATTTATTCCATTTTGTGTTTATTTGCTTGTTTATTATACATGTAAATATCCGCATTAATCTCATCGATGATGTTTTCTTCTCTCTTGTTTCTTTTAATCATACTTGGCACTTTTCACAAAGTAGAACCAGAGAAATTAAGTCAATGCCAGTGAAAGGAGGTACCTGATCTTTAGCAAATGTTCATTGTCGACCTCAGGAGGTCCAACAAAACAGGACCTTTGCAATTTGTCTTAAGTTTTAAAGTCCTGATGTGTGTATAGCTATAGCTGTGATTTTAACAATAAACAATGAACAAACATTACATTTAAACAGAAATGTATAACAGTTTTTTATAAACACTTGAAGCTGTAAACAGTTGAGCTTGACAAATATAATGAATTATTACAGAGTTGAATGTTTGATCTTGACAAGTCATATAGTCTATATGAAAACTATTTTAAACAGGTACACGGTGAGAAAACATGGTCGAAAAATGGTCCCTAGCTGTCACTGGGGCAGTTTACTTTCAAAAAGTACACGTGTACCTAGAGAGTTTATATTAGTACCTCAGAGGTACAAATTAGTAAATCAAAGGTACATATTAGTACTTCAAATAAACATATTTGGTCCTCAGAGTTACATATTAGTACCTCAAAGTACATATTGGTACATCATAGATACATATTGGTACATCATAGGTACATATTGGTACCTCAAAGGTACATATTGGGACCTCAAAGGTACATATTGGCACATGAAATGTACATATTGGCACTTCAAAGGTACATGTTGGCACATGAAATGTAAATATTGGCACCTCAAAGGTACATATTAGTACCCCCAAAGTACACATTAGTACCTCAAAGGTACCTCAAAGGTACACGTTGGCACCTCAAAGGTACACGTTGGCACCTTAAAGGTACATGTTGGCACCTCAAAGGTACATGTTGGTACCTCAAAGGTACATATTAGTACCCCAAAAGTACACATTAGTACCTCAAAGCTACCTCAAACGTACACGTTGGCACCCCAAAGGTACATATTAGTACCCCCAAAGTACACATTAGTACTTCAAAGGTATCTCAAATGTACATTTTGGCACCTCAAAGGTACATGTTGGCACCTCAAAGGTACATATTAGTACCCCCAAAGTACACATTAGTACCTAAAAGGTACCTCAAATGTACATATTAGCACCTCAAAGGCACATGTTGGCACCTCAAAGGTACATGCTGGTACCTCAAAGGTACATATTAGTACCCCCAAAGTACACATTAGTACCTCAAAAGTACCTCAAATGTACATATTGGCACCTCAAAGGTACATGTTAGCACCTCAAAGGTACATTATTGTACCCACAAAGTACACATTAGTACCTCAAAAGTACCTCAAATGTACATATTGGCACCTTAAAGGTACATGTTGGCACCTCAAAGGTACACGTTGGCACCTCAAAGGTACATTTTAGTACCCCCAAAGTACACATTAGTACCTCAAATGTACATAGTGGCACCTCAAAGGTACATGTTGGTACCTCAAAGGTACATGTTGGTACCTCAGAGGTACATATTAGTACCCCAAAGTACACATTAGTACCTTAAAGGTATCT
Source organism: Misgurnus anguillicaudatus (assembly GCF_027580225.2). Classification (NCBI taxonomy): domain Eukaryota; kingdom Metazoa; phylum Chordata; class Actinopteri; order Cypriniformes; family Cobitidae; genus Misgurnus; species Misgurnus anguillicaudatus. The sequence goes on from NC_073348.2 coordinate 32,660,742, forward strand.
AAAATATACTTATTTGCACCTCAAAGGTTTTGGCACCTCAAAGGTACATGTTGGCACCTCAAAGGTACATGTTGGCACCTCAAAGGTACATGTTGGTACCCCCAAAGTACACATTAGTACCTCAAATGTACATATTGGCACCTCAAAGGTACATGTTTGCACCTCAAAGGTACATATTAGTACCCCCAAAGTACACATTAGTACCCCCAAAGTACACATTAGTACCTCAAAGGTACCTCAAATGTACATATTGGCACCTTAAAGGTACATGTTGGCATCTCAAAGGTACATGTTGGCACCTCAAAGGTACATAATTGTACCCCCAAAGTACACATTAGTACCTAAAAGGTACCTCAAATGTACATATTAGCACCTCAAAGGTACATGTTGGCACCTCAAAGGTACATGTTGGCACCTCAAAGGTACATGCTGGTACCTCAAAGGTACATGCTGGTACCTCAAAGGTACATATTAGTACCCCCAAAGTACACAGTAGTACCTCAAAGGTACCTCAAATGTACAAATTGGCACCTCAAAGGAACATGTTGGCACCTCAAAGGTACATTATTGTACCCACAAAGTACACATTAGTACCTCAAAGGTACCTCAAATGTACATAGTGGCACCTCAAAGGTACATGTTGGTACCTCAGAGGTACATATTAGTACCCCAAAGTACACATTAGTACCTTAAAGGTACCTAAAATATACTTATTTGCACCTCAAAGGTACACGTTGGCACCTCAAAGGTACATATTAGTACCCCCAAAGTACACATTAGTACCTCAAAGGTACCTCAAATGTACATAATTGGCACCTCAAATGAACATATTGGAACCTCAAAAGTACATATTAGTACCGCCAAAGTACACATTAGTACCTCAAAGCTACATATTGGCACCAAATGTATACATATCTGTACCTAAATGGTAAATACTGTATTTGGACCTTTAGTGACAGCTTGGGACCATTTTTGACTTTCATAACTCATAAACATATCTAATAGACCTCACAACAAAAACCATGTGATTTGTGTCTCTGATTCTTAAAATAATACAAATAATTGGAAACCAATGTGAACCGTATTCATAACATATGCCACCTCTGCTTTTCTTCCGTCTTCCTCTCTCTGTGGGCTTTGTGTTGGCTGAGAGACCTTCAGTTAATGCAAACGGTCACATAACCTCCATGTTGCCACAGCTGTACAAATGACCTTGTTCTGTTGTAAATAAATGACAACGTGAAATCTCATCCATATGGCTCCAGGTCAACCTCTTAGCTAAGATGATTTACAATCCAAAACATAGATAAACATTCTGGAGTGCAGGTGGTCCGCAAAAATGTACGCCTATATGCGTGTGTTCTCTGACAGAGACCACCACAACACCCACATGTCAAACTCTGGTTGCAGAAAAGTTCTGGCCCACATCTTTCTCTCTGCTTCAGTGCCAGAAACTACAACCCATTCTGGCTTTGGCTCTTCCATTTTTAGAAGTAGTTTTTTTCTCTTTACAACTCAAGGCATCCATATTTGTGTGGGTTGCAGTTTCTGAGAAAGCATTCTAGGCTGGGCTGATGTGAACTCTGGCCTTCTTCAGCAAAGCCAAAAAAAGTTACATATCTTGAAGTACCATGTTCACAAACCATTCCTCTAATTTCTTTCAGATGCAACCAAGCTTCATTCAAATGGTGGCACATTGGGTGGATCAAGTGTCCGTGGCACTCGCTCGAAGGCAGAGCTTCAGGAGTTGATGGAAAGCTTACAGCGCCGGAAATCAGCTTTGGAAGCCAGTTTAAAGGCTACAGCAGAACGAGGTTACATCACACTGTCCTCACCCCCGAGTCCCCAATCAGCTTCTAACTATCTACAAGAGCGCCCGCCTCTTTCAATCAGAGTCCCCTCTCCTTACACACCGACCAGCAACTTAAGCATGCCACCATCCCCCCACCAATCAGAGCGTCCATTAAGCCCAGTCCCAAACCAATCCCGAACCCGACACCAATCACAAGACAACCTCTTACTTTGCCAATCTTCTGACGTGCGGCAACCCAACGCCACCACCTTGCTTCTCTCCATGTGGAACGGCTCCAATTCGTCCTACGTGAACGAAAGTCTTCCTCCATCTCGCCGAGGTCCGAGCGGGGCAGCCAGCATGCCCTCCAGCCCTCGCTTGGGGCGCAGGTTGTTCGCCAGAGACGGGGATTTAGCCGCAGAGCCGACGCTCCGGCAAAGGAAGTACTCCACCGGCTCCCTGAATGGCCTGGGAGGACATAGCCGCTCTCTGCCCCGGCTGTATCGTGGAGACACCCCTATGCTTTCTTTGCCACCCCGTCGCACCACCAAACCACGTCGCAGCCTTCCAGCCATGGAGAAACCCCCAGATGTGACGGTGATAGCCAGCATGCCCAGCAGCCCCCGTAGGGCTAGCCTCTGTTCTGTGGGCTCTGCCCCGTGTTTGGACCTGGGTGTAGGTGAAAGGCGCCAGTCTTTTGGTAAAGGAGGAGTGGGGCCAGGGATGGGGCAGAGGAGGGGTAGTATCAGTTCGCTGAGTGGAAAAGAAGAATTGAGAGATTATCATCAGAGACAAAGAGATGAGAGACTCAGAGAACAGGAGGTGGAGAGACTGGTAAGCACTCACACCCAGGGTCAAAAATAAAAACTTTTGGCACACCCTCAAATTAAATAAAAATGGACTGGCTTTAAATAGTATTCCTACTATCCAGTAGGTGTAAATTATGCATTATTGATGTAATTATTGTTCTTTTGGATTTTCTTTGACAGAGTGGAGAGGTTATGATACTGTTTAAAGAGGAAAAACAAGAGGCGGATTCAAACTAGGGTCACCTGCACACAAGGGATAATTTACCCCAAAATGAAAATTCTGTCATTATTTACTCACCCCTGTGTTCTTACAAAGCTGTATACATTTTCTTGTTCTGATGAACACAAAAGGTGATATTTTGTAAAACCGAACCAAACAGATCTGGGGCACCATTCACTTGCATAATAGTATTATTATTTTTTTTAACTGTGGAAGTCAATGGTGCCCCTAATCTGCTTGGTTAAAAACATATTCTCTTGAATTCAGCATATCAAAGAAATTCATACAGGCTTAAAATATTATATATTTAAGTAAATGATGACATTTTTGGGTAAACTATCCTTTTAAGTGTTACGCTGCGTACACACCAAACACAAAGCATCGCTCTAGATTACTCGCGAGATTATTACTCACAGGGTTTAACTTCGTGTCATGCAAATGTTCTCGACTTGAATATTTTCAACTTGCGCAAAGATGCGTTTGAGAAGAATAGCGCATGTTTTCGTGCAAGTTTGCGTGTAATGTACTCAAGCAAATCTTGAATTCGCATTTGGTGTGTACGCCCCATTACTAAAGCAATTGGTAGAGTATTGTATTAGTAATGCAAAATCATTAGTTCGATCCCAGGCATCAAGCATAATAGTGTCTGCCAAATGCATAAATGTAGATTTTTTTTAAAGTGTGCTTATTACTGCATATGGACTTTACAGCTATATGGGTGATTCTCACGAAAACTTGGTTTTAAAAATGTCAAGCATGAAAATGTAAAAATTGCTTAAATTACTTTTTTTCCCACCAGACATTGAAAAACAAAGTCTGGAGTAAATGGGAACATTAATTTAAAAACTTTTACTTATCATTTAACACTTTTTGTAACATAATTTAAAAAATTAGTCCTAAAAAATCTCATTACCGCAACAGTCAGAAAACATCAACACTGACATATTTTCAAAATGACATGACAAACCTGAAAGAACATAATTTGGAGATTCTGCACATGCATTTAAAATCAAAGTATTATGCTTCTATTAATTAAATTAACATTTAATAAGCATCTGTTGCGGTAATGATAATCAAAATGTCGTGTAAGCATTCTGACAAGACAATATTTCAAATTAACTGTAAAAAAATGATCTTACCTGGTAGCCATCTTGAAGTAACTGGTCCATGTGCTTGGTCACTCAAAATCAAACTTTATTAAAATTCTGTATGTGAGCTTAAACTGTTCTCAAAAAGTGTTGCGGAGGATGAGAACATCAGGCATGGACACATCATTTTCCCAATTTTTCTTCATTACTATTATACATGATTATTCAGTAAATATTTTTCCTGTCATCTAAAGTAGTCTAGCAAAACATCCATTTATTTTTTTTATTAATATTTTTGTGTTAATTTGATTAAATTACAACATAACGCATGTTCAAACACAGCCAGACACATTGCGGTAATGAGAATTTCAGCAGAAAATGAGATAAAATGTACAATTATAAATTCTTATGTTGAAATCACACATTGTGCAAGGTAGAACACAGTATTGTGTTAATTCTGATGCTTTCTAATGTTACTATATTACACATTTTAAAGCTAAAATCATTAGTGCCGTGGTGTTTCAATGGTTTCGTGAGAATCACCCATATATACCTGTATGAAATAGTAATCATAAAATAGTAAGTAGCTTTTAATTACTATAGATTTTAATGCAGCTGTTTTGTCTATCTGAGACACACCAGTGCCATGGTAAGAGATTATATTTACATGCTTAACCCTTTAACTGGCGCAGTCATTTGGCGAAGACACTTTTTTATGGAAGTGTCTGGAGGTCAAAATAATTTTTTTATATAAAAAATTTATATAAATTCATATAAATAATATTTTATATTTTATTTATATATTTTTTATTTGTAATAAATAAAAATGCAATATAGTATTATTTTTAATACATACAATTATCAAAATATGACCACTACATTCTTAGACCTTTGTCCTGATAGATTAACATGTACATGACAAATATTGAAGTAAACTTAGGTGTCCCGCTCATGGGACAGCACCAGTTAATTTTTAATTTTAAAGCATTAATTTTGGACCCTGCTATACAAACTTTAGAGGTGTTTATTCGTTGAATGCGTATTTTTAAAAAGCGTTGTGTGTTCTTTTTAAAAGATTTTTTTATTTAAAGTAATACATTGAATTCTCAGGCTGAAATATAACTCTGGATTTCAATTTGTTTTCTTAGACACAGTGGTGAGACATAAAAGTGTCTCGAGGGCTTTGATGTGTCTCATGTGCTTAGCCGCGAGCAAAGTGAGGTTTACTGGATTATACAAACTCTTTCATGCAATGCGGATTTATTGTATTGAATTTACGCTCGCAGTTAAGTGTGTACTAAATCCATGAATCAGCTGGTAAACCTACTTTAATCCATTGTTACCTCTACAAGAATCTGAAATGTGTTTAAGAGGACTTATTTAGCTTTCATTTTAAATGAGTGTTGCATGTTGTTGCAAGTACACAACACCATCTGATCTGACTAAACTAATCTAAACACCATTTTTTTTTGCATATTATAAAGTGTATCCATAATAACTGTATAAAGGCGCACATCAGTATTGTTTATACAATATTTGCACAGCAAGCAACAGTAATTAATTCCATATTTAACCAATATATGTGTTTTTAAGAAGTGAAATCTGGTGTTCCAGAATGGCTGTTCTGAGATCTGTGTTTAAATCCACTTTAGGAACGACAGCGTCTGGAAACCATCCTGTGCCTATGCTCTGAGCTTGGTCGATCTGATTTCAGTCGGACGGAGACCGACTCTGGCGTCTCGGCCGTGTCTGACCTGCAGAAGATCAATCGTGAGCTGGAGAAGCTGCAGGTGTCGGATGACGAGTCAGTGTTTTCGGACTCTGCCGGAGTGTCTGTGGAGAGTGGGTTTGTGGGTAAGACTCGAGGAGAGATCGTGACCCAGAGGCAGCGCAGACTCAGTGGACACATACCCCAGTCACCCACCACTTCCATGCGAAGCTCAGTCCCATCACCCTCGCTACATCTCCGCAACAAGGTGAGATGCGCATACTGCTTGCCAATGATGAGTAAATGTGTTTATCTGCTGTACAAAATGGAAATTTTGCTTCTACCATAGCTGATATTGAAAACAAATAGCCAAGCAACAACAAGCACAGCTCATGTTTTACCCCTAAATGGGTGATTCTCATGAAAACTTGGTTTTAAAAATGTCAAGCATGAAAATGTAAAAAATGCTTAAATTTCCTTTTTTTCCCACCAGACATTGAAAAACAAAGTCTGGAGTAAATGGGAACATTAATTTAAAAACTTTTACTTATCATTTAACACTTTTTGTAACATAATTTAAAAAATTAGTCCTAAAAAATCTCATTACCGCAACAGTCAGAAAACATCAACACTGACATATTTTCAAAATGACATGACAAACCTGAAAGAACATAATTTGGAGATTCTGCACATGCATTTAAAATCAAAGTATTATGCTTCTATTAATTAAATTAACATTTAATAAGCATCTGTTGCGGTAATGATAATCAAAATGTCGTGTAAGCATTCTGACAAGACAATATTTCAAATTAACTGTAAAAAAATGATCTTACCTGGTAGCCATCTTGAAGTAACTGGTAAATGTGCTTGGTCACTCAAAATCAAACTTTATTAAAATTCTGTATGTGTGCTTAAACTGTTCTCAAAAAGTGTTGCGGAGGATGAGAACATCAGGCATGGACACATCATTTTCCTAATTTTTCTTCATTATTATTATACATGAATATTCAGTAAATATTTTTTCTGTCATCTAAAGTAGTCTAGCAAAACATCCATTTATTTTTTTTATAATATTTTTGTGTTTATTTGATTAAATTACAACATAACGCATGTTCAAACACAGCCGGACACATTGCGGTAATGAGAATTTCAGCAGAAAATGAGATAAAATTTCCCATTATAAATTCTTATGTTGAAATCACACATTGTGCAAGGTAGAACCCAGTATTGTGTTAATTCTGATGCTTTTTAATGTTACTATATTACACATTTTAAAGCTTAAATCATTAGTGCCGTGGTGTTTCAATGGTTTCGTGAGAATCACCCAAATAATCAGTGGGGTAGCAACAAGGTCCTCAGCAGCAAGAAGGTCCACGGTTGGAGATTCGGCAACATCGCTCCAATCTTACATTTGTGGACTTTGCATGTTGTCCCTGTGTTTACTCCGGGTACTCTGGTTTTTTAGGTAAATTGAAGATTTAAGCAATTGGAGAATTTCCCTTGGATTAACTTGTGTATGGTTCTCGCCATGAATATAGATGCTGGACAAACAATTAAACCCCTAAATAAAAAATTAAGAAGAATATGAACCCTGCAGTATTTTTACGATTAAGATATTTTACTCATATTTACTCAGTACACACCTAAAAATAAAGGTGCTGCATGGTGCCATAGAAGAATGTGGACAATTATTCATGAGATCTATGGACTTCTGCACTTTTATCATGATGTTAGTTCTTACTGAATATAACTATTTATGTTTCAGTTATTTAATTTAAAAGCTTTTAGTTTGATCTGTTTTTCAGGCTGAATTAATAAGGCAATGGAAACTATGTAGTCTTCTGGGATTTGAAGTATGCAGAACAGTTTGGGAATGTTGTGGAGTCTTAATACCCGACACATCTCTTACTCTAATTGGCATACCGGAGTGAACTTTGACCTTTTATTTTATCAGGTGTTGAGGGTTTGAAATGAGCCTTAAATCAGATGCCAAGATGCCAATTCTAGCTCATGAGCTACAGTATAATATAGAGATGTGTTTGATGAGTTGAATAGACTTTCTCAGGAGACAGGGTCAGTTATTGCCTCTCCTGAAGGAGGAGAGGAACAGGAAATATCTCTACTCCCAATGGATTTGGTGTGTCTGTGTGCTCGAAACACATGTGACTGTAATTGCTAGAAAAAAACTCAACAAAAATACACCTTAAGTTCACCCTAAAATGAGAATATTCATTTATTTATGCGTGGAATGCAAAAACATGAAGATTTGTATTGGCTGCCTCATTTACTGAATGAAGATTGAAAGTTTGCATAATATTGAAGCCAAAGATTTCAAGTCTATATGATAGTGCTGTTTTTCTTCGGTTTACCACCGAAGAAAAAAAGTCATGGGTTTGGAACCACATGAAAGTGATGATGTCAGAATTTTCATTTTGGGTCTCTTTAATGATTAAGATCTTTTAAAGAACATTTTCTTCCCCCACGTAACATTTCTTAATATACACCCATGTGTTTTCACAAAGTTGCTGCTCTTGATCACAATCAGTGTTGCAGAATCTCATAAACAAATGCAGAATGCTCATCCGCTGGTGGATATTTCTGGAAAATGTCAGTGGCATGGAGATCAGACATTTTTATCAGAACGGGAACGACAGACAGAGGCGACTCTGTATAGTCTTGCATCTGTTGCTCAGATACATTCCTCTGTGCTGTCATTGGAAAACTCGTGGGCTGCCAAGTTAACAATCCATAACGATCTTACAAGGAACTTGGGTTTTCGTTGTAAAGCTTGATATCATTTCAAGTTGAAATATCTAATATTTAACATCAGTGAATGTATGTTAAATATTATGACTGGAGACCAGTAAAGATGAAGATGTCTGTTCACCATGACTAACCCGAACTAGACCGTCAATAAAAAAATTTTTTAATCTGAACTTGGCCGGTTAAGATCACATTGCTTTAAACCCTTTAATAACCTAAACAGTTACAACAAAAGGTTGTGTTTGTTTTTCTTGCTGCAATAATTAAAGTCCCCCTGTGCTAAAAAATCGAGTTTTTATTGTTGTTTATACTGTATGTCTATGTGGTGTTTTTAATATGCTTTAAGACAAATCACGCGAAAAATCATCTTTCAATACAATTTTCTCCATAATCTTTTCAAAGTAGAGGCAGGGACTATTTTGCATATTCCTTGTTCTGCTTACTAAATGAGACAGGGGTAACATTCAAGAAGAAAGTATTATCACAGGAATTTGTTAGTGATAAAATTATCAACCACAGGGGGACTTTACGATAGTAAAGTCTCTTATAAATCTGTTAACAGAATGCATGTCTGTTCTCAGGTTTCTCACATTTCATTGTGTGTTTTGCTAGCAGGTGTCTGAAGACATGCAGCTGCGACAGGAGGTCACACGTATAGAAGAGGAAAGAATTCAGGTGCTCAACAATATTGAGGAACTGGAACAGAAGATCAGAGATCTGGACACACAGATGGACGAGTCGATCAGGGAGGTACGTGTGCACTTTATGTGTATGGAAGTTCACATGTAATGTGTGTTAGATTGTCACCAGCTCTCACTCTCTCTCCATCTGTCTCTCTCTCTCTCTCTTTCTCTTTAGATGGAGGTAGAGCGAGCTCTTCTGGATGGGGAGCAGGAGGCTGAGTTGGCTCAGCTACAAAGCGATAAAGACGAGCTGGAACAACTCAAGGAAAAAATGGGCAGCATGGAGAAAAGTGCTCAAAACAATCAGACTCAGGTGAACACAGCAGTTGTGTGGCAGATGTATGTTTACAAGTCAAACGTTTAAATAGATAAAGCTACAGGAAAAAGATTAGTGTCTCCAAATAAGGCAAACATGATTGGGTTTCAGATTGCACAGAAGTGTATACAATCTGTATGCAAACAATTTTATTTAGAAATGTAAAGGATTTTTTTTTATGATGCATACACGGCAAATGCGAAGCATCGCATTCCTCACTCTAGATTACTCGCGGAATTTAATTTCGTGTCATGCAAATTTTTTGCTGGAGTTGAATATTTTTAATTTGCACGAAGACAAGTTTGAGGCGAATAGCGCATGTTTTTGCGGGAATTGCGTCGCCCAATTTGTGTTATTTGCATCGCCCCAGCACGTGTTAGCGTCTATTCACGTCTTTGCATTGACATTGTATGTAATCTACTCACGCAGATCACTGAATTTATTTTTGGTCTGTACGCCCCATTATGCTGCGTACACACCAAACATGAAGCACATGAAACACTCAATTCGCATCATTTGCCTCATGTGAATTAGCATGTATTCGCATCTTTGCATTGACATTATATGTAATCTACTCACGCAGATTGTTGAATTTGTGTTTGGTGTGTATGCCCCATTTTGCTGCATACACACCAAGCGTGAGGTATCGCGTTTTTCCCCTCTAGATTACTTGATGTCATGCAAATTTTTCGTTAAATATTTTCAACTTCTGCGAAGACACATTTGAGGTGAATAGTGCATGTTTTCGCTGCAATCGTGATGCCTAATTTGCATCATTTGCATCGCCTGCGCAAGTTAACATCCCCGCTCCAGTTAGCGACCCTGCCCAAGATAGCCTCTTGCAACGACAATTTCTTTAAACAACTACCGCAAATCAATGAATTTTAATTTGGTGTGTACACCCCATTATGCTGCGTGCACACCAAAGTGAAGCATTGCATTCCTCGCTCCAGATTACTCGAAGGATTTAACTTTGTGTCATGCAAATTTTTTGCTTGAGTTGAATATTTTCAACTTGCGCAAAGACGTGTTTGAGGCTAATTGCGCGTGTTTTCACGGCAATCGCGCTGCCCAATTCCCATCATTCGCAGCGCCTCACGTGAGTTAGCGTCTGTTCGTTGCATACACACCAAGCGCAAGGCATTGCGTTCTTCGTTCTAGATTACTTCGTATCATGCTAATTTTTTGCTTAAGTTAAACATTTTCAACTTTCGCGAGGATGCGTTTCAGGTCAATCGTGCGTGTTTTCGCGGCAATCATGCCACCTAATTCGCATCATTCACATCACCCCGCACGTGTTCACATCTGTTCGCACCTTTGCATTAACTTTGTATATAATCTACTCACGCAAATCCTTGAATTCGCGTTTGGTGTGTACGCCATTAGACTGCATATATACAAAAATTACAGACCTACTTACAGTATTAAGAAGGAAAATTAACCATGGTTTTACTGCAGTTAAACATTGGTTTAGGTAATCAATACGCCAAAAATACATGGCTAAAACAAAAAGTCATGTTTAATTTTTGTATACTGTATATACATTATAAAAAGTGGCGAGATTAAGAGTACTCACCTCAGTATTGATGCACATAAGCGATCACAGTTTACTGAATTTACTTCTACTTAAACCTTCTCACCATTTACCTTTTTCTTGCTCTAACCCAGCCTTGCACTTTCTCCATCCTTTTGTCCATCATATTTGTGTTTGCGTGCTCTATATGTCTTACATTCACATACATCCCTACGTTGGCCGCTGTGCTGTAGGACAAAGCCCTGTTGGAGGCAGAAAGAGTTAAAATAGAGAAGCTAGCTGAGCTGATCTCAGAACAGAGGACCCAGTTGGACAACTGTCCTGAAGCACTGAAGGAGCAGCTCCACAATCAGCTATCCAGGGTCAGTCAGGTACCTCGGTCTACCTGCGCCCACCTATGCGGCCAACTATTCTGCTTCCTGTTGACTTCCTATTGTTTCTTTCCTCTTCGCAACAGTTCTGGAAATACTTCTTGGTAGGCCTTGTCTTCTTCTTTTCTGTGTGTTTTAACTTTCCTTTGTTACAAAAGTTTGTTTTTGCTACATTTTGCATGTCTCTTATGTTTACAGTTTCTTTAAGTTAGTTCAGTTTGGAGTTGCAGATGATATTAAGTATGTGATCGGGTGCCCCCCGCCAAGCGTTGTTGAGATATACTGTGCGTGTTAATAGGACAACGAAGCTTTGGAAATACAGACAAAGCGTTTTGAAGACTTGGAGTTTCAGCAGTTAGAAAAAGAAAGCCGTCAAGATGAGGAGAAGGAGACTCAGACGCAACATCTCCTCCAAGAGATGGCTGAATATCAGAGGTCTCTCATAAATCGCAAGGTGCGTGGCCTTGTGCGTTTGTCTTTTTCATAATAATATTTCTCGCTGTAACCATAAAAAAATATTTGTTTTAAAGGAGAGGCTGCTTACTCTAAAGAAGCAGTCGACTCAGATTACCCAGCAGGCTCAGCGGGAAAAAGAAAACTTCTTAAAGGAGAAGAGCAATCTTATTTATATGCTGCAAAGGGTGAGTTTATGCATTCAGAGGAGCGGGTTTCAAGAAGATGTAACTGACCAATCAAAATCAAGTATTCCAAAATTGTATTAAGTGTTATCTCTCTGCAAAGGGAGCGTGAAAATCTCTCTGCTCTGGAAAGAAAGTACGCTGAACTTACAGGTGGTCAGGCCTTTCCCCTCAATCCTGTGTCTATGAAGCAGGTAAAATAAACCATGATCATCTTGCTTTTTTCGAAGAAATAAACTATTAGGTGCATTAATTATTCAAATTCAGACAATTGAGGCTCTGACTGAAGTTTATTCGTCCCAGCACTTTCGCTCTCTAGAGGAAAAGAGGCGGAGCAATGGCAGTAAAGAGGGCGGAACCCTTATGAGTGACAGCAGAGCTTCCCGTAAGAGAGATCGGCAGAGTTCCGGCACTTTAAACGCCACCCTTAATCGCAGTCTGTCTCCTAAGGTAAAAAAACAAAAATGCCACATTTGGTACCATCCTAAAATAACTTGGCATAAAGTTCAAATTGCAGGTTTTCATGTTTCATGTGTTATTCTTTTAATCCTGTAGTCCCATATGCCACTGTCCCAGAGCTCAAGCTGTGGTAGTGTAATGCCTCGTACCTTATCCGTCACCTCCCGTGACCTGGACACCCGCCGAATGCTCAAGGGTAACGTTATCGACTCATACTGTCTCTCACACTTAAAGCTGCAATCCCAGACAAGGTTTAGATTAGTACAGGACTACTCCTTAGTTGAATTAGGACTTTTAAGTAGTTTTTACAAACAAAAACAATACTGGTGTGCAACCTGAGACAAAACAATGGCACTGATATATGTTTGTACAAGGTGTTTTTAAATTAATGCAGCTCAAACATGCCTTTTAGTCTGGGATTAGAATAAACCCTGTCCAGGAAACCACCCTATAATGGTTAAAAAAAGTAATAATAATCTTTATTAATACAAACTGAAAATACAGGAAATATGTAAGCTACACAAAATAGAAAAAACCCACAATTTTCAGAACAAAAGGGCTTCTTCTGATAAAAGTCAGTATTTAGTTTGACCCCTCTTGGTCCTAAACACATCTTAAACTCCTAAGGCTTTCATTTCATTTAGTTTTAAAGGTGCAGTGTGTACGGCTTGGTCCACTGCTCACCCCTCGCTTTTAAAACACATAGAGAAGCTACGGTAGCCACCACAGAACAAACGTCTCATCATATGAGACAACTTAGTAAAAAAATTGTCCGTTAAGGGCTTCTGTAGAAAAATTGCGGCACAAAATTGCGACTTCCATGTAAGTGGACCATCGTTGTATGAAGATAAAAAGGTCTCGTTCTAAGGTAATAAACACATAACGGTTCATTATGAAAGGTCATTATACACCACTGATAATATAGTTTTGTATATTACTTTGCATTTTTTGTCAAGAGATCCTTCTAAAAATTACACACTGCACCTTTAAGAAAGCCTGCACGTACCTGCTATTGCTCAAGTGTAAGGAGAGCTTCCACTAAACACTTTTTTATTAATGCATACATATTTCCTGTATTTTCTGGTTCTATTCTAATAAAGAGACTGATAAGTAAGTATATGGTTTGTTTTCTACACAACTGCAGAAACAAAAAATCTAATGGTGGAATGGTGGCTTAAGACTTTTGCACAGTATTGTACGTATTATTACATTTATTTATGTGCATTTTATAAATATACATATGTGACCCTGGACCACAAAACCATAAGTACATAATTACTTTAGCATTGGTATGTTTGTAAGCAATAGCCAACAATTATCGATTTTTCTTTTATGCAAAAAATCATTAGGATAATATTTAAAGGAAAACACCACCAGTTTTTCAGTATTTTACTATGTTCTTGCCTCAACTTGGACGGATTGGTGCATACCTATCCTTTTTAATGCATGCACTTTATCTTTGCACAGCGCGTCGTGAATGTGTTAGCATTTGGCCCAGCTCCATTCATTCCCTAGGATCCAAACAGGGATGAATTCACAGGGGTGATGATGTTACTGCGCCATGTTTAATTTTGTGCCACCATACTTACTCATGTAAAAGCCTTTTAATAGGGAAAACGTAGAAGTGTTTAGTGGCTTAAAACTACATCTCTGTTTGGATCCTAAGGAATGAATGGGGCTAGGCTAAATGCTAACACATTCATGACCCGCTGTACAAAGATTAAAAGTGCACGCTTTGAAAAAAGATAGGTATGTATTCTTCATCTAAGTTGAGGTAAGAACATAGTAAAATATTGAAAAACAGTGGTGTTTTCCTTTAAAGATCATGGTTCATGAAGATATTTAGTACATTTCCTACCGTAAATATATCAAAACTTTTATTTTTGTGAGTTAATGCGGTGCTAAGGACTTCATTTGGACAACTTTAAAGGCGATTTTCTCGATATTTTGTTTTCTTTTTTGCACCCTCAGATTCCAGATTTTCAAACAGTTGTGTCTCTGCCAGATATTTTCCCATCCTAACAAACCATACATCAATAAAAAGCTTATTTATTCAGCTTTCAGACTATATAAATCAATTTAAAAAGAAAAAATATGTTCCTTTCTGTGGTTCTGCAGCAGGTCAGATGTTTCTAAATGACGAGAGGCAGAGAATGAGTGAGATGTCCAATAGGGCGGTTTCGGAGACAAATGTCTACCTGGATACGTTTCACTACATGGATAATGGACACAACTTTGACACGATGAGTGTGGACAGCGCGGAGAGCCTAGAAACCAGCATTTCTGCATGTTCACCTGACAACATTTCAAGGTATATTTTTGCACATTTCTTAGCAGTTGTCATTAACGCATTTCACTTGCATTTAACTCTCATTTCACAGAATGCAGTTTTAGGAAATACATCTACAATGGCAGTGCTGCCAATAATGTTAAAGGGATAGTTCACCCAAAAATTAAAATGATGCTATTTACTCACCCTCATGTTGTTCTAAACCTATATGAGTTAAACACAAAAAAATATATTTCTATTTAAAGGAATATTCAATTTTCTTAAAAGAAAAATCCAGATAATTTACTCACCACCATGTCATCCAAAATGTTGGTGTCTTTTTTTGTTCAGTCGAGAAGAAATTATGTTTTTTGAGGAAAACATTGCATTATTTTTCTCATTTTAATGGACTTTAATATACACCAACAATTAACACTTAACTCAACACTTAACAGTTTTTTTCAACGGAGTTTCAAAGGACTATAAACGATCCCAAACGAGGCATAAGGGTCTTATCTAGCAAAACAACAAATAAAAAAATAACAAATGTACACTTTTAAAGCACGAATGATCGTCTAGATCCGGTTGTGATGCGCCAGCGTGACCCCACGCAATACGTCATGACATCAAGAGGTCACAGAGATAGACGACCGCGAAAGAGGACCGTTGTTGTATGTCAACTGATAATAATTAATGTCTTTGTGTCAGTTTATTGTTTACAATGGTCCGCAAATGTGCGTTTTATATATGTAACACGTGACCTCCCTACGTCACCACGCATTTACGTTAGGTCGCGCTGGACCGGACCTAGACGAAAAGATGTGGTTTAAAAGTATATATTTGTTATTTTTCTTGTCAAAAATGACAATCGTTTTGCTAGATAAGACCCTTATGCCTCGTTTGGGATCGTTTATAGTCCTTTGAAACTCCGTTGAAAAAAACTGTTAAGTGTTAAGTGTTAATTGTTGGTGTCTATTAAAGTCCATCAAAATGAGAAAAATCCTGCAATGTTTTCCTCAAAAAACATAATTTCTTCTCGACTGAACAAAGGATGACATGGTGGTGAGTAAATTATCTGGATTTTTCTTTTAAGAAAATTGAATATTCCTTTAAGTGATGGTAATCTCACAGTTGGCGGTATCCATTGTATTCCATAGGATAAACAAATACTATGGAAGTCAATGGATACCGCCAAATGTGCTTACCATGATTTATTAAAATATCATCTTTTGTGTTCAGCAGAATAAAGAAACGCATAAAGGTTTATAACAACATGAGGGTGAGTAAATAATGACAAAATTGTTATTTTTGGGTGAACTATCCCGTTAACATCACGTGCAAGTATGTGGCGTCTCTGTTCTGTGTGCTTTATTTGAGTTTAAAAACCTTAATATGTGTTTAGGGAAGCTGGATAGACAGGAATCTCCATTTAAGTAGCCCAAATATAAACATATCCTGTCTGTGGAATTTTTATTGCATTCCAAGTGGTCTCCAAGTAGCTTTAACCTTTAAATGCTCCAATTCACATTTCCAAATAAGGTGGAGGTGTTTAAACCTTAATTTTATTGGACAACACAAAAATGCTGATAAAATGTACCACATATATATCGCATTAACTCCCCAAACACTTAAAAATGCTGACCTGGCATTAAAAATCATCACAGAAATGGTTTGTGTGGTCTATGCAGCACCAGCACAGCTAACATGATGAAGATAGAGGAGATGGAACGCATGCTGAGAGAAGCTCAAGCCGAGAAGCACAGATTACTGGAGCACAGGGTACATCGACCTATATGCACTGATGATGATGATTTCTTACAGAAATGTAGAACTATGACTTTATGTTCATGCGTGTGTTTGTTCCTGATAGGAGCGAGAGATGGAGTTGCGGAGACAGGCTCTTGAAGACGAGAGGAGGAGAAGAGAGGAGTTGGAGAGGAGACTTCAGGAGGAGACGAACAGACGACAAAAGATGGTGGAGAGAGAGGTGAAGCCACGGAGACTCTTGGGAAAGGGAGAGGGAAAGGATGAGAGTGAATAAATGGCACGATTTGCCAATTTAAAGGGATAGTTCACCCAAAAATGAAAATTCTGTCATAATTTACTCATCCTCATGTTGTTTTAAACCTGTATGAATTATTTTTTTCTGATGAACACAAAATAAGATATTTGGAGAAATGATGGTACACACACAGCATATAGTGTCCATTGACTGCCATAGTAGGAATAAAAAAATATGATGGAATTTAATGGGTACTATCAACTGTGTTGCTTACATAATTTATCAAAATATTTTCTTCATCATTTATCACAATACTTCCAAAATATATTGAAATCAATGGACACTATATGGGTGATTCTCACGAAAACTTGGTTTTAAAAATGTCAAGCATGAAAATGTAAAAATTGCTTAAATTTACTTTTTCCCCACCAGACATTGAAAAACAAAGTCTGGAGTAAATGGGAACATTAATTTAAAAACTTTTACTTATCATTTAACACTTTTTGTAACATAATTTAAAAAATTAGTCCTAAAAAATCTCATTACCGCAACAGTCAGAAAACATCAACACTGACATATTTTCAAAATGACATGACAAACCTGAAACAACATAATTTGGAGATTCTGCACGTGCATTTAAAATCAAAGTGTTATGCTTCTATTAATTAAATTAACATTTAATAATTATCTGTTGCGGTAATGATAATCAAAATGTTGTGTAAGCATTCTGACAAGACAATATTTCAAATTAACTGTAAAAAAATAATCTTACCTGGTAACTTTATTAAAATTCTGTATGTGTGCTTAAACTGTTCTCAAAAAGTGTTGCGGAGGATGAGAACATCAGGCATGGACACATTATTTTCCTAATTTTTCTTCATTATTATTATACATGAATATTCAGTAAATATTTTTTCTGTCATCTAAAGTAGTCTAGCAAAACATCCATTTATTTTTTTCTTAATGTTTTTGTGTTAATTTGATTAAATTACAACATAACGCATGTTCAAACACAGCCGGACACATTGCGGTAATGAGAATTTCAGCAGAAAATTAGATAAAATTTACAATTATAAATTCTTATGTTGAAATCACACATTGTGCAAGGTAGAACACAGTATTGTGTTAATTCTGATGCTTTTTAATGTTACTATATTACACATTTTAAAGCTAAAATCATTAGTGCCGTGGTGTTTCAATGGTTGCGTGAGAATCACCCATATGCTGTGTGTTTACCATCATTTCTCAAAATATCTTCTTTTGTGTTCATCAGGTTCATAAAGGTTTAGAACAACATGAGGATGAGTAAATGATGACAGAATTTTCATTTTTGGGTGAACTGTCCCTTTAATAAACATGTATTTCAATATTTGGCAGACAAAAGCATTGCATAGATATCCAAAAAAAGTTGTTTTAGTTTATATTGTTTCTCATATTGTCTTTTCTCATATTGTCTTTTCTCATATTGTCAAGTTAAACACAACAACATTTAGATTTGGTCATTCTTGCTGTTTCTCAATACAATACACGTCCTGTGTGCATTTCCCGCTCTCACTCTCTACTAATGTACATATACATACATAATCGTATTTACTTCGATGTTAACAATGTTAATTTTTTTGGCCGTCATGTCTCCAGTCTCGGCCGTTGACACGTTACCTGCCGGTAAGGAAAGATGATTTTGACCTGAGAGGTCACATCGAGGCAGCGGGTCATCATCCTGGGACGTGTTTTCACCTGGCCATCACTGAGAAGACCTGCAGAGGCTTCCTGGTCAAAATGGGTGGAAAGATCAAAACCTGGAAGAAGCGCTGGTTCGTCTTTGACCGTAACCGCAGGACGCTGGCGTATTATGCTGGTAATGACCAAAACACATAAATAAGCAGTGGCGGCAGGTGACTTCTTTTTTCGTCACAACATGTATGTAGCCTGTCATGTGTGTGGTTCGTAATTTCAAAATATGTTTTCGGCGCTTCGAGCGATCCTATGTGCATCACGTGTCTTGTTAAAATGGGTGCCTGGTGTAGATGCGTCTAACGGTTTTGTGATAAAAGAGACGCTCGCGTTCGCCAAATACTCGCATAATCTCATGCCTAATCAGAGTTTAGTGTTAAGGGAGTGTCTTGCATGTATTTTGTGAACGTGAGCGTCTCTTTTGTCATAAACGGTTTTCTTGCGTGTGCAGCATGCACTTATTTTGACAAAACACGTGATGCAAATGGTTTACATGACACAACAAACGCATATTTAGAAAACACGAGCAACACACATGACACCATGAACACTTATTTTGAATCTGCATCCCTCGAAGAGCAGTCACGAGCCGCCACTGTATAAAATAAATGCATTTAGTTTTGCTCAAATTAATGGAGCTTGCAATGCTAAGGTCATGGGTTCTATTCTTACTAAATCAATGTGAATACCCTACTGAAAAGTCCAGCTAAGACCATCATAAGCTAGTTTTAGCTGGTCTCCAGCTTGGTTTTAGCTGGTTTTGCTGGTGTAGAAAGCTGGTTTTGCTGGTGTAGCAAGCTGGTCTAGCTGTGTTTTGGTCACTTTTTAAGCTGGTCTAGCTGGACTTAGCTAGTCAGGCTGGAAGACCAGCTGGCCCACCAGCATGACCAGCTTTGTCAGGCTGGGAGGACCAGCGTAAACCTCCTTAAACCAGCTCAAACCAGCTACCAGCTTATGCTGGTCTTAGCTGGATTTTTCAGTAGGGTAGGAACTTTTACTAAATGCATGACTGTAATGTACATAATATGTATACATAAACTGTATACTTATACTCTGGCTTCGTGTTTATGATCCCAGAAAATAACGTCTGCTCGTCTTTCAGTTTGTAACTTAACAAATTAATAATATTTTACAACTAAAAAATATTTTAGCTGCAAAATGCATTATTTGTTTTGAACGAAACACAAGGGGGCAGCACTGAGCCATACCCTTCACTATAGACTCCAGAAGACAAAGCAGTTCCCACATCAGTACCATTTTCACCAATATTGTATACTAAATGAATTATAGATTTATTTACACCTATTATACACTTTTTTATTATTTGATATATATATATATGTGATTTATATAGATTGAACATCCATATTACAACTAATTTATTTTTTCTCCAGATAAACATGAAACCAAAATGAAAGGTGTGATATACTTCCAAGCCATAGAAGAAGTGTACTACGACCATCTCAAGAACGCACACAAGGTGAGACACGACATACTGCTAAACTGATGCTTCATATACAGATCCTAGCGCATCTAGCATCTCACGTTCCTCTCTCTCTCTGTTGCACGTGCTTCAGAGCCCGAACCCCTCCCTGACGTTCAGCGTGAAGACGCACGACCGAGTCTATTACATGGTTGCTCCTTCTCCAGAGGCCATGAGAATCTGGATGGATGTTATCGTCACCGGAGCGGAAGGATACACCCACTTCCTGGTGTGATCGGGTCTTTGTTAAACAACCCAAAGTGACCTTCACGGTTCTGAATTTATTTTTCATTCTGAGGTTTCATTATTTCTCAAATATTTGGACTGATCTCGAAATCAGCAGGTTGGAAGACGGCCTGGCCTGAATGTCCTGCACTCAACAATGAGATGTTTTGGAAGAACGATCCTGTTTGATGTTTTAAAGGCAGCTTTTAGACTTCAAAGGTACTTTTTAACAGCTCTTGAATTGTTCGACCATATTCGACCCCATGCCCATCATTTCCAGGATAGGACTACATTCAGTACAAGAAATCACTCATGTGGTCTTGAAAAGCATTCTGCAAAGTGCAAACTGGCTTTGACCTGAATATACCTCAATGAAACAACTGGTGTTTCTCTTTTTCGTTCATTAAAATTAGATGCCAAAGACTTCCTGATGTGCCATACAGACTGTAACGTTACCACAGTGGACCTTAACAAATCAGTATTTAGGCATGGTCCTGTTCAGGGCTGTTTTTATATTCTGTACATAAATTTAGCTGTAGCATCTGCTACTTAAAACACTTATTAGTGTTATTTCGTATTTACCAGTTGTGCCTCCCTGTTGCTCAGGAATATCACGGATGTGTTATTATATATATATATACACCAAAGACGAGCTGAATTTGTATTTCAGCATACTTGAATGTAATGCCATATACCCATCATTTCAGATAAGTGTCTAACAATGTATTTATAGCACTAAAATCTAGACAGGGATATGTGGACAAAGCTGAATCTGATGATTTATTATTAGATGCACTGACCTCTTGTCATTGATTATAATGAGGGCGCAGTACCACAACTGACCAGTAGAGATCAGTTTTCTTATAGTCACGTTGCAGGGGTTACTCTGTGATTTTTTGTAACCGAAAAAGTCGAACATGTAAAATTTTAATGGTTTAACAACAAATCTATATGCATGACTAAGCTAATATTTTGTATCTGATATATATTTTGAAGTATTTAGGATCATTTATCGAATTTAGATTGATGTGAATATTGATGCAAATAGGTGTTGATTTATTGAGATGTCGGTACAGGCGCTATATATGGTAACAATGCCTTGCATCACGCTGTGTTGTGAGCTGTTATTCATCCGGATATAAAAATATACCAGACATCTGTTTGCCAAATGCATTGGCAAAATCAGTACTTCATTATTTTACTGGGGTACTCAGGGTTCCCACGGGTCCTTGAAATCCTTGAAAGTTTGTGAATCTGGGGGAAAAAAATCAAAGCCCTGGGAAGTTTTTGAAAATATACATACATAGATACAGGTCATTAAAGTGCTTGAATCTATTTTATGCAAGAAGTTTTCTGGAAAAAAATCCATATTATTCTCTGTGTAGTGTAGGATAATATCATAAAAATTCTAGACTTTTAAACTGTTCGCTTTAAATGCTTATATCTTCTGTATGCGAATGTTGATTCATACCAAAATGCTTTTTTGCATAGTTGTGTTTGACACATGAAAACGTCTCCAGTTACGTATGTAAATATTGTTCCCTGAGAAGGGAACAAGACGCTGCGTCTCCCTTGCCATACTTCCTGCGTCCCTGTAACGCCGTCTTTGGTAAGTTTTCAGATAGCAATATTCTTCCTGGCTCCCGCGTCACCCTGTCTTTGTCGTTAAGCCTCACCATTGGTTGAATTTGATATACATATTCAGACGCACTTACCCCTGGAGGCGTCCCCAAAGTGTCACCGCAGTGACGCAGCGTGAGTTCCCTTGAAAGGGAACTGTAACAATGTATCTTAAAAAGTAACATGATGTAACTTGCTCTCACTTGAAATTTGTCCCCACAATTAGTCCTTGAATTTAAGGGTATTGGACCTGGAAAGTCTTTGAAAGGTCCTTGAATTTGAAGTTAAATACGGTGTGGGAACCCTGGGTACTGCAACTATGCATTTTATGAATAGATGTAAGCAATAGAAAAGAACGAAATAAGCTGAATAATACTGAACCCGTATCTTCGGATATTATATGTGTCCTTTATCAGATTCAGCAGGTAGACAACACATTCCTGTAAAAGAACAGAAGTGTCATATAGACGGTAGCATACAATAATTAGCTATTTAATATATACCATGATATTTTTGTATTCACCCTTTTCAGTATTTTTGTAAACCCCTCAGTGTTTATGGGATAAAAGCAATATTTTTATCATAAGCATGAATTTTATTCTCATTTAAATGTGAACTATAATTAAAAATATGTACGAGTTAAATAAGTACGGTTTGATTTTTTTTATATGTCTGTATGACTGATAACATTGCCTTTGAGAGCTTAATGTTTGTTTGTTTACATGCAAGCATCATTGTTATGATGAATAACTGCAGTACTGCTGAAAATTGTGATTTAGTATCTGCGGCAAATCTCAATATGTGGGTCCTGATACATCTCACACCCTCTCACCTCCCTTTCGCTCAGTAACGTGATTCAATTAATTCATTACACAGCCCATCTGCCACATACAGTGAATATCCCACCCTTTTCTTATACTAAAATTTTACAGTATGTGCCACCAAAACACACCCCATTCGAAAATTGCATTACGTGTGTAATGTGAGAGTCCATTTTAGAACGCCTCACCACACCCCTCATTTCTCAAGTCCCCCATTGGCTGACCTAGTGAGGTTGCCATAGCGACGTTTTTTCAGTAAAGCATCTCCTAACAGAGAACATCTCTTCACTGGAGTGTGAATATACACAATGGGGAATAAAACATAAGGATTGTGTAGTCGTGATCTGTTTTGATCCCATGATCGTATTTGCATTCATACGCTTTTTTTTCTTCATGTTCAACACAAATCTCATTATAGAGAGATGAGGGTGTTAATCTCATGTTAATGAATTTTAAGCATATGCACATAATCTTACAGCTCATCCTTGATGACTTCATCCATTGCATTAACCGAATTGCATTTGTCTGCGTGCATGGACGACGTATAAGTGTGAAAACGCTATGCCATCTGCTTTAGTGAAACAGCATCTCACTGGGTACAACCCATTTTTACTGCGTAGCATACTATCATTATTTAGGCTGAAAATATGTCCCTCATTTGGGATTTATGTCCTCTCTACCTTGCAACCCCACTTTCTCAGCACCCTAGTTCAGGCTGCAGGCTCCGTTTGATATTTCACATCATTTTCATCATTCATAGTCAGAATCAGACCTCAGGTGCTGATCTACAGTATGTCTGGATTGGAGACATCGGTAAAGCAGATACTTATGAAGGTAACGCATATATGATGAAGCTTTCATCTTTTTCAAAACTGAGGGGTGGGAGGATTGCAGATTCATAAGCAAGAAATGGTTTCTATTAAAAGATTAGTCCATTTTCTTAAAAAAATGCAGATAATTTACTCACCACCATATCTTCCAAAATGTTGATGCCTTTCTCTGTTCAGTCAAGAAGAAATTATGTTTTTTGAGGAAAACATTCCAGGATTTTTGCTCATTTTAATGGACCCCAAAACAGTTTTAATGCAGTTTACAATTGCAGTTTCAAAGGACTCTAAATGATCTCAAACGAGGCATAAGGGTCTTATCTAGTGAAACGATTGTCATTTTTGGCAAGAAAAATAAAAAATATGCACTTTAAAACCACGACTTCTCGTCTTCCCCCGGTCCTGTGATGCGCCAGCGCAACTTCAGGTAATACGTCATCACGTCAAGAGGTCACGAATGACGTATCGAAACTACGCCCCAATGTTTACAAGTGTGGAGAAAGAGGACCGTTCCGACGTTGTTGTATGTGGAATGATACTAATTAATGTCTTTGTGTCAGTTTACTGTTTAAAATGGTCTGCAAATGTGCGTTTCATATATGTAACACGTGACCTTTCCTTGTCATTTATGCAATTACGTGAGGTCGCGCTGACTCGTCACACAGCCGGAGGAAGAAGAGAAGTTGTGGATTAAAAGTGAATATTTTTTAATTTTCTTTTATCGTTTCACTAGATAAGACCCTTATGCCTCATTTGGGATTGTTTAGGATCGTTTAGAGTCCTTTGAAACTGCAATATTAAACTGCATTAAAATTTTAAGTGTTGGGGTCCATTAAAGTCCATTAAAATGAGAAAAATCCTGGAATGTTTTCCTCAAAAACATAATTTCTTCTCGACTGAACAAAGAAAGACATCAACGTTTTGGATGACATGGTGGTGAGTAAATTATCTGGATTTTTTAAAGAAAATGGACTAATCTTTTAACAGTGAGCTCTTTTGTGGTTGATCACACTGTGAGTCCTCGTGTTCCTCCAGACTGAAAGCCCTGAGCTCTGAATCAGACAAATATCCATCTGTTAATATCCATCTTTTGTTTATCTTTTTCTCTGTCAGAAAACCACAACTCCTCCCTTATCTGCTTTTATCCCCGGGATGGAGACATAAAAATATCAATTGCATTAGTTTTATTAGCTTTATTTGCTACTGTGATCCTGTATGGCTCAGTGGTAGAGCATTGCGTTAGCAGCACTATGAGTTCAAATCCAGGGGACACCCATCCTGGAAAAAACGTATACCTTGTAATGCATTGGATAAAGGCATCTACCAAGTGTGTTAATGTATCTATCGTAATCGTACCTGCAGCATATCCATATTAAAAAATGCTTTAATTGAACAATGCTATTATAAAATACTAAATGCTGTCTCTGAGTATCCTTTCTTGCTATGTCATGGCCGTCGAAAAACGCAGCTGTGATAAAACCACAATGGGCTTTTTCCTCACCCTCCCTTTCCATTTTCTCTCTCCATCTCTATCACAATTCCTCTCTGTCTCCTCTCCATTCCCTCTGTGCGCCCACTGTCCTTTCATTCTACCCATCGCCAACCCTCATTCATTCCCTCCACAAATAAATTTTAAATGCTTGATGTGGCTAAAGTCCAGCACTACACAGAATCCTAACTCACCATTAGAAAGTACAAGGCTGCATGGTTGCGTGTCGGGAGCATCTTAACATACAGCCCATTGACCGGGAACGCTGACATTCATGTGTTTTCCTATTCAGGTCAGTGGGCTTTTCAACACAACAGCATGGCACTGCGGAGGAAGGGGGCAGGGGTTTTTAGTGAAAAGCTAACCATGTCTAACATGGTTACATAATGCAGCTCGTAAAAAAATAGCAATAGGACCCTCCTGCTAATTCAGTCTCTGCTTCAATCACTTTTAAACATCTTGCAAGAAGCCATTCTATCGTAGGTATAATCACATTTTATTTGATTAAATAGGAAACAGTGTAACATCAAGATCCACCCACATACACGCACTCACACAGACACCCAAAAATAAACCTCTATTAAACATGTCCATGTGACGGCAACTTAACAAATGATCTATCCATCCGAACCAGGACACTGTTGTCATCCACAAAATCTTACAGTAGCTTACCTACAGTACTGTATAACACCAACTGCCTGTGAAACATCACCTATATTGTCCTCGGACTTATTATAGAAGTCTCAAACAATGTTCACTGCAGGCAGGAAGAACAATCATGTCCTCATATCCACAAGTCTTTGATGGCACGTTATATACACAGACAGCTGACTGGCACAGTGTTTCAAAAACAGCAAGAAAAGGACGATGAGGAGAGACAGAAACTGAGCTCATGTGGTCGAGAAAGAAGGGCATGCGTTCTGCTACATACATTCGAAAGATACCGCTGAATATCCTGTCTTGGCGTCAACTGTACACGTTGAGAGGTTCTGTTTATTTGCATACAACACGTGGGGGACTAACATTGATCCACAAAGTTCACTTGAAAAAAAAGTCAAGACAAGAAAATCTTAAAGTAACAAAGGCTACAAAGAGCCTTCATTTCTCTATAACAATATTTTCCAGTGTGGCAGGCCAAAAAAGAAAAGCACCGTTCGGATGATACTGCGCCCTTTGGGTGTTGTAGACCTGAATAAAAACCCACAAGACTCCGTGTTAGATTGCTTGTTTCTTCTCTGAGGCTTTTAAGTACCACAAAACCATTACAGATCATTTTGATGCTCTTCTCCAGAGATAATGGACAGCCTTTCTTGTTTCTACAGAGAAGGCCTACGTGGCTTTTGATTGCAGGTGAGGGCTCTTGTGCTTTAGTGCCTGCTTTTTAATTTGCATGTCAGGTTGCCATGGGAAACATTTAGGGGCTGTGTGTGTGTGCGCCGTCTGTTCCTGTTGGCACACAGGGTTAAATCCAAAGAAATAGTCTGTGCAATGATGAAATGAATGGAAACATCTAGTTGATACAAAAAGGTAACCGTGTGACGCAAATGAGTTCGAATAACCGTAACAATCCAGTTGGGAAGAAATTAGCTGCAAAAGGCTTGCACCAGGCTTACTGTATATCAAAGATCTTGAGAAAATAGTTGCCAGTGAAATGTTTTAGGTCTCGACATGAACCGAACAAGAACATGAGTTATTTTCTGGGGTTGGCAGCTGTAGCTGTTGGTGCAGGCTTATTGCTGGTCCGGCGGACGGGCACTTTGGACACGGGTATCCTGGAACGTGCAACCTCTGTCCTTCCCTGCATTGAATGGTAGGTTGGAGTGGTTCCGTGTTTGACTGGAATCTTTGATTCCCGGGACAAGCTCGTGGCACCCGCTGCACCGCATGCCGAACTCTGCAAACCAAGGTTGGGGTCAAAAATGTCCTCTTGACCGGGGGTTGGGGTGACAGCGCCTGATTCTGTGGAGATATCACTGAGGGTCTCCTTGCTGCTATTTTCCCGTGAAAGAGAAAATTGACCCTGCTCTTCATTTACTGGTGTCGAAAGATTGGAGTGGTCGTCATCTCCATTGGGCTGGGCCTCTCGATGCTGCTGCTTTGCAGGTCTGCCTCCGCCACTTACAGGTATTTTGCTTAGAGTTGTGGGCTTGACTGCGGTGCCCCTCTTCACTGGTTTGGTGATGCTTTGGGTAGCCACAGAGTCTCGTGTATCAGTTCTTAAATCCTTCCTTGAACTCATGCTTTTCTCCTCTTCTGTTCTCTGAAAAGAGTTTGATGACACAGCAGCCACTGTGTGGCTAACAGGAGATAGTGGTTTAGTAGAGGAATCAGAGATAGAGGGTTTCCTTACAGTTGGGGCATTTTTGTCACTTTGGTTGATGGATTTTGTAGTTTGTCCCGTTGGCGGCTTCGGGTCAGGCCTTGTAATAGGAGCGGTATTGCTGCTTGTTGATAATCCAAATGTTGTTATAAGTTTTGGTCTTGGTCTTGGTGCACTGGTTGAAGGAGGTTTACCATATATAATAAATGGTGGTGGTTGTTGTTTAGCTGCAGAGGTAGTTGGTTTTGATGCAGGAGTTGGAGCTTGGGTGAGTTTAGCAACAGGGGTCGGGGCAACTTCTGTTTTGATAACAGCAGCAGAGGTTGGAGTGGTACTTTTTGAGGGCGGAGGGGAGGATTCAGAAGTTGGGGAAGAGATTGAGAGAGGAGCAGGTGTTGAGATTGGGATAGGTTTGTTAATGGAGGCAGCTGTGAAGCTAGATGATGTAATTGTGGTGGGTTTGAGTTCAGGGCTAGATTTAGGGGACGGGGCAGGTTTGGTCGGGGAAGTAATAGGTTTAGCGGTGGGGCTTGATGTAGCACTCTGTGTAGACTGTGTATTAGAGAATAAAGTGGGTGTTGGAGTGAAGTGAGTAATCGGGGTAGATGTGTCTTTAGCTATTGGGGAAGGTATTGGTGTTGGTGCAGGCTGAGCTATGGGCGTAGCTGCTGGGGTTGGTGTCGGCCTGGCAGGAGGGCTAGATTGAGTGGGAAAAATAGGGGCAGATGAAATAGACTGTGGCGTTTTGGTCAATGGAGAGGATGTTGGTGAGGAAACTGTGGGTTTTGGTAAAGGGCTGGTAATGGGTTTTGTGTTGATAGGTGAGGGGATGGGTTGGATAGCTGAAATGATAGGTGAAGGGATGGGTTTGGTAGCTGAAATGATAGGTGAAGGGATGGGTTTGGCAGCTGAAGTAGGGGAAGGCTTGGAGGATGTGGGGCTCAAAGTTGATGTAGGCGAAGGGCTTGGCTTTGATCTGATTGAAGCAGAAGAAGTTTTGTCAGAATCATCCACCTTCAGCGTGGTATCTCCACCCATTCGACTGCTGGCTTTGACCCATTCTGCCTCAACGTCTGCTACAATATCTCCACATGGCGTCAACGTATCAAAGCTTAAAATTGATGAGATATCTCCAAGCAGTGTGCTCAAACGTTCATTTGTTGGTGGTATTGTTGCCTCGCTTACCTTTAAAGAGTCCTTTGATGATGTGGGGCCCTCTTGTGGTGTGTGAAGCTGTTGCTGTTCTTCCTGTTGCTTGTCCTCCACAGTGCGAGGAATTGGACCAGGTGTCAATGTGAGGCTTTCCTTTATAATCTCAACGCTATTGGAGCGGGAAGCAACAAGGGGAGGACCAGGTTCAGCTTCCTCTTCAGCCTCCTTTTCTTTACCAGGCCAGCGTACATTACTAAACAATCCCTTTAGGCCTTTTCGTTGCCGTCCAGGCCTTTGAGACTCGGTCTGAGCCTGCCGTTCTCCCGCTACTCCTCGTCTGCCTTTGCGAAGCACATTAAGGAAGCTCAGAGACTTAGCTGAGGTGAGAGAGGAGATGGACTGCCTCATGTTCTCACTTGTAAACTCGCCCATCGGAGCATCTTCCTGTTGACTCTCCTCCTCCTGGTCAAGATCCACTTGCTCTGCTTCTGCTTCTGGGGCGGTAGGCTCATTTAATCCATCCTGAGTATCGCTCCTCGACGGCGGTGATTTAGGGCCTCCATCTCCTTTCCCACGCATGGAAAAGATGCTGGTGACACTGCTGCCTGGTTTCCGCTTGCCGAACAGCTTGAAGGCTTTCCTGATTTTACCTGGAGGCTGCGGGTCACATGGCGGCGGCTCACAGCTCTCAGACTGTGCATCCATATTCCAGCTCCACTGCAGTGTGTCTTCACCTTCGTCTCGATCTGACCGTCTACGCACGCGTTCTCTCTTTGCAACCTCACAATTAAATAAATAAAAACCAGTTCCAATGAAAATAAATAAACAATTACCTCTTGCTTTTAAATTTCTGCAGAATATTTTTGCACTACGTATTTATCTCCGTCTCCACTCTCGTTCCCTCCCTCTATCTATTGCTCGTTTTCAAGCGCTCCCTCTTTCTCTCCCTCTCGCTCTGTTCCTCCCTCCCTAGCCTCCGCCCTCCCTTTCTTTCTCTTTGCTACTCTCCTCTGGCTGCTCCAGCTGGTCGCCATGGCAACTGAGGGTCTAAGCAGCTTTCGTCAGCAATGGAGCGGAGCCAGGGACTGTCATCATGCTACACTCTCCTCCTTCCCTTTCTCTCTCTCTCCATCCACTCCCTCTTTTCATCCAGCTAAGTGTTCATCCGTCTCTCTATCCAGTTACTCATTCAGATTTATCCTTCATATTTGTGACTCTGTTCTGTTTATATCAGCATCTCTCCTGCATATGGAACAGAGAACAAGACAGTCACTTCTGTTTAGAGGATCAAATTTACAAACTCACAATATCAATCTAAACAAAAGATGTTACCACTCCAAGCACATGTGTTGAATTTCTGTACGGACCCACTGATGTACACATGAGAACTGTCTAGGATTAAATAGTCTGAGCTGGTAGTGTAGTGGGCAGTGCCTCAACATATGGTGCAAATGCACTTTTGGCGACCCAGGTTCGATTCCAGACTCAATCTTCTTACTTTGTCTTTTGTCTACATCCACCAACCACCCACAATCTCTGGAGAATCTCTCTCTCTCTCACAAACACACACAAACAAAATTCCCATATGTAATCAGTATATTATATACATTATGTACTTGGGTGATTCTCACGAAACCATTGAAACACCACGGCACTAATGATTTTAGCTTTAAAATGTGTAATATAGTAACATTAAAAAGCATCAGAATTAACAAAATACTGTGTTCTACCTTGCACAATGTGTGATTTCAACATAAGAATTTATAATTGTAAATTTTATCTCATTTTCTGCTGAAATTCTCATTACCGCAATGTGTCCGGCTGTGTTTGAACATGCGTTATGTTGTAATTTAATCAAATTAACACAAAAATATTAAGAAAAAAAATAAATGGATGTTTTGCTAGACTACTTTAGATGACAGAAAAAATATTTACTGAATATTCATGTATAATAATAATGAAGAAAAATTAGGAAAATGATGTGTCCATGCCTGATGTTCTCATCCTCCGCAACACACTTTGAGAACAGTTTAAGCACACATACAGAATTTTAATAAAGTTTGATTTTGAGTGACCAAGCACATGGACCAGTTACTTCAAGATGGCTACCAGGTAAGATCATTTTTTTACAGTTAATTTGAAATATTGTCTTGTCAGAATGCTTACACGACATTTTGATTATCATTACCGCAACAGATGCTTATTAATGTTAATTTAATTAATAGAAGCATAATACTTTGATTTTAAATGCATGTGCAGAATCTCCAAATTATGTTCTTTCAGGTTTGTCATGTCATTTTGAAAATATGTCAGTGTTGATGTTTTCTGACTGTTGCGGTAATGAGATTTTTTAGGACTAATTTTTTTTAATTATGTTACAAAAAGTGTTAAATGATAAGTAAAAGTTTTTAAATGAATGTTCCCATTTACTTCAGACTTTGTTTTTCAATGTCTGGTGGGAAAAAAGTAAAATTAAGCAATTTTTACATTTTCATGCTTTTCGTGATAATCACCCACTTATAGGCTCGCGCTTTGCTCAGTTGTGTCACACTTCACACATTTCTCTAGGATCTTATTGACATGAGGACTCCAGTCATCACAACTCATTTTGCTCTCATCATTGCCCTCTTGTATATACATTTTTTTTAAATAGTCATTGCCATTTAAATTGCACGTGTCCCCTCTGTGGATCAAGTGGGTGTTGAGCCAGAACTGCAACTTATACCTTATCTAAAATAATACCTCTAGTAGTTGCATGATCCATCCATTTCCTTTTCAGTTATTATCTGTTTAGTATTCTCTCTCTGTCTTTTTCAAAGACATCTTTCCTCATTTCTTCAACCCATCAGAACAAAACAATAAATTAATTCTCTCCCCAAGTGGTGCTGGGCTCAGTAAACAAGACTCACTAGACATAACAACACATCAAACTGTTTATATCTGTAAAAAACAATATGTGTATGAGAAATAAGGGACTGGTGATTATAACTATCGAAAGATCACATACAAGCTGGAATAATGCATTATTAGACGAATTACATCAAACAAAAAAGAAAGAAAGCTCAGCACAGAGTGTCTCTCTACCGCAATGTAGGACTAAAGTGATCTGAATTGAGTTGTTGTCTTTGTCTCTACCATTATTTTTACCATTTTCACTGTTTTATTTGTATGTAGCTGTAAACAATGTGGCGAATGCACACAATTTTGTCATGCAAATAGAGAACCTTAAAAAACTGTGTGTGTGTGTGTGTGTTATCACAAGCAAGACATCTAAATCAGGCCCAGCACAAGATCTCTTTATCACAAGAGTATGAACAGACAATTTATTCTTTGTTCTTGGTGCTGTTACTTCTCTGACAAGCTCACTTCTCTAAACCTCTTAAAGAAAAGAGCAGAGACGGGGGAAATGAGGACAAAAACATCTATTCTCTACATTCAGTACAGAGCAATCCAACACATCTGGCAACAACACAAAACAAACATTCAATTTTCCACATAATCCAAAAATTAGAAGGACCACATTTCAAAGGATATCAGTCATTTTCTAAGTAATTTCCAGCTGGATAATATTATCTTTACATCCTTACACTGACACCTATACACATTATGCAGCCTATTGATTTATGTGTCCCACGCACGCTGTACTGTGCAGTCTTAAGTAACCAATCATAAATTGCCTTTGAACTTACCTTATTAAATATTAATGAGGTATAAACAATCCGCGCCCTATATTTACTTCATCTGAAAGGAGAGTAAATGTAAATATTAAACAGTAACAACAAAGTGACCTTAACATAATAAATACAAGACCTTGTTGCTCATTTGCATGTTCAGAATATTAAAAAACTGTGGATTTATGATAAGAAGTTTAATAAAATTGGGGCGCTTACCCGTGAGCTGTTGTGTTAATGTTACTGAGCTTATATATGCAAATTATGCGAATACATTTAATTGAATATATTAAAACTCTAATGACAAAGGTTATTTATTAACACAAGGTGAAGGATAGAGTATGAAACGTGAAACGCCAACATTCTCAATCGGGAGCCTGCAGCCTCCGTAGGTCGCATATGCAGGCTCGTTACGTCATCAATCCTGTTTATTTAAGTTAACTGAGCATTACATTCGCAAGTTCTAAGCATATTACAACAATTTACGATTAACTAAGAATAACAGTCAACGTTATAATTGTTAATATTCTGAAAAAAGACACACATCTATATGATCTATGCAGCCTACAAATGCGACCTTCGGAGGATGCAGCCTTTCCATTGAGAAACGGCCATTTAAAACAACTGTGCTGCTTCCCTCTACTGGCCGGACATAAAATTGCAAATAACGTTTTGTACGATTAATATAACATAATCTAGGTCATTATATAATAAATAGAGTATAAATACAGTAAAATCCTATTTTTTACAGTCTATGGTAAAACACAGCGATTTATTTGTTGTTATTTATTTGTGTCTAAAGCAGGCACAGTATGTCCAGTAGCTTTTTATTAAACATATGGACTCGATAAAATCAATGTCTGTCGATTTAATTTTGTTTAAGATTTCTTGATATGTTGAGTTACTGTAAACAAAATAAACTAAATGTAACACTAAACAAAAATCCGACGTAGAGAAAGGTAAGAAGTAATTTTATCAGTCATTAATTTATAATGAATTTTATAAAGCTACATTTTGAATTTAACGTCAAACATCGTTTAATTTATCGATAATGGAGACTTGATACGCTGTTGGTGTGAAGATCTTTGTTTGCCTCGCGCTCGTCGCTCGGACTGCCTCGTGCCGTTCCGTGACGTCACTGGCACCCTTCCCGAGGGTCGGACGGATTAAAGATGGCGCCCTCTCAAGCAGTAAGATGCTGTCAACGGGGTTTATCCTGGATACCTGTCATTTTTATCAACCTGATCGTGGGCTGGTCCTACTACGCTTACGTGATGGAGCTCTGTATATGTAAGTTTACATCCCAGTTTGTTTGGTTAAGTATGTCACAGTGGTTAAAAGTCGCTGGTTAGTTGCTGGAATGGTGATATGGGCAGGAAGTGACTGCGACTGACTGGTACCAGATATTAGTGCTGTAAAACCGCTTGGTTACTACGTATGCAAATATATGTATAATTTATATCGGAAGTCAATAGTGTTTGTGAAGTCTGCAGTGTGATTTCAACAATTTTACAGTTTGTCAAACAGATAAAAGCTGAGTCTTATGCCAAGATGTTCAAAACGTTTTGATACTTACTAAGAGCAGGTTTTGGAGAATAACGTTAGTTCATTTAGAAAAATATCTATGAGGTAATATGAGTTATGTCTTAACTTTACTTAAAAGACTGATTTATTTTTATTATTATTATAATTAAATACACCGCTTTTATTTGAATCTAAAGGTAGACTTGATAACTTTAGTGACTTTATTACCAGGAAGACTCAGACTAATCATCAACATTTTGTTTGTCATCATTGGCCAGCTGATGAATGAAATGTAGAGCAGTGAATTCATTCTGACATTGAATTTCATCTTAAACTCATTTATTTAAAATTAGTTTATACATTCATTTCCCATATTTATAAACATTTAAAGTAAAGCTACGCAGATATGTGCAGACATGAATGTGTTTAATAAAAGTAGGGTTTCTTTCAAGTCTTCAACTTGAGCTTTTGTTAACCACTTCATAGGGAGCTGTACATACAAGCTAACTCCGCCCAGTTATTACTTTACCATCAGTCTCCAAATACACTCGCTTCATTGTGCATTCCTATGTGATTACTGCCCTAGTAAACTAAAGTGCTGTAATATATTAAAATCCTTTCCTTATTCACCACCACCTTTATGTGTGAGCAATCTTTAACCTTTATCGTAAAAAAAATGTCATAGATTGCACAGACTGTGCCCACATACCATGTAGCTGTCAGTCATTCATTGGGTTGTCTTGGCAACCAGGGTATTGTATGGGCAGAATGCTGCCGGATGGCAGTACCAGTCACCCAGTGCCCCGGCCATACTGGCTGATCGGGCTTAGCTGGTGAGAGCTGGGAAGCTACAGAAAGCATGAGTGGTATCCCAGTACTCAGCAGATGGTTTTGTAAATGATGCCTATTGTTCTTTATGAGATTGCTGATGATTAACCTTTGGCTACTTTCTCTCTGCAGATACAATCACTAACACTGAGGAACAAGGTAAGAGAAAAAAATGCAAATTTTTTTTAATTTAACCCCTTAGGTGGTCAAATACCCTTTGAGTGCGGGGGGGGGGGGGGGTGAACATGTGATATACATCTTCAAATTAATATAACTCGAATTTGGGGGTTTTCACAGAAGTGTCAGGAGGTGAAAATATTAAATAAATAAATTGTTATAGCAGTTTAAATTTATTTAATAAATAAAAATAATTCCATAAATAAATAAAATTATAAAAATGTAAATGTTTCACAAAAGTAATAATGCAAACATGAAGGCATAAGTCTCAAGTAGTTCTGATCCAAATTTCAAGTTGAAATCGCATTGAACATCACAAAAATAATTCATTGAATAAAAATAATATTTTGTATGAGGGAAATTAAACCTTTTTAGGTACATTTGGAGTTTATTTAGATTTATGACATTATTTCATGAAGACCCCCTTAAGGGGTTAAATAAAGAGTGACCTTCTCCCAATTTCTTATTTCTGCATTTACATTTATGGTTTTGGCAGATGCTTTTATCCCAAGCGAATTGCAGTACATTTAAGCTATGGTTTATTTGTATAATGTCTGTAATCTAAATATTATAGTTTTAAAATTTTCATTATTGTAATATATATTGATGGATTTGTAAAGTGTGTATACATCATTTGTAGGTAATAGTCCTTAATAAAATAAAAAAGCGAAAAAAGTTGTTTTACAGATATGTTATTATAATGTGAACTTTGGTTTTATATGCTTTTTTTTTTAAAGAAAATTAACACAAATTAAATGCTAAATATTTAATTTTTTTCTTCATAATGATTTTGGGGAAAATGTATCCCAGTTAACAGGACTTACCAACCACAAAGTATTGCAAAAGCAGTTACCTAATCCAGCCTCCTTCTCTTTTTAGTCACATGTTTTGCCATACCAAAGTGAACTGATGTTCCCCTTTGCATTTGTGTTGTGAACTTTTATTGTGGGTTAAAGTACGAAGCACTGGAGTGACCGAAAAAATGATTGTATTTCCTCTTTTTTTTCTGTTGCAGTTATTTATTTGATAGTGTTTCACATCTTCTTCTTTATCTTCATGTGGTCCTACTGGAAGGCCATCATTTCCAAGCCTATTGGCCCCTCCAAAGAGGTACTCTTTATCTCTCTCTCTCTCTCTCTCTCTCTCTCTCTCTCTTTCAGACAGACTGAGCTTCAGTACTCACATCTGGAGGCAGGGCAGTAATGGAAGCTGTTAAATGTACTGCTCTGTAGTTTCATTACCACAGAATATAATGACAGAGAAGAGGAGAGCAGGAGGAGGGAGGGTATAAAACCTAGATCTTTTTTTAGTATTTAGCTTCCTGTGGTGCAGAGGTGTAGCCTA
Source organism: Misgurnus anguillicaudatus (assembly GCF_027580225.2). Taxonomy (NCBI): domain Eukaryota; kingdom Metazoa; phylum Chordata; class Actinopteri; order Cypriniformes; family Cobitidae; genus Misgurnus; species Misgurnus anguillicaudatus. The sequence continues at coordinate 32,696,609 of NC_073348.2, forward strand.
GCGGCTCGTGCACCCGCGTTGACACGACAAGCTGTGGTGCTTATGTGGGTATTTTCGGTTTGGGTCTTGTTCATGTCATCATCTCTCCTGTCATCTCTCCATTGGTGCTGTCAGTGCAGATGGTGAAAAGGCCAAAAAATATAGCAAACTATGAATTGTGGTTGTGTTTGTTTTTGCTCGTATGCTTCGAGTTAAAGATCAGGAAAGCATCTATTTAACATCCTGTTGTCCGTCCTAGTTCTGTCTCCCTAAGGCAGAAAAAGAGCTGTATGAGAAGGAGGAGAGACCAGAGACTCAGCAGGAAATCCTGAAAAGAGTGGCCCGAGATCTGCCTGTATATACACGCACAGGCTCTGGAGGTGAGCTGATATTTACTCCTTTATAACTTTATCTACATTTTTATTTAATACGTTTAATAAGTCATTGATTCTCGTACCTTATGGCTTACATAAAATGCAGTAGGATATTTTTAAAATGTCCTCTGCATTAAAAATCTAGCAGTGATGACAGCATTGTAATTTCTGTCTGCTTAATTGTGAATGGTTTTCCATCAATAATCAACATTTCTTATATTTTGCAATTAGAAGCAGGATGCTGTTGAATGAATAACGACTTCTTCATCTTCCCCAGCTATCCGTTACTGTGACAGATGTCAGCTGATTAAACCAGACAGATGCCATCACTGCTCCACCTGCGACAAGTGAGTTCTAGCAGAATGCATCATGTTGTAAAATCTTTCTTATGTTTATTTCTGCATCACTTTTGTTTTTCCAGATGTGTCCTGAAAATGGATCACCATTGTCCCTGGTATGTAACTTAAATTTTATTTTTTGATGAGAAGTATGAATGACCTCAGATTTTCTAGGTTTGGGATTTTTTTAATCCTCTTACATGCTGGATTCACACCAAACGAGGTTGAGGCGGCAAAAGCACGCTATTCCCACGTAGTTGGACACGTAAACATTTTGAGTTTACTTGCTTCATTCGCGCGTGAAATTCTAGTAATTTGAGACATTTACGCGGAAATTCGTGTCATGCGACTCCGCTCGTTTCCTGTAATCACGTCACTACTAGAGCAAGCTCCTGATTGGTTAATGCGGCGCGGTTTTCCGCCAAAGTTCAGATTTTTCAACTTGCGCGTTTCCCGCGGCAACGCTCAATTCGCATCATTCGCGCGTTAATTCGCGTACTTGATAGTGATGGTCGTTTTCGAAGCACTGCTTCATGAGACTTCGAAACATTTACGAATCTTTTGTTTCGAATCAGTGGTTCGGAGCTTTTTTCAGACTGGCCCAAGTCACGTGATTTTAGCAAACGAGGCTTCATTACGTCATAACTGTTTCGAAAAGTTTCGAAAATCCGATGGTTCACCACTAGGGGGAGTTGATCACATGACCAGTGTCTAATATGTTTAGGTGAACTCGGGTCAGTTTTATTATGAAAGTTCATTAAACATTTATCCTTCTGACTAATAACACTGCCATTTTGTCTACTTTTTGTTCATAAACAGATTTAATGACAAAAATGTGCATAATTAATAGGGTAGTTAGTTTTAATGATTTGTTTGCCCTAAATAAAACTAAAAACACATAATAGACTTTTTTTATGTCTTAATTAAGTTAAATAATTTTAAAACATATTTTAATACAAATCTTGCTATTATTTTGTTTAAAAAAAGTGTAAAATGTTCGGACATATCTGCTTTTACACTATTTTGACCAGCAGGGGGCACCAGCGTGTGTGGTGTTTCGAACTGCTTCGAAAAACTGAATCAATTTTCGTAGCAATTGGTTCAATTGATTCGAAGCTTCGAAAAGCTTCATTTCTCCCATCACTAGTACTAGACGCGTGAATGACTCTAGTACAGGAATGGGAGGCGCAGAAGCCCCTCCCATGACCCGAATTTCCGCCTGAATGTTGTGCCATGCTAAACGCCTCATTCGTGCCGCGAAACTTCCAGATGCGCGTAAATACTTCTTTACATTGACTTAACATTGAAATCACTCATGCTTGACGCCTCTACCGCGGCTGGTGTGAACCCAGCATAATGCTACGTACAAACACCAAACGTGGGGCATCGCGTTACTCGCTCTACATTATTCGCGGGATCTAATTTCGTGTCATGTGAATTTTTCGCTCGAGTTGAATATTTTCAACTTGGGCGAAGACAATAGCGCGTGTTTTTGCAGCAATCACGCCACCCATATCGCGTAATTCACATCGCCCCACGCGAGGATGCGTCTAATCATGTCTTTGCATTGACTTTGTATGCTATCTACTCGGGCAAATTGTTGAACTCGCGTTTGGTGTAAACCCACAGTAATTCTCTTACTTTGATGGACCTTTGAAAAAGTGGTTAACTACTAATTTAAAGCAGAACTGCTTTTTAGTGGTTTTTGGGTGGGTGAATATGATGACCTTGGCTTGATTTGTTTCTGCTTATTTGACAGTTTTCACCGTTTTCATTACTTTCAGGGTTAATAACTGTATCGGATTCTCCAACTATAAGTTCTTTGTGCTGTTTCTGGCGTACTCCATGCTGTACTGCGTCTACATCTCCGCCACCGTATTGCAGTACTTTATCAAGTTTTGGACAGTAAGTTAACACATCCACATTGGTAAAACCCATTCCTTTAATTTCTCACACTTTTACTCTTTGCACCTTATAATGTTTTACAGTGATAATTGTAGCTGTCGGATCAAGTGAGGAATATTGTACCAAATTAGGGTAAACAGAGTCTTGTGAAGGTGTTCAATGACTTTAAATGATCATGTTTATACACACCTACACTGAAAAAAATTATTCATTGAATTCAATAAACTTTTCCAAGGCAAGTGGCTGCAATCAACCCATTTAAGCTACATTTAAACAAAAGTTTTATATTTTATTTTACTTTACTAATCTTTTATTTTTAAATGTAGCTTAAATAAATTGGTTGCGGCCACTTTCCTTGAAGGAATTGATTAAATTCAATGAATCATTTTTTTCAGTGTACTTACTAAAATAAATAAATAATTAGAAGTTATTTGATTATGTGAAAGAGCTAGCAGAAAGTCAGTTGTGAGAGCACAATATGTCTAAATTATACAGTTGATCAGTTATTACACAAAAACGTTGACTGTAGGCAGTTAATTGTATCGGTGCTGAAATTGTTGTGTTGGCAACGTGACTTTATATTGCAGTCAAATCATGTTGTTAAAGCATAATGTGATTTGTACGTGCACCTGTTTGAGAAAGTGACATGTGACCACAAAACCAATCAAAGGGTCAATTTTAGGAATCTTAGGAATTAAAACGATTTATAATTTTATCCCATACGATGTTTTTATAAATATACCCATGCGACTTATTACTGGTTTTGTGGTCAAGGGTCACATATATTGAAGCAAAGGGATTTCTGTGCCCCTAACATTCTGTCTGTGTTTTTAACACTTTGCTTGAAGCTTTGCAGACGGAGGGCTTTAGAGCAATGCCCGGAGGTAAAACAGGCCTGCTTGCTTTGCTCTGTTGTCACTGTAGGCGTTGGTTTGGTGTGATGTTACACTGTTGCTTTGTTTTCTCACTGTCAAAAAATAAATCGTTGTTGCAAAATTATATATTTTAATAACGCAAACACTTTTTGGTGGCACAATGGTTATTTTTTGGTGAACAAAGAAAGTGACGCATGTGTAGCCAGTGAACCATTTTGAACAACTTTGCATAAGCTATTAAAAGTGATGTGTGTAACTTTTAATGATTTTGGGAATGTAGTTGTAGCTGTACAATTTCATGATTCAAGTTATAGGTGTTATTATTAAAGTTATAATTACATCATTATGATCAACGTTACAACATACAGTTGTGTTCAAAATTATTCAACCCCAACTGAAATTGATTGTTTTGGCCGGTTTGACATTGATTTTGATCATTCAGTCATCCTGCTTACAATTACATCAAAGAGGCATGTGTAGGTAAGACAAATATAACATAACATTTATAATGAAATAACCACAAATGTCTTTTCTGTGCTCACATCATTTTCAGTTTTATTCAACCCCCAAGTGACATTCAATCTTAGTACTTAGTACAACATCCTTTTACAGTTAAAACAGCTTTTAAACGTGAAGCATAGCTTGACACAAGTGTCTTGCAGCGATCTACGGGTATCTTGGCCCATTCATCATGGGCAAAAGCCTCCAGTTCAGTCACATTCTTAGGCTTGCGCACTGCAACTGCTTTCTTTAAGTCCCACCAGAGGTTCTCAATCGGATTTAAGTCTGGTGACTGCGATGGCCACTTCAAAATGTTCCAGCCTTTTTTCTGCAACCATGCTCTAGTGGATTTGGAGGTATGCTTGGAATCATTGTCCTGTTGAAAGGTCCAACGTCTCCCAAGCCTCAGGTTTGTGATGGACTGCAACACATTGTTATCCAATATCTCCTGGTACTGAAGAGAATTCATGGTACCTTGCACATGCTGAAGTTTCCCTGTACCTGCAGAAGCAAAACAGCCCCAAAGCATGATTGACCCCCCACCATGCTATACAGTAGGCAAGGTGTTCTTTTCTTCATAGGCCTTGTTTTTCCTCCTCCAAACATAGCGTTGATCCATGGGCCCAAACAGTTCTAATTTTCCACAGAACACTATCCCAAAACTTCTGTGGTTTGTCCACATGACTTTTGGCATACTGCAGTCGACTCTTCTTATTCTTTGGAGACAGCAAGGGGGTGCGCCTGGGAGTTCTGGCATGGAGGCCTTCAGTACGCAGGGTGCGCCGTATTGTCTGAGCAGAAACTTCAGTACCCACATCTGACAAATCTTTTCTCAGTTCCTCAGCAGTCACACGGGGACTTTTTGCCACTCTACGCTTCAGATAGCGCACAGCAGTCGCAGTTAGCATCTTTTTTCTGCCACGACCAGGAAGCGTTTCAACAGTGCCCTTTGCCTTGAATTTGCGAATGATGCTTCCTATGGTGTCTCTTGGTATGTTTAACATCTTTGCAATCTTCTTATAGCCATTGCCCTTCCTGTGAAGATTAATCACCTCTTCTCTTGTCTTCCTGGACCATTCTTTTGACTTCACCATGTTTGTAACCACACCAGTAAATGTTTAGAAGGAGTTGAGTATCATAGTCATTTTAAAGCTGCCTAATTGGTGCTTATTAGGCTTTATTGCTGTTCCCTGACATCCACAGGTGTTTTCAATACCTGATTGAAAACACTTCAATGAACCTCTGTTCTTCAGAGTGGTAGTTCTTTAAGGGGTTGAATAATTGTGTCAATGAAGAATTCACAAAAGAAACATTTACTACTATATTACAAAACCAATTGATGTCATTTTAGTTGCATATGGTTCTTTAAGAAGTCATTGTAGGATTTCATTCTGAATACAATTACAAATGTACACTAAATTCCCTAAAACCCTTAACAGCATTGGGGGTTGAATGATTTTGAACACAACTGTAAACACTGCAGTGTCCAGACACACTGATCATAATTTAATCCTAATGCATCAAAATACAAATACACACTTCACATTTAAAGGTAACCTATTATGCAAAATCCACTTTTAAAAGGTGTTTAAACAAATGTATTTTGTCAGTCTGTGAACACAACCATCCTACAATGAAGAAAATGTACTCACTTTTTTAATCCCCATTAAACCCAAGCAGTCTCATTAGACATGCTGTTTTGATTCTCTTGTTAATGTGATGTCACACTGATAAAGCCCCGCCCACAGTCCTGCATCACCCTTAGGCTAGTTGTACCCTGTTTTCTTCACAGACACAACCTGAGCACACCTGAGACATTGCACTTGTAGAAATGGTCATAATAGGTGCACTTTAAACAGATCAGCTGTCCATTTGTAACCATTTGTATTGTCAGTTTTTTTTGTGTCAGTAGGTCATTGTAGCTTTATACAAGCTGAGCTACACTGATATTTGTTTGACGCAGGATCTGAGTTTGTGTCGTTGTCACATCTCTGGTGTCTTGCTTAACAGAATCAGCTGCCGAACACTCAGGCAAAGTTCCACGTGTTGTTCCTCTTTTTTGTGGCGGCCATGTTTTTCATCAGCGTCCTGTCACTGTTCAGCTATCACCTCTGGCTCGTGGCAAAAAACAGAACCACTATAGGCAAGTGATTCCCCTTCACTTTCTCTTTTTTTTCTGTGATTAAATTAGCTCTAGCTGTCTAGTCATCACAGCAGACTTTGGTTGGGAGTTCATTTCTGCTCTCAATTTAAAGTGATAGTTCATGCAAAAATAAAAATTCTGTCATTTACTCACCCTCAAGTTATTACAAACCTGTATACATTTCTTTGTATTACATTCATAGTATTTTTCTTTTCTACTATGGAAGTCAATAGTGCTCCTGTTTTTGGCTTGATTTCAAAAATCTTCTTTTGTGTTCAGCTAAATAAAGACAGTTATAGTGGTTTTTAACAGGATGAAGGTGAGGAAATGATGACAGAATTTTTATTTTTGGTTGAACTATCCCTTTAAGAAATATGTGATAAGTTGATACAATGCGATACAATAATCATTTACGTTCGTATAGTCTGTTTGAATCATGGTAAAATATATTTAAAAACTGTAAAATACAACATGCATGTTTCTTTCAGGGAAAAGAAAGCATCAGTCTCTCCGTGTCACATGTCTCTCACCAAAAACTTTGGCCAAACATTTTGAAGTATTAAAAATATTTGCAATGTGTGTACAGTATTGAGATATTTGTGCTTTTAAATTTGGTTCAATATATCATGCTACCCTACTCCAGTGTCATGAAAGTAGTTTGAACATCACATGTGCTTAATTTTAAGTGTTCTTAAGCCAAATGAATTCTAGTCCTGTATTGTATTCTTTGTTTTTGGTCACTTTTTTAAGTTTAGTCTTTATTTGTTATCTCTTATCTATAACAGTCACATGTGACTTAAGAAAATTCAAGCTAATAGAAGTGTACTCACAATGAAAGCTTTGATTCTGTGATGGTATGTGGTAGATGTCTGGTGTCTGTTGTGTAAAAAAAGTTAAAGATCTTAATCTCATCTTTCATTTCTTTCGTGTAGAGGCTTTTAGGGCGCCAGTGTTCAGAAATGGCCCGGACAAAAACGGTTTCACTTTGGGCTTTCGCAAGAATATTACCCAGGTGTTTGGAGACCAGAAGAAATACTGGTGCTTACCAATTTACAGCAGGTAAAATGTTTTTTTTTTACCATCTGTTTAACTGTTATCTTTTGTCCATGTCAGCTATACCAAAAAGTCTCTTAAAATAGGCTCATTTTCCAGCTCCTCTAAAGTTAAAAACTTGATTTTTACAGTTTTGGAAGCCATCAAGCCGATCTCCGGGTCTGGCGCTAGCACTTTTAGCATAGCTTAGCATAATCCATTGAATCTGATTAGACCGTTAGCATCACACTAAAAAATAACCAAAGAGTTACAATATTTTTCCTATTTAAAAATTTACTCTTCTGTAGTTACATCGTGTACTAAGACTGACAGAAAATTAAAAGTTGCGATTTTCTAGGCAGATATGGCTAGGAACTATAATCTCATTCTGGCGTAATAATCAAGGAATTTGGCTGCAGCCTTGCAAAGATATTATGTTGTGCCCGAAACCCCTTGGTAAGTTTCAATAGCAGGGGACTATTTTCAGACAATGCATAATATCATAAAGTTATGTATATTATATTCATTTCAGTCAAGAGACCCTTCTAAAAGTTACACACTGCACCTTTAAAGTGGGTTTTTGCAGACTGGCTTACATATTAATACTGGAGATTGTAATGCAGCAGGTTAGCTGTATGTGTTCATGTGACTTACCAGTCTTGTGTTATTAATAGCATGAAAAACCTGTCTACTGTTTTTGGGAAGTTATGATAGCACAAGCTATTGTTTCTCTTTCTCTAGTTTGGGAGATGGCTACACATTCCCCACTCGACTAGTCAACACTGACTCAGAACAAGGCAATGTTGAACATCAATCCATTAAATGGTAACTACAGTCTTAATTTTTTTCTAGTTATTTTGCTTTTATTTTAGTGTATGAGAAACTACAGTACAGTCTAATACTACAGTCATGAGGATAAATTAAACCACGATTATTTATTGATTTGTATGTGGGTGATTCTCACGAAAACTTGGTTTTAAAAATGTCAAGCATGAAAATGTAAAAATTGCTTAAATTTACTTTTTTTCCCACCAGACATTGAAAAACAAAGTCTGGAGTAAATGGGAACATTAATTTAAAAACTTGTACTTATCATTTAACCCTTTTTGTAACATAATTTAAAAAATTAGTCCTAAAAAATCTCATTACCGCAACAGTCAGAAAACATCAACACTGACATATTTTCAAAATGACATGACAAACCTGAAAGAACATAATTTGGAGATTCTGCACATGCATTTAAAATCAAAGTATTATGCTTCTATTAATTAAATTAACATTTAATAAGCATCTGTTGCGGTAATGATAATCAAAATGTCGTGTAAGCATTCTGACAAGACAATATTTCAAATTAACTGTAAAAAAATGATCTTACCTGGTAGCCATCTTGAAGTAACTGGTCCATGTGCTTGGTCACTCAAAATCAAACTTTATTAAAATTCTGTATGTGTGCTTAAACTGTTCTCAAAGTGTGTTGCGGAGGATGAGAACATCAGGCATGGACACATCATTTTCCTAATTTTTCTTAATTATTATTATACATGAATATTCAGTAAATATTTTTTCTGTCATCTAAAGTAGTCTAGCAAAACATCCATTATTTTTTTTCTTAATATTTTTGTGTTAATTTGATTAAATTACAACATAACGCATGTTCAAACATAGCCGGACACATGAGAATTTCAGCAGAAAATGAGATAAAATTTCCAATTATAAATTCTTATGTTGAAATCACACATTTCGCAAGGTAGAACACAGTATTGTGTTAATTCTGATGCTTTTTAATGTTACTATATTACACATTTTAAAGCTAAAATCATTAGTGCCGTGGTGTTTCAATGAATTCCAAGCATTTTTTAAGCACTATTTTCCCTAGAAACATTACCAGTTTAATGGAATGAGGTTTATTTTCGGGTGGTGTAAGTGTTTTGTGACTGATGGCATAACTGTTGTTATGGTAACAGCGCAGTTGATGGACAGACAAACCCCAGACCTCTGAGTGAGTCACAGAATCATCTCCTAGGAAACGATACGCACTCTGAGGAGTCCAAAGACGGCAGTCGTGCAAACATCGGTACGTCACAACAACTATTTCTAGAGAACATTACCTGTGTCCCAGTTTGAATACTATCCGCTATAAATAGTATGCAAAATTAGATTTATTATATCCCACTTTGTAATATGTTGAAATTAGTATCCCTGAAGTACGTGTTCTAGTATTGGTCTGCTGTTTCCTGTAAAAAATCCAGAAGTGCTATTATAACCTATTATAGCCTTTTTACAAGATGTAATCTAAGTCTTAGGTGTGCCTAGAATGTGTCTGTGAAATTACCGCTCAAAATACCCCACGGATCATTTATTATAGCATCTCCAAAATACACCTATTTGGGTGGGAGCAAAAACGCGCTGTTTTAATGTCTGTACCTTTAAATGCAAATGAGCCACAGCTCCTCTCTTCCTTACAAAAATACAGTGAGTGCTTTCAGTAAAATAGATCTGATTAATAAAGTCTGAGACAATAGTATCTATTGGACAGAGTACAACTTGCTGAGGGTGGAATCTATGGTTATGCAGAACTGTTAGTGGGCGGGGCTTTATCAATGTGACCTCACATTGCAAAGAAAATCAAAACGCATGTCTAATGAGACTGCTTTAAGTTAATAGGGATTAAAAAACAAGGAGTGGGTGAATTTTCATCGTAGGGTGGTTGTGTTCACACACTGTCAACACACATTATGTCCAAACACCTTGTAAAAGTGAATTTTGCATAATAGGTGCCCTTTAAGAAAATTAACTTTAAAGTCTTTAGCAACTGCATCCACTCACAAAAAAAAAGTTTTGATATATTTATGATATATCTTGATGGAACATGATCTTTACTTAATATCCTATTTTATAGCATAAAAGAAAAATTTATTATTTTGACCCATACAATGTATTTTTTGCTTTTGCTACAAATATACCCTTGCTACTTTTTTTTAGGTCCAGGGTCACATATAGTAAACATTACACTTGCATGTTAGTATGTCTCGATATTTGCATACTTTTTTGATTTGCACTAAAATGTGTATACTTACTTATAACAAAAACTAGTGATGCATCGATACTAAATTGCTTTGCCGATACCGATGTTTAACTCTTTTCTCGCCAGCATTTTTTTTTAAAGTTGCCAGCTACACTGCAAATAATGATTTCCAAGAATTTTTTTTTGTGTTTTTGGCTTGTTTTTAGTAAAAATATCTAAAAATTCTTAAATTAAGATGCTTTTCTTGATGAGCAAAACGACCCAAGAAAATAAGTGATTTTGTGCATAAAACAAGCAAAAAAATCTGCCAATGAGGTAAGCTAAAAAATCTTGAACATTTTTCTTAAACACTAAATTCAAGAAAAATTTGCTTAACCCATTGGCAGATTTTTTTGCTTGTTTTATGCACTTAAATGTAATATTTTTGGTCTAAAAATAATTTTTACTTATTTTCTTGGGTCGTTTTGCTCATCAAGAAAGGGCATCTTGGTTTGAGAATTTTTGGATGTTTTTGCTGAAAACAAGACAAAAATACTAAGAACAGTTTTTCTTGAAAATCATTTTTTGCAGCGCAGGGCCAGCATTTTTCATGATTTTCACAAAAGTTTAATGCCTTACAGAAAATGTTCTTCTTAAAATATATAAACATATGTATAATACAACATTTATATATCAAATGAAAGAACAGACCCTCTGCTTTCAAAAAAAAAAAGTGCGGTTACAAAAATCCGGTGGTCCACGTACTGAATGCGTGCACTACCCTGATGATGAAATTTGCCTCACGCGCACTGTAAGTGGACCCCTTACATATACTTCTAGCTTAAGGGTCAAAATTTTTTTTTACCAACTGATATCGAATGCATGTATTTTGTTGCATCTCTAACGAAAACAGTACATACTTTTAGGGCAAACTGGGATGTAGAAATTGTATTTTAGTTTTTTATGAAGACACCACAGGGTATTCTTACAATTTTTATGATTTCCTTTCATCCTCGAGCTTATTTATTCAGCAGCACTGTTCTTTAATACGCACCATATTATTACCCTGATGTAACCGGCTGAAAATGACACTGACTTTATTACACTAAAATGTGTGGAAATGAATGTGTTTTTATAAAGGTCTGAATTGTGTCTGTTTGTATTCCAGAGGGATGTCACGCTGCTTCTGTTACAATGGAGAACGAGTCCTAGTCAGGTGAGTCTCAGTCAGTGCATAGTGGTTATCGTGTCAGTGGGCTTTGTATTAATAAGTATGATTTTCTGTCATCCGTTAAACATTAAGGATGTAAGTCAAAGTGCCTCAGTCCACATACACTTCCATCAAAGTGAAAATCTTCAAGTTTCTTTTGCTCGCACAAATACGTTATTTTTAATGTAGCTTAAATAAAGCGGCACATGTCGCCCAAACGCGTTGTAACGGAGGAAAAGCGGCACGGTTGCATTTTCAATGCCGTTTTAGAAGCAAAATTTGAAATGCCTGGAATCTAAAAGTTGTTTGTTAAAAAGTAATGATCTTGGTGTTTGTTTACCCTTAAAGCATGATCTTTTTTTCTGTTCTTCTCTTAGGAACAATGCGCATTTGGTTTTCCTCTGAAGGATGCACTTGTTTGAAGACCTCATGTGATAGCTTTCAGATATAATGCCTTAAGATCAGCAGCATTATCTCATCTGTACGGATTTGACCTGCAGCGTGGGCGCTGTATTTCAACTACGTTAATATCAGCACAGACTTTCAGGTTGTTTGCACCAAACATTGACTGAATTTGAACGACTTTTCAACTTTTTCTTATTTCATGATGGGTAATAAATACTTAGACATGTTTTCTCCAGATCTTGATTTTTTTGACCAAAAACCTTAAGTTCATCTTCAGGTTTTTGTTGTATAGTATATCTGTTATTTATTGTTGGTTAACCTTTAATACTACTCCAAAAGTTAAACATGGTAATGTGGTGACTTTTTGTCACCAGGGATTTTTGAGGAAAGATTGGGAAGTAACATGTAATGCAGTATTTGATTCGAATGTATTAATCCAAAGTAACAGAGTTATGTTTACTACATGCAGTAGCAACGTCCTGGGTAACTGATGAATAGTAAATATAAGTCAACAAGTTATTTGGAGCCCATCGAATGCATTCACTAGACCTAGATAGAAAGTGTCTTTATTGTATTTATTGATATTGAATGGACCACTTTAACATTCGCTTTACTCTTTCATCAACACTAATTTCTCTTTTTATTAAGGTCTTTTTAAAAGACACATTTTTTTCTGACCTCATCCCTATCAGCATTTTACTCTAAGCTTTGTTTAGCAGCTGGTGTGAAATGTGACGTTGAAATCTCAGGCCAAGAAACAAGAAGTGCTTTCTGTTGTCACCTATGAAGCAATAGTTTCCTATGTGTAACACTAGCTGAGCGAGTTTATTTCACATAATTGTGTGTTTTCGGTGTAAATTTGTGCTGTTATATTTTCTTAAGTGGGAGGAGTCTGCTGTGGTCTCTGCTGGTTTTGTTTTTTGGGATTTTGACCTCACGTTTGTTATAGGAACAATGAAAAATACACATCTCTGCTTTGTAAGAACGATGAGGATTAACAAAACCAGGCTGTTTTGTCCTGCCATTTCAGGTCTTATGTTCATGAAGTCTTTTATATGTTACAGTTAATTTTGATTCTGTTAGATTTTTTTATTTATTGCATGTTAATGTGAAAAATATTTGAAAAGTGATTTGCCAATTGATATAGCTCACATCAGCATTTTACAGAACCGGAGCTGATGTAACCATAGCAACATCATTGTACTTAAATCTGTGGTTTAAAATACTAATCGGATGCATCAATCGCATTTTATGATGAGGATTATGCCAAAAACGGCTCATTATGGAACTCATTAATCTATAGCTTAATGCATAATATTACTGGAGGACCATTTTTCTTTTTGTCCGATTTACAAGCTTGTACAGAATTTTCGCTGCTTTTTTGTACTCGCCCTGCAGGCCGGTTCGGTTCATGATGTTATATTTAAAGATGTTTCTGAAATCTGAACAGTTTGCACAAATTTTACAAATCTAACTAATATTAATGTTTGTATTATATGAAATAATCAAGTATTCAGTGTATGCATTGTAAAACACAATTTTGGAATATTGTATGATTCAAGTAAAAACATATTGAATACAAATGCACACAAATGTCTAAATATGAATTTATTGCTTTTGAGTGACTGGGGTTAAAATGTTCAAAACATTGTAAGTGATATTGTATTTGTCATTAATGAAAAACAGCAACATCTACAGACCAAACCTGAAAACATATTTATCAAACATTTAAAACAAAGTCCTCTTTACAATTAGACATCAACGTGTAGTTAAGATGCTGCTTCAAAATAAATTGTAATTTACGTGCACACAACAATGGATTACGAAACAGGAAAAAAATAGGTCCCGTAATATTTAACTATGCAAATAACACTGAGATGAAGCACTAATTAATAAACGTGAATGACCCACAAATTGTCACTAAGCTGTTTGTGATGATCAAGCAATTAACATTTTTAATATCCATGAAACAAAATGCACCTTGGGATAAATCAGAAAGACGATGTTTGATTTCATCAACCAATATAAAATGACAGCTGTAATGGAAAGATGTCCCAACCCGTCAAAGAGCTCAAACAAGTAATTTGTTAAAAAAATGGCAACTAAAGCTACCAGGTGATTTTATTTTCTGTGTACAGACCAGTTTGTACATAACCAGTTCAGTTTTTACTTTATATTAGTTTGAAACTATGTATGATCAATGATACAGTGGCCAGGTAAAAAAAAGATGTTATGAAACATACGAACTAAAACATTGAGAACTTTAAATTAGCCGAATCAAAAAAAAACACACAAGTAAAAACCAAAGAAGATTAAAACAATCCTGCTTGAAGCAAACAAAGCATGCACTGAGGCGATGAAACAATGCAATAAAAAAACAAACATGCCACCCAGGCCATAGATCAAGAGCAGATCGAGCATAATTGCTCACTATACCCCTGATCCCATCAAACTGCCCCCTACTGGAGCTCTGGCCTCATTACAGGCTGTCTAAGAACAGATTAAGGTCCCTACTTGCATAAAGAGAGATCTCGAACCGGAATGAATTCATCCGCAGCACAACCGGCCACTCGATCGGTGCGATTACACGCAAACACTACAAGCCGACACGCTAAACAGCTGACGCTGGTTACTCTCACACTTACAACCAATGAGATGCGTGCATTCGTATCTCTCTGCACTTAAACCCTAAATCAGCGAATCCATTTCAAACCCCTCCATCCTTTGCCCACTCTCTCTCTCTTTCTCTCAGAAGCAAGCTGCCATCTCTGCACGCTGCATTTTTAAGGGAAAAAAATGCATGTTTCTTATTAAGTGGCTTGATGTCTCGCTATCTCTGACAACCTGACAGCTTGTTGTAATTTCCCCTTTATATTCATCCTCCCGTTCTGACATCACTTCCTCCGAACTTGCCGTGGAGGACGACTGGTGTGTACAGCTGTAAATCCCTTCTGCGGTTCAGCCCACTTTAGCCCAGCTCAGGAACGCGGGGATGTCACGTACCGGAACGTTGCGTGTGAGAGCTTTGACTCGCAGGTTACGGTCGTCTGTGAGCAGGACCACCTCTCTGCGTAACCTCACTGGACCGTCTGTCAAAAAAAAAGACATGTCGGTCATGAGGGAGGTTAAGGTTAACGAGATCGATTAGATTAACAAGTAAAGTGTAAGTCACTGACTTCTCTCAGCAGGCATGAAGTCCTTGGCTTTGTCCTGACAGTAGTGCAGACAGCAGGACAGGATGACATCATCATTGTTACCCTGCAGAGACAGATGAACAATTAATGGGTGCCTTAAAATAGATTTTAAAGTGCCTTTTGAACCTTGAAATGAACCTTTAAAAGAGGTTGTTTATGTAATACATGCATACAGCAAACAGAAAAGTCATAACGGTTTTATATGCATTCAAAATGTGAAATAATGGCTAAAAAAGGAAAACATTTTTTTTAAATGTGGACACACCTTTTGTCCAGAAGTGTCTTCGCTGCGGAGGGCGATGGACTCCAACGTGTTTCCTCTGCTGGTGAGGGCTCTGATGCTGGGATCTCTAGACTCAAATGCTTTCTCCAAAAACATCACTGCCGCCCTGGCCCTCTCCTGCACTTGCCTGATGTGGGCGTCATTACCGTTTCCCTCACGACTCTCCTGCCCTTTAGCCAGGCCGTCCAACTCTGTGATCACTGTCAAGGAGAGTGAAAAAAATGTGAAAAACAAAAAAGAGAAAAAAAAAACAATTACAAATAAATCAGATATGGCCTCACCAATAAGGGGCACGACCAGGATGTACATCCCACAGGTCAGCAGCTTCCTCAGGCCGTCAAGGTGATCGATAAAGCCGTTAGTGTCGGGCACCAAATAAAAAGGCCTGATCTCGATCTCCAGCTGCCCACCAGTTTGCAAAACCGCCTGGAAGAGCAAAACCAAAGAGTTGTTTAGAGCTCTGTGACGTGTCATGAAAATGTTTTTTGCAACTGTTAAAGAAGTATTCTTAAAGTAAAGATCAATGCTTCCAACAAGACCATTTAACTAAACTGTCATGGTGATGATGATGTCACCAATGTGAGCACATTAACATTTGACATTTACGCATGGATGTCTTAAAAGTCATCCTTGACGCGTCAGCGCCACCTCACGTAATTGTGTAATGATGTCAAAAGGTCACGTGTTACATATGAAACGCACATTTGCGGACCATTTTAAACAATAAACGGACACAAAGACATTAAAGGGGCCATGGCACAAGACTTTTTTAAGATGTCAAATAAATCTTTGGTGTCCCCAGAGCACATATGCGAAGTTTCAGCTCAAAACACCATATAAATAATTTATTATAACATGTTAAAATTGCCACTTAGTTGGTGCGTGCAAAAATGTGCCGTTTTGGGTGTGTCCTTTAAAATGCAAATGAGCTGATGAAATTCAAACACTGATCACAATGATGGTGGTTTGTTGCAATTAAAACTCAATTGTGCTTTTCTTTGCACTAAATGGCAGTGCTGTGGTTGGATAGTGCAGATTAAGGGGTGGTATTATTATAATAAGAGCTCCTTATGACATAATAAGGAGAGCCAAATTTCAACGACCTATTTTTTCATGTGCTTGTAGGGAATGGTTTACCAAAACTAAGTTACTGGGTTGATCTTTTACACATTTTCTAGGTTGATAGAAGCACTGGGGACCCAATCATAGCACTTAAACATGGAAAAAGTCAGATTTTCATGCCATGGCCTCTTAAATTAGTATCAGTTGACATTGGAACGGTCCTCTTTCTCCACACTTGTAAACACTGGGGCGTAGTTTCGCATACGTCATCCGTGACCTCTTGACGTGATGACGTATTACGTGAGGTCACGCTGGCGCGTAACAGGACTGGAGAAAGATGAGAAGTTGTGGTTTAAAAGTCTGTATTTTATTTTTCTTGCCAAAAATGACAATCGTTTCACTAGATAAGACCCTTATGCCTTGTTTGGGATCGTTTAGAGTCTTTTGAAACTGCAATTTTAAACTGAATTTAAAACTGCATTTAAACTGTCAAGTGTTGGGGTCCATTAAAATGAGAAAAATCCTGGAATGTTTTCCTCAAAATACATAATTTCTTCTCGACTGAACAAAGAAAGACATCAACATTTTGGATGACATGGTGGTGAGTAAATTATATGGATTTTTTTAAAGAAAATTGACTAATCCTTTAACGTTTTTTTTAAACATTTAATTCCAAGAAAAATGTTTTCACCCCATTCGCAGATATTTTTGCTTGTTTTAAGCACAAATTTACTTAAATTGTATATTTATTTCCTAGGTCATTTTGCTCATCGAGAAAATACTATTTTAATTTAATGATTTTTTGATACTGAAAACAAGACACAAAACACTAAGACAGAAAGTAATTCCAAGCTTATACACTGCAATAAAAGCAAGGACATTTAGTAAAATAACTCCAAATGTGTTTGTCTGAAAGACGATGGACATATGTATGAGGGTGAGTAATTTTGATATTTGACTGGAGTTTTGCTTTAAGCCAAAATTGATTTGGATAAAAGCATCTGCTAAACAAATCAATGTAAAAAAAAGCCTAGAGAGTAATCAATAAAAGTAAAAAATATTGAGAAACCTGTATCTTGTCTCTGCGTTTTTGTTGTTGTGCCAGCTTGTGTGTGAGAGCGTGGCGGCGCGCCCTCAGCTCTTTGATATCATCTTCACTTCCGTCTCCATCCATCTCTCCCTCAGATGCCGAGAGAGACGATTCCTCCACAATGACATCATCCTCCTGAAAAAACCAACAACAACAGAATTAGCATTGCTCTACTCAGAAAGTTAACCATGCACACTGTCCCGCTCGGTTACTGGAAAAACACACAAAGAAACTTTTTGGGAAAAAGCGCAGTAGAACTGATGGAGGACAATGAATAAATAATAACCATAATAAAGTCTCTTTAATCAAAAGTTTGCTGTACCAGTTCTTGTGTCTGGGTTTTGTTCTCTGTGCTTTCTTTGGATGGCGATGGCGTTGCCATGGAAATATACTTTCCACCCTTGAATGCCAGCAGCGGCTCTTCCTGCCCGCACAGAGCCTCCAGGAAGTACTTCAGTACGGTCACCCTCTTACAGTCGGCCGCTATGGCCTGCAATACAGAATGACGATAAGCACTCAAAAAAGTCTGCAACAATATATGATTCATGTTTCCCAGCATGATTTGAGAATGTTCCAAAACATCTTGTGAGGGTAAGTGGAAGCAACAAAATCTGACCTTTTGTAGTAAGGGTCACAGAAAATATCACTTATGTGCTCACGCATTTAAAAAAAATACTGAAGAATCATGTTGCATCGATGTGCTTTCGGTGCCCTGGGTTCAATTACCGGCTGAAGGTCCTATCCTGAAGCGAAAATCCAGCCAAATATCAAAATTACCCCTTAATTTACTCACCCTCAAACAATCAGAGATACACGTCTATCATCTTTCAAGAGATTTTCCAAGCTTATAATAGTAGAAAACGGAAAACAACTTCTGACCCAAAAAGTGAATCCATTCTTCACATAAGTAATCCACACAGCTCCAATGGGTTAATAAAGGTCTTCTGCGGGTAATCGATGCAATATTGTAAGAAAAATATCCATATTTTAAACTTTATAAACTATAATAACTAGCTTCTGGTAACAATGCCATATTGAACTCACACGAATCCTGAGTCGCAATGGACGCTTACTGCACTAAAACTTTCGCATGAATCAATGGTGCCATTACTGGAAGCTAGTTATTACAGTTTATAATGTTTGAAATATGGATATTTTCTAACAAAATCGCATCGATTACTCAAGAAGACCTTTATTACCAATTTGAGCCATGTAGATTACTTCTGCACTGCAAAAAATGACTTACTTTCTTAGGATTTTTGTCTTGTTTTCAGTAAAAATGTCTAAAAATTCTTAAATTAAGATGTATTTTCTTGATGAGCAAAATTACCTAGGAAAATATGTCTAGTTTTTAGACAAAAAATATAAAATTAAAGTAAATTAGTGCTTAAAACAAGTAAAAAAAACTGCCAATGGAATTAGACAAATTTTCTTTAAATAAGTTTACTTTTTTCATAAACACTTAATTCAAGAAACTTTTTCTTACTCCATTGCCAGATATTTTTTGCTTGTTTTAAGCACAAATTTTCTTAAATTTAATTTTTTTGTCTAAAAACTAGACATAATTTTCCTAGGTCATTTTGCTATCAAAAAAAAAAAAAAATCTTAATTTATGATTTTTAAGATATTTGTACTGAAAACAAGACAAAAATACTAAGTAAGAAAGTCACACTGCAAAAAATAAATAAGAAAAAAATTCTTAGTATTTTTACTGAAAACAAGAAAAAATATCTAAAAATTCTTAAATTAAGATGCTTTTTCTTGATGAACAAAACGACCCAAGAAAATAAGTCTAGTTTTTAGTCCAAAGATAACAAATTTAAGTAATGTAAGTAAATAATGCACAAAATCACTTAAATTTGATATTTTTGGTCTAAAAACTAGACTTATTTTCTTGAGTCGTTTTGCTTATCAAGAAAAAGCATCTTAATTTAAGAATTTTTAGATATTTTACTGAAAACAAGACAAAAATACAACACTGCAAAAAATTATTTTCACGAAAAAAAAATTCTTAGCATTTTTGTCTTGTTTTCAGTAGAAATATCTAAAAAAATCTTAGATTAAGATGCTTTTTCTTGATGAGCAAAATGACCCAAAAAAATAAGTCTAGTTTTTAGTCCAAAAATATCAAATTCAAGTGATTTTGTGCATAAAACTAGCAAAAAAATCTGCCAATGGGGTAAGCAAAAAAATCTTGAAAGTTTTTCTTAAACACTAAATTCAAGAAAATTTTGCTTACCCCATTGGCAGATTTTTTCTAAAAACTAGACTTATTTTCTTGGGTCGTTTTGTTGATCAAGAAAAAGCATCTTAATTTAAGAATTTTTAGATATTTTTACTGAAAACAAGACAAAAATACTAAGATTTTTTTTTCTTGAAAATCTTTTTTTGCAGTGTAAGAAGTTGTTCCCTGATCCCTGTTTTCTATATATAAAGCTTGGAAAAGCAAGGACATTTACTAAAATAACTCCAAATGTGTTTATCTGAAAGATGATGGACTCTTGAGGGTGAGTAAATTATGGGGTAATATTGATATTTGGCTGGAGCATAGCTTTATCTACTTTGTCAAATAAAAAATAACCCGAAAAAAATAAACCTAAGGAATACATTTAGTATAATTCCTCACAAGTTGTAAAGTCTTATCTTTGTAGGTCTATTCGGAGGTTCAATATAGATTTTAAAATGTGATCTCATTCCATGTATGTTTTGTGAGATTAAAAAAGCAGGCATCATGTAGTAGATGCTTTGTGTATTACCGTATCTATCCCTTTGTCTATATAGCAGGGGTCCTGTGGGGCGGCGAGCAGCGGGACAAAACCAGCCAGCATTTTGTCCTCCTCCAGCTGCAAGACTCTGAGCTCCTCGTCTCCTTCCCCATCTGCGTCAGCTTTATACAAAGGAGCCTCGCCGTCGTACACGCGTGCCAGAGAGTTGCAGAGGTCTGCGAGGCACTGCCACACGTCTGGACTCCCCTGCACACAGACATCACAGTTTAGATCACCTAGTTAAGTTTCAAATGAACAAGTGCGTGAGAAGAACTGAACTCACTGCATGCTACATGGTGGAGGATTCCACTGATCCGGGTGACCGAGCATCCAATCAGACCAGACTTTAATGCTGGGCAGCAGTTCTCTGAGGTCAGACGGGAATGCGGAGACGCGTACCATCCCTTCGTCGTCCATCTCGTCAAATTCGCCCAGTTCTTCTGCTGGGATAGGCTCTGGTAAAAGACAGGGACCTTCATTTAATACATCAAATTGGCAGCACTGATGTAACAGATATGTAAAGTATGTCTTATAAATAAATGATTGTATGCGAGGCTCAATTTACTACAAAGGCAGCTTATTAAGTTCAAAACAGGTTCACTCACCGGCAGGCGTTTCTTTTAAGAGCTCAGTGCAACGTTGAACTAGGAGACCAAACATAGCCAAACCTAGAGATGTGGTTTGCTCCTCCAATACGGACCGAGCTTCACCTTGCCCTTGAGCTAAGTCAGAAAAGACAGACAATTATGCATTTGGCAAAGACTTAGCAACTTAGAGTGCAAATGTGGTATACAGGGTTCCCACACCTTAGTTAACTTCAAATTCAAGGACTTTTCAGGTCCAGTACCCTCAAATTTAAAGACTAAATGTGGGGACACATTTCAAGTGAGAGCAAGGTTATCATGTTACTTTTAAAGATACATTGTTACAGTTCCCTTTTCAGGGAACTCGCGCTGTGTCACTGCGGTGACACTTTAGGGACGCCTCCAGGGGTAAGTGCGTCTGAATGTGTACATCAAATTCAACCAATGGTGAGGCTTAACGACAAAGACAGGGTGAAGCGGGAGCCAGGAAGTATATCGCTATCTGAAATATTTCCAAAAACGGAATTACAGGGATGCAGGAAGTATGGTAAGGGAAAGGCAGCGTCTCGATCCCTTTTTAGGTAACAACAGTTACATACGTTTTCATGTGTCAAACACAACTATGTAAAAAACATTTTGGTATGAATCAACATTCGCATACAGAAGATATAAGCATTTAAAGTGAACAGTTTAGCACGTGTGTGTAAAAAGTCTAGAATTTTTATGATATTATCCTACACTACACGGGTGATTCTCACGAAACCATTGAAACACCACGGCACTAATGATTTTAGCTTTAAAATGTGTAATATAGTAACATTAAAAAGCATCAGAATTAACACAGTACTGTGTGCTACCTTGCACAATGTGTGATTTCAACATAAGAATTTATAAGTGTAAATTTTATCTCATTTCTGCTGAAATTCTCATTACCGCAATGTGTCCGGCTGTGTTTGAACAAGCGTTATGTTGTAGTTTAATCAAATTAACACAAAAATATTAAGAAATAAATAAATGGATGTTTTGCTAGACTACTTTAGATGACAGAAAAAATATTTACTGAATATTCATGTATAATAATAATGAAGAAAAATTAGGAAAATGATGTGTCCATGCCTGATGTTCTCATCCTCCGCAACACTTTTTGAGAACAGTTTAAGCACACATACAGAATTTTAATAAAGTTTGATTTTGAGTGACCAAGCACATGGACCAGTTACTTCAAGATGGCTACCAGGTAAGATCATTTTTTACAGTTAATTTGAAATATTGTCTTGTCAGAATGCTTACACGACATTTTGATTATCATTACCGCAACAGATGCTTATTAAATGTTAATTTAATTAATAGAAGCATAATACTTTGATTTTAAATGCATGTGCAGAATCTCCAAATTATGTTCTTTCAGGTTTGTCATGTCATTTTGAAAATATGTCAGTGTTGATGTTTTCTGACTGTTGCGGTAATGAGATTTTTTAGGACTAATTTTTTTAATTATGTTACAAAAAGTGTTAAATGATAAGTAAAAGTTTTTTAATTAATGTTCCCATTTACTCCAGACTTTGTTTTTCAATGTCTGGTGGGAAAAAAAGTAAATTTAAGCAATTTTTTAATTTTCATGCTTGACATTTTTAAAACCAAGTTTTCGTGAGAATCACCCACACAGGGAATAAAATGGATTTTTTCCAGAAAACTTCTTACATAAAATAGATTCAAGCACTTTCAATGACCTGTATCTATGCATGTATATTTTCAAAAACTTCCCATGGCCTTGAATTTTTCTCCCCCAGATTCACAAACTTTCAAGGATTGGGTATAAATTTTTTCCCTTGGTTAAACCCCATGACCTTTTACACTGCTAATGCAATGGTCTACCACTAAGCTATACGGGACCTGACTGACTTGTGGTTGTACCTCTGATCTGGGCATTATGGATGGTGAACATGTTGATGGTGACAATCTGCAGCATACGTGTGCTGCCGAGGGGTGAAGGGCTATGCTGGAGGAGGGCCCGAAACTCCTGCAACACTTTACTGGCTACAGCAGGAAAACTCTCCATCCTGAGAACCAATCACACAACACATCATCCAAATAAGTACGACAATAATTTCTAAAAGAATAGTTGATTCGGCCTCTAAACATAAAGACTTACCCTACTTTAGTGAAGAGCTTTCCATGAGCGTGCAAGAAACTCAAAATAAACCGCTTATTGAGCTGCAAACAAAAGCACAGAAATAGTTTTATTTAAATTGGGGTGTTTACGGAAAAAAAGGTCATGTTTATCCCCTTTAAACCAGCTCGAAAGTACAAGCACCTTTATGAACTTAATGCTCCCATCTCATGACATCACTGTCTTGCTTAAAGACAAAAGCGGGGGAAAAAATCCCAAAACACTTGTAAATGACAAACTGAGGGTGAGGAGGTGAGCTTTCTTGAAGCGTTAATGTGTATTTAACACTGACGTGGGCAAATATCCAAGGTTACGAAGATGACGCTGCACCGCGGCCCACTGATGCCCTTTATTTTCTATTGATGGGTGACTCATAGTCTCAATCTGTGGGAAACAGCGCGTGATGACCTCTTTGGCTTTCTGGATGCGCGCATATGTGTACGAGCACACCTGTTTGGGCTCCTAAAAATGTGAACATTGAATTTCTAAAATCAAGCAACACATTTACTGGTATAATTTTGCTTGAAAGAACCATACCCTTTATTTACCGCTATGCGGAAAGATTTTACCACAAATTGAGCCACAAGTCTGGAGGCTTACAACAGTGTCTGGTTGGGGGGGGGCATATTGTAAAGATACAACAAGTATGCTTGGAGGTACTCACATCACTAGCACTTAAAGTGCCCAACTCTCCATCCTGCTCAGAGTCTTTGCCCGATTCGCTGCCTCCTGTACGAGATGTTCCTGGTTGTCCGCTCGGTCGTATCCAAATCTCAACACGGGCAGTGTCCTCACCTCGACGCCCACTTGGATGACCTTGTGTACCGCGGGTACCAACATCTGAATCCTGCTTCCGTCTACGTTCAATCTGGTCAGTCTGGCAGAGACAAACAAATATAACCTCATTCACACAGCACCCAGAAAATACCAAGAAAATTATCCCGTAAATGTTCTGGGATCGCTCCGGGAAAGAGGACCTAGTAACATTGCCATGAGATACCTGGATATGTTATGGCATATCTTAAAATAAGTGCAGGACTTTAAACACGTCACATGTCTTTATGGGATCTGTATGGTATGTGTGTGAATGCAGATTTTGGAGAATCATTGGCAGTGTGAATGAACCAAAAATTAAATGACATCGGACAAATCCAGATGCATTTTCCGTGTATTTTCTGTAATGTATGTGAGAAAAGGGCATATGACTCTATTTTGAATTAAAAACATTAAAACAGGAAGCAAAAAAGTACAAATATGGGATCAGTTTTTGAAAAACAAATCAGATTTGTGAACAGTGTTGACAACGGCTTAAAAATTCCTTACAAATTTTAGGACACAAGAAGCTGCTCAGTTTTTGTTTTCAAACAGGTAATGCCTCCTGTACGAGTGTTAAGTGTTAAGACCGAATCATTCTCTCATGTACCTTGCGTTTGGCTTCCTCAAACAGACTCATCAGACTCTCTTTGGCTGTAAGGATCGGGTTACTCGCCGCTAGGCTGCGCATGTAATAGTATACAGCATCCAGCTTTCGCTTCTAGACAAACAGAAAAAATAAAAGTTCTTGTTTAACTTTTCAAGTTTCAAGTGTTTCAACAAATTTCTGAAACTTCTTTGCAAAGTGAGTAGGTGTCCACTAAACTAGTTTAGTACACTGGTGGTCTCACCGTATAAACTGCTAGCAGGGCGAGCTGGTTGTATGGTCGACCATTTTTGGGAGCAATCTGTTGAGCTTTCAGATACCAACTGCACAAAACAAGATACTCGTTGTTAAATGCTTAAATGAGAAAATATAACAACAGCAAAACATAGCTCATTTACTGTAACATACCTGCGTGCCTTCCCATAGTTAGCAGAGTCACTGGCCTGTTCACGATATCTCGCAATATCTCCCTGACAGATCATACAGCGTTGGGCACTGATCAGTGCATACTTAACCTGAAACACAAGGTTATGGGAAATCATGATGGGTAAATGCGTCTGTGTGACCTGTTGCTTTTTAAAGAGGAAATTTCACAAGACTTATTTAAGATGTAAAATAAATCGTTGGTGTCCCCAGAGTACGCGGGTGATTCTCACAAAACCATTGAAACACCACGGCACTAATGATTTTAGCTTTAAAATGTGTAATATAGTAACATTAAAAAGCATCAGAATTAACACAATACTGTGTTCTACCTTGCAAAATGTGTGATTTCAACATAAGAATTTATAATTGTAAATTTTATCTCATTTTCTGCTGAAATTCTCATTACCGCAATGTGTCCGGCTGTGTTTGAACATGCGTTATGTTGTAATTTAATCAAATTAACACAAAAATATTAAGAAAAAAAATAAATGGATGTTTTGCTAGACTACTTTAGATGACAGAAAAAATATTTGCTGAATATTCATGTATAATAATAATGAAGAAAAATTAGGAAATGATGTGTCCATGCCTGATGTTCTCATCCTCCGCAACACTTTTTGAGAACAGTTTAAGCACACATACAGAATTTTAATAAAGTTTGATTTTGAGTGACCAAGCACATGGACCAGTTACTTCAAGATGGCTACCAGGTAAGATCATTTTTTTACAGTTAATTTGAAATATTGTCTTGTCAGAATGCTTACACGACATTTTGATTATCATTACCGCAACAGATGCTTATTAAATGTTAATTTAATTAATAGAAGCATAATACTTTGATTTTAAATGCATGTGCAGAATCTCCAAATTATGTTCTTTCAGGTTTGTCATGTCATTTTGAAAATATGTCAGTGTTGATGTTTTCTGACTGTTGCGGTAATGAGATTTTTTAGGACTAATTTTTTTAATTATGTTACAAAAAGTGTTAAATGATAAGTAAACGTTTTTAAATTAATGTTCCCATTTACTCCAGACTTTGTTTTTCAATGTCTGGTGGGAAAAAAAGTAAATTTAAGCAATTTTTACATTTTAATGCTTGACATTTACAAAACCAAGTTTTCGTGAGAATCACCCACATATGTGAAGTTTTAGCTCAAAACACCATATGGATAATTTATAATAACATGTTAAAATTGAAACTTTGTAGGTGTGAGCAAAAATGTGCCGTTTTGGGTGTGTCCTTTAAAATGCAAATGAGCTGATCACTGCACTAAATGGCAGAGCCGTGGTTGGATAGAGCAGATTAAGGGGAGGTATTCAGGACTCCAGACTGCCACCAAAATTTGAGAGTGTGCCACTGAATTTTACATCCAGTCGCACATGTGCGACCAGTAAATTTGACCTTTTTTGTGATGTGACACTGAATTTGAAAACAACACATTGTACTTTCTGCATCTATCATTAAAGTATTTATTAGACATACAGTGGAAATTAGTAGAAATGTGAATATTTGGTTAGCATGTTGATTTACAGTGTGTGCCCCTAAATTTTCTGGTTGCGACCCTAAAATTTTCAGTTGGGGGGCCACCGTGCTCCTAGTGAAAAAAGTTAGTCTGGAGCCCCTTCTGACATCAAAACGGGGCGCCAAATCTTTTCACATGCTTGCAGAAAATGGTTTACCAAAATTAAGTTACTGGGTTGATGTATTTCACATTTTATAGGTTGATAGAAGCACTGGGGACCCAATTATAGCACTTAAACAGATTTTCGTGATATGTCCCCTTTAACTTTTTCTAAACTGAAAAAAATCAGTTGCCATTTAATTGTCTTAAAGTAATGATGTGAAGTGATGGGATCTGTATTGACAGTAGCACACACTATAGCATAGATAAAAGCACTATTAACATCTAGACCACTGGTTCCCGACCAGTCCTATGTTGCACCCTTCTCCATATATGAAACACCTTATTCAGCTCATCAGCTTCCTTCCATAATGTTTGGAGATGTCTTCATAATTTACACACTAAGCTGATGAGTTAAAGGGATAGTTCACCCAAAAATGAAATTCAGTCATCATTCACTCACCATGTTGTTTTAAACCTGTATGTGTTTTTTTACTTTGATGAACACTAAAGAAGATATTTTTGTAAATGTTGGTAAGCACACATTTTACGGTACCCACTGAATTCCATCGTGTTTGTTTTTCCTACTATGGAAGTCAATGGTGTGCTTATCATCATTTTTTAAAATATCTTAGTTTGTGTTCATCAGAAAAAAGAAATTCATACAGGTTTAGGACAACATGAGGATGAGAAAACTATGAAAGAATTTTAATGTTTGGATGAATTATCCCTTTAGTATATAATAATACATAGGGAGACATCTAAAACATCCTGGGAGGGGTGCCACTTAGGACTGGGTTGGGACCTAATAAAAAAGACATAGCAATCTACAAATAATAAAAAAGTCTACAAAGGACTACATTCTTATCTCATGTCTGAGCACATAATGTTGTTAGATGTGTACCGTCTTGCGTAAAGGTCTCGCTCGTATTGCCATGCAGTCCATGTAATCCTCCAGCTTGAACTGAAATGCAGTCTGCAACTTCTGCAGTAGTGAATCGAAGAATACCGCCCCCTAGAGCAAAAAATAAACACTGCATTATTTCCCCATACAGTAATTAACAATTTGTGAAACTACATGTGGAAAACACAGCTAAAGCCATTTTTTTTTATATAAAATCATTCTATATAATATAAATCTGAGATATTTAATATCAACTGAGTAAGGTCATGTTAAAGACTGAAATCAACTTATGTCCTAATCTCATCATTTGTTATTGACTTCCATAAAAACTAGTGGCTGTGACAGGATCACATACGATATAGTAAACATCAAAAATGCCAGATCACAAGAGTGTCATATGTAAAGCTAAAAAACTTTTTTGTAAGTCAATCTGTAAAAAAGCCTCCGCAACCATCTGAAACGTACAAAATAATAAAAAGGTCTGCGTATACATACCTCTTCCAGTATAGTCATTAACATGCTTTTGATATGTGGGGCTGTGTCTGATGTCTGGTCCTTCAGTAACTGCCTGAACCTCTCTATAACCTGGTAAAACACATGTTTCCAAAGCGCCTGGTCCACGTTTTGAGAGTCTGAGAACTCTATGTCTGTTAAAATCACACGCTCGTATAATGTCAGAAGCTCAGCCCTGAGAAACAACATGAAGGAGCATGAAGTTAGAAAATGAAACGATACTTACATTTTACTGTAAAATGATAATAATGTCCAGTAAATGTAAAAAATATATAATATAAAGTCACTAATCTATTTGGAGAAAATAAATTCAAATGTGTAAATACATTCAAGGTTTTCCCAAATGGAATATCAAATTAAGTTTTTCCCTCACCTGAGTTGGGCCATCCTCTCCAGCCCCTCTGGACTCAGCCTATCCCGGGACAGCAGGTTACTCAGTTGTAGCTCCTGACTGTCAGTCAACCGCAGCAACTTTCCCATCTCTCCTCTGGCCTGAACCTCTGCCTCTTCTGGAGTGAGCGCAGACCCACCTGAAGGATAACCTTGCCCACCTTGCCCATAGGGTCCATAAAAAGGTGGCATAGCAGTGGCTGGATACATCCCATTAGCGGCAGGCATTTGGTAAGGAAAATTATATGGGTACGGATAGCGCTGTGGGGTGTTTGGGGAAGTTGCTGGTAAAGGATAGCAGTAGGGGTTGTCCGAATTCTGAAATTTGTAGTAAGCCATCGCAGCAGCTTGATGATTTTGGAAATACTCCCCCTGACGAACCGGAGGACTTCCTGCAGTTTCATCATCGGTGTCTAGGAAATGCAAGGGCCCACATCCACCCTGTTGCAAGTACAACGCCTGCTGGAGAGAAGCGTGCTGGGATTGTTGGCTCGACTGCAACGCTGGTTTCTTATCTGGGTTATTTGGGTCCCACAGTCGTCTCGTCCCTCCACCACGGCCCCCTCTTCCTCTGCCAAGGCTCATTCCACCTCTCATGCCGCTAACCTGAGGCCTAGGCTCAGATGTCATTTTTAGATCAGTGTGGGCAGGAAGTATCAGGATGCCCCTGCCACGACCTCTAGGGTTTTGAGCTTTTTTGCTCACTTGCTGTTCGTTGGCACCTGATGATGTGCATGCAGGCTTGTCCAAAGAAACTTTCAAGATTCCTCCTCGTCCACAAGCGGCAACTGATCTTTGACCTCTACTGCCCCCTGCGAGACGTCTGTTTGTGCTCCGGCTGTCTTCAACATCCCTTCTATCTTCTCTCTCCCAACATTCATTTTCCTCCAGCGAGTCTGTGGAGGACAAAGTCCGAGCTGTCCGTCTCCTCGGGCGCATATGACTTCCGTGGACAAAATCTCTCTGTCCAACTGTCCTCTCCACAGTCCGTGCAGTTGACTGTTGGCCGTCTCCCCGCAGTATCTCAGCTTCAACAAACCCGTCCATACTAGCCCCACTACTGGCAGAACTTGTGCTGCAGGTGCGATTGCGCGGTCGTCGGATATCGGACTGAGAATAGCGCTTTGAAGCCGAGTTACCTCGGTTGGAATCAATCCCTTCAGATGTTTTCCCTCTCTCCCCTCTATTATCTTTTGGTTTGTTGCCTTTTTGTTTATCGTGAATCACATTTTGGTCGCGGTTCCCGTCCCTTCCTCCGGTATTACGCTGTTGTCGTCCGTCTACTTTTTGGTCAGGCAGAGCTGTCTCAGAGCCTCTTCCCTCGCCTTTATCTTTCTTTGTATGGTTGTTACCCTTCTCATTTCCAGCTCTGGATTTCCCATTTCCTCTCTCCTTTCTTTTATCCTCCGTCACTCCTCCATCACCTCCACTTGCTTGCTCTCTTCGTCCGTCCCCACCAGATTTTCTCCTCCTGTTCGCGCCATCCCGGCCACCTCCCTCTTTGCCTTCTTCCGATTCGACTCCAGCCTGGATGCTAAGATTTCTGACTTTCCCAGCGATGTTCTCGACATCAGGCTCAGTTTTTTCTGTAGAAGGGGAGTCTATACTTCCTTTAATCTGTTTTACTTGATCTTGCTTCTTTCTGCCATCTTTTCCTCGTCTGTTTCTTCTCTTTTCTTCTTTGTCCCTCCCCTCCTCCACCGGTAAATTCTTATCATCATCTTTTTCTACAGATTTCACTGATTCTTTTCTCGTTCTCTCCTCTTTTGCGACCCCTTCTTGTTCTTTGCTTGACCCAGTTTCTTTGTTGCTCTGAGACCTTCGACCGCCTGGCTGATATATCTCACGGTCAGGTTTGCGCATCTTGCGTGACTGCTTGGGTGATCTGGGTGCATCTGTGCTTTTAACAGCATTTTCGTCTGTAAGCTGGTGATTTTTACCACTTGGGTATTCTTTAGTATTAGAATTTTTTGTTTTCAGCTGACTTTCACTTGCTGAGTCTGTGTTGTCTACACCAGGGATGGAGCACCCAGTACTTGTAGGTGAGCTGACAGGCCTTTTGATGTCAGTTTCAGAACTGCAGTCTTCTTCAATGCTGTCCTTGGGTCTACGTGACTGACTAGAACCAGGTTTGTACCGCTGCAGGTCTGGATGTTTACCCTCTCGTGGACGATGTTTTTTACCTTCCTCTTTGAACTCTGGGAATAAAAGAGTTTTAATAATTTTACTTGGTAAATTACACCATCACAATTACCATACATGTCATTTTAGGGAACACATGCATTATGTTAATTTGTTATAATACCAAAATTATCCATCAGTTTTATTTATTATTCAAGTATGGAGAAAATGTGATATTTCACTAGACGTATGCTGTTGGTGATCAAAAAATCTAGACTAGTAGACGCTGTTGCTATGACATCCTAACCTGTTGCACATGTAGCCTACTGTTAGGGCTAGCGTTGTAACTGTCATTAACTGAACTCAAATAGACAGCAATAACAATCGTAAATATTGAACATAAAGAGTTGGGTTTTGAAAGCTGGTGATACTTAGATTATAGTAAGCTAAACGGTATTAATGAATGTACTTCATTAATTTAGGTTGCCGCCTTCAATGTTGACATAGTTAGCATAATACTTCCTTGTCAACACAAATACAGAAACGTACGAATGGAATGACTGCTTACGTGAAGTTTGTAAAAAAAAAAATCGCGCAGAAGATGGGAAAGGTTTTTAAAACAGGCGCCGCTCAACCCACATGAGCGAAGACTATTTTTAACTGTTATGCTAGTTAGCCATTAGCAAACTGAACCGTAAGTTTTAAATTACATCTCATAATTAAGCTCATGCCCGACTATTGTCGTCCTTGCTTTTGCAAAAATACTTAGGGAAACTCTGACCTTTTACATTATCGCACTGTGTAATGAAATTCGCCGCTTCTGCTCGTAGCTCCGCGGCTGTAATTCGTACTCGCTCCAGTTCGTCCGCCATTTTCGTCGGAACCAAACACAAACACACGGTGGCTCTGTCGGGCCAAAAATCCTCAACGCAATCAAAACGCGTTTGGAATTTCTGACGTAATCACCGTCGGAGTGGCTTGAGAAAAATAAATAATAAATGCACAAATATAGATATACACATAATAAACAAGAATCGATATATTAATCATGCAAACTAATAAAAAATAGCCCTTTTTTTGGATTATTTAATGTTTTAAAATGGAAGTATAATTACTTTATAAAGATGGCTGGCCAATAATGATGCAATTATTGTTTTAGTGGCTTAAATCATAGTTTTGAATATCAAATGAAATTAATTTACCATATTATTCATATGAACAAGGTTCTACATTCATTGTTATAGTGAATGGTATATTCAGTGATTAAAATAGACTGCTAAACATTGCTCTCCCCTTGACTTTAATTAGACCCGGCTCCCTTCTCACTTTAACAACTCTTGCAGTGAAAAACATGTTATTTCTAGTCAGGTTATTATGATGTGCTGGGAAATGGAGCATCATTTTCTGAGTGAGGAAAAAGCAGAAATTAATGTGTCACTCGGTTGTGGGTTTTATTTTGAAGATTCGATTATCATTTAAAACACACAGTTTAGAAAACAATAACAGCTTGAATCTAAGCAAATCACAGATCAAATTACAAAATTCTGGCTTGGACACAGCCTCACAGCCAGCAATTATATTGTTCAGCTATCAAGTCCTGATGACAGCTTAATGAAAATAATGAAATATTTCCCTGTCTCACGCAGCCATCACCTACTACATCAGTCTCTTTTTCTCTCTTTCTCTCTCTAAGGGATGGCAGGGTTCAGTGAGAACAGAGAGGTGGATACTATGAGTCATTCTTGTGAGTCATGTGCTTTGTGGTTGCGTGTGTGTGTGTAAATGGGAGAAGTGGGAAAAAATCACGACAAACTGGAAACCAAAACAAGAAAAGCACTTGAAATCGCTAAAATATGACTAAAACAATAACTATCACATTTATCTTAAAACGTTTTGTTTCGTTTGTTATAATATATATTTTTGTTAATACTCTGAAGTGTAGTTCCAGCGCATGGCCAGAGGTGTCAGTGTTGTTGCATTATAGAGTGCATCCTCAAGGACGTCCGTCAGACATTTCTCTGCATAGTTTTATCTTTTCATTCTCACGTCTCCTTGAACTGCTATGTTGACCTGTTTATTGCATTACATATTGCATTACCTATTAAATTCTGTAGTGTTAACTTTATGTCTAAACAAACACATACAAGCTGAAAAAAGGCGAATTTCAGTGATAATGCGCTTTATTTAAATGTGGTTGATCAGTTTGCTATTATTCAACTCATCATCCTCATTTATGAGAAGCGTACGACAGTTCTGCAAATCATAACAACTTAGCCTGGTCCTGTTTAATTACATTTTCTGACAGCATGGGACAAATAGGAGGAAAACAGTGCCATTAGGCTGAAAAATAAGTGCAGAAAACGCTGGAGAGAGAGAGAGAGAGAGAGAGAGCGCGAGAAAACATGGACGCAGGAGACTCGAACAGCTCACACTGATGTTGGAGTAAACAGCTTCATTTCCCTAGCAACATGGCATCAGCCAGGCATTTAAAGAGACAGGCGCCTAATTCTCAAATTTTGTCCGAATTCGTCATTTATGGAAGATCTTCCTCTCAACTGTACAGTATCACGTGACCTATGTAGGATGTTACATATGTGTTGCACTCAGGTATCCTATAATTCAAATTAATACACATTTTTGTCAGTTAGATAGTTTGTGGTGATATAAAGTGAAAGTATAAGCTGACATTATCATGATACTATGATATATAATATATAATACATCTTGGCACTTTTAAATTACCATAGTACATCACAAAAAAACATCAACACATTTTTATTGTAGCTTCTTAGTACTATAGTATTACCAGTACACATCATAACAGTACTTTTAAATAGCTGTCTTTTAATTTTATACCAGTTTATGCACTAATCTAGTACATCTCAACTGTTGTGAATTACCACATAAAAAGTGTAAAACTGCATTTATGACGTACATATTGTCAAGTAGTAATTTGCCATTGATGCTTGGGTGCTGCACTGTGTTGCAGGTGAAATAATACAGATGGCCAACAGAGGAGGGGGTGTGAAGGATATAAAGGTAGGAAGAGGGAGGGAGAGCGCAGAGAAAGGATCAGAATACAGATGAGTAAAGCGGAGGTGGGAAAGGCAGGGAGTTTTCTGCAGGTGAATTCAGAACACCAGGGGTTTTTCCTGCCCCCTCATTTATCCCTCCCTCCCTTTCCGTCGTTCTCTCCCCCGCTTTCCCTTGGGATGTCAGAGGGGAGGTGGGTGATCGGCTGAAGCCAACTTTTAAAAGTAATGAGAGAAGAGGTGGTTGATAGTGAACAGAGGTATGAAGTGATCCAGGTGACACATGGGTAAAAAGAGACATTGATTAATATGAGAGAATCAAATGAAGAGGTGGAGGGTGCGGAAAGAACAATAAGAAAGGTAGAGATAATGCGATGAGAGCAGCCAGGCAGAAAAAAAGAAAGGCGAAGAAATTAGAAAATGGAGAGAGAGTGAAGGTTTAGAGCCAATGACATATGCATCCCAATAACCCCAAACCTCTGAAAGCTTTTTAATGTTTAATTCACAGTAAAGCTCTAGGGAGGAGGATGTACAGAAGAGAAAGGGGAGAGAGAGAGACCAGACATACTGAACTTCCTACAAAGCAAAGGAAGTGTTTAATTTGCAAGCTGCTTAGTGCACTAAGAAACATTTTGAATTCAGTATAAAATTTGATAATACAGTTGTACTGTTATTTAAATCTACTTCTGGCTGATTATAAATTTCATTAATATTTTGATAGTACACCTAATGTATTTATGTTTATTTCAGTGGTGTTAAATAATTTTTTTGGACTCATATAAATCAATATATGTATACTTCACTATATTGAGCAAAATTGTAGTTTTTATGTACCGATCGTTAGAAATTATTATATGTTTAATGGTGTGTATAATGTGAATATTGTGTATTATACTGTGTGTGGTTAGTATTCACTGTTAAATGTATTAAAGAGGTAAGGTGGCAATATCTAAATGCATTGGTTTCGTAGTCAAATACATTTTTAAAGAATAAAGAAACAACCTGACTACATTAAGTAAGACCAGATAGCTTCTTAAAGGGATAGTACACCCAAATATGAAAATTCTGACATTTACTCAAGCCTTATGTTTCTTTTATCCTCTAAGTTGGTTTCTTTAGTTAAACACAAAACATATTTTGATAAATGATGTTGATAAGCACATACTTTACAGTAGAGGTCTTCTTGGGTCCAAAGAAATGTACCCGTCCAGACATGACCCGAATCGCTCTTTACCCAAACCCGATGTGCATAAATAATTCAACATGATCTCACAAATTTCCGTGAAATAGTCACAGATTATTCTGCTCAGCCTTGCGTGGCATTTCCACCATTTTACATGCCCGTGCCACGCATTTATTCACGTATTGGTTACCCAACTGTTTTTCCTATTTTTGAACAACTGTCGCTTCAGTTTGGGGTTAGATTTGCTGTTTGCGTTAGCATGCCACTTTAAAGCAACACTATGTAGTTTTTTTTACCTTTAAATAATGTCTCTAAAATTATTTCAGTGATAGAACAACTTTTAACTGGACAAATTTTACTGTTGCTGCAACCTGAGCAACCTCCTAGCTGCTACAAGCACACTCTGAAAGTGGCGGTGGAGGGTAGGAAACAAAGCCTCGCCCTTCCCCCTGCCTGCAGACGAGTGTCTGATACTAGGCACTGTTGCGCTTTTCAACCACATGGGGGAGCTGTAAGTCATTTTTACATGGAAACTACATAGTGTTGCTTTAAGTATTGGTTTATACTATTCTTTCGTATGCTTTTTAAACCATTGTCGCTTGACGTTAGGGTCAGAGTTGGGTTTTGGTATGTCATTTTATTTAACAGAAAGTTGTTCTAACCCCAAACCGAAGCGACAATTGTAAGAAAATACACTGTAAAAAATACTTTGCTGCCTTACAATTTTTCGTTGAATCAACTCGGATTTACAAGTCATTTCAACTTACTATTATTTATCTTGAGATGAGTTGGTATAACTACAGGTGAGTTGTTATAGCTTATACAATTTAGTTGACTTTTCTCAACAATATTTTCTAAGTTGTGACAACTCATCTCTGTTGACATGACTTGTAAATCTGAGTTGATTTAACAAAAATTTTAAGGCAGCAAAGTATTTTTACAAACAGTTGAATAATACGTGAAACTGACACGGAAAAGAAATGCGCGGCACGGGCACGCAAAATGGCGGAAATACGTGACAACGCAAAACTGAGCAAAACAATGCGTGACCACCTCACGTACTTTGTGAGATCAGGTAAAAAGACAGACCAGACTCGAGATAAAATCCGAGAAAAATTAGCCCCGACTCCGATCCGACCCAGTGGCAATTTTTTTTAACCCGACTGGACACGAATGTAAATGGCACCAACGTGTGTGCAGTCTGCATCCCCACACATGGCTTCAGAACCGATTTGGCTCCCTGCTCCATTTATTTTCCTTTGTTATCTGACGACGACATCATGTAACCACTAAAATGTGCATTCAAAATTAATTGACAGGTCTATCTCAACGCAAATTAACCTACCGCCAGCCACACGTTGTCGCAAGCGTTCTTGGCAAACGGAGGAGGGTTTGGAAAACGATTCGATGCACACCCGTGAGATAGTGCGAGTCTTCTCGGGTTTGTTCGGCAAAAACACATTCATTTTATATTACCCAAGACCCAATGCCACTAATATTATACCTGACCCATGTCCGAACTTGAGTTTCACCTGACACATGAAACTTTTAGACCCTAAGGTCGGACCTCCGGTTTTTGGATCTACTGTAAGTAGACCCGTGAAGACCTTTACTTGACAGTACCAACTGACTTCCAAATATTTGATTTACTTTAAAAGTCAGTGGGTACTTAGAGTAAAATCATTTTTCAAATGATCTTCTTTTCAGGTTTAGAATAATATGAAATGACAGAATTTTCATATTTATGTGAAATATTCCTTTAACTCCAAAACTCCTTAATGCAATAACAGCACATTCTGATTTTTCTTTTGCGTGTGTCACTATGTGGCTGCTATGTTGGTGGACCACACAACCTACATTTCCACCCACAAATACACTCATTTGCTGTAGTGACAATACAGTCATCTGTGCACTGGACCATTTTTGGTCACACTGTAGTTACACATATATTGACAGAACTTCTTTTGATGTTTAACTTTCTGCATCTGTAAATGCGTGGTTACATGTGTTGGGTGATGGGGTGGGTGTGGCAGGTGGAATACGAATATGAGTATGTGTACGAAGGGGGACTGAAGGTATGTGTGTGCGTGTGTGAATGAACACGCGGGGGTGGAGGGGGTTTTACCAATCAGAACCCACTTGCCTCTCCCTCATGCTTTTTTCTCTCTTTCTCTCCAGCAAACCTCATTATATGCGAGTCAGCCTTGCAATCAGAGAGAGAAGACACAAACTAGGCTCAGGCATGCAGGGATTTCTGGATGAGTCAGAGAGAGAGAGAGATAGAGAGAGAGAGAGCGAGACATAGACATTTTGGGTGGGTGGAGGTGAACAGAAGGGAAGCAGAAAGTAAGGGAGGGTTGTGGGGTTTTCATATTGATCTGAATGCATTCTGTGCAGTGAATACCAACCAAGACACAAAAAATGAAAAGCGAGATTTTGTTAGTAGGCAAACAAAAGACAGAGGGCATACCGAGCTACTGTCACTGACTCCAGACAGTGAGTCTCGCTGTTCGGAATCAATCATCAAAAATTCAGATATCATTATCAGTGTTGCTTGCAAACCGAAGAACATCTGCACAAGTGGGAAGACAGAACAATACAGCGACAACGACGAGAGACACGAGAAGGAGGAAGAGAAAAGAGAGAGAGGGAGGTGACAGTTTCTGTGGGGGCGATTACATCGGGAGAGGGAGGAAGAGAGCAGGATGAGCGGGGTGGGCGGAAGTGACAACGTAAGAGAGAGAGAGTGAGAGAGAGAGAGAGAGAGAGGGTGAGAGAGAGTGGATGACAAAATACAGCATCTAGTTATTTCTTTTATGGAGGCTTAACAGACAGCACATTGCAAATTATTCCCACACACGACCACCAACAACCTGTATAAATAAATAAATAAATATATATATATATATATATATATATATATATATATATATATATATATATATATATATATTAATTAATTAATTTCAATCTATGATCATCAACTGTACAGTATGTTTCAAATGGGGGGATTTGGAGTTTAAAATGTTTTTAAAATGAATAATTCTGTATTGCAGTCTAAAGCGTACAGTCCAAAAATAAAAAAACTTATCACAGCTGGATGAAACTCATAAGAAATATGAATCAAACAGGCAAAAGATGCAGAGAGGAGGCAGAAATGACAAAAAAAGAAAGCCCTGATGAGGAGATACATGGGCCTCTGAAAATAGAACGGAAGTAAACGCAGCCTCCCGAAGACTCGACCCACTCAGCGTCTCGCTTAGTTATTGTCTCTCGACGGCTCTGAAATAAAAAAAGATTTTGAATTTGCCATTGAGCTTCCTGCAATCTGTTTGGTGCGTTTCAAAGAAGCGGATAACATGTGTTCACCCAAAAAAACATTTAAAAAGCTATTTAAACCTCAAGCAAATGTTATATTGTCCTATTAGCATTTCTTTTAGCACCTGCTTTGTTTTTAGTGTCCAAATTCTTGAAGATACAGATGCAAAAAAAATTGTCAATGAAGATTCAGGGCTCAAAATCAGAGCCTTTCAACAGATCTGTCTCAATGATTGTATTACTGTAATAATAAAGCTATTAGTCATACTACAGGCAAACAAAGTAACTTTGGATCAGCCAGCAATAATTATAGAGTACTGTAGAAAACATATTATTTCTAATAAGTATAAGCACTAATTACTGTACACATATATAATACACTTAGCTACATGATAATGGGTTCATGTACATTCCTGTAGCTCAACTGGTAGGGCATTGTGCTAGCAAAGCAAAGGTCATGGGTCCGACCCCAAGGAACACACATACTGATGAATATGTCAAATAGGTACATGTACTGTAAATGTAATTGGCACTAGCTAACATTATTATACACTCACCTAAAGGATTATTAGGAACACCTGTTCAATTTCTCATTAATGCAGTTATCTAATTAACCAATCACATGGCAGTTGCTTCAATGGACCTTGTCACAAAGCTCTAATCATTTCAAATTGGTTTTGAACATGAGAATGAGTTCACTGAACTAAAATGGCCCCCACAGTCACCAGATCTCAACCCAATAGAGCATCTTTGGGATGTTGGGGAACAGGAGTTTCGTGCCCTGGATGTGCATCCTACAAATCTCCATCAAGAGATGGTATCCTATAAATATGGGCCAACATTTCTAAAGAATGCTTTTAGCACCTTGTTGAATCAATGCCACGTAGAATTAAGGCGGTTCTGAAGGCGAAAGGGGGTCAAACACAGTATTAGTATGGTGTTCCTAATAATCCTTTAGGTGAGTGTACACACACAGGATGTGACAACTTACCCCTTATAGTGTCAGTGTGCGTTCAATGAATTGTATCTTTGTGTGTATTTATGGTGGAAGTATACCAAATATATTCTATAACAGTTATAAATAGCTGTAATTTTCTACTTCTTGACAGCCAGTACTGTATTTGTTATGCACATTTTTACAATGTCCATAAACGGGTAGATCTGACACCAACGTTTTTGATGCAGGCCAGATAATGTCTTTATTAAAAAATAATAATTAATAAAGTTTAATAAAAAAGTTAAAACTGTAGTATGCTTATTAAAACATTACCTCAGTAAAGATCAAGCATAAACTCTCAGAAATAAAAGTACAAAAGCTGGTGGTAAAGTAGCCTACACCTTAATACCTAAATAGTCATATTAATACCTAAAATATACATATTGGTACCAAATGTATACATATTTTTACAATAATTTGAGAGTATTTGAAAATGTTAAATTTGATATAATGCAATTCAAATAATATGTTCACTTATATTATATTGTACATAAGGTGGTAGTAAAAAGCACAGCAAAAGTGCGAAAATGTGCAAACTTCCTTGGGGACGTACCCTTTGCGGGGGCACGCGGTGTATTCCGCGGTCTCGATCAGCCCACGTCCAGGAGGAGAATACGAGAGCGTGTCAAACGAGCGTTACGTCTCCGGGTTCCCCAAATCTCTATCCAGAATTGGTCATGAGGACGTAGACTACCGGTTGTGCGTATTTTCGTGATCTTGATGCACCTAGAGACTTAAATCGAGTTACACTTGTATCGATTTAAAGAGGCTTTACAATTCTGTGCGTTATGACGTCTATCTCGTATCTGAATAAGTAATGTGAAAACGCAGCAGTTTGGGAATTATTTAACGACGCGATACGCAAAGATTGCGCGATACGGTAAAAATCCTACTGGATGGGACAGATGGGTGCAAGATTAAAACATGTCCTTGTTCATATCGATATAAAATCATAATTTAACCACCAGTTTACAAAACTGCCCTCGCGCTATATGGTGAACGACTCAAACATTGAGATAAACACCTGTTTAGTCTTTCGTTGGCTTTATAAGTTATTGATGTACTTAAATTGGAATAAATGTTTTTTCTAAATCGAATTTAAAAGTACAGCACACAAAATGCACATATAAATGGGTTAAACATCAACCACTACTTTTTCATGGCAGAAGCAGAAAAGGGACGAACAGGAATTGGACATATAAATATACAAAAAGCATTGCTCGTTTAACTCTGCTTCAGGATCATTGTGAAAATCCAACCTCTCCGCTTGGTCTTTATAAATAGCAGCCCCGTTGACAAAATTCCGTCAATGACGTAGTGCACGCACGTAGTTG
Organism: Misgurnus anguillicaudatus; assembly: GCF_027580225.2. Classification (NCBI taxonomy): domain Eukaryota; kingdom Metazoa; phylum Chordata; class Actinopteri; order Cypriniformes; family Cobitidae; genus Misgurnus; species Misgurnus anguillicaudatus. The sequence continues at coordinate 32,736,783 of NC_073348.2, forward strand.
AGTAGGTGATGCTTTTTAGTGAATGAGTCCCCCTCCCTCTCCATCTTACTAGTACTATCAGATCGCTATAAAAAGCGCACGGTAGATGGAGAAACGGGTGAGAGCTGCTTGTTTCTACCAGGAAAAGAAGACGAGTGATGTAGACAGTGGCCTATGTGGAGACGTTCAGATGAGGAGGAACCGGCCGGTTAAACTCCTCACTCAGTTAGGTGTAAACCGGTGACAAGCGAGCCGGCTTTCTGGAGCACCAGCTATCCTACCGGACAGCCGTTAAAATCCTATTTTTTCACAAGGAGACCCGTATTTCCAGGTAAGTGGGATTTGATACTCTTTGGTTAAAATTGGCAAATTGTTCATTCGTGGGGGAATGATTCAAATGTGACATTTCCAGTGCAAAAAAAGTCTTAGAAGTTTTTAATATTCATTAGACAATTTTTATGCGAGTTTATTAAACGCTGTACGGCATATTGCAGATGACTTGAAACTTACTGCAGTGTGACTCACTTTTATCGCACGTGGGCAGCATGAAGCTCCTTTCATTAAAGCGAACGAACAAATGAATAAAGCAGGTGGCGAGGATAAAAGGAAAAAATTTTTGTTGATTAAATCATGTTTAAAAATATATATAAAGAAGAGACTTAATTTGTGACTCATTGAATTATTATTTGCAGTCTATTATCGATTGGCAATTTAGGAAAATATAGCTAAATATCTTTTTTTTTTAAATATGTGTATTTATTGTCTGATTTTATGTAGAATGCCAATACTTTAATGTAAAAAAAATATCAAGAATCCAATGACCCCTATTCTTTGTAATTAACATCAATGTGTGACATCCGTGGATTTCGACGACTTTCGTTATCTTTCTGTACACCTTTCTAAAGTCCACCCAACCCTTCCGGTCCATGCCCTCGTACCTCTACCTCCATCCTTTAATTATCGCCGTTATATCCAACAGATTCACCTCCCTCTCTTGAACGTAGAGTTTTCCTTCCTACCTAACGTTTCCGTTCACCTTTTTTTCTATATGGATCCTATGACGTATTTTCAAGCTCTGAAGTCAGGTCTGCGTCACTCTTGCGCACTTTGCAGATGATTCGTAGTCACCTACTGTAACCCTTTAAAGAGACAGTACACACACACACACACACACACACACACACACACACACGCACACGCACACGCACACGCACACGCACACGCACACGCACACGCACACGCACACGCACTGCAGTACAGACCTTTATTTTAATTTTATGCGGGGGTGTTTCGAAATGAAGCGGGCATCTGCTTTAAATTCAAATAGAAAACCTTTATTTATTGACATAAATGACCATAAAATTGAATTTGCATAGCCGACACTGCACTTATTGTACTCACACTGTACTTTGAAAGGCTAAAACAAATATTAAAAACGTATTCCAGAGAACGATTTTTGGTGCACTTCACGTGAACTGTGAAACTCTTCAAAGTTGCATCCGTCAGCCAAACAAATCAACTGTCGGCTTCTAGTAGGCTGTGGTTAACATGAATATATGCTTAATAACAGCTTAATTGCAATATTTTTTCAATATAACCTTATGATTGCTATGGGTAGGCTAAATTGGTTGTCTGAATAGTTAATATGGTGTTTCAGCACCACGGACAGCGGCAACATCCGCCTTTCAGACTGCTGCCTGTAAAACTTAACTAAGTGAATACAGTAAATGACACCGAGAATCAGATCAGGGGGTTTCGGGTTAATTTAACGGTAATAATAAACTTACAGGAAATGTTTTAAAGAGGTTCAAGCCGGCATCTACGTCACTGACCCATCAGCTGTGCCCATGGGAAGCAATGTTCCCCCGAACACTCTGCTTGGCCAACCATTGCTCCTTTAATGCAATAACACTAATGTGAATCCACAATATAATTAATACCATAAATATCTAAAAAGTTTTAGTAATTAAATTTTTTATTCGTACACTTTTGTGTCTATACTAATAAAACTTGCTTTACTTGGTGTTGTGTAGATTCGACAGATTTTGTGTTTTTGTTATTGCCTAAATTGCTTCTTTTTAATTGCAGTATCAGTTGTATCTCTCCTTCTGCAGAATTCCTCCAGGTTTTACCCAACATGCCTATAATGAGAGTCTTTATAAACTATGCCAGTACTTCATGACCTTGGCTCTAGACTGCTTACTGATTATGGAGTCCAACAGTACAGTAACAGTCTACAGTCATGGCTACTGAAGTCTGGATCCAGCCACTGACCTACTGTATAAAAAGAGCGATACAGTGTCTCAACATCACATTTATAACAGACGGTAAAGATACAGTGAATGGTTATACAGAGCTAAAGCTGGAAAGGGAACACACACACACGCGCGCACACACGCATCAAAAATACTCTGCTGTGACGGCAAACAGTTGTGTGTAACTGAGCCTGCATTGGGGGAGCCCTGTGCTATGGAGGCTTGGCGTTTCATCTGACAAGCCAATAGGACTGCACTATTTCCAGTTACCATGCCAACACCTCCTTTTTCCTACCTCTGCTGTCTCCATGGTGACCGTGGCTTTAGATTGTTACTGTAGCGACGGCGCGTGGTAACAGTCTACAGCCATGGTCGCCAAGGGGCAGGTGTTATAGCGACAACAAGAAGCACCAAATAGGATTGTTACTAGCAGGCTAAATGATGTTTTATGTGTGTTACCAGACAATATGGTGAGGAGGCATTTGCAGAATGATTTGATTTCAGAAAGTAGGTCAAAGTCTCCTAACACAAAGATCACTGTTAGATGAAACTTTACTTACTGTAAACTTTTTTTCTTATGAATGATAAATTACACATATTAAACTCTTTTAGCAAGCATGTGAAACCTCATATATCTTCTGCTCTAATAAATGTAATTTCTGCCCTGTACCTTGACGATACAGAAGGTTTCTTGGTGGCCAAGTGATTCATTTTAATACTGGATGCAAATGAAGGCTCCTTTTAACAAAAAAATCCTGTGGAACAGGCAGAAGCAAAGTAAGATTTCAAATAAGTGACAGAATATGTTTTGCATTTGATAAAAAACATGTTTTTTTATTGGTTGCAGTGCCATCTGTGATAGTAGGGCAGGTGTCCCTGTGTACTCAGTTGAATAATTAACAAATATTTAATTAACAAGGTTGTCTCGTATAATTTTATTTTGCACTGCAGCGACTTGTAACAGTATTTTTTCAGTCAATATTTAGCAGTCATATGTCGCCCTCTGGAGGATAGAGACTGTAACTGCAGAATGCACTAGATTTTTTTGTGAAACGCATGATAAAATAATGAAAAGTCTCAGAAATCTTTGCAAAATTAAATGATGGCATTAAATAAAATTGAAGCATGTGAAGACAATATATTTTATTTCATTATTTCAAATGATGTCAGGGTTTTATTAAACATTTCGTTCTTGCTTAGTCTAGAAAATCCTTAAATTTGTATTTTCTCTTTTCTTTAAGATCATATGTTTGCCCAAGTAAGATTCATGCAAACATAATTAATCAGAATAAATCTTCCAAGTAAATACATCAATAAATCCAGGCACTCAAAGTGACAAAAGGTTGATGGTAGAGACTCTTTTCCCTACAAGTAAGAGACCATGTGCTAATATTTGAACCTCAGCACATAAACTCTTACTGTTCAGGGCCAAAAGCTTCATAGAGAGACATAGCAGTGCTGACAATAACATATTAATAAGTAATCATAGCAAAGTATTTTAATATTAAAATCTTCAAAGTGTAAGAGTTCATCAATTGTACTGTCCTAAAAAAACCTTTTATAGATTTTAGTTGCCTATCTATTGTACAAAAGCAAACACCATATATGCATTAAATTTAAAAAGATAAAGGTAACATTTATCAGTGTTTATCAGCTCCACCTTCAATTGACCCCACTCTGTCCCATAAAAAGGCACCAGATGGACCAGCCAAACCACAAGTATTCCTTCCCCCAAAACTTAATAATATCACTGATATCACTTATTACTGAAAAAAGAATGTAAGTACACATGACTGTAGAAAACAGATGGATTTTTGGCTGTTGCCATGGTACACAGTCCACATAAACAGGAAAACCACGAAGCGGCAGAGCTGTGTGTTTGGATCAGACTGGAAATAAATAATAAGTAACTCAAACCACACTTCGCTGGAGGAAGTCCTAAATTCCTGAGAATTTTTGTAGCTTGGTTATACAACACTTGTTGACCCTTGGAAGGCAAAAAAGCCAAGAAACCCGGTCACGAAACCCACGAGACAAACCCTCAGTATGCCTTATGGGGCTGTTTGTCATGTTATAACATTATAGGACTTACTTTCTATAGGTTAACTTTTCTCATTTTTATTTTTAATGCTCAATTACTGTGAACGTCATGCAAATTACTATTATTAGAAACTGAAATAAAAGTAATAAAATAAGACAATCACTCTTAGAACGAATGTGTTAAAAACAACACATTAGTGTTAACTCTGGGACAACACACTAAATGCGTTGTCCCAGAATTCACCCATCTCTGTGTTATTATTGAAACAACACATTTTGTGTTACTTTTAAGACAACATGTGTTATAATCAACACAAAATGACACATAATGTGTTAAAAGCTTACCGCACAATGATGTGTAAAAAATTAACACATCCTTTCTAAGAGTGCAATAGCATGCCAATATTACCCTTGAGCACCCTCTTATTCTTTATTTGTACACTTTAAAAATTGCTGAGTTATTTTCAAACCAGCATTGGGTCAAAAAGGGACAAACCCAGCCCGTAATTGAATGGACCATATTTACTCTCATCTTAAAAAATGCTGGGTTGTTTTAAGACATTATTGAGTCAAATATAAACATTTTCTGGGATAATTCAACCCAACGGCTGGGCTCGACCCTTTTTGACCCAACGCTGGGTCAAAAATATAACCCAGCATTTTTTAGAATGTAAATAGGATCCATGTGCTTCATCACAGAGTGACATCAGAGTGACCTCACAATCTTTTTTTTTTTTGTTTGGATAAATATTTAGTCTAATCCCTTTCAACGCCACACCTCTAAAGCAATGCTCTTACACTGACCTCTTCATTATAACACATTTATTTTAATATAAGCTTGATGCACTGCTTTGGAAAACCTCATAATTAACTTTCATTTGCTTCTTTATATATCAAAGGTCTGCTGATTCAATAAAAAAAAACATTTACATGCTTTTTATTTACATAATTATTTCTTCATCTTCTCTCCTGCTCATATCTTCTTAATTAAGCTAAATGAAATAATTACCTATTTAACCCTCACATTTCAATTTAATATAATTCACACCTCTGCTGTTGCTCTCAGTAGACAAAACTAAAGTTAGATAGATAGATAGATAGATAGATAGATAGATAGATAGATAGATAGATAGATAGATAGATAGATAGATAGATAGATAGATAGATAGATAGATAGATAGATAGATAAACCACTTCTCATAAAAAGAATCCCCAAGATCCTAAAATATATCACTTTAGCAGCACCTCAGAAGAGACCATAGCCAACACGTCACTGTAAGACCCAATACATACGTTACGTTGACAGATATACTAGGCACCCAAGATTATCATTGCTCCAACTGCATCACTCCTCAGATTATCCTACAAACCCACAACAGAAGAAATATAAAGGTCCAGAGGCAGTAACAGAGAAAACATCTGGTGACGTTCCTTGAGTACATTCCTTGGATATGAAAATGTCACTTGAAGTAATAGAGGATGAAAGTAGGCTACAGAGTCCAAATACTTTTATAAAACACTTGGTAGCTCCGCCCCATTCTCAAAACCACACCTTCCTCATTCCACAGATTTAAAAAAAAACATCTCCTGTTATGTTTAACACAGGTTGCTGGCATCATCTTGTCTTCTGCCGTGGCCGACCAGAGTCAAAATACAGCCTAATGCACACGACTCCCCCTTCCCCAGACATTCCCAAACTTACACAACTATCTCACTCAACCTTGGCCACTGCTGTTGTGTAAGTCCATGGATTCCAAAGGATGGAGTCACAGGGCTGTTGTAAAACTTACTGGCAAGAGGGTGTTTCTGTGTTTCTCCTCTTCCCTTGTCTCCCATTTATCAAAACCATGTGTTTGACTGGGGAAAGAGACACGTGGCATGGAGAAGAATAGAAAAAACAAACGTGAAAAGGAGGGATTTACAGAAAGAGGTAAATAATTAAATTAAATCAAATCGGAATAGGCTGTTAAATATTTAAGATGGGGTCTTTAGTGCGCGTGGCCTGATCATTGATTTGATATTGATTCGTATTCAAAACTTTTTATATAAAGTGTAATAAAACACTAATCACTGTCAGAAAAATTTTCAAAATATGTACCACAGCTGTCCCTGGGACTGTACCCTTTTAAAAAGTACAGCTTTGTACCTAAAGAGTTTATTTAAGTACCTCAGAGGTACATATTTGTGCCAAAGTGAGCTTATTAGTATCTCAAAGGTACATATTATTTCCAAATGTTTACATATCTCTACCTACCTAATGGTACATATTAGGACCTTTTTAAAGGGTACTGCCCCAGTGACAGCAGGGGTACATATTTTGACCATTATTTCTAACAGTGCATTGTCCTTTTTAAAAATTCCTGAAATAAGTATAAGTAAAATATGAAATGAAAGTAGTTCCTTACTTTCTGGGAAATAATAATTGTCTTTTTATTGTGTTGCCATGCAATGGAAAATGTTTTGCTAGCCACATCAAACAACAATTTTAAGAATAAAAAATGCTGTTTTTATGTGTTTGGAGTTCAAAACAAGCTGTTCAGATGCTATTGATTACAAAAAACAGTTAAAGGAGCAGTATGTATTATTGGCATCTAGTGCGCAGTCTAAATTCAAAACATTGGAGATGATTTTACCATGCCCCCCTCCTCCTCCTGTTGGGTGACATGGGTTGCCAGACACCTACAGAAGTGCAACTGACGATGGAAAGCATTGATTCTTACACAGTAAGTTTATCTGCTTATTTTTACTTTTGCAATTTTTTAAATTAGATTTTTATAAACCAGTCTGTGGCTCATTTCGGAGGTTGCGCCCTCCGAAGGTCTCATTTGAGTTACGGTAATAACTGGCAACCGAGCTGTCACAATACACTATTGAGTGAATTGGCAGTGAGCTGGATCACACAGACTAACACAACAACAGACATTCCGACAAAAAGGCGCATTTCAAAGAGAGAAAAACCGGCTATAGCATTGTTTTTCAAAGAAACAGATTAAGCAGATGTTAAGTCAAAAACCTATACTTACAGCTTCTTTTATAGTAAAATATTTAGGTCTTAAGGGTAATTTATTGTCACCAAAATATATACACTAATAATTTTAACCAACATGAATAGTCTATATCAGTGGTCTTCAGAGTCTGTGAGTATTACATACTTTTTATATTAGCTTGGTTTCTTTTAAGTATGTTAACATTTTAAACAATGCTAAAACATATCAACAAGTAAAATAAAATAAGTAAAACAAAAAAGTTTTGAGTAGACTATATCAAAAAGTAAACCTCCAGATTTTTTATCCATTGTGGTAGCCCTTGCTCACAAAAAGGTTGGAGACCCCTGGTCTATATGAATAAAGATGTGCAAGGGTAATCCAATGTTTTATATTTCGTTAAAGGTGCAGTGTGAAACTTTTATAAGGATCTCTTGACAGAAATGCAACATAAAATACATAACTATATTATCAGTGGTGTATAAAAGACCTTTTATAATTAACTGTTATGTTTTTATTACCTTAGAATGAGACTTTATATCTACATAAACTGAGGGTCCCCTAACATGGAAGTCGCCATATTGTGCCGCCATGTTTCTACAGAAGCCCTTAACGGACAAACTTTTTTTAATTAAGTTGTCTGCAACAATGACATGGTTGACGGGTGGCGGCTATCGTAGCTTCTCTTTACATTTCGGTGAACGGTGGACTGAAACGGTGGTTGCAATTTGCAACCTCACCACTAGATGCACTAAAATTTACACACTGCACCTTTAAGCATCAGAAATATATTACAAGCACAAACATGGAAAAACAAACTAGTTGTCAACCACTTAACCCTGCAGACAGATTTATCCATTCCTCTTTGAGTCTGTCTAACCGCCCGTATTCATACACACCATCAACACACAGACCAAAAACAAAACAGCCAACCAAAACCCCAATTCATAAATTGCAGTTGACATAAAATGTCATCTAACTTCCTTGAGTAACATCCTAAAAAAGTTATTTATTTACTTATTCTTTAAATGTTCCTTGATGCATCAAAAAGCACAAATGAAAAGTGTTTAGGAAGTGTTTAGTGTTTTGAGTTCACTTTGACTTTTAACCGCTCATAGTGTGGGTGGCTTCAAACAATAAATCCCTGTCTAGCTGAGCTTTCACACTAAATTGTTTCATTATCATTTACAAGAATAGGACGGAGATGGAGCCAGGGACAGAGTAAGATATTTAGAGGAACAGTGAGAGATCAGGTCATTAAACGGAAAGAGAAGGTGTTGGGACGCTCTGGCTACATGGAAAGAGTGAGGGAGAAGAGAGGCGTGCTTTCCGCAAACATCTGGAAATCATCATGCATAAAAAAATCTTGGACCGCAAACTCCCTTTAAGCTACAAGAGAACACAGAGTTCCCACTCTGCTGTGAGTTCACACACAGACACTAACAGAGAAATCAAAATGATAAACAGCTGCAAGGAAAAATTCACCCACTCACTACCGCCCCCACAGGAAACTGGTGGTACTGCATGAGTCACCACAAATTAAAATGCAGGTTTATTTATGGGTTCAGTTAAGCCATGAAAACGGTAAATAATCAAAGAAAACAAATGTAACTTTTTACTTTAACCTGTAAAATAATGCAAAAAATATTTTTAGAGTATTGATTTTTGTTTATTAATTCTAAATGAAGAAAATAAGTTGTTTACTGCTGTTTATGATATTATTGCAAGTTCTTTTGTAATGTAAAACTCCTGCTCTTAAATATTGTTTATTCTTTCATGGGATATTTGCATGTAACATGGAAAGGCATGTTATGTTTTTAATAATTGTTTAATAATTTTCCCCTTTCTGTGGTTTCTCTTCTCATCTTTCACATAAAAGCTGCTTTGAAACAACTCAACATTGTAAAAAAGTGCTATAAATATTAATTTGACTTGACTGTGATAATAAACAAACATATCACATATTCTGTGACGGTGCTTAACATGCATTGACTCTGATACAATCCTTTGAATGTGCATAAATCTGAATGTTTTTATTACAGTGAGCTTTACCCTGAGAACAGTGACAGATCACTTAGTGATTTCTTAATTTCCAATGCTTTATAATTTAATCTACTTTATTCCATTCTTCTATAAACATTTTCATCTTCAATTCTGTCATTGAAACTTTTTAAGAAAGTCCTGGTAAGTCTGCCTATGCGATGATGCCGCAGGAACAAAGTGTCCGCCAGGATGAACAAGGACTTGAGCTCCATCAAATGTTGGCAGTAGATCCTGACTCATCTTCTCTGGAATTACTCGATCATCCTGTCCAAACACGTGCAGGGAGGGAATCGTGATTGCCGGCCCCTCGTAGAACCGCTGATGCTGTTTACAAGCGCTGCGGAATCCGGCAACCAGGATGGCAAAGCGGAAATTAAAATCAGGCTCTAATTTCTGCTCCTGCAAGGCACACACCATGGCCACCAGGGCGGCGCCCTGACTAAAGCCCAGGATGCCATCAAAGGAACCAAGTTCCTTCACTGCAGTCCTTACAGTATCCACACTCTCTTCCAGACCCAGACTGCTCTCACATTCCTCATTTGCATTGAAACTGCGTGCCTGAACATTGGAGAACCACCAGCCCCTCTGGTCCTCATCACTACCACCAGTCCTCTCTGGCTCCTGATTGGCTAATTTAATAAGAAAGATACAACTGTGATTTTAAATACATATAAATATCAATGTTTATACCATAGACTGTAAAAAAGATGGACTTAGTGTCCGTAACATCACCCATAGGTTTATGAAAAGCTTTTTTGAAGCCAATAGTAGGCGGACCCTGCCATCACCAACTTGGCCGCGTGTCACAGTGCATCCCTCACGAATAACCGAAAATGGGTGAAGCTAAGGTGGCTTGTTGCTGAAACCATGCCCGCCTAGCTCGACTCTAGTGACAGCAGTAGCAGTTCAACGTGACGCAAGTGGACACGCCCTTATTTATGCAGAACTTTAAGGCTTAATATAATTTAAACCGATGAGTTACAAAAAATTCCACCTCCTCACAGTTTTCATGAATGGCAAAATGGGCTATAGACCAAAAACACTTTTTGTACCAGCCTGTAAACACATTTATTTGTGCTGTAAATTGGCCATTTTAACATAGGGGTCTATGGGAATTGACCCAGCCTCTAGCGGCCAGTCGATGAATTGCAGTTTAAGTCACTTCCGTATGGGCTTCATCAGAGGCTGTTTCTCAATTCCAAGAACGCAAAGAACGGACTTGCGTCCTCGTGGAGATCGGTCTTGCCAGGCGACCTTCGAAGAACGAACTCGGAAGTTTTGCCGCAATGACTTCTGGGGCGTAAAGCGATTTCAGCAAGTCTGCACTCGATGCATCCTCGATATCAAGAACACATCCGGGTATTTTCATGCGTCCTCTGTCCATGCGTTCTTGAGAATTGGAATTGAACTTCGACCGTTAATGATGACGTAGAGCGAGACACGAGGACGCAAGATCGCTGAAGAACGCATATTGAGAAACAGCCAGAGAGATCGGAAAGTTGCCCCCAAGTTACAGCATTTTTATATAATTGGGTTTTAGATTGCGAGGCAACTCATTAGGTTTTGGTACATAACCGAGGTTATTTATACTCACTTTCATTTTGAATGGCTGGAACTTGGTGTGGTGCACTAATGTACACCAACTCCACTTGTTTTTTTAAGAGTTTGCGTAAAGCTCCTGTTTTCTCTCGGAACGAGTTTCCATTCTGTCGATAACCGTGAATGCAAAGAATGCGGAGAGGAGTCGCAGCTTTAGACATTGCGATCTGTCAGTTAACGTTATCTATTTATGATTTACAAGCAGTACACGTGTATCAGAAACCGACCACGAAAACACGTTTCCGGTTTACCACACTTAAACAAAAAAAAAAAAGATACAGCAACTGTAAATAATATATATAAAAAAAGCATTTAAAAGAAACTAAAACCTGACATGCTTCCTACTTGTCCGACTGATTCATGTTCGTGTGGAAACATCACGGATTAAAAGTTCCGCTTGTGCGAGCACTTAACGCAGCTTGATTATAAATTAATGTTAATGTTGTTTAGCATTTAATAAATTTAGTGCGTTTCTATCAACCTGATTTTAATGTTTTAACATAAAAAAATGACCGTTTAAACAAACTAGCACTTTGATTGAGCATTAAAGCTTTTTTAGTGCTTTATATATTTTATATACTGCTTTATAAAGTTTTAAGTGCTTTATATATTTCTTCAACTGTAAGACTTCAATAAACTTGGATGTATGACTATAAAGTTGACATTACCCTGGGCTTTATTAATACGTTTACAAAACGGAAATAAAAGTGCACTTCCAAAACGAAACACCAGAGGTCAACCATTCCCTGTAGAAATGCGTGTTATAGTCTCTATTTTCATGTGCAAGTGTGATGATAATATAAACAATAGCAGCTAGTTACACCTTTAAATAACTTATATGTAAATATTCTAATATGTGCAGAATGATTAAGAAGATGTCTCTAGGTAAAAACAGTAGCCTAAACAGTTTGGTTAAAGGGGACATTTCACACTTTTTTCAGATGTCATATAAATCTTTGGTGTCACCAGAGTAGGCCTACGTATGTGAAGTTCTAGCTAAAAATACCATATAGATCATTTATTATAACATGTTAAATTGCCACTTTGTAGGTGTGAGCTAAAATGTGTCATTTTTGGGTGTGCCCTTAAATGCAAATGAGCTGATCTTTGCACTAAATAGCAATGAAGTGGTTGGATAGTGCAGATTAAGGGGCCGTATTATCCCCTTCTGACATCACAAGGTGAGCCAAATTTCAATGACCTATATTTTTTTCACATGCTTGCAGAGAATGGTTTACCAACACTAAGTTGATCTTATTCACATTTTCTAGGCTGATAGAAGCACTAGGGAACCCAATTATAGCACTTAAACTTGGAAAAAGACTGATTTTCATGATACGTCCCCTTTAAATCATAATGCATGGGCTAAGATATAAAAATAGACCTATGTATATAAAATGCAATGCTAGATTATTTAAGGTGAGTGCAAGAAAATGTATTCCCACATTTTAAGAAATATGCATAACTCAAATTTCCAAATGTTTGCATAACAAGTGAGACAAACACGCCTCTTAGTCGAGAAAGTTTAGCAGAAATCTGTATGAATTTAATATTTCATGTTATCCTACAGGGGAAGGTTCTTAATTTGGTTAGATGATTATTTCACTCCGTTGATGTAACAGAGTTTTCTAGATGATTGTGCCTCCTGTGCACTTGACAATTAATCTAAAATGTGTAGAGACCCTGGGGAATCTTTTAATCCTTCTTATACAAGACACAAGTTTATCTGTGAATATATTTGCTGATCTGAGACCAGTTTTACCATTGCTTAGGTGACAGACGTTTATTACTTGTATACGTCTAATTGAAGTATGTATCGGGTACGGCCCTCATCCCTAAAATAAATGAATGTTTCTGTCACACCAGAACATAAACTAACACTTAGCATATGCTTTAAGCTATAATTAAGTCTGGGTTTTGTGGTGATGTGCCATGTTAACTTAAATTAGTAGCTATAAAAGAAAAGAAGTTTAATTAAGGATACAGCCTCTCTCATTTATTGTCTTGTCTCTGCAAATGAAGTACACAGCAGCTTAAAAAACAGCCATTCCCTGTAAACACCCTAACTCTCATCATACACAGATTTCCTTTAACCCTTTACGCATCAAAAAACTATTTCTTTCCAGTGCACAGCAATACATGGTAAAATTTTGCTTCGAGGGTCCTCCTCCATCAACCAACAGCTTGTTTGGGTCCCAACACTACAGTGCCTCTCAGTTTTTTGTTCTCTGTCTAAACTGCCGCTCTCTTTAATATTCACCACGATCAACCAGAAAGATGTGTCGCAAATGAGAGCAAATAAATAAAACAGGCCCTAAGGCCAGCCCTCTTTCCAGTGCTGTTTAAGTGATTTATTCTCAAATATTACTTGTTAGCGGCAGGTGACGGTGCTCCATTCGCACTCTTCGCGGGAGGAAGTTACCCTGCAGGAATGGCGGTGCAGAATACAGATGAGATCACAGATTTTCACAGGAACAGGAACACAGGGTTGTGAAAGCACACTTGATTCCACAGTCACTCGCAAACATACTCAGTCATTAAACAAATGGACCACTGGGTAAGAATCGCAGGGCTGCATCTGTATTGGAATGTCAGGGCACCCATAAAATTAGGTAAATAAAACTAAAATGCTTAAGATGAAGACGAGTTTATTGCTAGGTATGTTTGTAAAAACTACTTAAATGTCCACATAACCAAGACCTAGTCCTGGATCAATCTAAACCCTGTCCGGGAAACTGCCCCTTAGTATGCAATGTCTTGATGACATTTTTTTAAAACAGGGTTTGCAATTTCTGAGAAAACATAAACATTTATGAAAATACTTTAAATTACGGTTGCAAGATATATTGGAATTATTGAAATATCACAAACGTAAATATTGCATTATGTATATTGCAATGGTTTGCAATAACTGAATGATGTTAAAGCAACACTATGTAGTTTTTTTACCTTTAAATAATGTCTCTAAAATTATTTCAGTGATAGAACAACTTTTAACTGGACAAATTGTACTATTGCTGCAACCTGAGCAGCCTCCTAGCTGCTACAAGCACACTCTGAAAGTGGCGGTGGAGGGTCGGAAACACAGCTTGGCCCCTCCACCTGCCTGCAGAAGAGTGTCTGATACCAGGCACTGTTGCGCTTTTCAACCACATGGGGGAGCTGTAAGTCATTTTTACATGGAAACTACATAGTGTTGCTTTAATACTTCAAACATGAAAACAAAAAGAGAGAGACAAAGACAGCTTTCTTTTTCCAGGCTGTGTCCGAAAGCTTAGGCAGCTGACTTGTTGCCTCGCTTCCTCATAAAGCAATGACTTTTGCGGCATGAAGGCAGCTCTGGGAGACGCATATGGACAGCCTTCATAGGCAGCGTAATGGAATGTGTTTGAAATATAAACAGAAAGCAGCTTTGCAATAGCTTATCACGTATTTGAATACTACAATACCAATTTCTCGCTAGAAATGCAATTAAAAGGTATAAAAATTAAACACTATTGTGTAATTATTTACACTAAATTTGTGCTCCAGCAACTTCTTTGGCCGTCATTTTATTTTTATCGAACTCGACCAGGCTCGACCAATCACATTCCCCGCGCACGGCTATTTGCATGGAATTGTGTGACAAGATGATGAAGGTATCTCAGGAGACAGGAAGTAGACCAAACATTAGATTTGGAGGTGCCTTGATTCCTGCCATTGAATGCTGCATCCGAAGGCAGCATTTTAGAGCTTCGGACGCAACCCCAGAAAGAATGTGAACAAAGATATATAAATATAATATAGAAAGTATTAATAATTTTAAAATCGACAGTTTTTTTGTTTTGTTCTAACAAAAGGTGTTGCAAATATGGCGACGGAGTGATGCAACTTTCTTAAAAGGTACAGTCCTATGATAGTTATATATACACAGACTGATCCCATGGAAAACCGGGTTATAGTCACGGAAAATTTTTGATTAATTTATTTGTGTCCATGGCATGAAATACATTTTTTGTGTTGGTGGCAAGACTTTCTTTTTCGTGTCATTTTATGTATTGTTTTCTTATAGTTTTTCCTATTTTCTTACCTTTGTTGCTTGGGGTTAGAATCACTTTCTGTTACATTTTTAGACATCCTAACCCAAACCCCAACTCTAACCTCAACCCCAAGTGACAATGATTTAAAAATAGGAAAACAAAGAGAAAACAACACATAAAATGACACAAAAAAGAAAGCCGTGCCACGGACACGAGAAACTATTTATAGAAAGCTCAAGGTACGAAAAAAGCTGAATTTCATGCCATGGACACAAATGAATTAATCAAATTTTTAGTGATTATAACACGACTTTCCGTGAAATTATGTTGCAGATACAGTAATTTTTTGTTTATAAATATATTTCATTATAATTTGGATAGATTTTTACAAAAAATTGATTTATTCAATAACAATAATTAATTGTATTGCATTTCGTTTATCTCATTTTTTTAAAGGTTAAAATTAAATAATAATTCTATATATTAATGAAATCTTTGTGTAAAAATGTTTTAAATAAAAATATTGTCTTTCCACCATGCTAATGAAAGAGTATTATAATTATTATAATAAGAACACCAATTAATACTACATTGGTTAAACATGCAAATAAAAATAAATAAAAAATTCACACAATATAGACAGCTGAAAGAAGATATCACAATTATCGGATCCTTAGACTTATGCCAGCCATATTAGTCACACAAAATATTTTAGTAATTCAACACAGTATGACATGTGAATAAAGTTAATGTACATTATTAGAAATGTATGAATATCATACAACAGATATGTCAAACTATAAATATAAAAATATAAAAAAAATTAATTTGAATTGGGGCAGTGCTCTTATTCAGATGTATAACATAATATCATAAGCATTATAGTATTATAGTTTTGTAACTGCATGTGCACATTTCAATCACAAAGCTTCTTTATAATCCAAAGTCATATCAATCTCCATTATAAACCATATGGTTATAATCTCGTTCTTTCATGCGCGCGCGCGCGCACACACACACACACACACACACACACACACACACGCGCACACCAGCTGCAGATTTTGCACAGAAAGGTGTCACAGCGTGCTATCTGTAATACTCTGCTCACAAAGAGAGGGGATTTGTTGTTGTGGTTTGCTTGTCTGTATCGTACCGTGCTGCTATCATTGTGGGTGGCATGCAGTATTCCCATTCCCCGCAGCTATTGTGACGAAATATTTACACCTCTGCTGAGTGACCTCTCTGTTTGGTTCACATCAGCTCAGTTTGGAATCAGCAGGAATAAGTCACAAATACGTAACATTGCAATTGTTATCATCTTGAACACAATAAATGCTGTCAGATTTCATCAGTTTTAAAAGATTGTCTGTGACGTAATATGAATGTTGAATTTAAACTGCAATATTTAATGCAGAATTACATACTTTGTAACCGGGTGCGCATACTAAATGTGTTAGACTGATAATTAGAAGCATACTTAAAGTCTTTCCAGAGGACATGATAATTAGCGCTAACCGCAGCTATTTATATCAGTCTGTGATCAAAAAAGTATGGAAGGAAAAACCTTAAGAGGTGGAAAGGTTAAATAGATGAGATATCCTTTGCGTTCAAAACGGCACAGTCCAAAGATGGCAGACAGGTTAGAATGGATATGATCTAGTTTGCAGGTAACTTTATTCGAGGATTTGTCTGATTTAGTTGTTTGAGAATTTTAAGTTGTGAGATTGTGCCGTGACAGAAAGCTAAAAACCGAAATCAAAGTCGGTTTGATTGTCAAAATCTGAGTGAATGTTCAGATATCTGCAAAACAGAGGAGCAGAAATAAGTTTGGCCTGATCCAAGATCAATTTGGTCAATTACGTCGACTAACTACAAATGGATTCGCCGGCGAAGATTTAGTGTTTGATCTCAGCTCAGGTCCCTGTCTGAAATTAGTTCATGAGGCGGTCTTGTAGCCAAGACCGATCCTGGAATGCAAATACGCAAGACATGGCATGAAACAGCATTCATGAAACAAGATTTCAAAGAGAAGAATGCAGGGAGGACTTGATTTTTTTAAATTGGGATGTAAAACATCTCTGTGTGACAGGTTGTTTGGAGGGAAGGGTTGAAAAATAGGGACTTGTAATATTGTCCGTTTGAGCAAGTTTTTACATTTTGATGAAAAATTACTAAAAGAAACACTTTCGCTTTGTACCGAACCCTTGTGAGTACACAGGTGGCATTTTAAAGCATCATAGGATTGTTTCAAAACATGGGCACATCAATTGTACTGCCTATTTATTTAGGCCAAGTTCTGAAGCAGGTATACATCCATTATTCATAGATGAAATATTAACAATACCCACATTTATAAATCAGTTGTTCAATTTTAATTCAAATTTATTTCAATAGCGCAGTAAATACAGTTTAAAGGGGACATTTCACAAGACTTTTTAAATATGTAAAATAAATATTTGGTGTCCCCTGAGTACATATGTGAAGTTTTAGTTCAAAATACCATATAGATAATTTATTATAGCATGTTAAAATTGCCACTTTGTAGGTGCGAGCAAAAATGTGCCGTTTTGGGTGTGTCCTTTAAAATGCAAATGAGCTGACCTCTGGAGTCTCACGAAATTACGTACCTATAGTCACGTAATTTTTTGAGTCTTTTTCGTGATACTGTTACAAATTTCTGTGTTTTTCCGTGATCGTACCACGAATTTCTGTTTGTGTCATTGTAACGTATTGGTTATTGAACTTTTTTCCTATTTTCTTACCATTGTTGCTTCGGTTTAGGGTTAGATTTAAATAAAATTACTTTCTTACCCAAACCCAACTTTAACCCTAACGCCAGGCGACAATGGTTTAAAAATCAGAAATTAAATAAATCCGAAAAAATAATATAAACCAAAACTTAAAGTGACATTCTAACGCAAACACCAAATCTAACCCTAAACCGAAGCGACAATGGTTTGAAAATAAGAAAAAGCAGTTGAGTAACCAATACGTGACAATGACACATAAACAGAAATCTGTGATACGATCACAAAAAAAATGTGGAAATTCGTTACAGTATCACGAAAAATAATAAAAAAATAATGTGATTATAGGTACATAATTTCGTGGGACTGGGTAGCATAGCGCAGATTAAGGGGCGATATTATCCCCTTCTGACATCACAAGGGGGCTGTTTACACTTGAAGGGTTTCGTTGCAAAACGAGATAAATCCATTTTTTAACATTTTTGTCAAAACATGTTTATTATTATGTTATCATGTTATTATTTTGTTTTATGGTGCTACTTAGCTGTATTTTTTAAGTTATGAAGGTTTAAGTCAAAACAAACCAACTGCAGTTGGATTGAAATTAATTGGAATGCACAACCAAAAAACGAGATTTCTGAACAATTAAAAAAACGGTGGTTATCTCGTTTTGCAACGAAACTCTTCACTTGGTATTAAGATGTGTTTTCATCGATCGGATCACAAGTGGACAAGAGAGACACATCATGTTTACACCTGGTATTTAAATCCGTCTCTTTTGCCCACTTTCGACCGCTTCTGTCCTGAATACTGTGAGGGGGTGGTCTGTCAAGATGGTGGGCGAGTCTCTCCACTGTCATTTAAACGCGAGCGGGAGTAATGGTGAGTTTATATGGACACGAACTAATATTATGTCGGAGTCCGCTGCTTGTGTATTAAGTAAAGATGCTGCACAGTGTTTTGTACATGCATATGTTAGAGCTTTCTCTGAATTTTCAGCGCAATTGATGAAATAGAATCGCGCGACTTTCGATGAAACTGCGGAGATCAGCCGCTTTAGTTTTATCAATGAAAGGCTAAAAATAGCGCTGTTCGCAGTGTGTTTGCGCCAGAAGTCAGAAAAGACGTAAAACTTTGTGCTCAGTATCTTCAGATTATATAAATGTGTCTGTTCGATCACATTCAACCACATGTGTGTTTACAATACAAAAGCAATCGATCGAAAGGGGTTTCAACTACCTCTGAATGTGGTTGAAAGTGGTCGATGAGCTCAAAACGTTTTGAACACCGTTTACTCCTGGCATTAACGTCGTCCACTTGTGATCCGATCCATGAAAACGCATGTTAATGCCAAGTGCAAACAGCTTTAAGGAGAGCCAAATTTCAATGACCTATTTTTTTTACTGCTTGCAGAGAATGGTTTACCAAAACTAAGCTACTGGGTTGATCTTTTTCACATTTTCTAGGTTGACAGAATCACTAGGGACCCAATTATAGCACTTAAACATCATAAAAGTCAGATTTTCATAATATGTCCCCTTTAAAAATGCTGGGTTATTTTTAACCCGTAGCATTAAGTAAAAATGAAGGATAAACACAGTGAATTGGACACAGAAAATGTTTATATACACAAAACAATCCAGCATTTTGGGTTAGGTTAGGTTCATCCATTTATAACCAAGCAATTGTAGGGTATGGGGTACCATATAGGGTATATCTAAAAAATAAAGGGACAAAAGCTGTGCGGTTATGCGTGTACCCTTTCCAAAAGTACAAATGGGTACCTAAATGGTGCATACACTATTAGGACATTTTTCAAGGGTACCATCCCATTGACAGCTTATATGTCTTTCTTTTGACAGTGTACGTATAAAATTAAATATAGATATAGTCTGTAAGTTTTTTTAACTTAGTCTCCCATGCCGAGGTCTATTGTGTGCCATGCAGAGATGCTGCCTATATAAAGCAAGCATTTTAGATGTGTTATTTCTGAGATTACGTAAGTGTTATGATGGTGTGCCATTAGGAAACAGCTGCCTATGTGGCTCTAATGCCTGTGGTATGACATGATTTGCCTAATCGTGCAGAACAAAACCGGGAATGTGTACTCAGGAATTAAAAAGAGTACATTCAAGTTGATATCTAAATCTCTCTCTTTTTCTTTCTCTCTCTCTCACTCATCAGCTTCATTTGCATACACGTATACAGACAGCCCGGGTGAACTGTCACTTTTAGTTATACTCAGTCTCTCTTCCCCTCTGGCCTTTATTTGCGTTCACACCTGGCCATATAATAAGTGCTCACTACACTGTTTGATAGCTCAGGTTAGTGCAGTTATGGGATGGTATACAGTAGCCTATTAAAACAGCTGGGGTTCTTTGATATTAATATCTCGCTTTATTAAAACTGACTGGGACAACCTCATTACGATCGATGCCTGAATTTATACAGTACACAACATATTAAATACAGACACATTTACAGGCTGTTCAGTCTGCTTAGTTGGTTAAAGGAACAGTATGTAAGAAATGTATATCAATAAATCATAAAATGGCCCTGATATGTCACTAGTCATTAAGAAATCATTTTCATTTCAAATACTTATATCACTGACAACAGTGGTCTGGCCAGGATATTGTCATTTAAAAAGTGGAGTTGCAGCCCTCAACTGATGTTTATGTTGTCATTTTGTGTATTGGCCACCAGTTGTGTTATTGCAGTACCAGTTTTAGCCACAAGGTTTGTGATTGCAATACCAGTTTTGGCCACAATCCTACATACTGTTCCTTTTATATACTGTATATGCATTAGATAGACGTATTTGGTCATTGCGTTAACCCTTCGAAAAGTAAATCTTTGTACCTAAAGGGTGCATATTAGTACTTCAAATAAGCATATTGGTACCTCAAAAGTCCATATTGGTATACATATTAACATAAGGGTACACCTTTTTAAAGGGTACCATCCCAGTAACAGCTTTTGTTTCTTTATTTCTGAAAGTTTACATGCACACAATATAAAACGGTTAAAGCAACACTATGTAGTTTCCATGTAAAAATGACTTACAGCTCCCCTATGTGGTTGAAAAGGGCAACAGTGCCTGGTATCAGACACTCTAGTGCAGGAAGGGGGAGGGGCGGGGCTGTGTGCTTGTAGCAGCTAGGAGGCTGCTCAGGTTGCAGCAATAGTACAATTTGTCCAGTTAAAAGTTGTTCTATCACTGAAATAATTTTAGAGACATTATTTAAAGGTAAAAAAACTACATAGTGTTGCTTTAATACAGATGTAAAGCACATATAAATGTTTTTATTTTTCCAAATTGCAGCTTAGAACGCAATTAACTTGGATGCATAGCTCTTAAATGAAAGAAATGTCTAACATGTGTCAGAATCTTTCTAAACCCCAGACTTCTGAAATATGGACGTTTAAGTGGATGACTAAAGGGGCATAAGTAATTCACATGCACTTAGCCAGGCCAAAAAAGGTTTGAATCAAGAGAAGGATTACAGCTGGTACGTGCTGATCCAAATATTTGAATTATTTAAGTAAGAGGAATCTTCATTAATATATTATTGTATATGCCTTAGTGCAGGCCAGTGAGGGAGAGAGAGAGAGATTACGAGAGAGAAAGGTTTGATTATTTGACATTGCAGCTGTGAATATACAGTACAGTGAAGACGAGTAGAAGAGAGTAATTAGCAATGAATACTTTTATCTCCTCAACTGTGTATATTCTGTCATGAGACACATAAAGTATAAACCTATCCTTACTTGACTCTTTTCTACTGCAGACACTGCATTCATCTCCTGCTGGACAACAGGGAGGAAGAAGAGAGAGAAACATTGAGTGGATTTAGAGACAAAGGCATGTAAAAAAATAAGATTCTCTGTAAGACAGGCCATTTGATGACATATCAAAATATTAGGTATAAATCTACATAAAAATCCTTTAAAATCCAGGCTAAAGTCTAAATATGACATTAGGAGCATCAGCGTTTGATTCCACTCATTGATTTCTATCTTTGACATGGCCTTACTCAGTCTTATTAAGGTTATATTTTCACAGAATGTTATTTCGTTATCATGTAGGATGATTTTATGTAGAAAGTAAAAGTTTTTAAATCTAGTTGTTGAGAAGTTAGTTTGTATGTAAATCATTAAGTCAAGCTTTGCTCTGGTCCACATTAACTTGGAACTTTAAAGGGGACATTTCACCAGACTTTTTTAAGATGTCAATTAAATCTTTGGTGTCCCCGGAGTACGTTTTTGAAGTGTTAGCTCTAAATATCACATAGATAATTTATTATAACTTTTTAAAATGTCCACTTAGGTGTGAGCAAAAATGTGCCATTTTGGGTGTGTCTTTGTAAAAATGCAAATGAGCTAATATCTGCACTAAATGGCAGTGTTGTGGGTTGGATAGTGCAGATTAAGGGGCGGTATTATCCCCTTCTGACATCACAAGGGGAGCCAAATTTCAATTAGCTATTTTTTAAATGCACTGAAAAAAATGACTCATTGAATTTAATCAATTTTTTTAAGGTAAGTGGTTGCAATCAATTTATTTAAGCTACATTTAAACAAAAGTTTTATATTTTATTTTACTTTACTAATCTTTTTTGTTTAAATGGAGCTTAAATAAATTGATTGCAACCACTTACCTTAAAAAAATTGATTAAATTCAATTAATAATTTTTTATTCAGTGTGCTTGCAAAGAATGGTTTACCAAAACTAAGTTACTGGGTTGATCTTTTTAACATTTTCTAGGTTGATAGAAGCACTGGGGACCCAATTATAGCACTTAAACATTAAAAAGTCAGATTTTCATGATATGTCCCCTTTAACACTTTGAGTTTAAGAACAGAAGATGTTTTTTCTCCACCATCTGCTTTCCTTTGTGTTTACATGTGGGGTGTAACTGGAGTGTAAACAAAAACTACAGCTTTAAAAGGAACAGATGTGACACTTGGTAAATATAAGAACAAACAAAAATAGCGATCACAGTAAATACCTTAAAGGTGTTTATGATGCATGTGTGAACTTTGAAAACATTTCATTACCTTTATGATTCACAATTTATTGATTGATTTTAAAACTGAGTGTTGTTATTGGCGTGTTGTCTCAGTTACGCGTCTGAACCGAAGTGAACATTCGTTTTGGATTTATTTATTGGTCTGGCTAGTGGCTAAACTGATCTCTGAAACAAATACCTTGTCAAAAATAAAATGTTTCAGGAAAGACGACGAGCATGAATCACAACTGTGCGGAGAGGTTTGGCAGCAAGGCAAGAATTTAATGAGCTGTAGTTAACATTGTATACATTCATTTGACACAGTAATGGTAGCTCAGTCTAATAGTTGATATGTGTTATATATGATATATGAACAAATCGGTCGGTTCTAACGTTAGTTACTATGACATAATATTATAAATGGTAAAATAACCAAAATTATTGTTCAGTCTTACTTGTGAAAGGTAATCCCATGTGAACTGGTATCAAAAATGCGACGGTTATTGCAACCGTAAGCTGCACGAAATACAGGCATAGTTGCTCGCTCTACGTTGATTTCGATTGCTAGCATAGAGTAAAGAGACCCAACCAATATGGCGGCTCCAGCATATGTCTATTTATATAATGTCTATGGCATGGCGCCACCCCTAACGCAATTGCGAGCATCCATTCAGGTTGTAGTGGTATTTGAGGCAGTTTCTCAATCCGAAGGCTGCAGCCTCCGTAGGTCACATTTGTAGGTTGCATACAGTAGTCCTATTTTAGAATATTAGCAATTATAAAGTTGACTATTATTCGTAATTAATTGTAAATTGTTGTAATATGCATATAATTTTGCGAATGTAATGCTCAGTAAACTTAAATAAACCAGGCTTGATGACGTATGCAGCCTGCATATGCGACCTACGAAGGCTACAACCTTCATTGTGATATGGCCTAGTTTAAAGAGATCGCTGCTCTCCTGCAAGTGGGTTTTTCCAAGAGTATATTTCCTAGCCATATCGGCCTAAAAATTTGTTTAATTTTCTGTCAGTCTTAGTACATGATGTAACTACAGAAGAGTCAAGTTCTAAATAGGAAAAATTTGAAACTCTTTGGTTATTTTTTAGCGCGATGCTAATGGTCTAATCAGATTCAATGAATTATGCTAAGCTATGCTAAAAGTGGAGATCAGCTGAATGGATTCCAAAACGGTAAAATCAGATGTTTAACTCTAGGAGAGCTGCAAAAAGAACCTATTTCCAAAAAAAGTGGAGTGTCTCTTTAACAACACAACTGTTTGCCATTCACAACTTAAAAAGAGAACTGACCTGGCTCACAGTTGACCGCCTTTTTAATTCAATCATTGAATCTGACAGATTCTCGCCAAAGCGTTCACTGTTGGCACCCTTCAGAATCTCAGCTAACATCAGCTGGGTGCTCCCTACCATATCATTAAATACAGAGTCTCCGGCTTACCTGACGTACAGCGTTTTCCATGCTGTTGCAGCAAGGAAAGACTTCAGAAATCAACAGGATAAACTTGAGAAAATGGGATTTTGTACTGTATATCAAATATCCTGAGGAAGTCATGCTGAACAGAGATGGGATCACAAGAAAGATAAAGTAAGTGAAAAGAATGCTAACGTATGACTGCTGCATTCAGGTGTGATGGGGATACTGCTGTCAGTATGATTTATGAAAACCAAAAATGTATATGTTTAAATGATCCGATCTGACTGTGTGTTGGACTGTGCAGGTAAAAGCGAGAGAGTAAGTTTGAGGGATACAGAGAAAGATGAAACGGCCTATGCAAGTGTTAGAGTGATTTATGTAAAACTTTAAAAACAGTTTATCACGTTTCATTTTATAAAACATGTTGGTGATAAATGATAAATTGTTACGGTGTGATACCATGGCTAAGAGCCACATCTGCTCAATGACCTGCTGTAGGCCACTTAATAGTGTGTATGCTTCATTAAATAACCCAAGCATTAAACCGTAGTAGATGAACGAAAGCGAAAACCTTGAGGAGAGATGTGTGTGCGTGTTGCACGCCTGCTTACGCTGTAACATCCACACAAACATACTGTACAGCTGTTTCGACTCACGGCGAGTGTAATTACACTGAATAAAACAGAGCTCATCGATCAAAAGGAGTTTACAGTCACGGATGCTCACTTAGTGCACAACCTGCAATATCTTGGCTTTTTAGCATACTGGAGGGTAAACACACATCAGAACAGATGTGCCAGCACAGGCTTTGATTTGAGAATTCCGACTCCTGTTCACTTTGAGCCTGTTTTCGCACCCCTGCTTTGGATTGACACGCTCCATATGGCCATATGTGTATCAGAACTGGTCTTGTGCCGGCGAAAAGGCAACAGAGAAATGAGACACTCGCAGTCCAGCCCTCGGTGCCTGCTGCTGGGCTTTGGGTCGTGAGCTGGCCGCCGTTCCTGCACATGCATGGTGGGCTGCAAAGTGAATCAAAAATTCACAGCAAACAACTCGGGCGAATACACACACGAGAGCCCAGTATCAGTGCAACTGCCTGAGGGCCGGAAGGAAAGGTATGGCAAGGTCACAACAAGAGAGAATTGTGGTATAAAATACTAAAGCGACTGAGGGCATGTGAGACTTTCTGTTTGAAATGCACACTACCATACAGTCATGTTATTTTTGGGATACCTGGATGACCCACAGCCACACATTTGACAAAATGGAGCATCATGCATGGGATTTTGTATCATATGATGCGTTGCACACGACCATCAATTTTTATTGTATACAAAACCGAAGGTAGCTATTTTATTTTTACTAAGCAAATACATAAAACATGTTAAACAAACGTTGGCCTGTCAGACAGAATGTAAAACATAAAAAAGTGCTCCTGTATAGCATTGCGTTAGCAGTGCAAAAGGTCATTGACTGGCCGCTTGAGGCTGGCTCCAAAAGGGAGTCAATTCCCATAGACCCCCATATTAAAAAGCTCAACTTTAGAGCAGAAAAAATATATTTACAGCCTGGTACAAAAATGTTTTTTGGTCTAAATAGCTAATTTTGCCCTCCGGGGCAACTGTGAGGAGGGTGAATTTTTTTGTAACTCATCCGTTTAAATTATATTAAGCCTTTAAGTTCTGCATAATTAAGGGCGTGGCCACTTGAGTGACAGGTGAACTGCCACTACTGTCACTAGAATCGAGCTAGGGGGCGTGGTTTCAGCAACCAGACACCTCAGCATCAGCCATGTCCCGCCTCTTTACCCACTTTCTGTCATCCACAAGTGATGCACGGTGACACGCGGCCAAGATGGCTAGGACAGGCATCGCCTACTTTCAGCTTTAAAAATGCTCTTTACAAACCTACGTCGCGGACACTACGTCCATTTTTTTACAGTCTATGGTTTGAACCAAGGGAACACAAATACTGATTTAAAAAAATGTATACCTTATAATGCACTGTAAGTCACTTTTGGATATTAACTGTCAAACACAAAAAAGTGTAACAAACTGTCTCCTTACCTAACCCCTGTTTGCCTATAATAATAATAATAATAATTGCAATTAAGCTGCCCGGTACGATTTTGCGGTAAATGTCAGTTTAACTTTATCTGAATTTAAAGGTGCCAAGGAATGCATTAAAATAATATGTTAAATTGTTCTCTAAAATCTACATAGAAGGTATGTGGTGTAATGCTGCTTTTACACCAGCTGCGTTAAGTGGCTTTCACATAGGACGCGGTGCGCGCTGCGCTTTGAAACCCATTCATTTCAATGGCTTGCACCGCGCGAGGGCGGTTTGTTGTTGCGTCGAGCAAAGCGCGGGAGCAGCAAGCGCAACTTGCGCTCACGCCGCAGGCAAAGTTCAAAATAGTTTCAAAAAACTTTTGCGCTGCGCTCTGTGACGATTACCCGGGCGGCCAATAGAAACGGGGCGTCCAAACAAAATGGACGAAGAGCTTATACTCGGGTCTGGCCAGCAGAGCACAAGCGGCGAGCGCAGCGCACACCACTTCCTATGTGAAAGCCACATTAGAGGCGTCAAGCGTGAGTGATTTCAACGTTAAGTCAATGTGAAGACGCGTTGACGCCCGTCTGGAGGCCTCGCGGCGCGGATGAGGCATTTGGCGCGGCAGACGCAATTCCGCCACAATGGCGCGAATTGAACGTATGGCGTGGTACACGGGAATGGTGCTTTTTGTGCATTTTGCGTTTGATACGAATTTGTGGCTGAAGCCAGAGTTGAAATTTTTGTGCCGCGTAACAATCAAGATCAGCCATCCTGCAAACAGACAACCGCATAGCACTTGCCCCTCCCACAAGAAGCGGATTTTGCCTCTGACACGCGTCAAATGCTTGCTTTTTCTGTGCGTCTACTTCGTTCTAGACGCGCGAATGCATTCAAACTGTTCAAACGGCAAACTAGGCGCGGTACACGCGATTTTGACGCCTGAAACGCGGCATAAAAGTGTAAAATTATCCAAAAACGTTTTTACATGCCCATTTACAACCCTACGATTTGCCCTCAGAATTAAATGGTCTATTATAACCTTATTTGAAAGGGCCATAAAAAATGTTGATCTCTGCTCTGATTGGCTATTTCTCAGAGCAGTTCAGTTCAGTAGCTCTTTGTGTGTGTGTAAACAGACCTTATGTTTACGTCTGTATCAGGCGAAGATACAAATTTTGAGGAATAATCTATTATTTGGAGATTGGAAATGGCAGCCTGATCTCATGAGAATTTCGTACATAAAACACAACGTCACAGGGTCAAGGCAAATCGTACAAATACTTACGAATGTGGTCGTATGAATTAATACGAATTAGCCAACTCATAAAATATGTATGAATTCTCGTGAGATAGCATTGGAAATGGACGGACCTTTCAGCATTACTAGCATATAATGCTAACCCGGCAGTCACAACTTTATTTTTAGCATTGTGATAACATTGTATATAATTTGATGTGTAATTTAATGTTGAGATTGAGCTGTTTTCCAGCGGTCTTTTGCATGCACGAGGTTTACATAAGGAGGAGAAAACAATTTTATTTGAGGCTCAAGATATGTCATTACCATGTACAGAACTTTAGGTATTATTCATCTATACCTAAGTTTTCCATTCTATGGCATATTTAAAGAAAATAACTCCTCAAGTGACGTAACTTGCAATGTTATGTTTCAAACAGTGACGGCGATAGAGAAGCAAATGTTACAGATTGCATTAATGGAGGTTAAATGAAGACAGATGTACCAAGGAGAGAAATGATAACAACATTGAAGTAATTAGTTTTACACTGTCTAATTATGACTACAGTTATCTTTCAGATAGCAAGAGGGAAGAGGAGACAAACCAGGCAAGGACTCTGAGTATGTATGTGTACCTGGGTACTGGATGTCAAGCTGAATGCATAATTCAGGTGTACCACCTCCTATTATGATAGGGAAGCAACATGCGGGTCAACACAGACTGAAACATGACGGAAAAGTAATACACTGGGAAAATCACAGTCTGACAGGCCAAAGTTTGTTTGCGTGTATGTCAAGGGAATCTGATGTGGATGACATCCAGTGTTTAAGGTGAAGGTTGACCGGATGGCTGCATGCAGAGGAAAAAAAATCACTTAAATTCAAGTTTGGACATTCAGAGGACTTTTGGAGCAAAACAAACTATTAAATTCATGTCATTTCTCTAAGATCAACACGGTTACCATGGCAGCACTTGCAAATGTAATATTAAATTTGTAGACTGCTCTTTTCTGCTTTAAAGCATAGGGTTAAAATGCTTGGTAAACTTGATAAACTAATGTTTTACAATTACATTTGCACATACACTCACCTAAAGGATTATTAGGAACACCATACTAATACTGTGTTAGACCCCCTTTCGCCTTCAGAACTGCCTTAATTCTACATGGCATTGATTCAACAAGGTGCAGAAAGCATTCTATAGAAATGTTGGCCCATATTGATAGGATAGCATCTTGCAGTTGATGGAGGTTTGTGGGATGCACATTCAGGGCACGAAGCACCCGTTCCACCACATTCCAAAGATTCTCTTTAGGGTTGAGATCTGGTGACTGTGGGGGCCATTTTAGTACACTGAACCCATTGTCATGTTCAAGAAACCAATTTGAAATTATTCGAACTTTGTGACATGGTGCATTATCCTGCTGGAAGTAGCCATCAGAGGATGGAGACATGGTGGTCATAAAGGGATTGACATGGTCAGAAACAATGCTCAATTGGCACTGAGGGGCCTAAAGAGTGCCAAGAAAACATCCCCCACACCATTGCATTAATGAGAAATTGAACAGGTGGTTAACAAAAACCCAGCATTGTTTAGAGTGCGGCAGATGCTTTTATCCAAAGCCACTTAAAGTGCATTCAATCTATACATTTTATTATGTGTGCTCTCTGGAAATCAAACCCATGACCTTTCGAGCTGCTAGCGTAATGCTCTACCAGATGAGCTGCAGAAACACAGTCTTCCTTTTATATTATAAAACATAATTGTAAAATACTTTTACTTTACATAATATGGCTGTTTGTAAGCATGAACATGTGTGAATATCCACGAGAGCGTATATAGTCTGTAAGTTCATGCGAATGTGTAAACAGTTTAAACTGCTGTTGGGTGACACCTTCAAATGAGTTGTCCTCTAATATAATCATGTTTTTATGCCTTTTTCCTTTATTAATACAAGACTTGGATGTGTAGTGTGAAATAATGCCCACTTTCCTCTCTCGCTCGCTCTCTCTCTCCCCTTGGACTGATAAAAACAGTGTTGAATTATTATAATGTAAATGCTCTGTAGAGATCAAGACAATGCTGCAGTTTATAGGACAACGGGTAATTATCGCAAACAAAACCCATAGTCCTTGCCCCTCCATAAACCTCAGGTGTGACACATACATAAAACATACACTTTTTGTGCACCACAAATTCAAAAAAATCTTTTAAACATAGGCTACCTCAATTTGTGACTTTCCCAAACAGGTCATCTGTAATTGGATTAACGTCTTTGGTTTGTCCTGGAACAACATAAAAAATGTGTTAAATAAAATAAGGTCTACATCTAACAGCCCCCCGCGCTATGTAAACATGTCTGTAAAATCCAATTAAGAGCATTTGATTTCAAGAATTGATTATAATCTTTGACATGACCTTCCTCAGTCAATATTAAACATTTAAAAGGTCATATTTGCACAACATGTCCTTTACATGATGTAGGATGATTTTATGTAAAAAAACAAAAAATGACTTTAGCTGGGTTTTCAACCCATGTTTAACATATTTATTTATTATTCA
This sequence comes from Misgurnus anguillicaudatus, assembly GCF_027580225.2. NCBI lineage: Eukaryota > Metazoa > Chordata > Actinopteri > Cypriniformes > Cobitidae > Misgurnus > Misgurnus anguillicaudatus. The sequence continues at coordinate 32,766,756 of NC_073348.2, forward strand.
TATATTCATTCTTGATAAGGATAAAAGGTAACCATAAAATCATGCAATCTTGTTCAAAGTGCCGTTTTTCCGATTTCGACAAATCACGGTAAGCTACCGCAAATTCATGCTTTGTGACATACTACATTTGCAGATGAAATCTCATTGACCTTTCTGAGGTGCCAAAACAACAAGCCGCTTGACAGTTTGGTTAGGCAGTGCGTATGACTCATGAGTTTTTCAGTTTAATGCTGTATCGTGCCTCTCCGATAGCATTCAGAGTTCACTGGCACCGGAGAGAAACTCGCATCCCGGGAGTCCAGAAAAGCAGCTTCCTCAGCAGTCTGCCCCATCTCTCTCTATATTCATTATCCCCCTTTTCCTGGCAATTAGGCCTGATCTCTCACCTCTACCGACTTCCATGTTATCCTTTGCTTTGTGAAGAAAACTCTTGTGGCTTCCTCACACATCAAGGCTTTTTGCGTGGCGACAGTACGAGGGTTAAGCCGTATAAATGTGGCGTTTTTGGGTGTTTTGCATGTTCAAACTAAATCCATCCATCCAATATTGATTGGCAGATCTGGATGTCACAAGTTACAACTAAAACCTTGGCAATGTTCAACGGGACTCCCACAAACCACATAACACAATCTTTTGCAGCTAAAAGTGCAGCAGTCGTTGAAGTTCACCAAATGACTCATATTTTACCAAAGGATGGCTTGTATAATTTGGCTGAGGAAAGTGAAGACACGAACCCATCTGTTGAAAAGGTTGAGATTTCAGCTTCTGACTCGGATGTAAGCAAAGCCGATCTACAAAACGTTCATTACAAGGCAAAAGTTTGAGCAATGGTCAGTGAAAGGTTAACAAAAGGTCAACGACCCGTCAAGCTGATCACAGATCTGCCAAGATTCTAAGCCGTATCTATTTAATACAGGGTGCAATGGTGAAATGTCAAATTAAGGTCAAGGTAATTAATACGTACAAATCTATGTCATTAATATTATGCACGGTGGCCCTGTATGAACTTCTTGTTCTGAGAATACTAAAATCCCTCATAGTTCTTTAAAATCCCAGTAATTCTCCGTACATGAAAGCGTGCCCACTCCTGGTCTTGTGTCTCTGGAGTCCAAACCTAATATTTTTTTCTACACTTATAATGGGAACCCATGAGACTAACTTTAAGGAGTAAATAATATTACCAGTTCCCAATACATTAGGCAGAATATGATAAAAGACTGAGCTCGTTTTACACTCATAGATTGTTCATGAATCTGCCATAACGCTTTGAAATGTAATTTGTGAGAATTGGTAGAAAACTGTGTTAAGTTTAAATCAATCTGACAGTAAGGAAGAAGAGACTGTGCTATAACCAGTGAAGGACTCGCAGAAAGGTTTTTTTTCGTTGGTCTTTCATATTGTACAGACAGCGCATACTTTTTTATTAAACTTAAAAAATATATAATTTTTAAACACACTTGCACAAATGGAGAAATTATTATTTCTATGCATTTTGAAGAAAATATCTGTTGCATATGCAGATCTGATGCCATGATGCTATGGATGGTTGCTATGGTGTTGCTATGCAGCTGCTAGGGTCTTCTTGATTGTTGCTAGTGCATTGCTAGGCGGTTGTTCTACCCAGGCTCATGTAGATGCGTATAAATAGCACAAAGTGTAAAAATGGTGCAATACCTACACTGTAAAAAAAATATATTTAAAAAAATTGTGGAAACTGAAAGTTAAGCATTGACTCAACATATTGCTTTCAAAAAATTCTCCCCAAACAAAAATATGCATTGTGGTAATTAAAACATAAAGAATTGGCTTAAAACAAAAATGTATATTCACAGAACATATTAAACTCTGCTCAGCCAATTTATTGTGTCAAATGAAAAATCTGAGTTGACTGAACATACACAGCAAAATCTGGAAACCTCAGAATAACTCTATAAGAGTTAATTTCAACACTTTAAAAGTGTCTCATGGGGTCCACTCCCAATAGAGTTATTTTAACACTTTTGAAAGTGTTGGCACATTGACTCTTTTAAAGTGTTAGCAATTGACACTATACAGAGTTAAAAATCTAAGTATAAATTGACACTAATCAGTGTTAAATATTTTTATTTGTTAAAAATGAACTCCCTCGGTGTAATTTGTTAACTCCAATGTAGTGTTATTTTTTATACTATGGTGTTAATATGGTAAATGTAAAGACAGAAACATATTACAGTACTTTTGGGACAAAAAACTTTATTTTTTTTTTATGTAACAATACAGCAGTATAATCGATCATTATCATTATAAAACTGTTAATGATTTTTTTTAAATGTCATCTGATCAACATTTATTTATGACAGAAAAATTGTCCTCAATGTATCATGCATTTAAGTGTTCATTAAATTAACATATTAATATCCGAGACAACTAAAAAGCACATTCCCAATGTATAACAACAGTACAGATATTTATAAATACAGTTTATAGGATACTTCAGTTCATACAAACAAGTTTGACTTCATTTTAATCCAAAATCCATGTTGGTCTTCACATAATAACAGCAGAATATGATGAACCAGTAGCTGTAAGGAGGTGATATGATCCTCGGTCAGACCTTCAGACTGGATATTGAAAGTTTCTGTTAATAAAACAAAATTTAAAGGGGAAAATGTATTATTAAAAAACAATATTTAAGTATAGCATCGCAGAAACTAATATTTACAGAATGCATTACAGAATTTACATACAGAACACATTACAAAATACTTTGAAAATAGTTATACATTTATGTTTGGCACAAAATACTCACTTTGTTATAAAATTGCTCTTCATCTTAAGAAATTGTCATGTAGGCCAATTTCTGTGCTCCTCCAAAGTCCCCAAAGCAAATCTCCTGCACACATTAATGGATTAAAATTTTTTTTTTTTTTAAACTAAAACGGCATATAAAGCAAAAAACTCCCCAAAACATTATGAGTATGAATTGCTCCATCTGAGACTAAGACCTAAACTCAACTGCAGCATTCATATAATGACAATAACACATTACCCTTAATGTTAAACTTAATACTAAAAGAAATATAAAACATAACACCTAACAACTCTCAAATGTTATTGATCAAAATTGTATTTATTGAACATTTACTTACCATTTACAGTAAAAGAGATGGCCTTCTGCCTGAACTGCATCATCCAAAAACACGGTTTAGTGTGTGCTGTAAAAAGTGGGAGGTGTTCTCTATTTAACACCCTAAGAGTTAACAAACTCCACTAACAAAACACTCTAGGAGTTGATTTTTTTAAAAAGTGGTAACACTCTGTTTTGACACCAACTCTTAATTTTTATAGAGTTAAATAAAATAATTTTAACTCAATCCAGTGTTAAATTAACTCTGAACTCTTTATATTTCCATTAACACCGTAATTTTAACTCTGCTAAATTTGCTGTGTAGTTCAGCCAGAAAAGCGTATGGGAATGCACCTGAATTTAATTAGCTTCAGTGTGGATGCGTGGGAGTTGATGATCGACATTTTCTACAATAAAGTTATGGTAAGTACTTAAAAATTTACATTTAAGTCATTTTTAAGTATTTTTAAAGTCATTTTCTAGTTAAACTGAGTGAAAATCTGAATAATTACAGCATGCAAACAAAAGCATATATGTTTTCTCCTCAGTGTAACGCAGCAACCGAGCAACGCTTCATTTAGTGAGGAAATGGCAAGGTCACTACAACTTTCACAGTGAGTATATCATATTTGTATTTCTTATATAACATATTTGTATGAAAACTGTTAGCTTTTTATTAAGAGCCGCTGCGCCGCGCCCACACGTGCACACATAGACATGAAAGGCTGCCTGCAACCTGCACCTTTCTAGAGAGAAATTGTCGTGTTTTTTTAAACTGTCGTGTTTTTTAAATAAATGAATATATAACGAGTGTGGGGGCTTCTGTATTTGGTCTGGACGTAACGAAACGGGCGCATTCTTTACATTTATTTGACTGTATGCAGCACTGCGCAGACAAATCAACCTATGACATCAAAGTTCCGCGAGAGCCATTCAAAAGCTTATATCTCGCGTTACATTGATCTCATGTGCCAATCGATCTGCGCCGCGCATGCTGCCGTCGTCATCTTGCATCAGGAAATCCACGAGGAGGGGTAGATATGAAAAGGACGCTCTCTCTCTCAGCTGGTGTTGTAAAGCTGCTGTTTATACTCAACGGCGCAAGTCTCAAATAAGTGCACGAACACCGCCAAATTTAAGATGTTTAAATAATCAGCGCGTTAACTGTACTGTAAGTAATCGAATATAAAACCAACACGAAGCAGCGCTTAACATTAGTATAGGTTTGCTTGAACAATTCGCCCTTAAAAAAATAACCATAGTTTTACTATTGTTTGTGTAACCATATAACCACACATTTACCATAGTCTCACTAAAGGATATTTTCAGTCAAAATATAGTAATGAAAAATTTCCAATACCAAAATAACTGTACTTCAATATTAAAACTGTTTTATTTTCATAATGTTGAACAGCAATATAGCTAATAGCAGACGTTTTTCTATGTTCAGAAGTTTAAACTTTAAGGATATTCTATATTGATCTGGTTTTATTTCTTACATTGGCTTCATTTGGTACATGTACACTCAGTGAGACTTTTTTACTTCTTACAGAGTACCAAGGCTTTGATGATTTACACACGTGACATGATAATGGGAATTCGTGAAACTCTGAACAGTTTCTGATCCATGTCAAGATTCATTTCCAGTGAGCCGGTTGTGCTGGAAAATTTGTGAGACTTTATGCCTTCAATTTGTAGAATGTTTTAGGTGTTTAATGTTAAACTGTTATGAGGCATTGTTTAAATGTTTAAGCGTTTAAAGTAGTTTCATAAGCTCTTACTTCGTGTGAGAATGTTAAATTCAAGTGAGATTGTGATTAACATTGGGTGAGGAACTCCCCCCACTTGGTGTTTTTGGAGATATTTGTAAAATATATTATAAACTTTTTATTAAAAATAATTATTTACTAATGTCTACTGTGCAATTGTATGCAGACCATTTCTGTATGTTTACAATTTTAAGGTATTACAAATAAATAAAAAATGAATAAAATGTTACAAAATAGTTTGTGTGTTTCTTTTTCTATTAGGACAACGGGAAATAAACAATTCAGCATGGTTCCTTACCAATATAATTTTACCAATATACATTTTCAGTTTGGGTAAATTAAAAAAATAATGCTACCACAATTTAAAAAAGTTAATTGGGGAAAAAACATGGTTTCTTATTTTCAATTGGCTCAACCTGTTATTTCCCATTGAGCTAATGTTTAAAGATCGTTGCCACAATTGATAAAATTCCATTCACAGAAAATCTATTGGCCCAAGTTAAAAATGTCAATGTTACCAGTCACTAGAAAATTTTGAGTTAGGGAGGCAATTTTTTTTTACAGTGTACTGCAAATTTCAATTTGGCGTGCATATGATACTCCTGTCCTTCCCATTCACTTAAACGGCTTGGTTTCTCAAATGTTTTTTGTTTTTTAAACCATTTTCGCTTGGGTTTAGATTTGAGATTTGCTTAAGGAAGTTATTTAATATACAGGTTTCTCCATGTTTTTGTCTATTTTTAAGCCATGGTCGCTTGGAGTTGGGGTTAGAGTTGGGATTAGTATGGCATTTTTATGTAACAAAAAGTTGTTCTAACCTAAACACAAGCGACAATGATAAAAAATTGCAAAAAATTGAGAAACCAATAAATAAAATGACAAAAAAAAGATGCGCTGTTTAAGTGAATGGGGAGGACTGGCGTAACATATGCACGCCAAATTGGAATTTGGCATATGTATTGCACGATTTTCAAACTTTGTGCTACTTATACGCAACTCCTTGAGACTGGGTTGGGTTGTTAGGTTGTTCTGGGTCACTTGCTTACTTTTTTTAGGTGTTATCAATTGAGAAACCAATAAATAAAATGACAAAAAAAGATGCGCGGTTTAAGTGAATGGGGAGGACTGGCGTATCATATGCACGCCAAATTGGAATTTGGCGTATGTATTGCACGATTTTCACACTTTGTGCTACTTATACGCAACTCCTTGAGACTGGGTTGGGTTGTTAGGATGTTCTGGGTCACTTACTTACTTTTTTTAGGTGTTATCAATTGAGAAACCAAGAAATAAAATGACAAAAAAAGATGCGCCGTTTAAGTGAATGTGGAGGACTGGCGTATCATACGCACGCCAAATTGGAATTTGGCGTATGTATTGCACGATTGTCACACTTTGTGCTACTTATACGCAACTCCTTGAGACTGGGTTGGGTTGTAAGGATGTTTTGGGTCACATGCTTACTTTTTTTAGGTGTTATCAATTGAGAAACCAATAAATAAAATGACAAAAAAAGATACGCGGTTTAAGTGAATGGGGAGGACTGGCATATCATACGCACGCCAAATTGGAATTTGGCGTATGTATTGCACGATTTTCACACTTTGTGCTACTTATACACAACTCCTTGAGACTGGGTTGGGTTGTTAGGATGTTCTGGGTCACTTGCTTACTTTTTTTTAGGTGTTATCAATTGAAGTAATTTTTTAAGTTGATCCAACTTTTCACTTTTTACAGTGTATTAGCAAGGCTTGTTCCCAACTTTCCCAAGTTTTCCCCATTATTTCCTGCAAGATGAAAATTGAACATCTTGATTTATAATAGAACATCACTCTCCAAAAAGCACAATTTGAAGTATAATTTACACCCGAGGGACAATTTGCATCTATAGCACAATAGTGCAGAAGAACTTAAGCCTACTGGTTTGTTTCAATCCCATACACTAAGTACAGACAATAATAATAATAGTGATGCATTACTGATGCCAAAATAACAGGTCTGTTCACCTGAAGTGCTGTTAAATTCAAATGGTGAATTCAACAAGACTCCTAAGAGCTTTTTTAAAAAGGTAGAAAGTACAAATTGGACTTTGAAGTGAAAACGAACATCTGACGTCCCCACTGACTTGGTGTTCTGGTGTGTGACCAGTTTCTAAATATCTTCATCAACACTTTTAAACACTAATGTGTGTGTTCCTGCACCTCCGAGAGACAAACAATATTGTGTATCAGTTGAGCAGATCCCTGTGGGAGAACAGACAGAGGCGGCACGAATCCTACACTCACGCAATGTTGTTTTGTCGTTCATCTCATGCATGTCTCATGCGTGTCTCGTGCTTTCTAATTGTTTTTCAACTATTATATCTTTACATCAATTTATCTGTGTAATTACTAAATAAGTACCTGTCCATTTATGACACATTACCTGCATGGAGGATTAGTTTGAATTTTCTGTAACAATACAAATTTGGATAATTCGTATTAATTCGAATGACCACATTTGTATGTTGTTGTATAAAAACATTGGGATTAGTGATGGGTTTCATTATTGTTTTTTATAAGCCATATTTAGCGTAACAAAAGTCTACGGGTGACAGTGAATGTACATCTGGATGTTATCATTTAATCCAAATAAATTAAGATGTACACCACGATTATCCTACAGCCTCGTGATAGCTACTCACTGGAGATATACCAAAACACAGACAGAAAGAGACCAACGGGGACAGGCAACAATTTATATCTACAGTATCACTGGCCGACCTATACCTGCCCCCCTCCTCAAGGGGAGAGAGAGACAGAAAGGATGAGTGAACATTATCCTCTTTACTCCGGATTAAAACGGCCTTGTATTTGACCCTACTACACTGAATTGTGTGATTGTGATGTGGCAGGTGCTTGTGTCAGATGATGCTGAAAAGGACATTAACCCACTTCACCCTACACAGAGACATATAGGACACAGGGACATTAACACTCTCACCTTACACAGACACAGAGATTTACGGCATTATACTGAAGCCACTTGGCTCAGCAAAGAAGGACCTCTGTTGCTGTGGTGGCAGATTTAGAGTATTGGATTTAGCCAGACAAATTTGTCTTAACCTGAACAATATCACAATAAACTTCAAATAAAAGATCTATGAGAAACTGTACATGTTATTGATATGAACATTTTTAATTTTCTGTATATTCTCTCTCTCTGAACTGTGTATACCTGTAATTTTATTAATTGAATGCGATTAAACTGTTAAATGTCTCAATAAACTTTTAATAAATGATGTAAGTATTTGTGTTTCTTGTTGATATACACTTTAAATTTTCTGTTTATTGGGAATGATCTGTCTGTCTGTATACAGCGATCGGTCTGCATGTATCTATCATACAGCGATCACGCTGTTCTAACCAAGGTCACATGTACCCCATCCAGGCCCAGCTGTGGAAAAACACACCCATGTGCAAGCAATAGATCCATCTATCTACTTTTTAAAAAATCAACTTTGTCAAATCAACATACATTTTTATACCACTTTTAGCTTAGCTTAGCATATTCCATTGAATCTTATTAGACCATTAGCATCGCGCTAAAAAATAACCAAAGAGTTTTGAAATTTTTCCTATTTAAAACTCGACTCTTCTGTAGTTACATTGTGTACTAAGACCAACAGAAAATTAAAAGTTGTGATTTTCTAGGCAGATATGGCTAGGAACTATACTCTCATTCTGGCTCAAAAATCAAGGACTTTGCTGCCGTAACATGATAGCAGGAGGTGCAATGACATTATGCAGTACCCGAAAATAGTCGCCTGCTATTGAAAAATACTAAGGGGACTATTTTGGGCTGCTGCGTAATATCTGCCTAGAAAATCGCAAATTTTAATTTTAATTTGACTCTTCTGTAGTTACATCGTGTACTAAGGTTGACGGAAAATTAAAAGTTGTAATTTTCTAGGTAGATATTACACAGCAGCCGAAAATAGTCCCCTTAGTATCTTTCAATAGCAGGGGACTATTTTCGGGCACTGTGTCCTTGTGCCTGCTGCAGCCATGTTACGGCAGCAAAGTCCTTGATTATTACCCCAGAATGTATAGTTCCTAGCCAGTTCTGCCTAGAAAATCGCAACTTTTCATTTTCCGTCGGTATTAGTACACGATGTAACTACAGAATAGTCAAGTTTTAAACAGAAAAAATATTTATATACTTTGGTTATTTTTGAGCGCAATGCTAATGGTCTAATCAGATTCAATGGATTATGCTAAGCTATGCTAAAAGTGGTAGCAGTGGACCTGGAGATCAGATGAATAGATTCCAAAACGTTAAAAATCAAATGTTTAACTCTATAGGAGCTGAAAAATTAGCATATTTTCAAAAAAATAGAGTGTCCATTTAAAAGAGTATGTTGAATTGACTTGCATATTTTACAGTATCTATCTATCTATCTATCTATCTATCTATCTATCTATCTATCTATCTATCTATCTATCTATCTATCTATCTATCTATCTATCTATCTGATACTATATATCTGTCTGTCATTTAATAGAAAACAGTTCATGTAAACATCCTAAATCCACTGGGATGGATGACATACAATGGATGGCTCATATTGCTATTAGAGACGATCAAACACGTATTATAAAACATATTGATCAGCCAAAACAAATTTCCTTACATCACTCAATAACACAACATTATACTGTCGAAATATTAAGTGGCCAATTTAACTCAAGACTTTATCTTGGAAAACAAGATCTCCATAACAAGGATATATTGCTCCTCCTATCTGTCCGTCGTCAAAGGAGCAGACAGGTAACGCAACATCAGTTTCTCTGATAGGAAACTAAACATCGACTCTGAAACCAAACGACATCAATTATTTTTTTTATCACAAACCGACGAAGAGAAAGACGAGTCTTGGAGAATACGAGCAAATTTGGGATTTAAGGGAGGCGGGGAGGATAATATATCTCTCTCTCACCGTGTTTTCTTTCCTCTTCCACCCTTGCCGACACCTCCCTCGAGCAGTGATCTATCTTACCGACTCATGAAGAGACAGGACCGGGGGATTCGTTAACGACTTGAACATCTTCGACATCCAAACGCAGTTACTACACAAAACATTTTACGGCGCTGTCATTTGCGTATTGAGTGCCATGCGTACCCGCACGCGCTGTTTCCTGTAACATCGACCGTTATTATAAAACTTTACTTAGTGTTTTAACGGCTATTTAAACGGTTCACGTGACCGCGATAAGTCCTCATTGAAGCATACACTAAACATTTTGGCTTTAAATTAACAGGAGTCGTCTGTCTTTAAAAAATCTTCTCCTCTGGAGCTTGGGAATTGTACTGATTTCCATATCGGCGATGTTGTTTTTCATATTAATCGATACCTGAGACCTGGGGCGAAGAGTTGGGAATTTTGTGTGTTTTGTGCGGACAGCCTCACATCAAAGATAACTGAAACACATGAAACTTTTATCACACATGACTCGGATTATTGAAGATGAGACGCTTGTTTTGACGACCACAGTGGAGTAAAGTGCAGAGCACCATCACCGCACCTTCAGGATGTTCAAGCGAGGTAAGATCAACCAGATTTGACGTTCATCAGGTTTATGTGTGTTTTCTTTGGTGCTCTTCAAACAAATGTAACTGTGAAGCTGAAAGTAGGTTACATTTCTATTCGTTGCGCTAGTGGCTGTTTGAGGCGCATATTTCTTTATAACTCCTCGTGATAGTTTTATGTCAGGTTATCTTGGGTTTATTTGGCTCCTTAAGTTGTGGAGAGCTTTGCGCCAATGAAATATTCATACACAGCACGCAATATTATCCTTAAAAATAGACAAGCGATGCCGCACTGCAGCTGACGACCCGGAGCTTGCTGCGCGTGCCTTAACTAGTACAATTAAAAACAGTTGAAGCCAGCTAGTAATAATCGTTTAATAAACTAGAAAGGTGTTCTAAAGACGACAAGAGACTGTGGAAACAGTGTTTGTGAACTCTTAATCATGTTTCTCTATAAAAATAAGTCATACGAAATTATAAATGCTTTTTGATCTGTGTTATTGACGTCTATATCATATTGGCAAGCTGTGTTTTGGATCAAGGCTAGCATTAAAGCTGCACTTTGCAATGTATTATGTGAAGCATTAACTGGTAGTATATAGATTTTAAAATAAACCTTGTGCAAAACAATTCAAGAAACATCCAGGTCACGTGGATTGATCGATATGTGTGTAGATGAGTGTGTCCAGACGGGGGCGCTATTTTACCTTCAGTGGCAGTGTGTCACAATGCTTTTAGGAATGTGATGTTTAAAGTTGTTACATTAAAAACTTTAAAAATATTTTATTATGCCAATTAATTATTAAGACATTTTTAGTTTATAAATGTATTTTTTTTGCACTACGATGTATTCATATTAAATACTACTACTGAATTGAAATCAATATTGTGTTTATTCATACCTTAAAGGTGCAGTGTGTAATTTTTAGAAGGATCTCTTGACAGAAATGCAAAATAATATACAAAACTAAATTATCAGGGGTGTAGAAAGACCTTTCATAATGAGCCGTTATGTGTTTATTGCCTCAGAATGAGACGTTTTATCTACATACAAAGAGGGTCCCCTTACATGGAAGCTGCCATTTTGTGCAGCCATGTTTCTACAGAAACACTTAAAGGGACACTTCACCCATTTGCATTAAGCTTTGTATAGTTAGAACCCCAGTCATGTTTTTGAATGGTCGTGCATCATTTCCTCAGTTGCCAGCGAGACAGGAGAAATACAGATTTCAGTGTTGCACTTCCTTCTTTTAATGATGTAAAAATCATAATTTTGCATCATTGAAAGCAGGAAGTCCAATATCTTTGTTGAGGGGGTGAGACTACAAACACCCCTTTTCTTTGTCAAATAGGCACCAAATTTGAAATGTATGTTACATTTTGACTATAAATATGACGCACTTTCAATAAAGCTTAATGTTTCCACCGGTGAAATGCTCCTTTAACGGACAAACTTTTTTAAGTTGTCTCCAAAAATGACATGTTTGTCCGGTGGCGGCTACGTAGCTTCTCTATGTGTTTAAAAAGCAAGAGGTGAGCAGTGGACTGAGCCGTTGGTTGCAATTCGCAAACTCACCACTAGATGCCGCTAAAATTGACACACTGCACCTTTAACAGTTATTTTTTACCTGTAACATTTTTACCAATGCTCAGTGCGCAGCGTCAAACCAGCTATCATTTACTGTTTATTACAAAAGAATGTGTGGGTTTGAGTTGAGGGAAGAGATGGGATGGAGAGAGAAAGATAGTAAGAAGAAAGCAAGAGAGAGTGGGGTTGTTTGTTTGCTAAAAGGCATTCTGCATAAGCTTTGCCACCGAGCCCCTCCTCAATGCTAACACACAATAACAGACAGTACAATGATAAGGAGTTATGAGTGTTTATTGTTGCCTCTGCTAGCAGCAGGAGTTTGTGCTTACAGCCCGGGGGTACAGAACGGGGTCTGGAACGCATAATAATTCTGCAACTCGAATCTGTTTATGGGAAAGCTGTGTGTCTTTGTCAAATAGCATGTGGTTTGATACACACTGGATGTGATTGTGACTTTTGACTGTGACACACAGTGTAATAAACTATTTTTGGTTCTTTAAAGGTTCATAAAGAACCGTTTCATTATTACTCTTACCTTTTGTGCAGCTTAATGTTATGGATGAAACCCTACAGTCCGACAAAAGACATTTTAGGAAATGTTTATCTTTAATAGTGTAGGCCAACAACATTTGGAATAGTGTTTGGAATAACTAGATACAAATATTTTGTTTAATCTCATATGCAATTTAAGTAATATCACATGCTGGCTGTGATCAATCATGCTAATATTCGGTACTATGGCACCCCCTGCTTGGGTGATAATGATTTTATGCAATAGTTATACAACATTAAAAAATTACATAAAAAATTATTCGAAGAACTTTGTGGAAAGAGCTGTCAATTTGAAACATGCAGGGTTCCCACGGGTCCTTGAAATCCTTGAAAGTTTGTGAATCTGGGGAAAAAATTCAAGGCCTTGGAAAGTTTGTGAAAATAATACATACATAGATACAGGTCATTGAAAGTGCTTGAATCTACTTTATGCAACAAGTTTTCTGGGAAAAAAATCCATATTATTCCCTGTGTAGTGTAGGATAATATCATACAATTTCTAGACTTTTTAAGCACACGTGCTAAACTGTTCGTTTTAAATGCTTATATCTTCTGTATGGGAATGTTGGTTCATACCAAAATGCTTTTTTGCATAGTTTGCATGTTTGACACATGAAAACGTCTTGGGTTATATATGTAACTGTTGTTCCCTGAAAAGGGAACGAGACACTGCATCTTCCTTGCCATACTTCCTGCGTCCCTGTAACGCCGTCTTTGGCAATATTTCAGATAGCGATATACTTTCTGTCTCCCACGTCACCCTGTCTTTGTCATTAAGCCTCACCATTGGTTGAATTTGATAAACAAATTCAGACGCACTTACCCCTGGAGGCGTCCCCAAAGTGTCACCGCAGTGACGCAGCGCGAGTTCCCTTGAAAGGGAACTGAAACAATCTTATTAGGTAACAAGATGTACCTTGCTCTCACTTGAAATGTGTCGCCACATTTAGTCCTTGAATTTGAGGGTATTGGACCTGGAAAGTCCTTGAAAGCTCCTTGAATTTGAAGTGAACTAAGGTGTGAGAACCCTGAATGTGGAGGGGTTAAAAAACATGGTATTACCATTGGACCATGTTAAAAAAACATGGATTTTTGGAATTCAGACAGAGATGTCAAGTGTAGATGAGATGATTTAATAAAATGAAGACTTCTGGTCTGCTGGCAGGCGATGTTGCCACAGGAACCCGCTGGCTGCTGTAATGAGCCTGTGTCTTTTCTGCCTATGTCTCCCATACCCTCTCTTAACCCCAGATTGCTGGAGGTACTCTGCAATATGGCCCCTACTATTTCCATTATCAGTCCACCTGTACAAGAGCCTGAGAAAAGAATAGAGGTAGCTAAGATTAAATAAAGGCCCGCACACACACACACACACACACACGGACGCACACACACACACACACACACACACACAGACAATTGGCTATTGGCTGAAGCACAGGCAGGAAACAGGAGGCTACTTACCATACAAAGTGCTACTGGCTGGGCAGCGGCCCGGTGCGGCTCGTTGGCCCATTTTAATAGCTCGTTCACTTGAAAGCTTGTTTAGTCAGAGATCTCACACACAGCCAGGCACACAAAGTAAGAAATCGAGCCACATACACCCCCACCTGTGGCGTCGAAAATCATCCTTGCCAGATCACAAACTTAATCGCCTACACTTAATGATGATTCAGTGTTCTTGTGATGTGAATATTGCCTTTCTCACTCAATAATTCAAGAGCATGTAGGTTTGTAGGTGTCTATGGTTAAAGGCATACAGACAGTAGATGCTGCATGTGGCAAACCATTAGCGTGTGAGGAATGTGCAATGTGTTTATTTAGATAAGCTATAAGTGATCAACTTGCATGGCATTAAAGGCTGTTAGCGGTTATTTAACAGGTTATCTACAGCTAAGTGCCTTTATGTGACCGGCGCCTAATGGGCCGTATCTGCAGAGCCTTGCGAAAAGTATATGGTCGCAAGTTTATAAAGATTGAGTTTTTTGCTGTAGCTCAGCTGGTAGTGCCCACAGTGCTCTCATAAAATATATAGGTTGAATGGAAGTAGTGTAACCTAACCAGTAGAGTGAAACCTAGAAATATTTTTACACTTTATATTTTTGGCAGATGCTTTAATTCAGTGCAACTTACAGTGCATTCAAGCTAGCTATACATTTTATTCAGTGTTTGTGTTACCTGGGATCAAACCAATGACCTTTGTGTTGTTCACGCAATGCTTTTCCAAGTTAACTCTTTCCCCCCCAGCATTTTTTTAAATGTTGCCAGCCAGCATTTATTATGATTTTTACAAAAGTTTAATGCCTTCCAGAATATGTTCTTCTTTAAATATATAAACATACAATATATATCAAATGAAAGAACAGACCCTCTGCTTTCAAACAAAACAAACCATTTCTTCATCCTACCTTTATTTTTATCACTCAAATATGGGTAGGTTTTTTCAAAAATAAAAATTTTTGAGCAAAAAGCTGAAATAATTGCATTTTTGTGAAGGACTTTTGATAGAGATTCAGAGCGATGATCAAAACATACACAGAGTTTGAACTGTTTGACCTAAGGGGCTGATTCAGACAATAGCAGAAATACTGATTGCTGGAAAAACTCGTCATTGGCAGGGAAGCGTTTTCTCTTCAATGTCGGGGAAAGAGTTAACATGATAATCATGATATGTGTTTTTTAGGATGTATAACGAGTAGGGCTGTCAAAATAAACGCGTTAATAACGCGATAACGCAAATTCATTTTAACGGCACTAACGCGCGATTAACGCAACACGCAATTTCTGTTTGACCCACAGCTGGATGAATTGAGACGCAGCAAGTGACCGGAGCTGTGTAGATGAGTCGGAGCTTTTCATAAAAATAAGAACATTAAGCTCTCGTCTAGCGAATCCAATGCTCTAAATGGTCATTAAACATCTAAAATGCACGTTTTCTGCACGTGCAGTTTTCTTTATCTGCACGTTTTCTGTGAGGTGTATCCATATAAAGCAAAGATGCGTCTTCTTTCACTTTTTAGTTTCGTTTTAAAAAGCATTCAGAAATTATAGAAAATAGACCGCAGGACTTTCTTGATGTTAAAATAATTATTAAGAGAGATAAAGTTCGGGATCTGATTGATGTTAAAAGAGTTATTAAGAGTGACAAGGCTCAAAAGCGATGTCTGACGCAGACGTCTGAAGCGCATGCACACAAACGCGCGAGTGCGTTACACTTCGTGCTATTTATACGCATCTTCAGGAGACTGTGCTCGATATATATAGACATCTAACACAAAATTACAGGTTTAAAAATATGCGTTTTGACAATAATTCACGCAGGTATGATAATCTGTTATATCTGAAGTGATTGTTTGGTTAACTGTTAAGGAAAAGTATCTGTTGTGTCATTATATTAAACCCTTGCATTATCCTACAGTCTTAAAGTGGTCTGTCTCAATGTCAAAATTAAACAATAAAAGAAAAACATATATGTATTGATATTGTTTTTGCTCTGCATTAACAGGTATAGTTCTGTCATGCTTTGTCAGATTCCAACAATTGTTCCAATTGTTTTGAAGTTTTTTAATAGATAATGTTAAAATATAAATGACACATTTTTGAAAATTTGCTCATCCCAACTCAATTTGCCAGCACAGGTCACAAATGATGCAGCAGCAAACAGAAATGGAGAAAAAACAAGGTCTTCTAAAGGCAAAAACATTTATAAAACTATGGCTGATGGTTCTGTTGAAAATGTAAACAGGCTGTTGTAGACATACATTTGCATATAGCATATATATTATCCAAATCCATGCTGATTAGAGCATTAAAAACTTAAAAAGTGTTACATTTAGGTAAATTTAGAACAGATAAAAATGTGCGATTAATTTGCGATTAATCGCGAGTTAACTCATGAAATCATGCGATTAATTGCGATTAAATATTTTAATCTATTGACAGCCCTAATAACGAGATATTACATGGCAGGAAGCGACAAATAATTGTCTTGATACCCATATTGAAAAATCGCTAAATGTTAAACTTGCTGACAAACAGGTGTAGCTCTGTTCGTTTTTGTATACATAATTTTGAAGGTTTTTGTAATAGAGGATGTGTAAATAACAATTCATTTTTGAAAATTTGCCAGGAGGGGTCACATATCACAATTTTTTACTTAAGGGTCTGCATAGAATTAACGCATTATTACATTTTTGAGGAGGTGCGTAATCACGATACCATGTAGGGTACACGTATAGTGCCTACAATTGACGCAGAAGTATAAATTAGGCTTTACATGTTATATACACAGGAATAGGGGTGTCACCATTCTCCAAATCCTCGATTGAATTACATTTTCGATTCTAAGTTCACGATTCGATTCGATTCTAGATTTTTACGTTTTTTTTTTGCACCTTAAAAACGCGCTTTTATTACCGTGAGACGAGATTGTGAGACTATACCCCAATAAGTCATGTTTAAATGCTGTTTTCATAACTCTTAAGCAACTGAAATAAGTTGTTGTGAAACTTAAACAGATCTCAGTTCAGAGAAACGACAGGTCCTGGCACAGACGCTGTTCTGCTGTGCGGGCGGGAGGCACGTGCTGTTTTTTGTTTCCCATGTAAAGAGCAGTTCGCGTGGTGTCTCCTGCATCTGCCATGCTATCTTTTGACTGGCTGTAGCTAGCTAAGTTAGTGAAGGTTGACTAGCAGCACTCAACACATGTTTTTTTACCGTTTGGCAAGCCAACCGGACGTGACATGGGGGCGTGGCAGCATCGATAATTCCATTTTTAATTTGAAGTTCGAGGTTGTGACTTAATTTTGATAGATTTCGATTTAAAATCGAATTTGTGACACCCTTACACAGGATCTGTGAAACAGACCTAACTAAACTACACAAAAACCTATTATACAATGAGTCACATACTCAAAAATGTCAGGAAAGGGCAGAGTTATTATAACCTTATTTGTATATTCATCACATTATCTTCAAATCTGCTTTCATTCATATAGTTCATTTATCTCATTGCTGGGTAATTACCGAAAGGTCTGTTCACGTAACATTTGTACAATCCTAAAAATAGATCCATCCAAGTGTGACCTCTTGTCATACACACGATTAACCCAAACTGTAAGCAAACATTTGGCTTTTTCTCCCTCTTTGGAGTGTTAATTAAATTTCAAGGGGCGGTCATTAGCCAATGATAATGAGGAGTCAACAAGAGAAAAAACAAACAATAATCTTTCGACAGAGGTTTGCCATGTCACAGCCAATTGAGAGATTAATGATGTATTAAAGGGAAAAGTGGCTGAATCGCGCGGGGAAAGGTCATCCGTGACGTGCGCTCCCTTTAAAAACGCTGGGGTTCTGTTTGTGCTCTTCAGAGAGACGTCTACCTGCCCGCGGTCTACTGTTTGTACAGCGGAGACGAGAACTTCCTGCATGAGATTTACATTTTATTAACTTGAAGTTAACTAGATGAAGGACTGGAAGAAATGGAAGTACAGAGATTTTAATTCTGACATCTTTGCTTGTGGGTGTGGATGTTTTTGAGTCACTCTTAAAAATAAAGATGATTCACTGTGCCATAGAAGAACATTTATTGGCTGAATGGTTCAATAAAAAACCTTTAACATTTGAAGAACTTTTCTGGTTAAAAAAATGGAAAGATAGAAATGGTTCTTTAAAGAACAAAAAAAAGTTCTTCTTTGGCAAAAAAAGAATCAACTAATGTTGTAGACTTTGAATGGTATAAAATTGTCAAAAAGTAATTTAACCTTGTGCTTTTAAAACATTTGGGAGCTATTCAGAAAGGATTTAGGGTTTCAGCATCTGCCTACCTCACCTGATAATGGTGGCAGACTTTAATATCTATCGAACATCACTGGATCATTTTGGTCCCTCTGAAGTCGTCCCGCTTCCTTTTAATGAAGGTAAAATACAGAATGTGCTCGTTTGAACTGCACCATCTAAAGTGAATACTTTGTCCACAGGCTCTTAAATGATTCACAGCATTAAGAAAAGATGAGAGCTTCGCCTTGATCCTGACAGTTAAAAATTGAGCTCTCATATTACACACTGTTAAAAGACAGAACAAGGACGTATTTTTTACCCTTACTGCCAGACGTTCGTATCTCATCTGGTGGCGGGAGACGGGAAACTACACACCTCGAACATCAAGGTCCTTTGACAGGAGCCGCTCCAATCTCTGATTCAACATGGCAGATTTCGATCGCCTTGAGAGGTGACGAAAGGCTCGTTCAAAGCCGTCTCTGACTCTCGACAAAATTAGCTGAAAATCACAGCTCGGGGTGTAATGTGAAAGGATGTTCTTGGTGGCTGCCGTGTCATGGGGCGCTGTGAGTCTTGGGTATGTTTAATTTCGGGTGACAGGATAAAGAAGGCACTGTCCCGTTCCATGGCTTCTATTTCCACACTGACCTCTCTTGCACTTGTCAGACCTTCGCTGATTTGGTTTGGCACGGAGATAACACAGAACTAACAGAGATGTAAAAAACCATACAATGCCTTGGGGTGGGCAGTTAGACGGGCAATATTTAGGCATCTTCCTTTAGTGAAGCCTCACATACCCTTTATCCACCAGCAAAGTAGTCACAATGTCTTGGTGAGGAGATACTTGCCGATAACTTACATAAGTGGTACCTGGGGCTTGGGATGTGCTATTTTTATTTGAGCCCAGAATTCAGGGGCGCTGCAAGTAATTTTGGGCGCCATAAAAGAATATGAGGTTGGGCCGTCTACCACACCCATCTGATCTTACTACTAATAAAATTGATCTTTGGGGGTCCCAATAGTGCATGGGCCCTTAGAATTGTACTACCTTCTCCCCCTTAGTGACGCTCCAGCCAGAATTATCTTTGCTTTGGTAGAAATGCATTGGACAGGACCTGATTGAGCATCACTGTTGGTGAAAAATGAGTTTGGAAGGTGGTCTCTGAAATAAATGGTAGCAAGATGGAGACGAATCAATAAAAATAAAGTGCATGCATGTTGATTTTCTTTTATATAAAAATAATAACACATTAAACCCAGTAGTGGCAAGGGGCCTGATCTCTAAAGGGAATGAAAGAATGAGAAATAAAAATGCACACACACAAACATGAAGGCTCAGTTTAACAATACAAACCTCTCTCTGAGTCAACCGTAATAGTATACTATGATACAGGACTTCAGATTATTTGTTCCTTTGAATACATACTATGGTAGGGGCCATACAAATACACTTTAACTTTGGTGTGCATGGACTAATAGGATTTGTTGTGAAGGATGCCAGATTGCACTTTTACCTCCTGCCTTTAAATGTAAATTGCAGTGTTGTAAAAAGCTGCCGTGACGTTGCAAAGACAGTTACGTAAGATTATGGCCTTTTTAGTAAACAAAACTTTAGTGCAACATAAAGTAGATATTCTGTGCACTACTGTAGGTTATAAGTAATTCAGAGGAATCTGGCAGGCGTGTTTCAAGCAGAACAAAACTGGCATTCGACAAAGTCGCTGGGGTGTGCGTGCAGCATAATATAGCAGATAAGACACACATACTGTGTCCGAAAACCCGCCCCCCCCCCCCCCCCCGCAATACCCTTATTCACTATTCCCTATATTAGTTCACTATATAGTTCACTTGAAAACTGACACCAAGCGCCGGAAGTGCTGCGGGTGCCATCTTGTGTCGAGACGTGGGAGTTCATTGGCACACACTTCACAGTAAATAGGTAGCGGTTAGCTGTTGCCTGTACATCGCTCGATGCATTATGGGATTGAATAAGTACACTTGATAATGGCCACTTGAATTTTTTAGACACCACAAAATGTCTGTTCCTCAAATAGTGCACTATGTAAGGGTATAGTGAGCTATTTCGCCATAAAAGTATTTGCAGTCTTGCGTCATTTTTAAATATAATTGGCTTTAACTGAGAGTCTGTAACTAAGAGTGCAGTTTCTTTTACCAAGTTACATTTTTTAGGGCTTTTTGTGCCTTGATTTAGACAAGATAGTGCAAAGTAGACAGAAAAGCATTGGGTGAGGATAGGGGAGCGGGATTTGCAAAGGACGTCGAAGATGGGAATTGAACTAAGGTGGCCGTGAGCACAAAGCACACTAACTACGGGGCTATCGGTGCTGATTTCTTTACTGCGTTAACTGGACATATCTAAGGACTCATCTCTTAGCCTTTTGTTCGTGTCACATCTTTTTATTTGATAAAGTGTAAGCAAGTGTAAGTAAGTCACCAATATATTTGTTCTGTTTTTACAGCAGAGAGTGCCTGTAAATCTTATATGTATATCTATAGATATCTAGTCAGTACTTAGGAGTGCACTAGCAAATGGATAACCTCAATTCTAAGAGATTTGCTGTTGAGACGGGTTCGTACTAGGACAGAGAAAGAGAAGATTACAGAATTTAAACTAATACAATACTCTAAAGAGGTACACAATTATAATTTAGCTTTAAGCCAATGAGCCATTTTTATCTCATATATGAATGACAAATAAAATTAATTCTCATCACGATGCACCAATTTTAAACTTGCCAAAGTACAAATTATATTTAAGAGCTTAAATTTCAGTTCTTCATATTTTTAGAGACAACAATTCCTTCAACACAAGGTCCCTGATCCTGGTGTTCTCAATCACAATCTGTGCGTTGGCACAGGGACTTTATGCACTGTTGGCGATTGATGTTGCAACACCTAGATGAGTCCATCTAAGAGTTCTCACTGTCTCATTACAACAGACTAGAGCTGATGTTTACAAATGGGATACCATAGACATAGCCTTGTCTGTAGATAAAGATGTAGGGCTTTTGTCTAAGATAGCGAGAACAATGGAGAGGTGCTGCGTGCCGTGCAATCTACACGGGCGTGTATGTGCGTGAGAATAATTGTGTGTCACTGTTACAGCGGCCCTTAGGGGACGGCAGAAAGGCACATGCTGCTAGAAAGGCCTTGGGGATAGATGCTCCAAATGTCAGCTAAAACACGCAATTCTGCACCAGACAGATGCAACATGCACAACACCAGGAATCACCACTGCGAGAGAAAAACATGAGGTGGGGGTTGATTCAGGTGTAAACCTAAGATTAATTGTAGATAATATAGAACATAAATACTAGCGAGAGAAGGAAAAAGAGGTGAGGAGAATAATATGCAGGGACTTACAGTAAAGGCTGTACATTGTGCTTAAAGCAATAGTTCACCCAAAATCAGTATGATTTACTCAACCGAGTCTAGTCAAACGAGATACATATGTCCATCATCTTTCAGACAAACATGTTTTTAGTTAATTTAGAAAACATCCTAGCTCTTTCAAGCTTTATAATGGTTAAAAATGGGGTCCACTTTCTTTAAGCCTAAAGAATGTGCATCCATCCTTCACAAAAGTAATTCAAACAGCTCCAGGGATATAAATAAAGGCCATATAAGGGTAATCAATGCATTTTGTAGGAGAAGAATCCATATTTAAAACTTTACAAGGAATAGTTCACCCAAATATAAAAATGCTCTTATACTCATCCTAATGCCATCCCAAATGTATACAACTTTTCTTCAGTTGAACACAAATGAAAAAGTTTATATTAAATGTAATGTTATCTACAGAGTCGCGTCTAGGACAACTCGGAGATATCGTAAACCGGAAGTGCACATTAAATAGCGCAAGCTTCGTCAGATAGCTTCAAAATGCAAAATATATGTTAGCAGCCAATGTTAATCGTAAATGATTTGGGACAAATATGATGTTATTTAATGTTAAACTATGTGAGTGGCGCTGTGTGGCGGGACAGGGATTTGAGCAACTTCCCGAGTCAAAGCTGGGCGGCGCGGACAGGCATCGCCAGTGTGCGTATACTCATAGAAAACAATGTGTTTGATTTTATTAGAATGGGGCGGCACTGAGCGGCGCTAAGCTGCGCGTCCGGTGTGCGATCCCCTTGCGAAAGCACATACAAACATCGTTAAAGTAATCCAAATGACCCCAGTGGGTTAACATATGTCTCCTAATATGACAGACAGAAAACATTTATTATTGAGCTTTTTAAAGGTGCAGTGTGTACATTTTAGCAACATCTGGTGGTGAGGTTGCAAATTGCAACCACTGGCTCAATTCACTGCTCACCCCTCGCTTTTGAAACGCATAGAGAAGCTACAGTAGCTGCCACCAGACAAACATGTCATCTTCTGAGACAACTTAGTAAAAAAAGTTTGTCCGTTAAGGGCTTCTGTAGAAACATGGTGGTACAAAATGACAACTTCCAAGTAAGGGGACCCTCGGTGTGTAGATAAAAACGTCTCATTCTATTATTAAAGGTCTTTATACACCCCTAATAATATAGTTTTGTATATTATTTTGCATTTCTGTCAAGAGATCCTACTTAAAATTACACACTGCACTTTTAAGGGCAAAAATTTCACATATACATTGAAACCTACAGGTCAGTAGTATAGTAAATTCAAATATGACGACATGATGATAACGTTGAATCTTATCGGTTCTTGGGTGTCTCTTTAGGAAATAGATGAGTTTTGACGTTATTGTGCTGATCTATATGTTTCCATGATCACATGACTGAAGGGGTGTGTACATATGTTTTCAATTGTTTCCAATGGAAGTGCCACACTTTTCAAAAATGCTGGTCGGTGCTTAGCGATTTTCCAAAAAATTTTCAACTTTGTGCGAAATGCTCAGCTCGTCCAATAATAGTGGAGGGGGGGGGGGCAAATACCATAACAACCAACCGGTACTTTGTAACAACTGAGAAACAGAACAGATGTAACACAGCTGAAAAAATACTTGCAAGTGTCCATAGTTGCCATCTGCCTGCCGCATTTGGTGTACACACCCCCTTATTGATAACATGGATTGCATGAGGTTAAGTAAATTATAAGAGAATTTTCATATTTAGGTGACCTAACTTCCTTGAACCTCAAGTTAAAGCCAGTTTTAACCCTGCAGTAAACAATAGCATCATGTCGCTATTGTCATAAAACAGATTTTAATGTAATATCAATAATATCCTATCAAAACATTTCAACATCTAATAAAATACAAATAAACAAATAAAAGTTTTCTCAGGTTATGGTGTGGTGAAACAGTCTTTAGGAAACACCTTAGAAGACCTTGTTAAGTTCTTAACAGATAAAATCAATTTTTAATTATTTACTAATTAATATGAGAAGGATTAAACAAAAAACAGCGGTATGGATGATGAGCGCTTCCTGCACCGTTGTGGAAATGAGAGATAGTTAAGGGGACCCAGGAGACCTTGTGTCCTCTCAAACGCTCTCTGACCTTGGCTATCGATTCACTCGGCTTCGCCAGCCCTCCTTTAGCTGTCAGCGTAACTTTATATCCCTTTAATGGCCACTCCAACTGCGGCCATGGTACATTCCAAACACAAAATATGAGGTTGTGTGCGTTTCAGATTGTATTCAGACACAAAGGCCCAACATTTGTGGTGTGGGGTATCTGCCCAAGCCCAGTGATGCGAATGCCCAGTATTTACAGTCTTGACTTTCACTGGTTAGATTGGAAATGCATGTATGAACAGAGCGGTATTTGATGACAAGCATTGAATGACACAACGCTGCATTGATTTTATGCTTTAGTGGTATCCGAATGACATTATTGACCCTCCTCCAGGCACTTTTAACTCACTCTCGAAGCCATTCGCAGGTCGTATGGCTCGTACGTGACATAAGACAGCATTTCTTTGCATTTTTAAATGAGCATCTAGCTTCATTAGTATTACTGGGGATAATCTATGTCCAGTAGGCTTTTATAGAGGAGTTGTTTATTGATTGAGTCATTAACGTTATCGATCAGGTTGGTTTGTAGTGCTTACAACCTCCAGCATTTACCAGATTTTGTCACATTCACGTTCGAAAATCTCTGCGCGTCTCTCGGCCTCGTTCTCAGTTTCTCAATTTCTCTCACACTCTCTGTTCCTGTTGAATTATTAAAGCATGTTTTGATTGCCAGAATGATTGGGAATGTAAGGCTGAAACTTCCAACAGCTTTTCTGCTTCCTCTGCCTCCCTCCTGTAGTCTCATCCTCATTGCCTTCAGATGAACCCTCTTTCTATTACTTTCTATTTTGTCTCAAAGGGATAGATGAAAATTCTGTCATCATTTAGGCTACTCACTTTCATGCTGATTAATTAATTTCTTTGTTCTGCTGAACACAAAGGAAGATACTGTATTTGAAGCAAAACCACTGACATCCATGGTAGTATTTTTACATACTATGGAAGTCAATGGTGCTTTTGTTTCCTGCTTGATTACAAATATATTCAGCATGTATGTCATGACAGTACATCACAACATGTTCGTAAAAACAGGCATGCAAAATGTAATCTTATAAATAAAATATGACTGGAACATGTTCGTGACAGGTTTTGAGAAACTCACACGTAGTACACGATTCATCCTCAGTTTGTTTTTCGCCGTGTATTTGCAGAATCCAAAGAATTTGGATTTCTGCTGACGTAACCAGCGAGCAAATGCGGGAAGCTAACAGCAATGATAGAAGAGTGAACTGAAGCTTTCAGCACGTCTGCTAGTTTATGTTTCTTCAACTCGGGAGATTCGGTTTTACGAGACTAAAGATAGCTCTCCCATGAAAATACTCCCCCGTGTCTGTAACTCCAGCACTGTGTGTGTATTTTAACAACATAAAGCAGCGCACACTTGGCATCAGAGCGTTTGCTTACATAATGCACTGCATTAACTCTACATCTGCCTCTGGAGCATTGAGTCCGCACAAGATTTAGACTCAACTATATTGACTGTATGGAGCGTAAAGAGTTTGAGTGAAACACATCACCTGCTTTTCTTCAAGTGAAGGCATGTTTAGCCGTGTGTTGTGTACAAAAGAGTAGGACAGTGAGAATAAAGCCTTAAAGGAATAGTCTACTCATTTTCAATATTAAAATATGTTATTACCTTAACTAAGAATTGTTGATACATCCCTCTATCATCTGTGTGCGTGCACGTAAGCGCTGGAGCGCGCTGCGACGCTTCGATAGCATTTAGCTTAGCCCCATTCATTCAATGGTACCATTTAGAGTTAAAGTTAGAAGTGACCAAACACATCAACGTTTTTCCTATTTAAGACGAGTAGTTATACGAGCAAGTTTGGTGGTACAAAATAAAATGTAGCGCTTTTCTAAGCAGATTTAAAAGAGGAACTATATTGTATGGCGTAATAGCACTTATGGGAGTACTTTGACTCGGCGCAGTAACACCCTCCCTCTCCCATTATGAGAGTGAGAAGGGGAGCGGACTTTTCAGGCAAGTCGAAGTACTCCCAAAAGTGCTATTACGGCATAAAATATAGTTCCTCTTTTAAATCCGCTTAGAAAAGCGCTACGTTTTATTTTGTACCACCAAACTTGCTCGTATAACTACTCGTCTTAAATAGGAAAAACGTTGATGTGTTTGGTCACTTCTAACTTTATCTCTAAATGGTACCATTGAATGAATGGGGCTAAGCTAAATGCTATCGAAGCGTCGCAGCGCGCTCCAGCGCTTACGTGCACGCACACAGATGATAGAGGGATGTATCAACAATTCTTAGTAAAGGTAATAACATATTTTAATGTGACCTTTGTCCACATCATGGAGGAAATAAAAATATCACTTCTCTGATGCAGTCGGCAGGCAGATTCTTTTCGAGTAATTCTGGCATGAGAAACATTCAGTGGCATCTTGGCAGTAGTCGGTTATTATTAAAAATGTTCCAGACATCATGATTGACCAATGAATGACGCATTTCTTTCTGGCTAAGATTAATAAATATGAGCTTGAAATAGATATTGGCCTGCAGACCAAAGTGCTAAATGGAGATGCAATTTAACAGTAATGCTTTATGGTATATTTTTCAATAAATGGAGTAATGAAAGTGTTTTTTTACTTAATAATCCATTTGTGGCTTTCAGAGGCTTTAGAAAATGACCGGAGTTCTGATTTTGCATAATTTTTATCAGGCACATTTAGGGTTTTTGGATCGATCGGTTTATTTCAGCATTGGGGGCGAATAACCTTATTGAGAGATTAGGGACGGCACCCCCATTTTAGCCCCTGCGCTCCTTTCCTTCTCATTGTTTTAATTAAAATGACACTTAAAAACTAGCTAATAAATAAGGAAAAGATGCAATATTGAAAATTATTAAAAATAATAATTTCATAGACAGATCATGATGTATACACCCTAAAAATGCTGGGTTATTTGGCAAAGATTAATCGCGATTAATCGCAAACAAAATAAAATCGAGTTTTTGCATTATATATAAGTGTGTGCTGTGTGTAATTATTATGTATATATAAATACACACACATTCATGTATGTATTTAAGAAACATATAAATGTGTTTATATACTTATTTTGATTTTTATATATTCCTTATATAAATAAAAAATATATATCAATAAAAAATGTGAAATATGTGTGTGTGTGTGTACCTGGTAATTATCACGTTGTGGGGACCAATTGTCCCCACAAAGATAGGAATACCAGTATTTTTGTGACCTTGTGGGGACATTTTGACGTCCCCATGAGGAAACAAGCTTATAAATCAAACAGAATGATGTTTCTTGAAAATGTGAAGTAGCAGAAGGGTTTCTGTGATGGTTGGGGTTAGGGAATGGGGTAGGTTAGGGGAATAGAATATACAGTTTGTACGGTATAAAATGCATTACGTCTATGGAATGTCCCCACAAAATATGGAAACCAGAATGTGTGTTTGTGTGTGTGTACCTGGTAATTATCACGTTGTGGGGACCAATTGTCCCCACAAAGATAGGAATACCAGTGTTTTTGTGACCTTGTGGGGACATTTTGATGTCCCCATGAGGAAACAAGCTTATAAATAAAACAAAATGATGTTTCTTGAAAATGTGAAGTACTAGAATGGTTTCTGTGATGGTTGGGGTAAGGTAATGGGGTAGGTAAGTGGAATAGAATATACAGTTTGTACAGTATAAAATGCATTACGCCTATGGAATGTCCCCACAAAACATGGAAACCAGAGTGTGTGTCTGTGGGTTGGTCTACG
Organism: Misgurnus anguillicaudatus; assembly: GCF_027580225.2. Lineage (NCBI taxonomy): Eukaryota > Metazoa > Chordata > Actinopteri > Cypriniformes > Cobitidae > Misgurnus > Misgurnus anguillicaudatus. The sequence continues at coordinate 32,794,393 of NC_073348.2, forward strand.
TGGTTTACGAGGACATGAATAATGTATAATGACATGTTTATTATGCTATAAACGTGGTTTACGGGGACACAGAGAGTGTCCCCATAAACGGAAAAGCTAAAAAAACATACTAAATGGTAGTTTTTTTATAGATTAAAGACTGGCAACAGGTTTTTGTGACATTGGGGTTAGGGATTGGGGTAGGTTAGGGGAATAGAATATAACAGTTTGGACAGTATAAAATGCATTGCGTCTATGGAGATGTCCCCGTATGATACACCAACATGTGTGTGTGTGTGTGTGTGTGTGTGTGTGTGTGTGTGTGTGTGTGTGTGTGTGTGTGTTAAAATATACATAATAATTATTACACACAGTATATATTTATGCAAAAACTCTGTGTGCTGGGTTGTTTTAACCCATTGTTGGGTCAAATATAAACATTTTCTGGGTTAATTTAATCCAATGGCTGGATTCGTCCTTTTGTGACCCAACTTTTTAGAGTGCATTAATATTTATGTGTTTGCATACTTTGTATGCTAACAGTGCTAAGCCATAAAAAATCTTTGCTGATGGACAATTTCATGGAGTCGAACCTACAACCTTCACATTGCTAACACCAAGCTCTACCAAATACAAAAACATGGTTTTATAATTTTTTTATTGTGAGCTTATTTCATAAGTAAATCACTGTTATGCTCTGAAAAACCCAGAAACTGCTCCTGTATAGCTCAGAGCGTTGCATTAACAGTGCAAAATGTCATGGGTTCACATACTGATTGAAAAATGTTTAGCTTGTAATGCACCGTAAGTCGCTTTGGATAAAAGCATCTGCCATAAGCATACGTGTGAACCAACATGCTAATATACAGTATATAAACCCATAAAATTAATCTATGACAACTTTACTAACTTCATTTTCAAAGAACCACAGTGTCAACCCAAAAACCCTAAACAGTGGGAAAGGGTTTTGCATTGAACCAACCAAAAAAATAATAATTTTATTGTAATAATGACACGGTTAAACTGTATTGAGCCGATGAGGCGACTGAACGTCTGATAATGTCTGATAACGCGTACCCTTTCATTCTGAAAGGAGAATTGTCACGTATGACATTTCTGCACAATCTTAAGTAAGATATACAGCATAATTTATTTTCAGTTATGGACAGGTGATTTGGCTGTAGTCAGATGGTTTGCTTGTGCCAGGTGTGAGCCAGCTTTCGCTGTTCTCACTTAGCTCTGAAGAGACAGATGGTTGCCAAATCTCTGCACATTATCAGATGTGTCTGTGTGAGTACAGGATGAACGCATATTTATATGTTGGACGGTATCTGTTTGGAAACTCCCTGAGGTATTTTTTACCTACTTTGGAAAGGATTTGGGATATTAAGCAGCTTAAGACAAGATGGCAAGGATGTGACTCATTCCTGTCTTATCAGATTTGTTTGCTGGTTTTTATAGCATACCATTTATACTATAGATGATACCTTGAATCATGTAGATTTTTCTTGGCAAACTGTAATTGAAAAGCAATGAAAAACAATGTACATATCTAAAAGAATAGAGAGATCTGTGATGGTCCCTGCTGAAAATTACAGCCAAAACTAGCCTAAACTGGTCTTAGCAATAATCAGCTTGACCTGCTATAAATTGGTCAAAACATCTATGAAAAGTGCCTGCTTAGCTTACGACCAGACTTTCTAAGCGAATCTGCGAGACATTAGTTATTGTTGACGTTTGAAACTGTTTTCAAACAGACGGAGCGTAGCTAACTCCTCCCCCTCCCTTCCGTGCTTTCATGAACGCGCCCAACCCCCACCCCCAAATCCTTTTTGTCGTTTATTGGCTGGAATACTTTGTTTTGTTTTGTGATGCTAGGTTTGGCCACTTGTTGATATTGCCGTTTGTGAAGCCTGGGCTGTCTACAGAGATCGCGTTTTTTTACAGTTTGATCAGCGGACAGGCAGCAAGCAGATAGTGAGGAGATGTTTCTGGTATGTAACAAAAAATGTTTTATGGTCTAAAACGCTTCAATTCGCTTAGAGCGCCTTTAAAGGATTAGTCAATTTTCTTAAAAAAAAAAAAAAAATCCAAATAGTTTACTCACCACCATGTCATCCAAAATGTTGATGCCTTTCTTTCTTTTTTCATTCGAGAGGAAATTATGTTTTTTGAGGAAAATATTCCAGGATTTTTTCTCATATTAATGGACTTTAATTGACCCCAATACTTAACAGTTTTAATGCAGTGTAAAATTGCAGCTTTAAAGGACTCTAAACTATCCCAAAGGAGGCATAAGGGTCTTATCGAAAATCGAAAAATATGCACTTTTAAACCACAACTTCTCAGCTTCCTCCGGTCCTGTGACGCGCCAGCACGACCTCACGTAATGTGTCATCACGTCAAGAGGTCACGGATGACTTATTGAAACTAAGCCCCAGTGTTTACAAGTGTAGAGAAAGAAGACCATTGCAACGTTGTTGTATGTCGAATGATACTAACTAATGTCTTTGTGTCAGTTTATTGTTTAAAATGGTCTGCAAATGTGCGTTTCATATATGTAACACGTGACCCTTCGACGTCATTCTGCAACCACGTGAGGTCGCGCTGGCGCGTCACACAGCCGGAGATAAGATAGATAAGACCCTTGTGCCTTGTTTGGGATTGTTTGGAGTCCTTTGGAACTGCAATTTTGGACTGCATTGAAACTGTAGGTGTTGGGGTCCACTAAAGTCCATTAAAATGAGAAAAATCCTGGAATGTTTTCATCAAAAAACATAATTTCTTCTCGACTGAACAAAGAAAGACATCAACATTTTGGATGACATGGTTGTGAGTAAATTATCTGGATTTTTTTTAAGAAAACTTAGCAACCATCTGGAAATCACCCACAACAGCATATCATCACAGAGGTGAAAAAATATCTTTTTGCATATAAAAAAGTCAACAGACTACAGCTCCACAAACCCACAAAAAATTTCAAGAAATATTGTAGTCCACCATTTTTGAAATCAGGTCTATCAGTCATACAAGACCAAGAAAGAAAAACCTTTAATATTCCAAATCAATCAATTGGTCATGTGACTTGCAATTGGGATTGTTATGGGTATTGTCTTATTTGTAAGCTGAAGAGCCGGTATACCATGGAGCTGCAATGTCCCAAATTATATATTTTTTTGTATTTCATAGTTTCGAGCTTCAAAATATCTTAAATTATCTCAAATATATCAATCATTGGTCTGTCATAAAAAGTGAAAAAAGTCCACAGGAAAATATTACCAGCAGCAAGCGAGCAGATTGTGTGTGAGCGTGTGCGAGAGCCACAGAATAACATCTGCATACTTGTTTGTGTATCGGTGACAATAAGAGGCCATCATTTCCCATAGTTCCTCAGCTTGCTTCTATCATTTACTCTGGTGCGGCGAGAATGAGAGGTGAGTCTCATATCAACAGCTGTGCACAACCCAGATAACACAACACAGAAATGTCAATGCAAATTCATCAGAGACTGCTCTATTATACCATACAGATGTTCAAAAACCTATTTCAGGCCCGTACATGTGCACAAGCACAAACAAAGCTCCAGAGACACCGGACAATAATTGGAAAAAGAAAGTATGAAGGCCAAACCTTTGTTCATTCTTCTGTTCTGTTAAATTCTTTCTTCTTGTTTGAGTAAGCAAACATTCCTGGTAATGGATGCTGTAGCTTACAGAGTCAGTCTAAAGATTACATTAAAATCAGCAGAGAGGAACAGCAACTGAAACAAACAAGCTGAGTTCATTATTGTCCATGGACAAGAGGAAAGGAAGATAAAATGTATGAGAATGTGACGGAGACGTGGTTAGAGAGAGTGAACAATAGACAGAAGAAGAGAAAATGTCATCAATTTGTTAAGAGCCTGATCAATAAACCTCAATGTGCCTTGTAACGGCATCACCTTAGATGTTAAAACCTAAAAAAAGCCCAGCTTTAACCTCTAATCATCTTAAGGGCGAACTATAGTCCATTTTTATGTGTATGCGCACCGGCAGATTTTTGAAACTCCATGTACATTTTATGCGTATGTCGCGCATGCGCTTACAGGAGGATGTAGTATGTAGCCCAAGAGCAATGCACATGCACATGCTACGAATGTCTGTGTACAAGTCAAATAAACAATACTTTGCAAGGCTGTGCGTTCGACCATACGTTCGCATACACGTAAAAAAGCTATACACCGAGATTTAGTCTTACTAGGTAATACATTTGGACAACCACATAAACCAGTTAGGCCATTAAGGAAGTGTGTACGACAAAAAAGTATAAACATAACTCTTAAAAACTTAAAACGTCAAACGTTTCATGCTTGGAAGCGATTTCTTAGCGGAGGTCATTGTTTTGTTTATCAGTCTACAGTAAGTACGATGCCCCAGTTGGTTGCAGTGTTAAGAGTGCAAGTATGTGCTGAAATGTATAATGTGGATTTTCACTAAAGCACTCGGGTCAAAGCTTGCAGGGCATGTTTACCTCACGGCATTCAGAGCAATAAAACCAACAGCCCTAGAGGTCTTCGATCTTCAATAGAATAGTCATACATGTATTGATCTGTTAGCTGATGATGTCCTCTGTGACTTCATCAACCCTACAGCTGATCGGTTTATGCTTATTTGTTTAGGATTGCTAGGATAGGTGGCAGCTAACTTAAAACACTGTAACATTAAATAAAAAAATCACTTTTAAAAGAACATAAATGTGTTGGCAGTGTGAGATAGGGTTGTGCCAATAGACAATAGTATTGTGTATCGACGATCGTCAGACATATCGCCAATAGTGGGCTTTTTATGACGATAGTTGACAATGGCTATTATTATTATTATCATCATAGTTTTACATAAACATGCTCATTGTACGCTTTTCCTTGCATGAGAGGGTTTGTGGGCTTCACTTTGCACAAGCTCGTACTTGTGCTTGTAACGCACGGATTCCTTCTCGCACGCACCTGGACTTAATGCACGCATCTTGGATTCTTGCTCGGACCTGAATGCGTGGGTATGGACTCCTTCTAGCACCTGAGCTTGTAATGCGCATGATTTGGACTCTTCCTCGCACATGAGCTTGTAAAGCGCGGCTCTGACATTTCCTTGGACAAGAGAGATTGTTAGTGCACAGAGAGTTAAAACCAGCGGGTGTGTTGTTCCCGCTCCCTGAAACGCGGTCGTTTTGATTCTCTTGTTAATGTGATGTCACATTGATAAAGCCCCACCCACAGCCTCTGACTGACTGGTTAAATCGACTTAAAAGCTTTTCCAAATGTGTTTGTTTGCACATTGAAGCGCTAATACACTCACTGTCTGTTGGTAAGGGAGTGAGGAGCAGAAGCTCATTTGAATTTTAAGTTACGCACATGAAAACATAGTTTTTTGCTCCAACCCAAATAGGAGCATTTTAGATATGCTATAAAAAATTATCTATGGGGTAGTTTGAGCTGAAACTTAACAGACACATTCTAGGCACATATGAGACTTGTATTACATCTTTCGAACACCAAATAGCTAAAGCTACTGTACTAGTTATTATGCAAATTTCAATGACAAATATGCAATTGATAAACTGCGTTTGGCTTTGCTATGTTCATTGTACATTTTACCAGCTGTCACAGTGACCCATATTACAATAATATAAGATCTCAGCAATATTACACATTATCCTAGATAGCAGTGAGAGTAGATGGAGAGCAAATTAAGAATCGAGACCAAATTATGTGGGCTGCTACTTCTGCTTTCCATTTTAGGGAGTCTGAGAAAAACTATTTTCTCTTGAGAAAATCTTTACTCAAAGAATCTGAGCTCAACTTGCATTCAAGTTGATACTTGAATGCACAAAACTCAGTTTAGTCCCCTGAGCTCTGAAAGAGCAATATGTTCTTTCTATGGATGAGTGGCACAATCCAGTTAATAATCAACGGCGGACGTGATACGAGTTGCCTATAGAATCTTTATACTAAAAAAGCTTGCATTTTCGAAAGAGAACTGATACCAAATTATTACCCAGAGAATGAACTGACCAGTTTATAAGAAGTCCTGAAGATATTCAGATGCGGCCCACATCGCACAGCACATAGGGTCCATATGCAGACGTCTGAAAGTTCTGGATAGAGAGTCCAGAGGTGAGGCGGAGAGGGGACATGTAAATCTGCTTTGCTTTATGCCGGATGAGGCAGGTCTCTCTGAATAATGCAGAGACAGGCTGAGCCCTCTGGTCTTTCATGGAAAGGCATGGTGGGATGTGATTAAAGATTTATACCCTCTGGTTCTCTGGAGTGAGTCCACTTTGTGGTCGAACTTGGCTGAGGTCCTTTGTACCCCTGTCAGTGGGGTCATACAGTATATAAAGAAAACAAAAAGTATAGAAGTTCTCAATACTGAATTAAATATCCAATTGTATCACAGTGCGTCCCATGAAATAAAGAATGCTTCTTGATATATCCCAGAAGAAAACATCTTGATGTGTTGAGTGTTCAGAAGTAGGGATGCATAACGATTAATCACGATTAATCTATAGCAGAATAAAATATTTTGTTTACATCATATATGTGTGTGAACTGTGTATAATAACTTTGTATAGATAAATGCACACACATGCATGTATCTATTTAAGAAATGTTTACATGTGTATATACATTTGTATATTTATGTATAATTTATATTATATATAAATACTTAAATATATATTTTTTCTTAGAATGATACATGCATGTGTGCATATTATATATACATAATTATTATACACAGTTCACACACATATATGATGTAAACAAAAACTTTTATTCTGCTATAGATTAATCGCAATTAATCGTTATGCCAGAAGTTCTCAGTTATGTCTCATTTATGTTTTAAGTCAAATGACTTTTAATAGGAGTGTTTTGCCAATACCACATCTCAGATAAGTTGATCTTTGAGAGAAAAAATCTGATCTTTCACCGATAATCTTAAAAATTAAGGTTGCTAAAAGGATCTTAATCAGATTGTATGGTTCTCTAAAGCAATGATTCTTAAACCTTTTCGGTGTTCGGCCACCCCTTGTGTACGGTGCATTCCTTCACACACCCCCCCAAAAGAAAATGTGTGACATAACACTCATACCGTGGGTTCACACCAGCCGCGTTTGAAGCGTCTAGTTTGCTGCTTGAACATTTTCAGTTTACTCGCTTCATTCATGCGTGAATGCTGTGTGTGAAATCCTAGTCATCGAGATATTCACACGAAAATTCGCGCCATGGGAGGGGCTTCTGCGACTCCGCTCGTTTCCTGTAATCACGTCACTACTAGAGCAAGCTCCTGATTGGTTAAAGCAGTGCGTATTTCCGCCAAAGTTCAAAATTTTCAACTCGCGCGTTTCCTGCGGCAATGCTCTATTTACACTAGACGCGCAAAAAAAGGCGGAATCGCGTCTGCCGCTCCACGCTAAACACCTTATTCGCGCCGCGACACCTCCAGATACGCGTTCCTTGAACATTTTGAGTTTACTCACTTTATTCATGCGTGAAAGCCATGCATGAAATTCTAGTCATTGAGACATTCACGCGGAAATTCGCGTCATGAGAGGGGCTATTGCGACTCCGCTCGCTTCCTGTAATCAGGTCACTACTAGAGCAAGCTCCTGATTGGTTAATGTGGGACATTTTTCCGCCAAAGTAAAAAATTTTCAACTAGTGCGTTTCCAGTGGCAACGCTTAATTTGCGCCATTCACTATTGCGCCTACCACGCCTATCTAAACACCTAATTTGCGCCGCAAGACCTCCAGACGCGCGTCAGCGCATCTTTACATTGACTTAACATTGAAATCACTCTCGCTTGACGCCTCTACCGCGGCTGGTCTGAACGCAGCATTAAACTTAAAAATGTAGGTAAACAAAACATATTATATACAATATGTATATATAACATATACAATGTTGCTGTTGGTTAGTAGCCTTATTCTTCTGAGGTTAAGTTACACAGAATTTATAATTATAATTAAAATTTTTATAAAATGTCATAAAACTTGGGCCTCCTGGCACCATTTTGCGGCTACTACTGCTCTAAAGAATCTTTAACGTCTGAAGAACCTCACAAAAGGTTCTTTGTGGTGGAAAATAGTTCTACAGACTATAAAAAGATGAGAAACAAATTGCTCTTTTAAAAACATTTGACTATATAAGGAACCAAACATGGTTCTTCTATGGCTTCATCGCAAATAACCTTTTTTAGAACCATTATTTTAAGAGTGCAGCCTGCAGTGTATGCTGATTTATTTCCTAAAGTAACTATTTTTCACCCGTCACTTGCGACTCCCATCCAAGGCTGAGGGCACCTGACAGCACCGCACTCCGCTCCTCTATCTCAGCCTCACATTCATCCAGCGGACAGATTTAGGGCCGAGTACCAGCCCCGTACGTCCTCCTGAAATAACACTATGCCCTTTTCACAAAGTATTTTCCTCCTCTACCATTACTGGAGTCCTGCCTCCAAACACACACACACACACACACACCCTGGAATGAATGCAATAACTACTAGTAGATACCTCTAGACTGGACAGATATTGTGACTGAAGGTGAGAAAGAGCAAGGATAGTTTGGTAAGGTTAGATTTGGTATCGATCAGCCTTCTCAGTCTGAGACTTTTCACCACGCTTGAGTTAATTGAGGACGAAGCAAGCAGAGCATGGTGCCATCACCAGCTGCACCGCACTAATGGAAGGGGAGCTGATCTTGTCAGGGCTTTTTTCCATGTGTCTTAAGCACAGAATACCGAACAGCTAGTTAGGAACGTCTCGTGCACGCACGCAAAATGAATTTAGTCTCCTACTAAAACTAATTTTTTTAGATAAAAAAGCAGTTTAGAGTATCGTTTTTGAGTTACCCTTAACCCAAGTAATAGTAGATCCGACTCTTTTGTTTCATAACTACCTTTATACGACCAGAGACGCATTGCAACATTTGATAAAAGGATCACCATGAATGATTTACAGCCTTGTAGAGGCTCAAGGTTTCAAGATTGATTTGACATTAAATTAACAGATGCATTTTGAGGAGTGTGTAACAGACTTTAACGGAAAAAGATGTACTGTATCATTCTGCGGTAGAGTCTCATTTTTGTGATTGAGGATTCGATCCCAGGCGGATGAGAATTATCAGTCATTTGTCTGTAATTCAGACTTTGCACTTATCAAATGTCAAATACGGTATGAATAATCCAAGCCCGGTACATGTGCCATTTTTTATTTGGCATACATAATCATATTGTGTCTTTGTAGCATTGATAAGTTCAGACTTTACTGCACTTCAGGATCACTCACTTTCTGTAGCCAGTTAAATGTCCTCTTTATCGCCCAACAAAGACTTAGACTGATAGAAAGACACAGACTTTTAATTTATGTCAAATATTGCCCATATAACATTTTATATTTATGTTAGTGCATTTGGCAGATGCTTTTGTCCTTATAAAAGGCTTATGAAAGATCTTAGAGTGGGCCGGTGGTTAAAGTTTAAGATTATTGGCTTATTTAATCCCACAAAGTTCACAGATCTTATTTCCTGTCTGAGTTTTCTGGAAAAAAAACTATACATTTTCTGAAGCGATTTTATTTTAGACATACTTGAATTAGTCTAAGGGATTACACGCATAATCATTTTTCTATTCAAATTGCATTTATTATTGTTAAAGGAACAATAATTTTTTGTGAAAATATGCTCATTTTCCAGCTCCCCTAGAGTTAAACATTTGATTTTTACCGTTTTGGAATCCATTTAGCCGATCTCTGGGTCTAGCGGTACCACTTTTAGCATAGCTTAGCACAATCCATTGAATCTGATTAGACCATTTGCATCGCGCTTAAAAATAACCAAATAGTTTTGATATTTTTCCTATTAAAAATGTGACTCTTCTGTAGTTACATCGTTTACTAAGTCCGGCAGAAAATTAAAAGCGATTTTCTAGGCAGGCTAGGAACTATATTATTTTGAGCATGATGCTAATGCTCTAATCAGATTCAATAGATTATGCTAAGCTATGCTAAAAGTGGTAGCGCCAGACCTGGAGATTGGCTGAATAGAGTTCAAAACGGTAAAAATTAAATGTTTAACTCTAGGGGAGCCGGAAAATGAGTATATTTTTTAAAAAAGTGTGTTGTCCCTTTAATCCAATATCAGAATTATTGCTAAAAGTTATTCCATTATATATTTTACTATAAAATGAGCTAAAATGCTTTACATTTACAATAAGGATGCATTTGTTAACATTAATAAATGCATTTGCTGACACGAGTTAACAATGAGCCATATAATTTGTTTGCATTTATTAATCTTTGTTAATGTTTGTTAATTCCAATACCATTGTTTATATTAGTTAATTGTGCATTAACTAGATTAAATGCTGAAATTAACACAAACTAATATTAATAAATGCTGTAGACATTTGTTAGTAATGTATTACCTAATGTTAACAAATACAACCTTATTGTAAAGTGTTACCAAAACATGTTTTTATATAAAAACTCCCCTTTAAATAAATAGATTACCCAAAAAAAGTTTTTGGAATCCTCAAATGGTTTTGTCCCTCTATAAATATGTCATAGTTTCGTCTTAATATACAGCATGTACAGTATATACTATCATTACAGTAACTTTCTCTTTGTTGATTAGATTAAAAATTGTAGCACTTTTGACAAAAAAATTATTATTACTCGTATTATAATTATAATGCACCATATTGTCTGAGCAACAGGTAGTTGTACTGATATTTTCCAGATCAGTTCCTTGTCACGTCTCTATGCCTTTGGCTCTCTGTCAGTCTAATTTCAATACAATTATGTAAGATTTAATAGAACTGTACGCACTCTGACCCACTTTGACACGGCTATGCATGACTGCTTCATTTCCCATATAACGCTGTCTGGTGCCAGCTGGGCTGCTGGGTGTCATATGGATAGAAGAGGACCGATAGTGGTAACACTGATGTTTGAAGATCGCTCAAAGAAAGAGAGACATTGAGAGTAAATTGCCGGTTTTCATCTCAGAAAGCTCAAGACCAAACATCAGAGACACAAATGTTCTTGTGAAGGCCTTAGAATAACATATAAAAGCCCAAACTGTGACATTGTACGCTGGCATTCAGCTTTTGAATTTCGTGCGTTTAGACTTCCTACAGCTATTCAACTTTAGCTTGTGCTTTTTCATCGCAAAAGCCCCTGAATCCAACCGTGCGCTAAAGAGGGTGAAACAGCACTGCGCTTGAAAGATCTGTTTTAAGTCATTGTTATTCATTTAGGGCTAACCACACGCAAATGATCTGCATGAAGGAATGTGCTTTATTCACAAAAATGAGCATAATTAATATGAAACTTTTGCCACCTGTGGAAATCAGGTGGTAAGTGGGATTTCATTTGAAATAATGATGATGGTGGATATGAGCTTTACAACAGTGGAGGTGTTATATTCAAACACACTGTGCTGTCATGCATTTAAAGAGCCAATGCTGTAGTGATGCCATACAGGTCCGAGTAAAGTACACCAGGTCACACAGTCAGCACCAAGCTTCACAACCTAGCACTCAATACCGGCCTACGAGATTGTGCAATGCAAATAGAGTTCAGCACAGGTTTATGGGCATGTTTGCGTTTTGCATAATTTCTTTAGGGAATCAGGTGCTAAAACAACAAGTTCGAGAGAATAAACAATGCTATCAGCAAGGGCAAAGAAAGCAACAGGTATGACTCCTATCCGACGAGTCACACACTCTAAACCGATCATGGGAAGGAGATAGAGGACAGTCAGGTGTTTTATTCAACAGATCAACAAAGAAATTGAGAATGGTATAAAAGAGATTACTGCAACAATGACTGCAGCTGGTATTTCCATATCTCTATATATACACACACACCTGTATATACACTCACCTAAAGGATTATTAGGAACACCTGTTTAATTTCTCATTAATGCAATTATCTTATCAACCAATCACATGGCAGTTGCTTCAATGCATTTAGGGTGTGGTCCTGGTCAAGACAATCTCCTGAACTCCAAACTGAATGTCAGAATAGGAAAGAAAAGTGATTTTTAGCGTGGCATGGTTGTTGGTGCCAGACGGGCCATTCTGAGTATTTCACAATCTGCTCAGTTACTGGAATTTTCACGCACACCTTTCTAGGGTTTACAAAGAATAGTGTGAAAAGGGAAAAACATCCAGTATGCGGCAGTCCTGTGGGCGAAAATGCCTTGGTGATGCTAGAGGTCAGAGGAGAATGGGCCGACTGATTCAAGCTGATAGAAGAGCAACTTTGACTGAAATAACCACTTGTTACAACTGAGGTATGCAGCAAAGCATTTTTGAAGCCACAACACGCACAACCTTAAGGTGGATGGGCTACAACAGCAAAAGACCCCACCGGGTAACACTCATCTCCACTACAAATAGAAAAATAAAAGGCTACAGTTTGCACAAGCTCACCAAAATTGGACAGTTGAAGACAGGAAAAATGTTGCCTGGTCTGATGAGTCTCGATTTCTGTTGAGACATTCAGATGGTAGAGTCAGAATTTGGCGTAAACAGAATGAGAACATGGATCCATCATGCCTTGTTACCACTGTGCAGGCTGGTGGTGGTGGTGTAATGGTGTGGGGGATGTTTCTTGGCACACTTTAGGCCCCTTAGTGCCAATTGGGCATCGTTTAAATGCCACAGCCTACCTGAGCATTGTTTCTGACCATGTCCATCCCTTTATGACCACCATGTACTTATCCTCTGATAGCTACTTCCAGCAGGATAATGCATCATGTCACAAAACTCGAATCATTTCAAATTGGTTTCTTGAACATGACAATGAGTTCACTGTACTAAAATGGCCCCCACAGTCACCAGATCTCAACCCAATAGAGCATCTTTGGGATGTGGTGGAACGGGAGCTTTGTGCCCTGGACGTGCATCCAACAAATCTCCATCAACTGCAAGATGCTATCCTATCAATATGGGTCAACATTTCTAAAGAATGCTTTCAGCACCTTGTTAATTCAATGCCATGTAGAATTAAGGCAGTTCTGAAGGCGAAAGGGGGTCAAACACAGTATTAGTATGGTGTTCCTAATAATCCTTTAGGTGAGTGTATATCTACTAAAACGTCTATTTCTCAAAATATCAATTACAGACTCACACACCTGGACACACAAACATGCCCAATCTGCTCCCCGCTGTGAGATATGAAACATCCTGATCACGGATGCAAAGCTCCTATAGGTCTGTAGTCCTTCTCAGTGAGCTTCCCCACAGTGAGAGCTTCAGGTTTTCCTCTATTACACCCCACGCTTAGTGCAATCATCCTGGCATTCAGCAGTGAGCCGGAGCACAGGGTCGTCTACTCCAGCAGTGCAGGGCCAGGAGGGTAAAAACTGCAGCACAGAGGTGCTCAAAATAACCATCTGCCAGAAAATCCAATTGAGGGTCTACTATCTGAGATTGGTGGGTGATGTACTAAAATATTATATGTACGAATTTTAAACAGATCGGATTTGGCTAATTTAAGCCTGATTGTTTATTTGCGTCAGCTGTAACGCAAGAGTTGTAAATAGAGAGATTATGACTCAATAATTGTAAATGACTCAGAGGGACACAAAAAATCATCTGAGCCTTAAAAGTGTCTTTTGTTGTTTGTATTAAACAAGCAAACATTAAGCTATGATCAAGCTACTCTGCACCTGTCTCTTATTATTATTGTCATATAGGATTAGTCAAGGCAACAATATTAGCCCTGATAGGGTGCCAGCACTCTTTTCAATCCTAAATAAAGCACCCCATTCTGAGTCATCTCTCACCCTTGCAAATATCTTCATACGCAAGTATTTAGCAGCTAAGCTGTTCTTGCACTGTAAAGGCTTAATTCATCTTTATTTAATTAAGTTCATCATTAAATTATTAAATTGAACTATTATGAGAAATTTAAACAAGTCTAATATAGTCCAAAAAGACTATGAAGTCCCCTATAGTGCAAAAAGATACTTAAGCAGCATGCACACTGCCAACGACCAGCAGCGGAAGAGCGACAGAGTCTTATTCATTTGAATGGAAGCTTGCCGACTTCCGCCAACTTGAGTGACCATGGGCGACAGGAAGTGGGCGTGTCCAGCAATGCGACAAAGTTGAGAAAAGTTTAACTTCATGCAAATGATGAGAGACTGAGAGTGAAGCTGAGGGTCGCTCGTCAGTTACCGACGGGACGGTTACTCAGGTCCTTGAAATCCTTGAAAGTTTGTGAATCTGGGCCAAAAAATTCAAGGCCCTGGAAAGTTTTTGAAAACATACATACATAGATACAGATCATTCAAAGTGCTTGAATCTATTTTATGCAAGAAGTTTTCTGGAAAAAATCCATATTATTCCCTGTGTAGTAGGATAATATCATACAAATTCTAGATTTTTTAAGCACTGTTCGCTTTAAATGCTTATATCTTCTGTATGCGAATGTTGATTCATACCAAAATGCTTTTTTGCAGTTACGTATGTAACTGTTGTTCCCTGAGAAGGAAACGAGGCGCTGCGTCTTCCTTGCCATACTTCCTGCGTCCCTGTAACGCCGTCTTTGGCAATATTTGAGATAGCGATATACTTCCTGGCTCATGCGTCACCTTGTCTTTGTCGTTAAGCCTCACCATTGGCTGAATTTGATATACACATTCAGACGCACTTACCCTTGGAGGCGTCACCACAGTGACGCAGCGCGAGTTCCCTCGAAAGGGAACTGTAACAATGTATCTTTAAAAGGTAACCTTGCTCTCACTTGAAATGTGTCCCCACATTTAGTCCTTGAATTTGAGAGTATTGGACCTGTGAAGTCCTTGAAAGGTCCTTGAATTTAAAGTTAACTAAGGTAAAGGAACCCTGTTACTTAACCAGAAATATACCTCCAAACACCCTCATTGTAACAGACAGGTGACACACAACTTGTGTGCATGCATCATTAATTGCAAAACAAGCTTAGTTCAGAAGTCACTTGACAGACATAACACTGTCAGAAAAAATGATAAAAAATGACTTTATGCTGTCACTAGGGTAGTACCTTTTAAAACATTAGGTCCTAATATGTACCATTTTGGTAGATATTTGGTACCAAACTGTACTTTTGAGGTACTTTTATGCACTCTTGATGTACCTCTGAGATACTAATATGACCTCTTTAGATGCAAAGGTGTACTTTTAGAAAGGGTAACGCCCCACAGCTAGGGACCATTTTTCTGAAAGTATATAAGTGGACCTGAGGGAAAAAAATGAAATGGTAAAATGTGTATAATACGAGTCATTTCTAAAATGTCAATTAAAACTTTGTAGAAGTAATGCTGTTCGTATTAAACTGTACCTACAGTGTGTGTGTAGAAAGGAGAGAAAGAATATAAATTACAGGCCTTCTGTGTTATATTAGCAGTTTTGTCCTTTTCACACTAGTGATAACCCTCTTTAAACGGAGAAGAGATGGGTTTGAACAGCGGGGAGAGCTAATTACAGGTCTGTGTAAAATGAGACCCGCTGAGACTATATACGCCCCCTCCCCTTTACAATCACAGTGATTCTCTTTTTTTACTTACCTTTTACTCACCATCTTCTTTTCATTCCTTCGCTCAGCCTCTTCCTTCTCTTCCAGGTTTTGCGAAACCGTCGACAGAGTCTCCCAGAATAGAAAAGCCATTTCTTACATATAAAGCTCAAGTAATACATTGTGAAAATCGCAGGCAGGCAGATTTGGATTAACCTCGGCTTTCCGTACATCAAAAGAAAAATGCAGTCTCCTAGCAGTCGTGTTGGAGTTATGTGCCAGAAAGAAGGGGAAGAAAACATATTTCAGAGCCATTTTTTGCATTAAATTGCTTTTCCGGTTGATTTTCGAGAATCAAGCTGCTTTTCATGCCACTACCAAAGATGTGCAGTCACAGGCCAAAAGTTCAGCAACCTCATCAAAAGCACGAGTTGTTTTCTGAAACGGCACATTCACCGCGAGTCACGCTCACGTGTCTGTGTGTAGATGAGTCAGGCTCCAACAATATAAAAGAAAAGATGGCAGACAGACAGACACACAATAGATCTAAGTTTGAGGGATCTTTTGCACATAGTAACAGAATATAGTCAAAGCTGCAAAAAGCGGTACAAAGAGTACGAGAATGAGACTGGATCATTTAAAGCTGCAGAGAAACAGGCAGAAATAACAGTGTAGGAGTAGCTGTATTATTTGCAACATTAGAGATGTGCATATCCTCAACTTCATTACAAAGTATGTGGGTGTTAAGTGTACAATCTTATCTGACCCGGACAGCTAAAACAGACTCCCACTACCACTGAAAGTGTATAGTGTGTGTGCGTGTAAGAGAGATTTGTAAGAGTAGAGCTGTTACTGCTGTCAATATAACACTCAAATAGAGCTAATAATACATTTTAACCATATTTCTATATTTTTAACCTTTTTGACAATGTTAAATGTATATCCTAATATTTATATATTTAGCCTAAAATAGCTTAAAAGGGTGATTTTTCATAATAGGAAGTTACTATCATTTCAACCATACAGCAAAACCTTGAACACTAGGCAAGAATTGAAATATAGCAAATAGCAAAAGTAAAATAAGGTTTACTCTAAAGGGGTCTACAATATGTAATCTATATACAGTGTTCTGCGCTACCTAGTTTTCAACAGTAATATTAAGCATGCCAAGCATATCTGTTGACCTAAATGAGCATCCTCAAGGGCTGTGGATGTCACTGCTGTCCGTGGTCCTGAAATCTAGACATACAAAAAGCAGGACATTAGGGAACTCTTGAGCTGTCCTTGGTGCTGAAATGCTTTATTTCGTTCAGTGTGCACTGCAGTAAAATGGACTGTTAACACCAAGGATAATAACTAAGTATAATGTTTAAAAAAATATTTTAGGTGAAGAGTCTTAGCGGTGAAGATACAAATGAACAATGTGATCATTTTCAAAGCGTTTTTTTCCAGCTCATTAATGATAAAACATTAGCCAATCAATATCCCTACGAAATTAAAAATGGGAAAGCGCAGCATGTTAGCTTAATATCAGCATAGCATTATCATCTGTTGGTGTTAGGGATAATGTAATTATCATTAAAGCTTCCTTAGTTAGGAAACCTTAAAATAATGACAAGTTAGACAGTACTGTGCAAAAGTCTTAGGCCACCACCACCAGACTTGTTGTTTTAGAATTTTTAATGCCCATACATATTTATTTTTCAATCTGTTTTATTAAGATACAAACAGAAAATACAGGTAATATGTACAAAAAAAAAAAAAAATTCAGGACTAAATGTCTTATTTAGGCATCATCTGTTTAGTGTGACCTATCTTGGCACTAAACACATCTTGAGCGTTTTTGAGCAGAATGAAGTAAAAAGACGAATTACTTTCAAATCAATTTTATTTAGGTTTAAGAGATCCTGCAGTTTCCTGCTACTGCTCAAGTGGAAGGGGAGTTTATCCTAAAAACCTGACACATCAGTTTACATTTTTATACAGTTTTTAATACTATATACACACATCTTGTACTATATTAAAGAGACTGAGAAACAATTATATGTGATCACTATTAGGGTTGTCACAATGATTAAATAATCGTCTCATTGCGATGATTTTAGATCACCACAATGATTGCACATCTCTCTAAAAAACACAAGGGGGAGCTGTAGCGCCTGTATAAACGAGACTAAAGTATTAGATGGTATTCCTTAACTGACAGTGTAATGCGATACATTGCAAAACCATTCAATACAGGGGAGAAACAGCATTTAAAGAAATGCTGCAAAACTTTGATAAGTAGTATGAACTATTATCATTAAATAATTACTGTTAAAGTGTTATGTGTATTAATATTCACTGCTAGGTAAACCTTGCAAAAGATTTTATTTAAATAATCACAACAATGTGTGAAAATTATTTAATGAACAAACAAAATGTATTCGAATTAAATGTCAAAGCAATAAAGCAGGCAATTAATTGTCACAATCGTCACAATTTATTATCTAGTGGTACTTAAAAATTTGTTTTTCTACTCTGATCTGACTTTCATTGATTGTTATATTGTATTTTAACACAACTGAATTCCTTTCACATATTCTCTGTTTTGTTGTCAGACATAAAGAAAGAGTTT
Organism: Misgurnus anguillicaudatus; assembly: GCF_027580225.2. Classification (NCBI taxonomy): domain Eukaryota; kingdom Metazoa; phylum Chordata; class Actinopteri; order Cypriniformes; family Cobitidae; genus Misgurnus; species Misgurnus anguillicaudatus. Next base: position 32,812,530 of record NC_073348.2, read on the forward strand.
AAAAATAGTGGCTTAACACGACCCAATAACATCTCTTGTTTAATCCAACCAGCTGTTACTTTAACTACTGCTAAAATCTTGATTTATTAATGCGACATCGTCTGACAAAATCACCATACATTAACATTAAAGTGCTGATACGAGGTGATTATGGATTACCTGTGTGTCTTATGCAGTGCAGCCTTTTTTTCAACTTTTTTTTAAGTGATAGTTTTATTGAAGATCGCATGTAGCGCAGTCAATTCAGTGCAAATTCAAATATATGAGAGAAAAGGCTACACCAGAATGCGCGTGTGCGCGCACACACATACCGCAACATAGGGAGGGATTTAATATGTCACCGTAACATTGCAAAAACAACAAATCTAATTGTGGCATGGTGGCCTAAGACTTTTGCACAGTACTGTATATTTGACAGTACAGGACCCCCCATGTGGGGGTTCAGGGGTCGACTGTGGATCATGGCTGCACATTGCAACCAACTCACATTATTTAATATTTACAAAAACAAAAATCATAATGAAGCGGAAGTCATTTCCACAGCAATTTTAATTTGCAAAAATTAAAATTTTGTCAAAATTAAATGCAACACTTTTTTTTCAGTTACACAGAAGTTGACTTGCCTATTATCCATGGATAGAAAAAAGCATAATTGAAGTGATTTTCCCCAAAATTATTTTTCTCACTAATATTCTATATTATAATATAATGTAATTCTAATATCCATTTAAGATTCTTAAATGTTTTACTATATTATGTATGTATATCATGCCAGTTCAATATGCCCTCAAACTAGCATCTACCCACTGTTCAGGTTGCATAAACAGTAGAAAATTGAATCTGCTCAAAATTCTTTACCTAGCAGCTTATGCAATTTTCCTCTCCACAGTCACCTTTAGTTTGCTCACTGCAGGGTACCTACAGGTAAAATGTGCCTGTACTAAAAAGCACATTGCTATTAATAAAACTAAATGTAATATTTCGAAACGGAATAGTGATGATTGACAGACTATGACTGACAGCTGACCCCGCACGTGCTGCATCTACACCTGAGTCCACTGCCATCCAACCCACTAAAAAAGCCCGTTGTGTAAATCATGTAGCCACACACAGGCAAATGAGTCTGTTAGAGAAAGAGTGAACACTAGTTAGGCCGAGTATTGAATGGGTTCCCTCGGGAAAGGGGGGGCGGACTTTTTATTCCGTGTGACAGGCACACTGAGGCAGGGCTGCCCGGGGGCAGCTGCGGTGCTATCGACAGACACATTACGGATCAGAAACGAACGGAAAGAAGCCATTAGGGAGAACCAGAGGCCTAGAGAGAAAAAGCCATGGGAACCGTTGCTGTAATGATGGGGTGGAGAACGAAAACACAGGCGACAACAGCTGAGATAAACGGAAAAAACTAATTCAGATGTTGAGGATGAGAGGATGAGATTAGAAAAGTGGGATAAGGTGAGTAGATGTGAGAAACAAGAGAGATTTGGTGGGTGTGAGCGCAGTAGGAGAGCCGTTTAAGAGCTCTTGTAACTTTAGTGGACTATGTAAATATAAAAAGCCATTGTGCGGTAAACCTGTGTACTGTGGGTGATATACCGGTTTAATTTTTATTGTATGTCGCTTACACTCCATGTTTTGTAGATTTACAGGGTTAATCTGTCTTTTTGTCCCTAATTCAGATCTAAAACCTAATTGTAACTTGCCCTTGTGGCATCTCTTGCTATTTAAACAAGCAAAATTGTAAGGGTGAGCAGCTGAACAGGTGCATTTAGCATGTAGCTAATGTACACTAACTATATTCACAGCCTGACCTACTTCTGTCCATTTTTCAGGAGAAAAAAAAAAGAAGTTGGAACAGAAGCAAAAAGTTTTTTTTCTACTTTAAAGCCATTAGAGTGGGACACATGCTGTGTGTATGTGCGTGCCTCATCTGCGAATTCCTGAAGCCCAGTGCTGGGACCCGAACAGGGGATTATGGGTAACACGGGTTGCCAATGCTGTCATGAAAGGACATTACATGCCGCTTGCTGAGCACGCAAGAGTCTGTATCTTTAGAACAGATGTTTGTTTAATAAGGGCTTAGCTTTTATAAACACATTCTCTGCCCTCAAATGAGGTCTATGGAGTGATTTGCATTTGGACAGATGTGTGTATTGCTTCCAATTCTGGGTGTTTATCTCAGTCCGGTTCCAATAGAAGAGCAGAAAGAGAGGAAAAGGTAAAATCTATGTGCTCGGAGAGAAAGATAAGAGGGAAACAGGACAACAGAGAGCTGAATACACTGAATCACATGGACTAGCTGTCTGCAAAGCGTCTAGACTAGTCCTTGATGTAACGTTAATGAATTTTGTGGCAACGTTTGGACTTTGATATAAACTGATTTTGGAAGCACACATTAAAATTAAGTATTCCATGGCCCTCCAGCTAAATTGGCATTTGATGAAATTGCATTATTATGAGACAAATAAACAGACAAAATTAAAAATTCATTTAGTGGCCCAATGTTTTTCCAACGTATTTCTTTCTTCAGTGGAGCGCAGAAAATAAGCTTTCATTCATATATTTACGCATATTCTTGCCCAGTGCCCACACGTTTGATGTGTTAAATCTGAATTAAACCTGCAAAGCTACATGCTACTTCAAAGGACACCGCTCATATACTTTTATGACACTTAATTGTCTTTCAAAACACAACAGCCCTCGGTCATATGCTTTCATTAAATGAAATTTTTGATAACACAAAAACATTTTTAAATGACATGACACTGTAAAACGTCCTTTCATGTATTTGAGCTGTGGCCCCGTGTTTAGTGGAGATGTGTATGCATTGAACTATGATGCTAATGGTGATTCTCACCAAATCCAGATTTATAAGGTGTCCAGCATCAGAATTTTTACAGAGTCCTTGAAGCCAATTATTTTGCACATTTAGGGGCGGTTTCCCGGACAGGGCTTATACTAGTCCCGGACTAAAATGCATGTTTGAGCTGCTTTAATTTAAAAACACCTTGTTCTGTTTAATTGTAACATTTTTCATTCACATTGTTTTGTCTTAAGATGCACACCTGTCGTGTTTTTTGTAAGGTATGTTTGTAAAACTTCTTAAATGACCTAATATTAATAAGGCCTAGTCCTGAATTAACCTAAACCCTGTCTGGGAAACCGCCCCATAAGGTTAAGGTCTGAACTTACTATAACCATTATAACCATTATTTTTTGAAAAAATATTTAAAAAATATTTCCTATAGAATTATTTACATTTTTTAGATTTATCATTACCGCAACATGATATTACATTAAATATATGCATTGCATTTACAAACTCGTGTTTCGGTAATGAGAACTAAAAAGTTGTCTAGGTACTATGACAAACAAAATTTCTATTTTTATCTTAAGAGAAAAAATATGAACTGCTTACCTGGTAGCCATCTTGTGTGTCACAGTCAATTATGTCCCTTCCAAAAAATTTTTTTTAAATGTTAGTTCCTTGAGGGCTTAAACAATGATTGAAAATTGTTGTGGAGGATGAGGAAATTTTTCTTGGACACATTTATATTCCTTATTATAGTCTCTACATTTACCAATGATCACCAAATACCACATGTTTCTTTACTGTAAATGTTTATATTATAACATGCACTGAAGCTTTTTATTTTTTTTTTAGATTTTTTCATTATAAATATTTCCATGTCAAAGAACCCAAAACCAGTCATGGACACGTTGGGGTAATGAAACAACAAAATTGGTTTGTATGATGTCATTTGAAATCATGTGCAAAATAGTACATGAAGAGATGTATGTAACTTCTTATTTTGATAGCATTTACTTTTTTATCAAAATGTTTCATGACAACTCATAAGTCCAATTTCGCGAGAATCACCCTAATATGGGGAATACAAGTTCGTCCCACTTCCCTCCCATCATCACCTGTTCTTCTACCATCTTGTAAAATGCACTCAGCAAGAATCCTTCATCATAATTTAGTGAAGCACTAAATGCAGTCAATACACACACTGTTGACCCTGCCTAAATCTCAATGACACTCCTATAAAACTCCACTTGTTTAGCCAACTCAAACTGTCCTTGAACTCCAAAACTCATCACCAAAACACCCCCCTCCTTTTTTTCCCTTCATCCCGCACCGCCCAAAAAAGATATCTCAGAGGTGAATGTAGACATGAATCCCTACTTTTACCCTCCAAAGGGACCTCATTATGCAGCTATTGCGCACCATCTCCTGTTCCATGTCTAATCTGGGCCACTGCAGCTCGACTCCAGCATCTCATGTTTCACGTTCCCGAGTCTTTTTTGCAGGTTTCTGACAAAATATGGCTGGTTTCAGTTGAATCCCAGCTCTGCAAGGAAGGGAAATGAATGGATTAAATTCTGCACGAGTATAAATGCAATTTCTATTTGTGTCTCCACATGCAGTAAACAAGCTGCACTTTTGAATTCACTCTTGAGTATGGAATTAAATAAATGAATAAATTAAATCATTTCATCCGAATAAATACATTTGGAAATGCAGGAATCGTTTCCTGTAGAGCAGTGGTTCTCAAACTGGGGTCCAGGGCCCCCAGGGGGGCCGCGAGATGGTGCCAGGGGGGCCCCAGTTTTATGACATTTTATAAAATACATTCATTTATCATGAATTCTGTGTAATTAAACCTAAAAAAAATAAGGCTACTAACCAACAGCACTACTTTGTATAACTTAATATGTTTTGTTTAATTAAAATGTTGAATTTTAGAACAGTTTTTCTTTGGGGGGGCCGTGAAGGAATGCACCGTACACAAGGGGGCCCGCACGCGGAAAATTTTGAGAACCACTGCTGTAGAGGATATGACAACACAGCTCTTTCTTTCTCTCTCACTCTCTTTCTGAAAAACAGACAGTGACCCACTTAAAGTACATTGAAAACCACTCATCACACATGCTTAAATACAAACACACTTACACATATAAAATAACATACAGTAATACATACAAATTCACAGAGTATACATGCATGGCACACACATTTGTTTTTCATGCCACAGATGATCTATCCCCTAAAAAACAAACTGTTTAATGTATTTTAAGATTTTCATTAAAAGCGTTAGTTCAGCCAAGATTGAAACTTCTGCTATTATTTACCCACCCTTATGTTGTTTCAAACCCATATGCTCTTGTTTTTAACTGTGGAACACTGCAGATCTTGATGCTCAATTCCGATTTTCTTGACGACCCGCTTACATCATCTTTTAAAAGAGACCCGATATTGCCATTTATCCTAATTGGTGAAAAAATTCAAGGTAGACATACATAACACAAGCTGTTTCTGTGTATCTGATGTTAATCTGGAGTACCTATGGAGTAACATTACATCCTTCATATCTCCAAATATTCTTTAGGTTTTATCAGATTTATGAAAGACAGATCACCTTTACAAATTCTTTCCGATAATGTACAAAAAAATTCGGAAGGAGTTACGAGCTGCGGGAGGAGTTACGAGCTGCGGGAGCAGCAAGTCACGAGCCAAGCAACACACTGGAAAACTTATGATTCACAACATGTTCATGCCATTTACATTATATGCACTTACGCGACGATTTTCAACATAACACAGAAGTCTTACTTACTGCAGCGCATGCAACTCATGACCCGGTTAAGACTAATCAATGAAATTTAGCGTTAAACACACACACAAAAATCCGCTGCTACCCCGGATAAACAAACTATATCCATTGTTCCCATAAGGCTGGCTTACTTCTTCTTACACCCAAAAACACACTTCTTCTTTCGTTTCATTGTTGAGTCTTGACATAAAACAAAGCTGTTGCGTGAAGTTTATAGCCTGTAACTTAATGTCCTCGGTTCTCGCTCCCCCGCTGATTGACGTGTGGGCGTGCTTTTCCGGGGGACGTGCTCATAAAAATAAATGATACGGTAAATTTCAGAAACTTGTACGAACCATGGCGAAGTGCATTCGGCACAGAAATACTCCAAATACACGTCCAACTGCTTTTTTGACACTTGCCTATGTCTAGCATGAGGAAACAACTCTTAAACTGTGTTAATAAGTCAGAATGCAGGAAATACCAATGAACCACCCCTTTAAACCACAGAGAATATAAAATGTTACGATTTTCAATGAACACAGACGAAATGATTATACAATATTTAAATGCAAGTTTATAGCTCTTTATTTCTGTAACAAGACTATATTTACTACGTTTACTATAGCATTTTACAAATAAGGGCATCCCCAAAGGGAGGCTTTGCTCAGGTTTGTCAGATTTTGCTCACTTTGGGGTACAAATGTGTTCACAAAATATAGTAGGCACACATTCACAGACACACACCTCTTTCAATCTCAAAATTAAGTGTTGTGATTGAGTGCCGTTTAATAAAAAAGACAAATAGCTTCAGACAGCTTGAGGTTTATTTGGCCACAATTTCAGCAGGACGCTTCTTTTGTCAGTTTGATGTGTGTTAACGTCTGTTCGTTGTCTTATTTGTATGTGTTTGTTTTGTGGCTTTATAGAACATGACACATGTCTCCGAAATGCAGAGGTAGGCAAAGACCTGACACCCAGTCAGACTGCCATTTGTATAAAAGACACACACACATACAAACATACACACACACACACACAATCTTTCAGTCTCAAAATTAAGTGCTGTGATTGATAGAGGTTTTTAGAAAAACGGGCAGATCACTTCAGAAGGCTTGAGCTTTATTGGGCCTCAATTTCAGCAGAGCGCTTCTTTTGTCAGTTTGATGTGTGTTAACGTCTGTTTGCCGTCTTGTTTGTATGTGCGTTCGTTTTGTGGTTTTATAGAACATGGCACATGTCTCCGAAATGCAAAGGTACGCTATTAAAAATAAAGGTGCCAGATGATGCCATAGAAGAACCATTTCTGACTGTGTGGTTCCATAAGGAACTTTTAACTATCATCTGTTGCGCATAAGGTTCTTTTTTAGTGGAAAAGGTTCTAAGACCATAAAAAGACTATAAAATGGTTCTTTTAAGATCCTTTAGAAACCAAAAATGGCATCTTCTATGGCATTGTTTGTGTAGCACCTTTATTTTTAAGTGTAGGCAAAGACGTTTGTGGAACAATAATGAAATTCTGAATAAATGTTGATTTATGAAAATAAACACCGCAGTCTTAAATCATATTTTCATTGAGTCTTTGCTGTGTCTGTGTTGGTTGGGAACTACTCTCTGTTTCAGCCACACTTGATTCTTTGTTTGGCGGAAGAGTAATATTTGTACTAATATAATTACACCTTATTTGTGTTTTATTTTATGAAATCCTGATATGCATATGAAGTAACCGTTTTATAAACACAATAGGCCCCGCAGAGCGGTGGGGTTACAGTGCATTTTATAACTGCTAAGGGGCGTTGTTAGGCACTGGTAACCCACTGCTTTGCGGGGCTTATTGCTTTATTATTCCCTGTGTAGTGTAGGATAATATCATAAAATTTCTAACATTTTAAGCACACATGCTAAACTGTTCGCTTTAAATGCTTATATCTTCTGTATGCAAATGTTGATTCATACCAAAATGCTTTTTTGCTTAGTTGTGTTTGACACATGAAAATGTCTCGGGTTACGCATGTAACTGTTGTTCCCTGAGAAGGGAACCAAGCGCTGCGTCTCCTTTGCCATACTTCCTGCGTTCCTGTAACGCCGTCTTTGGCAATATTTCAGATAGCGGAATACTCCCTGGCACCCGCGTCACCATGTCTTTATCGCTAGCCTCACCATTGGTTGAATTTGATATACACATTTAAACACACTTATACCTGGAGGTGTGCCCAAAGTGTCACCGCAGTGATGCGGTGTGAGTTCCCTCAAAAGGGAACTGTAACAATGTATCTTAAAAGCTAACACGATGTAACCTTGCTTTTACTTGAAATGTGTCCCCACATTTAGTCCTTGAATTTGAGGGTATTGGACCTGGAAAGTCCTTGAATTTGAAGTCCTTGAATAACTAAGGTGTGGTAACCCTGTATATAGTTCTATCATCGACATCGCAATATGCGCATATGAAATAGTCACATCGCAGAACATGAATAACATCATGAAACTATTTTTCTCATGTTTCCAGAGCTAAGAAATGCAAGGAAGTTAATTCTTCTTAAACAGGGATGTTAAGTCATCTGGTGAAGTCATCCAGTATTTCTCATACTGCCATATCAAAGTCATATAGTAAGTACAGGACAAAAGTTTTCATTTTTGTCTCAACTGTTCCTTTAAGGCGGCAGCAGAAAAACAATGCACATCAATATACTGGAACACAGTTCCCTGTCGACTTGATAATGTGCAGATGACAGATCAATATCCGTCTCCACTACTCTGAATCCAACAAATTGGCTTGTGTTTCATGTACAAGAGCTTTGATTATACTTCTAATTAAAGTAAGTTAATCAGCGTACAGGGACACGACGACCCGGCGCGATTGTAATTCTGTAGCACACGTTTCTCTGGACGGGTATCTCCAGCAATTAAATCAATGTCATCTCCGCTTCATGTTGCTCTATCCGGACAGCTATCGGGTTCATCCAAGAAAAAACCTTAATGCAAACAGGCAGAAACTGACATCGCCAGCCAAATAAAAAAAGTGACGACGTAATAACGAAGCGCAAGATGTGAAGTTATTAAAAAGACAGGTGGTACAGTCAAGCATTTGTTATATCTAAATTACGCCATGATAGCCAGAATGAAGCGCAAAAAGTAAGAGGGAGGCAGGAAACTCTATTTTGTGACTTTAACAAGACAAGCAAAGAAAAAATGTGAATGAAATGGGCAAAAATTTGCCAACCCACTGACAGCGCTTCTTAGACAGGCACTTCCTTTTGTGCGACTCGTTGTTGCGATCAAAGCGCAAATTGTCAAAAAGCTATTTAAGTCATTTAATCTAATCTGTCATGTTTTCTTACGGTTTGTCACTTTCTAGACTGAGGAAGAATGCACATGACAGTCAATCAATTTCGCAAAACACTCGTCGTACGTAGTGACCCCCTAGGATATCACTGGTCCTTTGTTTCGTTACTTCGTCATTTATCATTCTTCTCTCTGTGCGTGAGCGTTTAGTTCATTTGGTAGTTTTTGTTCCATTCATCCAGAATGTACAGAGCGGAGGAGTGATTTTTTATGTTATTTTAATCTAATACAGAGACGAAGTGAGCAATCTCTCTTTCTTTCATTATGTGACTCAGAGGTGTTGCATGAGATCCACTCATGTCTTTGGCACCTTCAAATCTGGTAATATGCTCACAGGAAGTGAGTGTCTAATGTCATGAATGTCTAAATCATGAGCCGTGAAAGGGCTTCAGTACCCACGCCTCAAAACAGCACAGCCTCCAAACTCACTTGTTGATCTTATATAAAACTCTATTTTGGGTATAAACATGTTGGTTGGTTTGTATACCAAATAAAGATCATTATTAACAAAAAAAATATAGGTTGGCCATGAAATCACGTCAAGGATTGACGTCAAGGATTAACCCTAACCCAAACTCTTTCGAGTATTAAAATTAATATGGTACACTTAAAAACTGGGTCAACAAGGGACAAACCTAGCCGTCGGGTTAAATTAACCCAGATTTATATTTGACGCAACAATGGGTTAAAACAACCTATAGGTTGAATTACTGTCAGTTACTGTTTGTTAAGTTTAGTGTCAGTTTAGTGTTGTGTTTCCTTGTCTTGTTTTGCCGCCTCGTGGGATTTGTTTTCCCTGTTTTACCCTGTTACGTTTAATAAATTCCTTTTGTTGTCAACGTCTGCATTTGGGTTCGTGTCTTGTGTATAAATCATGACAGAACGAACGTACCATATTAGAACCCAGCAGACATGCACAGCCTTCTTGCACGGAGGGGTCGGAGTTATTGCCTGGAGTGTGAACCGGGTCCTATCTGGTTCGATCCTCTCGTGTATAGACCCGGGATTAACTCCAGGCAGAAACCGACCAAAACCGCCGAACCTCGTCCACTGTCAGCTATTCCAGAGGGAAGTGTCTTGGGAACGTTGGGGCTCGGCGACCCTGAACTTTTTCCTCCGGCTCCAGAGAGCTCCTCCCCACCTGTGGCCCTTCGAGGAAAGCGAGAGAGGAGGATCTCTTGGGAGTCTTTGTCCGGTTGGTCCTCCTCCGAGTTGGTTGCACCACCTCATCCACTTTCTGCTCCATGGCCTCGAAAGAAGAAGAGGAGGAAGCGAACTCTTGCCCAGTCGCAGCCAGAATCGACACAGCCACCAGCGCAACCCCAGCCGAGTGCGCAGCCGCCAGCGCAACCCCAGCCGTGTGTGCAGCGCGCGCAACCCCAGCCGGAGTTTGCCCATTCCTGCCATACCTCTCCCAGTCTTTTCACTAGTTTCACCCGGACTCCTTCAGCGTCTTTCAGACATTCAAGGACTCAAAATCCATTTCCACACAAACTGGACTACCTCCCATGAACTTCGTGAAAAGTTTATTGTTAGTTTTGTTAAGTTTACTGTCGTGTTTTCCTTGTCTTGTTTTGCCCCCTCGTGGGTTTTGTTTTCCCTGTTTTACCCTGTTACGTTTAATAAATTCCTTTTGTCGTCAACGTCTGCATTTGGGTTCGTGTCTTGTGTATAAAGCCTGACAATTACAACCCAACAGGTTAGATTCGTCCCTTTTTGACCCAGCACTAGGTTGAAAATAACCCAGCAATTTTTAGAATGCACATGATGATTGTGTACTCTAAAAATTGCTGTATTGTTTCAACCCATAGCTCGGTAAAGAATACCCAACCATGGTGAGTTTGGCCAAGAAACACACCGTCACACGCTTACTGTAATTGCTTTTTGACACACTGCATTTGTTTAGCATAAGCAGTGGCGGATCGTGACTGCTCTTCCGAGGGGCGCAAATTCAAAATATGTGTTTTGGAGGGTCATGTCTGTTGCTCATGTTTTAAAAATGTGTGTTTGTTGCTTCACGTGTTTTGTCAAAATAAGTGCCTGCTGCACACGCATCAAAACTGTAAAAAGAGAAACCGTTCACAAAATACACGCACTCCCTTAACAGTAAACAGTAAATTTACTGTTTACAAATTTACAATTACACGTGAGATTATGCTAATATCTAGCGAACACGAGCATCTCTTTTATCATAAACCCTTTAGATGCGTCTGCATACAGGTTTACTTGATGCGCCACCCTAACACATATTTTGAAATTACGAACCACACACATGATGGGCTACATACATGTTGTTTTCAAGTCTCAAGATGCACACCAATAATGTTTTATTGTAAGGTATGTTTGTAAAAAATGTCCTTATATAACAAAAGCCTAGTCCTGGCTTAATCTAAACCCTGTCCGGAAAACTTCCACTGAAAGTTTATAAAAACTGCCTTAATCTTGTTTTCTCTCTCAGACTAACACGCTTTCTAACAGACTGTAACAGAAACTTGGCAGCACCGTGCAAAATTACACTAAAGCTCTGACAAATGACACCAAGCGGAGAAACAAAGAGGAACGAGAGAGTACGAGCTGCTGAAATATTTTTATGCGTTGTACATTCAGCATCTGGCTAGCTTTAATCATATTATCTAAATGTACTCAGAAATTCAATCTCTCCATCTACACTCAACCCATTATGCACCTTTCCAGCCTGTCCAAATCACTTAGAGTTCGTTTATTACTACGATTTGTCGAAAAGGCTTTTTCAAAATCAATTATCCATTTAGCCCGTACCCTTATTTGAATAAAGACTTGTTAGATGCAGTTTTGAGTTGAAAATTAAGCTAAGAAATGATAATGCATGTTAATAAATGCTAAAAGGCCTGATCTATTAGACATCAGGCAGTGCTGGATAGTGACATCCCCCTTACAAAGACTAATTCTGTACACCGTAGTTATCTGTACTTCTAAACATCAGTTTGTGCTATTAGTTTTACCATAATGACCAGACTTACCAAGCAATTGCAATAATGGGCGATACTGTTGCTGTCATTAAGGTTCTGGGCTGCATACTAAATAATTGTAAGGTTAAACCCTACAAAGGACAATCTGTGAACAATCCACTGCCTTTTGTTTCAACCAAAGTACTTTGAACATCCTTTTTCATCGCAATTTCCCAACTACTGTACTTTTTCCTAAATGCACAAAACAAACAGTACTGCTGTTTGCTAACTGTTGTGTCAACAGGATGTGTTATTGTAGAGAAAACTCTTTGCTCTAAGAGCGTGGGCAACATAGATCAGGCTATTGCAACATCTTAAAAAACTGTAGTGAAAAATGAGGAACTCTTCTGCATGCTGATGAATGAGCGAGCCAGTAATATTGAGGTCCTGCTCCACTGTTCCCCTCTGAAGAACGCAAGCTTGTGTTCCCAGCACAGCGGATCATTGGTAAATTTAATTACCTTTCTGAGAGCTCTTCAATCACACGGATTAGTGTGTGTGTGATTGTGTATGAAATAGAGAGAGAAATGACAGAAAGTGAACTGTATAGTATATTTTTAGATGTATGTGTGTTTGAGTGTGGAGGAGGCAGTGCAAAAAAAAATCTCATTGCTCTAATAAAATCGCCCTATTTGTGACACACAGCAAAATTCCCAGAGGCTCTCCGTATGATACACAGTCGCTGTGATTGTGAGTGTGAAGGATTTACTTAAAGGGGACATGTCACAATATTAAATCTTTGGTGTCCCCAGAGTACATATGTGAAGTTTTTGCTCAAAATACCATATAGATAATTTATTATAACATGGTAAAATGTAAACTTTGTAGGTGTGAGCAAAAATTTGCCATTTTGGGTTGTTTCCTTTTAAATGCAAATAAGCTGATGAAATGGCAGTGCTGTGGTTGGATAGTGCAGATTAAGGGGTGGTATTATTATAATAAGAGCTCTTTATGACATCACAAGGAGAGCCAAATTTCAATGACCTAATTTTTCATGTGCTTGCAGAGAATGGTTTACCAAAACTAAGTTGTTCTTTTTCACATTTTCTGGGTTGATAGAAGCATTGGGGACCCAATCATAGCACTTAAACATGGAAAAAGTCAGATTTTCGTGCCATGGCCCCTTTAAAATTCAAGTTTTTATCCACTGTTGGGAATCTTTGAAGTCTGGGGTCACTGGTGTTAGGTCATTGTAATATATCTGCCTGAAAGACCATCTTCAACCTAAGGTCTTTTACTGGTGGTTTGGCTGGTCTCCCATACTGAACTCGCAATAGCATCAAACTATCAGTCTGAGCAGTGCAAACCAGGATAGATGCCAATCAAGACCAGGATTATATTGATTAAGAACTTGATCTTGATTAAAATTTGCCTATAATTTACGCACCCTAATGCCATCACGGGTGTATATAATATAACTTTCCTTTTTTTTAGCCGAACACAATATTTATATTGAATAATATCCTGGCTCTCGCTTTGGGATGGCATTGCATAGTAGCCGTTTTTTAAGTCCATCCATCATCACCGTACGACAATGATATGATAAATTTGTGAAAGAAAACGTTTTGATTTCTGAGCGTATTTAGCGATCAATATGTTGCATTTGATCGTACACATCTAGATCTTAAATGGCAGCATGCCGGCTAAATGTCAGTATGCAAGATGACCATTGGAGTGTGTCCCACAAGATTTTGAGTGACTGTGGCACTGATGGCGTCACGCGCTAATTACCATATTTGTGACGTCATCACGTCGTGTTTGCGTTTGGTCTAATATAATGACCCAATATAATCCAACCAGCTACTTTTGACTGCTGCCAAAAATGTATAAATGCAACATCGTCTGATATACAGTATGAGGTGATTTTGGCTATATTTTGTGTTTGTCTCATGCAGCGTAGACCCTTTACTGCTGTTGCTCTTCTCATCAGTGTGTTGTTGGTTATAAGTGCTTTTTATTTTTAATGCAAGTAGTTTTATTGTAGAACGCGTATAGTGCAGACAATTCGGCACAAATAAAAAAATACACTGTTGCTGTTACACAGAGTTACAACTACAGAACACGCGTGTGTATACCGCACCATAGGGAGGGAGAGAGCTCGCACACAGACTCATACAAGCACACAGAGAACGGGTGGGAAAACACTGCTAACCTTTTGTTAAGTCATAATAAACGTGATTAGCCCTCTTCTCTGTCAGTGTTATCTGTGACTGTTGATGTTTACGTGAAAAGGCAAGTACACGGAGGAACGCATATTGAAAACACCACCAGCTTTTAATTATTTCACTCACTGTCATGTGAGAGAGGCGTTGCCAGATGATGCACGCAACATAAGAGAAAGAGAGAGAGGTGCCACTGAGTGCTCATAACAATGTGTTAAGCTGTTTCAAATAGTAAAAGATAAAGAAAAATCCATTTGTGGCTGCCAGTGTTGATTCTGTGGTGGGCCGCCACAAGTAAATCAATGTATGGTAAACTTGCATTGGATCTTGCGTGTCTCATGACTGCGTGTCTTGTCACGACGCATTTAACGACTAGTCATGAGAAACGCGAGTCATACACCTGTGGCATTAAAGGCGGGGTGCATGATCTCTGAAAGCCAATGTTGATATTTGAAATCACCTAAACGAAAATGCCCCTTCCCCAAAAGAATCTGGACCGTCTTTTGATAGACTTGCCCCACACATATGCAACCCAGGCAACGATGTCGGTTAGTAGACACGCACCTTTCTGCTGATTGGCTACAAGTTTGTTTTGGTAGTAGGCACGACATCCTTTTTCCAAAGTGTTTTTCAAAAATCATGCACCCCGCCTTTAAGGTGAGTAGGGCTGCAACAACTAATCAATCAAATCAGTAATAATCAGTTACTAGAAATATTAGTTGTTAACAAATGTCATTATCGATAACTTGGTCTGCGACTTTAACATCAAAATTAAAGATTATATGTGACCTGGACCACAAAACCAGTCATATGTCGCACAGCTAGAAATAGCCAACAATACATTGTATAGGTCGATTTTTTTATGCCAAAAATCATTAGGATATTAAAGATCATATTGCATGAAGATATTTGGAAAATAATATAATTATAAAAATATATTTATAATTAGTAATATGTGTTGCTAAGAACTCAAACAACTTAAAAGGATTTTTTTTAATATTTAGATTTTTTTGCACCCTCAGATTCCAGATTTTCAAATAGTGGTATCTTAGCCAAATATCCTACAAACCATACATCAATGGAAAGCTTATTTATTCATTAAAAAAAAGTATGACCCGTTTTCCAGGGTCACATGTTAGTAAAGCTCAATGTATCCTGATTTAGGGTTTTATTTAGCTATAATAAGCAAAATATGTAATTAAATATATGATTAGGTTTTTGTCCGATTAATCAGGAAAAAATAATAATCATCCGATTAATTGGTTAATCGTTATCAGCATAATTCAGCCCTAAAGGTGAGTAGATTATGGGGTAATTTTCAATTTTCAGTGAACTATTCCTAGGCAGCATTAGATATTTTGGTGTCTGGTAAGAACAGTCTTTTAAGTCTTTTCCCACTAGCTTTAAAAAAAAAAAAAACTTGCCAGCCAACCCCAGTATTTTTATGATTTTCACAAAAATGCCTTCCAGAAAATGTTCGTCTTTAAATATTTAAACAAACAATATATCAAATAAAAGAACAGACCCTCTGCTTTAAAAAAGGTTTTATCCTACTTTTATTTGTTCTCTTTTTATCACCTTTCAAATATGGGTTTCTTCAAAAATACCAAATTTTGAGCAAAAAGCTGACAAAATGGCATTTTTGTGCAGAACTTTTGATAGAGATCAGATTCAGAGCGATGATCAAAACATACACAGAGTTTAAACAGTTTGACCTAAGGTGTCCCCGGGTTTTATAAGTTGGATTAGAGTGCCACCTGGTGGATAATAGCAGAAATTGGCAGGAAAGCGTTTCTCTTAATTGACAAATTAACTTGTCAATGGCGGGGAAAGAGTTAAAAAGGCGTTCCTTATATGAGGGTAAGACAATTGAGTAATTTTTATAAAGACATTGTTAAATATATATTTTAAGGAATTTATATATTCACTGAAAAAAATTAATTCATTCAATTTACTCAAAATTTTTAAGGTAAGTGGTCGCAATCAATTTATTTAAGGTACATTTAAAAAATAATAATTTAACCACTTACCTTAAAAGTGTGTAATTTTTAGAAGGATCTCTTTATATAAATGCAAAACCTTACACAAAACTATAATCAGGGGTTATAAAGTATATATATAGGGTATAAAGACCTTTCATAATGCACCGTTATGTTTTTTATTACCTTAGAATGAGATGTTTTTATCTACATACACCGAGGGTCCCCTTACACGGAAGTCGCCATTTTGTGCCACCATTTTTCTACAAAAGCCCTTAATGGACAAACTTTTTTACTAAGTTGTCTTAGACGATGACATGTTTGTCCGGTGGCGACTGACGTAGCTTCTCTATGCGTTTCAAAAGTGAGGGGTGAGCAGTGGACTGAGCCATTGGTTGCAATTCACAACCTCATCACTAGATGCCGCTAAAATTTACACACTGCACCTTTAAAGTAAATTGAGTAAATTGGATGAATAATTTTTTCAGTGTTGTAGGTTACATAATTAACCCAGTACTTGATATGTGTTAGTTCAGTTTCTGCAGGGGGATGAATGTGTTTGTGCTCAATAAATAGCAGAACTCTGAAGGGCATCTTCCTCTTGAGCATGAGAGTGAAAAGTGTTTCTCCTTGACGTACGCCCTTGCTTTACCGAGCCGTGGTCTTCTATCTGGAGACCTTTCGAAACAGCTTACCAGTGCATTTTCATCTCTCTCAAATATCCCCTCAGAGCACACCCACCCACACACACACGCACTACTCGTACTTCGACTCTTTTCTTCCTTAAACCGTTGGTGTTGTCTCTCACTGTTCTCTTCTACTTTGTTCTCTTTGTTTTCCTGCCTCTTTCTTCAGATGTTTGGTTCAGATCAACTTTATAAATACAGCTGTGAAAGAGCAGAAACAGCTGGCGATCGTTTGCTGCTCCACTTTCCCGTTTTTTTCCCACTGCAGGAATCGCTATCGGAAGAAGTCAGAAGCGCCGTTTAACGACAGTGAAAGTAGCAATAAGAGCTTCATGTGAAATACAGACTAAAATTTAAGCCATTATTCACTGATCATCTACTCTGCCAGGGCTCACAAATCTCATTTGCCCTTGTGTTAGATTAAAAAATGGCACCGTTAGGCACACCGCACCAGGTTGGACTTTATTTACTTCAAATGCCGTCGGTAATCTCGCATCACATGAGTGATTGCTAGACGTCAAGGTTAAATATACACAACCACAAGCGTTATTTGTCTTAATGTGCACGGGAACCTCTGGCCCAGTGTTTAAACTACTGATTTGACAGCTTTTGTAACTCTAAGCCAGGATGACTTAGTGGACCTGTACTGTAAACACGAAACAATTTGTTTTTGCTTATGCGTTTGCTGCCTCTACTTTTGACTCCCGGCTCTGCCGTTTGCCTCATGTCCCCGAGCTTTGCTGTGAAAGCATTCTGGTGTGAAATGGTCAACAGGAGAGACGGATTAATCCGGCATCTCTTCTCAGGTACTGTCGAGAGATTGGTGGCTACAGTACGTGCTTTCCTGCAGTGTGCTGAAAATGTTGTATTTTATATTGTTTGGCATCCTGGGGATCTTTTTGATTTTACGATTTTTTTTACCTTATATTGCAGAATGATCTCAGGATTTGTTTGCTATTGATAAATGAAGTGTTTAGACACTGAAATGTACAATATGCTCATTTTCCAGTTCCGCTAGAGTTAAACATTTGATTTTTACCGTTTTGGAATCCATTAATCTGATCTCCGGGTCTGGGGCTAGCACTTTTAGCATAGCTTAGCACAGTCCATTGAGTCTGATTGGACCATTGGCATCGCGCTCAAAGGTGGCCAGAGAGTTTCGATATTTTTCCTATTTAAAGCAACACTATGTCGTTTTTTTTTACCTTTAAATAATGTCTCAAACATTATTTCAGTGATAGAACAACTTTTAAATGGACAAATTGTACTGTTGCTGCAACCTGAGCAACCTCCTAGCTGCTACAAGCACACTCTGAAACTGGCGGTGGAGGGTAGAGCACACAGCCCCGCCCCTTCCCCTGCCTGCAGAAGAGTGTCTGATACCAGGCACTGTTGCGCTTTTCAACCACACGGGGGAGCTGTAAGTCATTTTTACATGGAAACTACATAGTGTTGCTTTAAAACTTGACTCTTGTGTAGTTACATTGTGTACTAAGACCAATGGAATATATAAAGTTGCAATTTTCTAGGCAGATATGTTTAGGAACTATACTCTAATTCCGGCGTAATAATCAAGGACTTTGCTGCCGTAACATGGCTGCAGGAGGCGCAATGATATTTTGCAGCCGCCGAAAATAGTCCTTGATTATTACGCCAGAATGAGAGTACAGTGCTAGCCATATCTGCTTAGAAAATCGCAACTTTTAATTTTTCATCTGTCTTAGTACATGATGTAACTACAGAAGAGTCAAGTTTTAAATAGGAAAAATATCGAAACTCTTTGGTTTATATATTCTTGTTGACCACGCTGTTATCTTCACTTATAATGTAGTCGTCCTACCTTGTGTGGTATTGACCCCTAAAGCGATTTATATCCATATTTAAACAGCCTGTCACCCTAAAACTTAGGCACTTCATTATTTTGAAAGAATATTTATGCGTTATATAAATATTTACAGTGTTCTAACTAGGGTAGTTAATGTAGGGGCAGCTGAAAGATGTATATTAATGTAATGCCATGAAAAAAAATTCACAAAGATTAGTTATCGTATGCGAGTTGTCATAATTTAGCACAGTGCTGGCAACCACATAGCAAACCTGTTCCTTTTTCTGTTTCGTACACAGACGCATTGATAACTTAAGAAATTTTATGCTTCATTAGGAAGCCATTTGTATGCCCTTAGGAACGACATCTCGCAAGGCATTTGTCTCATTAATTCTGACCTCTGCTGTCGCTCATAAAAACAATATTCTCAGGCATTAGCCCCCTGCTCTCATTATAGCCGAACTGACCAATAGATGAAGAGACGCAGGTAGAGAGCATGAGGAAAGATTACAGTAATCTACCGTGTAGGGCAGACCAAGGAGAATCTATACTGATTATGTTTATAAAAGAGTTTTAAATTATTCACTGGATTATTTCTTTTAAATAAGGTCTAATATCCAATTCCGTTTGACTTACCCTATTCAGATGAAAACCCAGCTAAAGTAATTTTTTGTGATTTACTGTTTTCTATATAAAATCATCCTACATGATGTAAAGTACAAGTAAGGTCATGTCAAAGATCAATATCATAATTAGATTATGATACTTTAACCTGGATTTCACATATATTTTATGCATACACAATAATTATGCATATTTTTTATACATTATATAATATTATATAAAAAAAAATATATATATATATATATATATATTTGTATATATAAATGTAAACATCAAATCAATAATGTCTTAAAGGAATATTCCATTTTCTTAAAAGAAAAATCCAGATAATTTACTCACCACCATGTCATCCAAAATGTTGATGTCTTTCTTTGTTCAGTCGAGAAGAAATTATGTTTTTTGAGGAAAACATTGCAGGATTTTTCTCATTTTAATGGACTTTAATAGAGCCCAACATTTAATACTTAACTCAACACGTAACAGTTTTTTTCAACTGAGTTTCAAATGACTATAAACGATCCCAAACGATGCATAAGAGTCTTATCTAGCGAAACGATTATCATTTTTGACAAGAAAAATAAAAAATATACACTTTTAAACCACAACTTCTCATCTAAATCCGGTCGTGATGTGCCAGCATGACCCCACGCAATGCGTCAAGAGGTCACAGAGGACGAGCGCGAAACTCCGCCCCAGTGTTTACAAATGTGTTGAAAGAGGACCGTTCCTACGTTGTTGTATGTCAACTGATACTAATTAATGTCTTTGTGTCAGTTTATTGTTTTCAATGGTCCGCAAATTTGAATTTATATATGCAACACGTGACCTCCCTACGTCACTACGCATTTACGTTAGGTCGCGCTGGACCGGACCTAGACAAAAAGTTGTGCTTTAAAAGAGCATATTTTTAATTTTTCTTGTCAAAAATGACAATCGTTTTGCTAGATAAGACTCTTATGCCTCGTTTGGGATCGTTTATAGACCTTTGAAACTCCGTTGAAAAAAACTGTTAAGTGTTGAATTAAGTATTAAACGTTCGGCTCTATTAAAGTCCATTAAAATGAGAAAAATCCTGCAATGTTTTCCTCAAAAAACATAATTCTTCTTGACTGAACAAAGAAAGACATCAACATTTTGGATGACATGGTGGTGAGTAAATTATCTGGATTTTTCTTTTAAGAAAATTGAATATTCCTTTAATGATTGAATTAATTTTGTGTAAAAACAGCTCATACCTTGGAAACGGCATCACAGAAAATTTAAGTGGTTTTGAAACCTTGACCCTTTAAAACCTTGGTATACCTTGAAACTGGTAACCGGCCCATGCCTAGTCTCAACTGGCTTATTGCATTTATAAAAACAGCAGCATGATTCAAGACAATAATGTTCGAAAACACGTAGAGAAAAGACACGTGAATTTCACAAACATGTGATCACATGTGAAATGTGTTTTTGAAACATTTAAATGTGAAATCCATGTGTTTTACATCCCATGGGTTTTTACATGGGAATTTCACTCAAGAATTGTCTTTTGTAAAAGGTATAAATGTCTATGATTGTTAATGCCAGAGGTAAATCTAGTTAAAAATTATAATTATATTGAACGAAACCTTCCTATTGATTTATCTAATTGAACTGATTAACAGAAAAGTTAAAATAAATGTTAAAAAATTGCTGTCTTAACGTTCTCATACTCAAGTCATCAGACAAAAGAAGATCATGAAACTAGTCTAATGACAGTCTTTAAGAAACACAATGGCCAAATAAAATGTGCATTACATTGTGATGTAATGTGTGAATAATTGCCAGTACGCTCTAAAAATGGCTGGATTATTTTTGACCCATAATGGGTAAATATTGGACATAACACACTGCTGGGTTAAAATTGACCCAATGCTTGGTTGTTTTAACCCAACTGCTGTGTTATTATAACCTATGGTTGCATAACAACAACAACAACCCAACATTGGGTCATTTTTAACCCAGCATAGGGGCAATTTTATCCCAGCATGTGTTCTGTCCAACATTCACCCATTATGGGTCAAAAACAACCC
The DNA here is from genome assembly GCF_027580225.2 of Misgurnus anguillicaudatus. Taxonomy (NCBI): domain Eukaryota; kingdom Metazoa; phylum Chordata; class Actinopteri; order Cypriniformes; family Cobitidae; genus Misgurnus; species Misgurnus anguillicaudatus. Next base: position 32,833,786 of record NC_073348.2, read on the forward strand.
AGACATTTTTAGAGTGTATGCATACAGATTCTGTGGGTAAGTGTGTGCATGTAAAATACTGTACAATAATTTAAACATTATATCATGTTTAAACTTATTATAGGAGAAACATACATTTTTTGTCCTGTATCAGAATGCTAGTCATAATTACTCTTTTTAGACTCAGACATACTGCCACAAATCACCCAAACCCCTTGAGAATTTCCAATTTAGTCTTTAACCTCTAGTTGTTAGAGAAAGACATAAAGATGGAGGAGGAAAGAGAGAGATTGAGAATATGCATGAGAAAGAGACAGAGAGAGAGAGTGCACGTGTGATGGAGAGAGGAGAGATATAGAGGGAGGCCATCTGGGAGGAGAAGGCGTAGAGGAACATGTTGTTGAGATGGGTTTATAGCCCTCTGTCTCTGCTCAGTCCGTGCCTGCAAAAACACATCAATTATACAGTGGTGCTTTTAGACAGCTGGCCTGTGAAAAAAAACCCAGATAGCATGAATATAACATAAAAGAGTCGTGTCTCTTAAAAGCTCACTGATCTCTCTTCATCGAACACAACGGAGAGTTATTGCCGCACTTCATGGAGTGAAAGCTTGTGCCGCAGCCTTGACGCAACATTAAAGATCACATTCATGATAAAAAAACTTTTTTTAAAGCCTTGGTAGGTCTCATCCACTGTAGAAACGTACAGAGGGATCTAAAAGACTGAGGCCGGACTTGCAATTACATAAACACTTCCTACATCAGTCACCACCGATAAGACAAACGGATAGCCTTGCCCAAACATAACATCGATGTGCAAACCCATGTTTGTCTTGGGAATGAACCAGAAAATCAGACCTTTTGTACATACTGTAGGAGTTCATACGGGTGATTCTCACGAAAACTTGGTTTTAAAAATGTCAAGCATGAAAATGTAAAAATTGCTTAAATTTACTTTTTTTCCCACCAGACATTAAAAAACAAAGTCTGGAGTAAATGGGAACATTAATTTAAAAACTTTTACTTATCATTTAACACTTTTTGTAACATAATTTAAAAAATTTGTCCTAAAAAATCTCATTACCGCAACAGTCAGAAAACATCAACACTGACATATTTTCAAAATGACATGACAAACCTGAAAGAACATAATTTGGAGATTCTGCACATGCATTTAAAATCAAAGTATTATGCTTCTATTAATTAAACTAACATTTAATAAGCATCTGTTGCGGTAATGATAATCAAATTGTCGTGTAAGCATTCTGACAAGACAATATTTCAAATTAACTGTAAAAAAAATGCTCTTACCTGGTATCTTGAAGTAACTGGTCCATGTGCTTGGTCAATCAAACTTTATTAAAATTCTGTATGTGTGCTTAAACTGTTCTCAAAAAGTGTTGCGGAGGATGAGAACATCAGGCATGGACACATCATTTTCCTAATTTTTCTTCATTATTATTATACATGAATATTCAGTAAATATTTTTTCTGTCATCTAAGTAGTCTAGCAAAACATCCATTTATTTTTTTCTTAATATTTTTGTGTTAATTTGATTAAATTACAACATAACGCATGTTCAAACACAGCCGGACACATTGCGGTAATGAGAATTTCAGCAGAAAATGAGATAAAATTTACAATTATAAATTCTTATGTTAAAATCACACATTGTGCAAGGTAGAACACAGTATTGTGTTAATTCTGATGTTTTTTAATGTTACTATATTACACATTTTAAAGCTAAAATCATTAGTGCCGTGGTGTTTCAATGGTTTCGTGAGAATCACCCATACAGTACAGTATGTTCCTGTAGCTGGAGCATCATATTAGCAGTGCAAAACATTATGGGTTGGGTTCAATCTCAGTGAACACACATAATGATAAAAACAGATACCTTGAATGCACTTTGGTTTAAGCATCTGCCGAATGCATGAATGTAAAATGGTTAAAGTCACAAATTCGCTTATATTTGTGACCTAGAAACTTCTTACAATCCTAAAACTTTCTATTTGTTTTAGGATTAAATGACAAAAGACCCACATTTTCAGACTTTAGGAGCCCACAGCAGGTCTTCTGTCTTGTAACCGAACAGTGCTCACTTTGGTAGGATGACGGTGAAAGCTTTCATTTAGTCCATTAGCGAGGAGTGGTCTGTAAAAGCATGTGGAGAGTTGGCAGCTGTTTCATTGTTCTTGCCAGCTCAAAGTTGACGTCGCAGTTTAGATGTCTTGGGTTTGGAAATGGAAAGTCCGGTCGCTTTGTGTGTCATTTATATGTGTCATACTGGGTCATTTTAGTTGACAGGAACCACTAATGTGTGCTTTAAAGCCTGCCATTATTCAAAAGTATTGAAATGCAAATCATCATTAAGGCTAGTGGTAGCTATTGGCTTGTTTAAAGATATGCCAACAAAGATCAAACGTTTCGTGGAGAAAGTTAGACATACGGCTAGGAAAAAGATTGTGTATAAAAGTTTGTAAATAAAACTTGGAATAAAATGCAAAGCACTGGGGAACCCGTTAGAAATCGCGGAAAGAGAAGGACAGAATATAAAGCTATATTTTGGGATGATGATAGTGGGTGAGTTGCAATATAATACAGAAACCTCATATAGTAAATAAAAAGATATTCCCAAAGTGGAACTGTCTTAACACCAAGTGTACATGTATGATAAACACACCGTTGGTCACTTTTGATGACAACATATTCCAGATACATCATGAAAAATATATCAGATAGGTAAGCTCACACTGTATGTGCCGAGTAGCCTGGGGTTTAACTTTCTGTCAAATGCTTTGGACACTCCTGACTCCTCCTTACTGGCCTGTACCATAAAACAATCTCCATTCTCTCTCTCATTTTGTGTCTCTATTTGTTTCTAACTCTGCTTCTCTCTCTCTCTCTCTCTCTCTCACTTTTTTGTGTGGGAGATAGACAGCAAGTGTCTGTGAGCTTTGTGATTACTGAATCGGCCATCCGTGATATACAACTCCTTCAGCTCTGCCGGCACACACACACACACACACACCAGGGTTTTTCCTGGCTCAAAATGAGCTGGAGGTGGTGCTATCCTGATGCACACATGCATGCGTACCGTGGGAATAAAATTCGGACATACTACTCACCTCGCCTACTGCTTTTCGCCTACTATATGGTATGGAAATAGCTGGTTTAAGACGCAACGTTGGTGACTGAATTGTTTCAACTGTTTATTAAAACAAATCGGTTTAAAAGTAAAATTCGTTTTAGGGTCATTAATCGTCACGTTGTGTGACAACACGAATGTGACTGCGATTTTAAACTACTGTACAGTTTCATGCAGAAAACTATATTGTAATAATCTGGTGTAAACATCCACAAAATATAGCTAATATAGCTCCTAAAATGGCTGTGTCTGAAATCTCTGAGGCATCAAGGCACGTCTGAATCCAATGTTTAGTTTAATTCCTGTCTCCTGAGATACCTTTATTGTTTTGTACTACAATTGTATCCATGGCCATGCACGGGGAATGTGGGGGTTAAGTTTGACCAAGAAAGCGTCTGGAGCCCAAATGTAATTTTTTATTTTCTAGCAGGAAATGAGTATTGTAGTTTTCAAATATACTCACCTAAAGGATTATTAGGAACACCTGTTCAATTTCTCAATGCAATTATCTAATCAACCAATCACATGGCAGTTGCTTCAATGCATTTAGGGGTGTGGTCCTGGTCAAGACAAACTCCAAACTGAATGTCAGAATTACTGGGATTTTCACCCACAACCATTTCTAGGGTTTACAAAGAATGGTGTGAAAAGGGAAAAACATCCAGTATGCGGGAGTCCTGTGGGCGAAAATGCCTTGTTGATGCTAGAGGTCAGAGGAGAATAGGCCGACTGATTCATATTGATAGAAGGGCAACTTTGACTGAAATAACCACTTGTTACAACCGAGGTATGCAGCAAAGCATTTGTGAAGTCACAACACGCACAACCTTGAGGCGGATGGGCTACAACAGCAGAAGACCTCACCGGGTACCACTACTCCACTACAAATAGGAAAAAGAGGCTACAATTTGCATGAGCTCACCAAAATTGGACAGTTGAAGACTGGAAAAATTTTGCCTGGCCTGATAAGTCTCGATTTTTGTTGAGACATTCAGATGGTAGAGTCAGAATTTGTCGTAAACAGAATGAGAACATGGATCCATCATGCCTTGTTACCACTATGCAGGCTGGTGGTGGTGTAATGGTGTGGGGGATGTTTTCTTGGCACACTTTAGGCCCCTTAGTGCCAAATGGGCATCGTTTATATGCCACGGCCTACCTGAGCATTGTTTCGACCATGTCCATCCCTTTATGACCACCATGTACCCATCCTCTGATGGCTACTTCCAGCAGGATAATGCACCATGTCACAAAGCTCGAATAATTTCAAATTGGTTTCTTGAACATGACAATGCGTTCACTGTACTAAAATGGCCCCCACAGTCACCAGATCTCAACCCGATAGAGCATCTTTGGGATGTGGTGGAACGGGTGCTTCGTGCCCTGGATGTGCATCCCACAAATCTCCATCGACTGCAAGATGCTATCCTATCAATATGGGCCAACATTTCTAAAGAATGCTTTCAGCACCTTGTTAAATCAATGCCACATAGAATTAAGGCAGTTCTGAAGGCGAAAGGGGGTCAAACACAGTATTAGTATGGTGTTCCTAATAATCCTTAGGTGAGTGTATAAGATAAGTTATCTTTGTTTATATTTCAAAGATTTGAATTCTGCCCAAATGCGCTTCCCGGCACTACCTTCATGGTGCCGAATTTATTTCCTCATGAGGCAGTGAAGCAACAAGTCAGCTGCCTTAGTTTTTTTAGTTTTCAGATGCAGTCAATAGCTTTTTGGAGGAAAATAAAAGTAAAGTTTAGTCAGCAGCACCTAAGTCAGCGACGTAATGCCACAACCACAGTTACACATGACAATCCACAGTCGGAGTACAACGACCAATAGTAACCTGTCGATAGCCGGAAAAGCCATAACATTTAATGAAAATTCTCTATGTAAACCCTGCACACAAAAAGACACACACAGACAAACACTGCCCGAGTAACCAGGAAGATTCCTTATGTAGAGATGAAAAAGAAAAAAGTGTAACATTTGATTTGGTTGCTTTATATGCTTGTCGAATGCAAATTGGCCCAAATTGGCAAATGCTGTCAGACTTCTGCCAATGATTCATGCCACTCCATAAACGCACCGTCACGCTCATTTTTACCCAATCCTGAACGCTAAATCAAGACAAATCGGCGTAAATTAACTACTAACCTGCGAGAGGAACAGACGCGCCTGCAGATGGTGCTATTTGGGCCAGGCTTGGGTGAATGCAACTTGAATGATCCTTTGTAAATGTCAAGCAGAAATTGTTGGGAGTTTTTCATCAGACGTGAAGGGGAGAGAGAGAGAAAGAGAGAGAGAGAGAGAGAGAAAATTACATAAATAAAACGAGGCAGGTAACAATCAAGGGTGGGAATTGATTTCAGAAGCCCATTCATGCGGAACACCACAGAGAATTTGCACATCAAAACAGAACAGTTTTGATTAGCTCGACGTGCGCACCAACACGTGCACATGCGCGAGCGTGCACGCAAAACAAGATTGCAGAGTGATGAGAAATGTTTGTCCCACTGCTGATATCCTGAACAGTAATTTAAATTGGATGGACATTTTATCTTTGCCTCCGGGAAAATCTAAATTAACATTGACAAGTATGCTTCAGTTTGCAAAAAAATGATTGCGTCATCATTGCGTAACATTTGTGAAAGTAAACAATTGACTAAAAAAATTAAATGTAAACAAACTGATCTGAAATATGGCGACACCTCCATAACTTTAAAACTTATTGGTTCTTTTGTGACTACAGTAGTTGTCATACATATCATGACAACATATCTGTTTGTTTACTTTTTAGTTTTGTTAAATCGTTTTCTCTCACAAAATTGTAACCATTTTGTAATAGTAGGAACCATCATAGAAATATATTGAAACACAGAGACAGAGATCTGTTTGGAGTAAAGTTAGAAATGCACAGGAATCACAACACAAAGCTCTTAACAGAATAACAGATGAGATCATTTTCTCATGAGATATTTTAAGACTTAAAAACTCAAACTAGAGTTTTAGACTTTTTTCTTTTTTATAAAGGTGACTAACTTATTCCCGGATGAGGTCTCGCTTGGCTTTATTGATCTGCATCAGATACAGATCTGCCCCTGAGCTTCAATTTTCAAGCCTTTGGCATCTTTTGGCAAGCATTACCTGCTGATTGGTTGCTGCCTGCCTTATGCTCACAAACAGCCTGTGCTATGATTGGCTGAATTCTCCACCGGTCGCCAGGGTGTTTTCTGCCAATGCTCACTGCCGTTTCTAAAGCTTGATATCTGGAAAGATAGCAAGCAAGCGAGCAAGAGAGATAGTCATTTCTAGTCCATATGTGTTTACAGAGTGAGATATTACATAACCAGCACCTAAGGAAATCTTAGCAGTGCTTGTGGGAAAGAATTCTTGCTTTGCAAGACGTAGTGACTGGAGCTAAACTGCTTAATGTCAACAAACTACTAGATAATAGAGAGACAGAGCTCAGCTACACAATAAAGTAGGCTCCATAGGTAGTATTATAACTGAAAGGATCCTATAACTGACTAATGTAATAGCGATCTTCAGTATAAAACTGCAGTCGATTTCAGTAGAGGTGACGACAGGGCATACATTTTGAAAAATGTTCATGCCATTCCAGCATCTATGGCTAAATTTATGGCAAGAACTAGTTAATTTATACACAAGTTGATCCACACAATTAATCCATACACAGGTTGGGGAGGGGCAATTTGGTATCTTCAATTCACCTAACTTGCATGTTTTTGGCCTGTGGGACTAAACTGTAATACCCGGAGTAAACTCACGCTGCTGACACAGGGAGAACATGCAAGCTCCACACAGAAAAGGCACCTGACCTAGCCTAAGCCAAGGATTGAACCACCAACCTTCCGATTTGTAGACAACCTACATGAACCACTGAGCCACTGCTGCCCACATCCCAAAGATTCTCTATTAGGTTGAGATCTGTCAATTTTAGTACAGTGAACTCTTTGTCATGTTCAAGAAACCAATTTGAAATGATTTGAGCTTTGTGACATGGTGTTACATGGGTACATGGTGGTTATAAAGGGATAAACATGGTCAGAAACAATGCTCAGGTAGGCCGTGGCATTTAAACGATGCCAAGAAAACATCCCCCACACCATTACACCACCAGCCTGCACAGTGTTAACAAGGCATGATGGATTCATGTTCTCATTCTGTTTACGCCAAATTCTGACTCTACCATCTGAATGTCTCGACAGAAATCGAGACTCATCAGCCCAGGCAGCATTTTTCCAGTCTTCAACTGTCCAATTTTGCTGAGCTTGTACAAATTGTAGCCTCTTTTTTCAATTTGTAGTGGAGATGAGTGGTACCTGGTGGGGTCTTCTGCTGTTGTAGCCCATCCACCTCAAGGTTGTGCGTGTTGTGGCTTCACAAATGCTTTGCTGCATACCTTGGTTGTAACGAGTGGTTATTTCAGTCAAAGTTACACTTATATTAGCTTGAATCAGTCGGCCCATTCCCCTTTGACCTCTAGCCCACAGGACTGCCGCATACTGGATGTTTTTCCCTTATAGATTAAGACCTCTGGGATTTTTGTGGGTTCAAAAAAGGGAGAGTTATTCAGCATCTGTTCAGTAAAATCACTGCTTTACTTCCCCACCATGTGCTGCGGTTTACTCGGCTGTCATAGTTGAGCTATTTTACACTGCTGTGTCATCCATACAGCCAAATACCATATTTCAAATCAGGAATTAAACACTATTATTAATTGAGCTTCTTTCCATAAATCATGCAAGAAATTGTATTTGTTAGCCTGGTTAGGTGAATGCACACATGCGTTCTTCAACAAACAGGTGACAGGTGACTCGTGGTAGGGTAAAATACAGCTTTTATTAATCAACTTTTTTTTTTAGATTTATTACCTATAAAGCATACGGTCAAGTTGAGCATTGCAATGCATCTGTATACAAAAAAAAAAAAAGATTGGCTCTTAAACACGTTCATGATTTACAAGTGGCCATTTCCTCTCCTTATAATGTCTCTGGTCTCACTCGCTGCTGATTTGAGCCGCCCATATGTGTATGAATATACAGTATGGACCCATTATGTATTCTGCATGTGGATCCATCATCTACTCTACAGAGAGGTGATGGAAAAATCACTCGTGAGATATATTTTCAGAGGAGAAAAGATAGAGGAAGACATAGATGGAAGATGCTTGCATTAAGAAATGGCAAAAGCCTATAGCGAGAGATAAAATGTGTTTTATAAAATTTTTATTACAACTAAAAGTGTCTTCATGTGACTTGGAAAGCATTGAGAGAGCCCTCCTTTATAACAGAGCTTGATCGTCCCTCTCACTCTCTCTCTCTCTCAACGTTTCAGTGTAACAGGTTTTGGTGTGTGAGGTCACACAGGGGGCATCTGAAAAATGATGAGCTGAAAATACCCTTTGGCAAGATATAAAACCGAATATATTGACATTATAGACATATATATGACATTGTGAATTTATTAATGTAGTTTCACTCAGATGATTAAGTCATGTTGAAACATATATTTGAATGCCTTTTTGTGTGATCATATATGACATCTCTTTCATCTTTACTGATGCAGTATGTGACCCTGCCTGTGAAATCCACGCTAAAGTCTCAATCTAATTTTAGGATGAAGTTTGATTTCACGATTGATTTCAATCTTTGACATGACCTCAGTCAATATATCAAGGTTATATTTTCACAGCATGTTCCATAGGATGATTTCATGAAGAAAAGAGTTAATCACAAAATCTAAGAAAACAATCTAAGACCAGCAAACCAGAGTGTTTGTTTTTTATATATAGGAATACAAATATTTCTTACACAATATGAGTAAATCACCTTCACAGTTTGTCAATACAGATAATGAACATGCCTAATGTCGAAACCCACTGTGGTGTTAAGTGGTGCTAAACTGTCGTAGTTCTCAGATTAAATGCTTGTCTTCTAGGTGCTCCCATTGGCCTGTTACTGTGAAGCGCTCAATTTAAACAAGCTCCCTAATGAAGCTATGATTAGTTGGATTGATCAAGCGTTGAGTCTTTGAGCTGACCTCTGTTAAAGACAGAAAATTGACTTTAGGTGGCTAAAACTGCCTGATTTGTGTAAAAGACAGCGTAAAGCCCCCGGGAACGCAGTGCAGTCAGGAATGTGATGGTAGTATAACCTGTGGTCAGCAGGAATCCTTTAATCCTTCAGGTGTAATTCTCAAACACGGCATTGCACAGAAAACAAAAGGATATTAAATGCTGCGCATGGAATCGACCAAAGCAGAGAAAATCGTGACCATCTATAACAGCTGGCCATCAGTAATGCTTAAAATGTTTTGGCGTGGTTGGGGGTCTTTCTTCTATTCTGCTTTTGATTTATTTGATTCTTGGGTCTCTCCTTGATCATTTTATATTAACTGTTTGATGCAAATACTAACAAAAAACCCCATGGAGGCTGAAATCCTGAAGCTGATTACAGCTTGACGGCCACTGCTGTGACAACACGAACACAAAATTACATTTTCTAAAGGAAATTATGATATTGTCGTCTCTAGATACTGTATGACCCAGGTTTCTTTGCTGTAGTGCTGTGGTCTAAGCATGTGTGTGTAATTTGTCAGTCCACAATGAATTAAAATGCACAATACGATCACAGACGATCACAACATATCTGATGTTTAATATACTATTATGTTTAAATCCAAGACCAATCGGCTTGTTAAGTCATGATGTAATGAATATTGTTTCAGGGTCCGAGCCTCCATTCATTTTAATAGAGGATATTATTTAAAGCGTCCATACGCATATCTGATGTTAATCTGGAGTACCTATAGAGTAGTATTACATCTTTCCTATCTCCGAAGAGTCTTTAGTTTGATCAGATTTATAAAAGACAGATTAGCTTTTCCCGATTTTTTCCAATAACGTACGAAAAAATTCAGAAGGAGGAGTTACGAACTGCGGGAGGAGCGAGTCACAAGTCAACACTTTAAACAACACTGACTGGATAACTTATGACTGACTACATGTTCGTGTCATTTATATAATATACGTGCCTAATTCCAACATAACACAGAAGTCTTACAGCATCACATGCAACTCGTTTTGGACTTTTTAATGAAATCCAGCGTTAAACAAAGACACATGCAAAACTCCAATGCTACTCTGGAAAATAAACTATATCCATTCTTTCCATAAGGCTGGCTTTCTTCTCCTACATCCAAAAACACACTTCTTCTTTCGTGCCATTGTTAAGTCTTGTTATAAAACAAAGCTGTCGCATGAAGTGATGCCTGTAATTTAGCGTCCTCGGTTCTCGCTCTCCCGCTGATTGATGTGTGGTGGTGGTTTTCCAGGGGATGTGCCCATAAAAAAAAGAAGTGATACGTATGGCTTACCCATGAAACGTCAGCTGGACGCATAATCGAAAAAAAAATCCAAAACTTGTACGAACCCTGGCTTTTTTTACACTTTGCATTTGTTTAGCATGAGGAAACAACTCTTATGTAGGGTTTACACTGAGTGATTTACATGTTAAGTCAATGACAAGACACGATTAGGCATCCTGTGGCGTGGTACACGCGGTAGGCGTGGCGCAAATGGCGCGAATTGAGCATTGCCACGGGAAATGCGCAAGTTGAAAAATCTGAACTTCAACGGTTTTCCACGCTGCGTTAACCAATCAGGACCTTGCTGTAGTAGTGACGTGATTACAGGAAGCGAGCGGAGTGGTCGAGTCTCAGCGGAGTAGCAGAAGCCCCTCCCATGACGCAAATTTCCGCTCGAATGTCTAGAATTTCACGCGCGAATAAAGCAAGTGAACTCAAATGTTCAGGCGTCCAACTACGCGCGAATAGCACATTTTTGCTGCTTCCACCATTAAACTGTGTTAATAAGTCAGAATGCATAAAATACTGTTGAGAAAGATATATCCAGAAAGAACACTTGACAAGACAGTCGATGCTTATCCAGCAATATGAAGCTGAGAGGACCAAGATGCCAGTAAAGTCTGAATTGTGTTCAACAAACCAGATGGAAGGGGCAAAGATGGCAAAGAAATTAAAAGAGATATCTAAAGAAGGATATTACAGAGAAGAAGCCATGCACTCTCAGTGGAAGCCCGCTCGAACACAATAAAGCGCTGAAGCGCTTGTCACATTCTCTGTTATGATTACACTTTATTTCCCTGCCATCGATCAACATGAAGTCACATGCTTATCTTGCGTTCAGCTCTATCAACACTGTCATCTTTAAGGGCTATTTTAAGACCTCTATATATCTCAATCGCACCCAGCCCTCACAGCGTGGCTGGTTCTGCTGATAAGGATATATGACAGAACCCGGGATCGAATAAGCGAGCCGTTTGACTTTATTTATGTGTGGACGAGGTCAGGAATTTACCGATATCTGCATGCGGGCCTGTCACATCCACGCGGTTACAAGTGTTTATTGACTGATCCATCAACTATTTAGCGTATGCAGAAATTAGCGCATGACCTTTCACATGCTAATAAACTGTGGCGATGACAATCTAATAAGGCATGACATGATGCTGCTAGCATGCATGATGGAGCAGGCGGGAGGGATGCAGAAAAAGTGTACACTTTGCCGGAGGGGACAGGTTATGAGCGTGTCAGTGTGTTTTTAGTGCATCAAGGGAAAAATCTATATAATGCAGACGGCTTACAAGAGTCAATACACATGAGTTGTTCTTAACCCTGGTGGGCAGAGGGCAGACAACGCGGTAGAGATAAATAATGTCAGCTTGTTTTCAAATACTGAAAACGGAATGAATCACCTAATTCTGTGTATGTACATCATTAACTGCCTTATTTATTTCTATTTCCCTTGATATTATTAACACATTTGAAACAAAGTAAATCCTGAGAACTGACTTCCTGGAAAAGCTATGAAAGGGAAACTTCTAAGAAATTTGTTTTTGTGTGCAATGGTTGACTATTGAAACATTAAAATGTACAGTATGTGTGTGTGGTTTAAAATAAATAGGACAACTTGCGTACTGCCAATATAACTCACCCACACTCATCAACGGCCAAGACAAACACAAGCAGTGCGGGAGCTGATAAAGTTTTAGTGAAAGCCCTGATCTTTAAAACACACACACACACGCATACGGAGGGAAGTGAGGCAGAAATCTCTTGGCCTGGCATATGGACTCAGGACACAATCCTATCAGGCAGTTCCCTACACTAAATCCCGCGGTTGAATATTGAAAGTGGGCTGTGGGGGCCGTGACGATGTGGATAATGGTTGCAGACATCCCACCCACGTGGATCCTGGAAGCCTTAGGAGACATGTACAAAACTTACGCCCGCTACAACAAATGAGAGTGATGAAGACACATAACAGAAAACCCTGCCATAATATGAGATACAGTGAGTGATCTGACTTGACTCATATGCATATATTCTGTATCAAAGTTTTGTCATATGCGAAAACTCAGCTAAAGTATTTTTGTGATGCATTTTCTATATAAAATCATCCTGCATAAAAACATTTTGTGAAAATATAACCTTGATATCTTTATTATTGTCTGAGTAAGGTCATGTGTCAAGTTTGAAATCAGTCAAACTTTCATGCTCCTAATCTCATGATTAGATTATGAGCCTGGATTTCACAGACATGGTCACATATTTAGACTTAATTAAGTTTACCCTTTTAATATCTCATCTGTAGTCTTTATGTTTGTGCATCACATCCTTATTATTGAATATTGAGTGTCCGGATGTGCTTGGGGACATACAGTAGCTCACTGTTCTCCATACAATGACCTTATAATTACCTATAGCATGATTATAGCAAAGTCATAATGAAACATTCTGGAGGAAGAGGAAGTGACATCATTCATGTGGATAGGTGGATAGGTCGTGTGTGACTCAAGATCTGAGCGCACGGCTAACAAACAGATAAGTCACATCGGTGTGAAAAGCCTCGTTTACACCTATGACTAAATGACATGAAAGAATATTAATTAAAAATCACTGCAGTGCGAAATTGTAGATTTGGTGTGAAAGAGTTCATAGAAATAAACTGTTATTAGTGCTGCTAAAACATCGCCATTAATTGTTGTTTATAGTCTTACTGTAGGGATTTGAGCACCCTAATTATAAAATATTTTAAAAACACACTTAAAAAATTAAGGTTTTATAGCAGTGCCACAGAGGAACTATTTTTGGTTCTCCAAAGAACCTTTTAAGGTAAATGTACACTCTTAAAAATAAAGGAGAATCACAATATCATAGAAGAACTATGTTTTGGCCGAATGGATCTATAAAGGACCTTTAAAGGGATAGTTTACTCAAAAATGAATATTCTGTAATAATTTACTCATCCTCATGTTGTTACAAACCTGTATACATTTCTTAGTTCTGATGAACAAAAGGAAGATATTTTGAGAAATGTTTGTAACCAAACTGTTCGTGGACCCCATTTTTTTTCTACTATAGAAGTGAATGGGGTCCACGAACAGTTTGTAGGGCCCTATAAAATCCGTTTTATTTTTTCCCAAATTCCGTTTTATTTTTTCCCAAATTCCGTTTTCTCCGTTTTAATTTTTGCAAATTCCGTTTTATCCGTTTTCATTTTTGGCAATTATATTTTTTACCCTTTACTTTTATTTTAGTCATAAAAAGAGTGTGCCTTTAATGTTAATGATTAAAATGTAAATGATTTGGGGGAAAAACTGGATAACAGGATTACTTAATGACTATAAAAGATGCATTTACACACGCACATACACACAACTCAATTTAATGCATTGTTTTTTAGTGTTGTTGCAGGAGGCTACAACAAGGTGTCAACGCAGTGGTGCCTTCAGAAGTGCCTTAAACACATCAATCCAGCGCAACGCGATCCATATTTTATACACAATCGCTTGAAATGCATATAACTTTACAAACATACACAGGATAGTGATCTGACTTAGGACAGCATGAGCACGCAGCTCTTTGCACGTGCGAGCGAAAGAGAGACAGAGAGCGGCGCCATGATGCAGATGATTATATTTGAAATGCGAGGGATAGTTAGTTTGCCTCAGCTAGCTTGAAATGCATAAAACTGAACAAATACATGAGGATTTGTGTTCGCACTTCGGACAGATGGGTGAGCGCGTGACCGTGAGAGGTACAGTGAGACAGACATGGATGAGAGAGTGCATGTATCTTTGCGCTCACCGTGAACAGAGTGTTGACTAAACTTCCAAAATAACAGTTCTCGGTCACATAAAAGTCATGTGAGACCTGCTCGGAACTAAGTGCTTAGCGTCGCCATGGTTTCAGTGTTTTGGAGGAGGTCTGAAACGACGGGAGGGGGCGTGTCGCCCAGATTTACTTCCCCCGGTCTGCATTTCCCCCAGACATACGTTCGTCTCCCACACAAAAACATAATTTTATTCAAAATATGTAAAATTCCGCAAAATTCCGCGTTAATACTAGATTCCGTGTTAATTAGCCAATTCCGCGATTCCGTCCGCGATTCCGTGATCGCGGAAATTATAGGGCCCTAAGTTTGGTTACAAACATTTCTCAATACATGGCCCCGGTCATCCTCTCCTTAATACAGTGCAGTCGCCCTGTCCCATGTGCAGAAAAACACCCCCAAAGCATGATGCTACCACCCCCATGCTTCACAGTAGGGATGGTGTTCTTGGGTTGGTACAGTACTCATCATTCTTCTTTCTCCAAAAAAGGTTTAGTTGAATTGTGACCAAAAAGTTATATTTTGGTCTCAACTGACCACATGACTTTCTCCCATGACCCCTCTGGATCATCCAAATGGTCATTGGAAAACTTAAGACGGGCCTGGACATGTGCTGGTTTAAGCAGGGGAACCTTCCGTGCCATGCATGATTTCAAACCATGACGTCTTGGTGTATTACCTACAGTAACCTTGGAAATGGTGGTCCCAGCTCTTTTCAGGTCATTGACCAGCTCCTCCCGTGTAGTTCTGGGCTGATTTCTCACCTTTCTTAGGATCATTGAGACCCCACGAGGTGAGATCTTGCATGGAGGCCCAGTCCGAGGGAGATTGACAGTCATGTTTAGCCATTTTCTAATGATTGCTCCAACAGTGGACCCTTTTTCACCAAGCTGCTTGGCAATTTCCCCGTAGCCCTTTCCAGCCTTGTGGAGGTGTACAATTTTGTCTTTAGTGTCTTTGGACAGCTCTTTGCTCTTGGCCATGTTAGTAGTTGGATTGAATGGGGTGGACAGGTGTCTTTATGCAGCTAACGACCTCAAACAGGTGCATCTAATTTAGGATAATAAATAGAGTGAACGTGGACATTTTAAATGCAGACTAACAGGTCTTTGACGGTCAGAATTCTAGCTGATAGACAGGTGTTCAAATACTTATTTGCAGCTGTATCATACAAATAAATAGTTAAAAAATCATAAAATTTTTCTTATTTAGATTATGTCTCTCATAGTGGACATGCACCTACGATGACAATTCAGACGCTCCATGATTTCTAAGTGGGAGAACTTGCAAAATAGCAGGGTGTTCAAATACTTATTTTCCTCACTATTTGTTGACGAATTTAATAAGTTGAGGTTTAATAGCGGTTTTACGGATTGCCGGAAAAAAATGGCGGGGAAGGAGTTAACATCCGAAAAAAGGTCCTTCACATTAAGTTAAAAAGAAAATGTTCTTTAAAGAACCTTTGACTGTATGGTTCTTAGAGGAACCAAAAATGGTTCTTCTTTGGTTCCATACAGCCTGACATAGACGATTCCTGAACCCTTTATAATACGTTTTATGGTTAGGACTAAAGGTGGAAAATCCTATACATTGAAAGAGGACCCAGGCCTTATCTAGATAGCAGTACTGTATATCACTTTTTTCATGGACAGTAAGCAACGTGACCTAAGAGAATGTTAAAAGAGATCGTTAACCACCTGACCAAACAAATTCAAAGTAAACATGCGTTTCATTACATATTATGCACACACTCAAGTTTTTAACTCCCTCCTGCATTTATAAATTGGGACCCTCAGGGCTCTCCATACGTTTAGCATAACTGTACACCTGTAGGACATCGAATACACTCACACACACTCAGTGATATTTAAAAATAGCTGAGCTCTGCTATCCATCTTCATTAGCTGGTGGGACCGAGATATGGCGCAGACACTCTCAACAGTTAATAACATAAAAAGCACACAACGGGCCGCGGGGAAAAACAGCACGGGAAAGAGAAAGCTATTAATATCCAAACACACACACACACACACACATACACAAGCTTAGTATGTACTGCCATGTTCAGCATCCAACACTGCTCTATACACAACATCATAACAAACATCAAAGGGAGGCTGTGTGACCTTCATCCATGCTTCTCAACATAATGAAGTTGTGTCTGGTAAACAGAGTATACTGTACTGTGATACCATTTCTTAACAATGCCACAACACATTTATGTAAGGCTGTCGCTCAGCAGATGTTCATTTCTAGTTCAACTTTAATTACTGTTATCACATTCCAATGCAAATTAAACACTGAAATGTTTATGCATTCACCTCTGTGTGCAATACATCCAGAGAATTGCATCTTATGTTTGGGTATCTTGGAAATGTTAACCCTAATTGCAATTTTCTTATGTTTACCGTTCATTTTAGCTACAATTTGAAAAAGGGAGACTGACCCCGCAGAGATCATGCATCAGAGACTGTTTTATCAATTCTTTATTCTGCTTGTTGTCTATCGCCACCATCTCTTTTTCTTCACTTTCTCATTTATATCTCAGTGGGCGAGTGAGGTTTGCTCTGACCACCAGTGTGGGTTGCGAGTTGTGGTGGTGTTTTCCCCGCTGGTTCATTATGTACGTGCGTGGTAGATCCGCAGATCTGCGGCAGAGGTCTCAGAGATGCTATAGATTAATCTCCCCTGATGCAGTTCAGCCGAGATTACATCGCGAGCCAGCACACGTTCCAATACTGAGTCTTTTCCAGCAGTGCTTCTGAAGCAAGCGCACCTACAGGGCTGAGGTCCGGTCTTAAAAGATGGGAAAAATTTTGTTTGAAGAATAGGCCAATGCTTTGCAGATTTGTCACTCCATAAGAGTGCAACAGTCACATTTTGCATTTATGCATTCAGCAAATGCTTTTATCCAAAACGAATAACAATGCATTCAAGCTATACATATTATCGGCCTGTTTGTTCTCGTGGAATTGAAATTGTGACATTGTGCTGCTAATGCAGTGCTCTACCAATTGCGCTACAGGAACACTCATACTGTAAATTGACACTGGCTAATGTAAATATAAAAAACAAATTTGAACAACGTTTAATAGTGCATGTTTAATAGGGCCATTACGCACCATGTGTAGGTTGATGCCTACTTTAGCATGCAATGTTTACTCTAAGATACCCATTTCGGTAATGGGCAATACTGAAAATTGCTTTGGTAAGAAAGTGTCTACTAAAAACAAGATGTGAATAAATTGCAGCGGTACCGATAGCAACTTTCTTTCAGCTCCACCAAACATGAATTTACTTTTTCACAACATCCATTCAGTTAAACAGCAGCACATCAAACGGGCCGGCACATAAGGAGCGAATGCTACTGCACCATACCTATATCTATAAGTTATACGTTATAAACAATATACAGCGCACATTTTCGTTTTCTTTGCTTGTCTATCGTTTCTTAAGCCGATGATCTAGCTTAAAAGAATGCCACCTTGAAATGCCCATTACAGGTGATGTCAGCATGTGCCCGGCAGCTGCTGCCAACCCAACCGTAAATGTCACTTGCCCCTCTGTCCTGTAGTGTTGGTCAATGTGAGAAAAACAGAAACGGGGAAAGAGAGAGAGTGCATGTGGGTAACACAAACCAAGGGCATCATAATACTGTACCTGCTATCATTATTAAGCACAATGAGTCATTACTGCATCGTAATGAGAAAAAAATGCATTAATAACAGAAGGCTATGCGAGTAAGCCCAGATGGATTCTCCAGACTTTTTCCCACGTTTTCCGTTTGGAGGGGACATCTGTGGAATTCTGTGGTATAAATAAGAAATTATACAATGTGTTATATTATTCAGAGTACTCACTTGTATTGGTGCATAAATGCGTGATGAAATTAGCAAAATATTTAATAAACAAATATGTAAGGGGTGGGTGATGTAACGAAATTTGTGAATGACAGTCATGCCAAATCTGCTGAAAATTTGTTAAAAACAACTATAGACTGGCATTTGACGCATATTTAACCCAGCAAGCAATATTCGCCATTTCGTGGTCTAGTGTAGCTATAGAACCGGTTATGTTTAACCCACTTCCAGCCAACATAAACGTGAATTTGGTTACATGTCGTTTTTTCCAAAATACCTTGCGAGATGTATGATATTCCATCATGTAAGCAAAGTCAACAGCGATTAAAAGGTGTTTGGTGTCATTTATTTATTTACACAAATTTGTTTTAGCCTAGAAATCTGGGCTGTGTTTGGGTGGCTATTACTGTGCGTTCACACCAGACGCGTTAGAGGCAGCAAATACACGCAATTCGCACGTAGTTGGATGCTTGACCATTTTAAATTTACTCACTTAATTCGCGAGTTAAAGCCGCACGTAAAATTCTAGTCATTCACGCGGAAATTCACGTCATGGGACGAGCTTCTGTGACTCGGCTCACTCCCTGTAATCATGTCATGTACTAGAGCAAGCTCCTGATTGGTTAACGTGGCGCTAATATCCGACAAAGTTCAAAGTTTCCACATTCGCGCTTTTCCCGCGGTTATGCTCAATTCGCACGGTGCTATTTGCGCATACCGTGCCACAGGATGACTATTCACGTCTTTGCATTGACTTAACATGGAAATCACTTGCGCTTGCCGCCTCTTCCGCGTCTGGTGTGAACGCCACATTAGACTTTTATGCAATGCGTGAGTTTTTGTGATTGTTACGGGCAAATTGCGGGAACTTTGCAGCTTTTGCAGCTTTTCAATGATGTTCACGTCACATAATCACGTCACTTCATAACGTTTCCATGGCAACAGGGGACATGGCTGCGCTTGTGTGAAGTAAATGCAACATTTTTTAACTTTTTAAGATATATGTGATTTTTGCTACGAAAATGTGGGGATTATGAAATCATGCAAGCCCTGCATTTTTTGCATGGAAATCTGCAATTTATGCTGCGAAAGTGCGGCGTATTTGAGAACATGCGGTCCCCTCGCATAAATAGGCGAACTTCGGCTGATTATGCATTGAATCATGCGATCGCATAATTGCGTTTTTCTGGAGGGACTGAATATGGGTGCGGGATTCTGTTCTATATAATAGATTTGGTTACAATATTGGTGAGACTTTGCAGTAGCATTTTTGGGGCATGTTGAAGCTATGTTGGCAAACAGCAGGTGCACTTTAAATGGTAAAACTTGCATCAGCGATTCGATATCGCCTCCCACACAAACAGCAACATTTGCCTTACTTGTAAAGTGAGGCACTTATCAAGGAAGTCTTCAAGCCCTGCGGGATTGAGGAGAGTGATTTAGCCTTAAAAAAAGAGAAGCTGGTGCCTTATCATTCCACGCTAATCTGATCTCAGGTCTGTGTGCTGCCTTTGCTGTAGACAGACAGGTGAAATACTCAGAGAGGTTTTCTTTGATCGCTCAGGTGAATTGACTGTGACCAGCTTAAGTAAACTCAAACCTAACTTTGCCAACTGAATTTATATTATAGAAAGTTTCTAAATGGGCAAGGGGTTGTTGTAATATCAGCTAATTTCTACATCTCTTTATTGAGTGTGTGTAGCCTTGAGAGCTTGAGATTGAAAAACAAAAAAACAAAAAACATAATTTGAAAAGAGATGATGAAAAACAGGCAGCAGGAGGGAGGGAGACATCAAGAGATAAAGACATCTAGTCAATGAGAAATGTCAATGACAAATGGTTTGATAATGAAGGCAAACGTTTTAGGAAGAAAATTAACATTTTATCAGTAACACAAAGACGTTAACATTGAGAGGATCTTTCATCACTATCGCAATAGTTTAATCAGTTTACAAAAGCTGTCTAGGAAACAGAATGAAATATCTGAAAACAACGCTTCACGGACTGTCTCTCGGATTATATCTGACATCTCATAAGCAACTACTGTAGATGTCTGGATAAACTACACAAATGTTCAGTTATATAATATGTCAACATAAACTCGTGATAATACTCGTACAATCTCTTTTCCAGGCTAAAGTCTCATAATCTAAGTAAGATTAGAAGCATCGAAATTGGTTTTTAATCATTGATTTTACTTTAATTGCAATATTCGACTGAATATTAAAGATAGGGTATCTGATTTGATCCAGAAACATGTTTAGTTACATGCTGGTTAAAAGTCTCCTCACATCCTGATAGCAATCACTATGTTAAGTTGTTTAAATGTATTTGTAGAAATTTATGTTATCTGTGAAAGGCGTAGGACTAAAAAATGTTCAACCAATTATAGATTTCGGACCGAACGGACATTGCCATTTTTGTCCCTCATCCGTAAGCGTAATTTGAATGCCACCGCGCAGCCTGTTCACACAGACACCATATGTCATCACCGCGTTCACGTGCGCTCACCTCCTGTCTGTAAACAGCGAGAATAGCAAACTTTTCTGCTGAATTGACAACCTACACAGGAGCCACAAAACGAAACACATCTTTTAAAACAACAACAGCAAAAACTGCCTGGATCAGCAAAGAGCAAAAACCCAAATTAACATCCATAACTTTACTGCTTTACCACGAGATGAAAACAGCTGCAGGAGGCAAAGGGTCTGAAAGGGTCATTGCACTGTTTACTTTGATAAGGTAGGTACGCGATATGTTTGTATTGAGATAAATTCAGATATTCTACTTTGATGAAACATTGTGTTGCTTATGAAATTTGTGTTCGTTTACGGATTAGCACAACAATATAGTTACTACGTCTACACAACCGAAAGTGTGCTTTAACTAATTCTGATGTGAAACAGTTGTTTATGTTGGTTATTTTGGTAATGTTATTCACTTTGTACTGCAAAGTTTTCTCACTGGTGAGATGTGGACGTCTGGCGTGATAATGCGTTTTGGAGTAGGCGTGACTTTGGATGAAGGGTGGGATTGTGATTTCATTGCTAGCCGGCTACCGTTAGCATTTTTTAAAATGAGATACCCTGCCTTTAAAGTAACCAAGGGGATTTTTCACAAAACAAAATGTAGGCTGATTTTATGTAGAAAACAATAAATCACCAAAAATGACTTTAGCTGGGTTTTCACAGGAAGGATCACATTTGACCCTCACCAGATTTGTTTCCTCACCAGAGGACACAATGGCTATGTTTACATGCACAAAATTGTATCAGTCCGACTGAATTTAATCCGATTGCAGGTTACGACTTCAATGTACATTCAATATAATCAAAACCAAACGTCTGCGCAAGCGCACAGCCAGGGTTGCCATATCTGTATATCAGAACCAGCCCAATGGACATTCAAAACTAGCCCAAAAGCATCCCAAAGACTATTCATAACCTAAATACCAATAACTAATCAACAAAATCCTTCGATCTTTAACATGCAGAAAAAAACTCGCAGAAACAGTTTAAAAGTAGTCCAAATCTGAACTCCGCCAAAAAGCAGAGGACTTCGCAATGCAGAGCATAGCATCTCTCGTCAAGTTCATTTATTTGATTTATCTCTGGATAAAAGTCAAAGATCAGATGGAGAAAGTTGTTCTTAAGAATAGGCAAAGAATACGTGCTCGAAAATTTTACCTTAAGAATGCGTGTTGCCATGCATTTTTCTGTGTCGAGAATCATGTGAAATGTAAATAAGAGGTAAATATAAGATGTGAACTTAAGCACAATTGTCCTGCGCATGTGCACAAGGTACTTTTGCATCCGATTGAGAAAATATTACGATTCACATGTTTACATGCATACTTTTCTCCTAAAAAACGGATTACAGATTGAAGTACACCACCCTTTTCAATTCGATCGAAATTTGCATCCGATTGACCTCAGTCATAACGATTAAAGTGTTTACATGAAGGCTTTTCAATCCTATTGAGCCATCAATACGATTACAAACGGATTATTTAGCTGCATGCAAATGTACGTACTGGCAGAATTCCTGAAATCTTTGACCTGCTAAGGATAGGCAGACAAACCTTGCAACCAAAAAACATGCTTGCTTGCTTATACACAAAATGGGCATAAAACAACCTGATCCGCTGTTCAGTGCATCTACATGGATGGCCAGATAAACCCACACTAAAGTAATCCCTCAAACTGCCAATAAATATATCTAGCATTTTATAGCTTGAAAGCTGACCTGAATGAAACTTTACTTAGCAGGTTGTTGAGGCCACAGATTGCGTGATAACATTAGTCTAGTTGTTTTATTCACCCTTCCTCTCTCATGCTCTCCGCAAGGCTGTCTCTCTCTACATCAAGCTACGGCACATCACTGAAGATTAGCGTCAAATCCTCAAACGCTGCTCTGCGTCGCCAAAACACGCAAATCACATCCTGAAAATTTTGCTCAATTAAAAAAGACAGTCATACACGCAAACACACATACTGTATGAAGCACAACCACACACACACATACACATACAGACGCCGCTGTCAGTCATAATGGCATGAAAGCCCCGCCACCCAAATATCTTTTTTGAAATGATGAGAAACTGACATTTGAACGCTTCAACCCTAAAATCACTCCATCATTCATCACTATCTTTTTCCTTTCTGATATTAGGGTCGGTGTAGCGAACAGAGAGGGAGAAAGTGTGTGTTGTGATGGTGTGTAAGCTGATAAATGACAGTTTCAGGGCAACCTATTTCACATCGTTTGTAATTGGACTGTGAGCGCAATGTAAAATATGGCTTGTGGTGAGAGAGAGATTTTCATGTTTAAAAGCAACTTATACTATATACAGTGTTTACTCAGAGCTAATGGTCTCACAGTTAGCTGTAATGACTTTTGAGATGGAGGTGTGAAAGAGAGATTATCTTTTTCTCATAGAAAATGATCCAGAACACTCCGATCTAGAACACAATGGGACACAATGTGTAAATCTATGCATTTGTGGTTATCTGTACAAATGGACTGAAAAAGCTTTGTAACGTATTTTTCATTTCAGGCGGTGGCCCTGCAATCATTATAGAGGTATTTTACATCGTAAACCTTTAAAATGCAGTAGACAAAACCTGCTTACATTTCAGTTTATTTTGCTGACGCTTTTATCTTAAATCAAACTATACGTTTTAACTAAATTGTTGTGTAAAACGTGCTGCATGAAACTTTGACTAGCATTATAAGAAGATTTCAGGAAACAAAAAGTAATAACATTGCTGTACTATAGTGCTCCTGATAAAACCATGTCATATCATGCCGGTATGTAATTGTGGCTGTCAAAGATTGTGATGTTTTGGAAGGGTACTGTTTTTCTATTGTTTTGGAAAGCTAATGTTTCTGAAAGTAACTGAGCATCATTCTCTAAGAGTGGTGAGTTGAAATTAAAGAGCATGTTTATGTAGTTGATCTTGGGATGACAGATGTACGTTTATAACAAAAATCAGAAATATATTGATTTTGGTTGTTTTATTGTATTTTAATCCCTTATTTTAAATAATTTTGAGTCATCTTAAAGGGACACTCCGCTTTTTTTGAAAATATGCGTAACATGGCTGCAGCAGGCGCAATGATGCAGTGCCGAAAATAGTCCCCTTAGTAACTTTCAATAGCAGGGGCTATTTTCGGGCACTGCGTAATATCATTCCACCTCCTGCAGCCATGTTACGGCAGCAAAGTCCTTGACTATTACGCCGGAATGAGAGTATAGTTCCTAGCCAAATCGGCCTAGAAAATCACAACTTTTAATTTTCTGTCGGTCTTAGTACACGATGTAGCTACAGAAAAGTCAAGTGTTAAATAGGACAAATAATGAAACTCTTTGGTTATTTTTAAGTGCGATGCTAAATGGTCCAATCAGATTCAATGGATTGTGCTAAGCTATGGTAAAAGTGGTACCGCCAGACTCGGAGATCAGCTGAAGGGATTCCAAAACGGTAAAAATCAAATGTTTAACTATAGGGGAGCTGGAAAATGATCATATTTTCAAAAAAAGTGGAGTGTCTCTTTAAGGCCCCCTTGGAAATCTGTTGAGCCCCCCTGTGGGCCCCGCCCCTGGTTGATTAAACACTTGTTTATAGGAATGCACAAGTATAACCAAAACAACAATGGCAGCCTACAGGACTTTACAATTGTGGTGCTTTATAGTCCAGGATCACTTGTCCTGTAAACCTACTTCATCGTTCATCTAAATAAAACTGCTGCCATCTTGATTGTTTGTATTTATCACTTTGTAGGCGAATGTGTATGTGCAGAGGCGTGCAGTGTTTCTAATGGCCATTGCAATACGTAATACAGTGAATTTAGTCGTCTTCACGTTTCGTGAATGTAACCGTTGATCTTTTTTTCAGTGTTGTGTGTCTGTGAAATTTATCATAAACTCACAGAAACAACTTTTCCACTTTTCATTACATTCTTGTTGTGTAAACATACCCTACATTTCTAATAGTTTCAAAGATGAAATTCTTAGAATTTTTGTTTAAATGTGAAGAGAAACCATCATATTTAAAGTCGCATAATGACTTTACATTTTAGCTGCTTTTTGCCTTAAATGGCACCTATTATTCAAAATCCACTTTTACAAGCTGTTTGGACATAAATGTGTGTTGGCAGTATGTGAACACAACCACCCTATATTTAAAAAAAAAAACATTTACCCCTTCTTTTTTAATCCCTATTAAACCAAAGCAGTTTCATTATGCTATGTACACAGCAAACGCGGGGCATTGCGTTTTTCGTTCTAGATTACTCGTGGGATTTAACTTCGTATCATGCGAAGTTTTCGCGTTTGAGGCGAATAGCGTGTGTTTTCCCTGCAAATGCGCCAACCATATCACGTCATTCGCATCGCCCCACGCGAGGACGCATCTGATTGCGTCTTTGCATTGACTTTGTATGTAATCTACTTGTGCAAATTGTTGAACTCGCATCTGGTGTGAACCCACAGTAATACATGCTGTTTTAATTCTCTTAGCAATGTGATGTCACACTACTAAAACCCCGCCCACGGCCGCTGACTATTACTAGTCTGGCTTCAGTGAGTCGGACGATGTTTGCTATTTTTTTCTATGCTTTTTGCGAAACCAGATCTATTTCAACCAATGCATCTCTTTTGGTAAGGGAGAGAAGAGCAATAGCTCATTTGCATTTAAAGGTGCACACACAAAACTCAAATAGGAGCAATTTGGACATGCTATAATAAATTATATGTGGGGTATTTTGAGCTGAGACTTCACAGACACATTCTGGACACATCTGAGTCTCATACTTCATATTTAAAAAATGGGCATAATATGTGCCCTTTAAAGGCGGAGTGCACAATGTTTGAAAGCCAGTGTTGATATTTGATATATCACCTAAACAATCACGCCCCTACCCAATAGAATCTGGACGTTCTTTTGATAGACCCGCCCCACATATTCGCAACCCAGGCAATGATGTTGGTTAGTAGACACGCCCCTTACTGCTGATTGGCCACAAGTGTGTTTTGGTAGTCGGCTCGACTCCCTTTTCCAAAGCGTTTTTCAGAAATTGTGCACTCCGCCTTTAACTCTTTCTCCACCATTGATGAGTTATCTCGTGAATCTGCAATACTGCTATTATCTGGGTGGCACACTTCCGCAACTTATAAAACCCGGAAGTATCGCCCTAGGGCAAACAGCTGTATGTCCGTCTAAGTTTTGACTAACTATAAAGGTAGGATGAAACTTTTTTTTTTAAACAGAGGGTCTGTTCTTTCATTTAATATATTGTCGGTTTATATATTTAAAGAAGCATTTTCTGGGAGGCATTAAACTTTTGTGAAAACATTAAAAATGCTGGCGGGGAAAGAGTTAATATGAAATACTACAGCTGGGGTTTATAACCATATATGTCTTCGAAAGTGATGCTTCGAATGGTGAACAAGTCCCAAAAGCATGCTAACTAAAACAATCTGTGCTTCCTTTAACTGTCCTTATTAGCGAGCATATTTACATTTCTGGCACGTTTTTCTTCTTTCCGATGTTGTGTCATGCTACAAAATTTTCCAAACGCTACAAAATTTTCCAAACGTGAATTCAATAATGTTATTCAGTGCATCAGAGTCAAAATGATGTAGTGAAGCGTAATTTTAAAGGCGCTGGTGGAGTATTGGTAAAAGTCTTAATTAGCAGAGATTTCATGTCAAGTCGGTAATATAACAGCCCTGTTGGGATCTGCACGAAGCAGATCAGCACTTGGCAGACTGAAGCAATCTGAAGTTCGAGTAATTTTATGGTGAGCACTTGAATTACCGGCCCTTGTTTGTTTTGCAATCTATAGGCATAAAGATGAGTAAAAGAAGCCACATTGTTCAAGCATTTCCATTATTCTTTCTATCTGTTTGGATTTTTCCACTGTCCAATTCCCATATACTTTTATTATATGGACAAAAAATAGTGGCCTGAAGAACTGAATCTTTGGTCTTGCACTTAAAAGAGAAAGAGATACAAAAAATAAATAAACAGACAAACTTTTTACATTTTTATGTACACTATAGCTGATTTCAAAGCATGTGCATTGATGCAAGCGAATGTTCACATCCAGACATATAGCCGCATTAATGACTTTCAGCCTGATAGATGATCATCCCTTTACTGGCATCCCTGTCTTTCTCTCCCATAATCTTCTAAGCTTTCCGTCTCTCTCTCTGTCCATCTCTCCCACTCGTTCTCTCCCCAGCACACCCGTCTCGTATTTTTCTTGTCCTGCTTTCTTTCTCTTTTCTGTCCTTTGGCTCTGTCATCGGTATAATCTTCAGTCAGACAGCGGGCAGGCCATTAAAATCAACTCAAGCTCTGTCATTGCTTTGCTCACTTCCTGTCTCTCCTCTTACTTGTTTCCTTGTCAGCTACCATGACAGCGGCTGAAAATATTTTTGCGCAAATACGCACTTACACACACTTATGTTTCATGCACACACATGCGTGCGCGCACACACATTTTGAGGGACTGTGGATGGAAGTGCATGCACACAGACTCTTACTGTCAAACGGTTAAACCGGCTCGGAAATATTTGCAATTACCGGCTTTGCGAATGGGAGGTGGGAACCGAACTCATGAAGGCACTAACTGTTCATTTAATTTCAATTAAAACCAACTTATATAAAGATTCACACACACACAAACACTACCATGTGAGCTGAGAAACATACAATTACTGTTAATTGAAGAGAAAACTCCCACTGAGGCAAAATTGATCAATTTCACACCAAGTGAGTACAGAGAAACATATGCAGCGAGGGGGAGAGAGAGAGAGAGAAAGAGAGAGAGCAAAAACTTTGGTTCAGTTTTTTAAATAGATTAGTTGGACTGGATAATGAAGCAATAGCAGACAAAGTGCATTTATGGAAACTTATGCACTACTTCAAATAATTAAATATGGTCAAAATAATTAAAATATGATCAAAAGCCAGCTGTCACTGGTGCGGTTCCCTTTAAAATAGTACACATTTGTACCTAAAGAGTTCATATTGGTACCTCAGAGGTACATAGGGGTACCAAAGATTGCATTTCAGTACCTGAAAGGTACACATTAGTACCTTAAAGATGCACATCAGTACAAAATGTATGTATCTGTACCTAAATGGCACATATTAAGACATTTTTAGAAGGTACCATCCCATTGAGGGCTAGGGACCATTTTCAGTATCCACCTTATTTTTTGACGTAAATGTGTGCGCCGCCAACATCTTTGAGCTCCTTTGTGTAAGACTTTGGTGAGCCACTAAAGCTAATCGTAGTTGTATTGCGAGGGACACGAGT
The DNA here is from genome assembly GCF_027580225.2 of Misgurnus anguillicaudatus. Taxonomy (NCBI): domain Eukaryota; kingdom Metazoa; phylum Chordata; class Actinopteri; order Cypriniformes; family Cobitidae; genus Misgurnus; species Misgurnus anguillicaudatus. The sequence continues at coordinate 32,861,825 of NC_073348.2, forward strand.
GTGCCGTTTTGACTGGCTTTTAATGTTTATATAGATCGGCATAATTTGTGCATTTAGGGGTTGCCATAAAAACAAAACCAGAGTCTGTTTTAACCATAATCCACGCACAAGAGCTGAATGTGTATGTGGCGCAGGTGCACCCATGATCTGTATCCACACATCCATCTAGTAAAACCTTATATTATAGAAACTGCCGGTAAACAATAAATACAATAATTGTTTAAAAACAACTAATATTATGCTGATAATAATATGCCTACTTAGCTGGTTTATTTATTCTGATACTATATTATCTCAAAAATGCGATTATAGTACAGAAAATATACTGTATATGACATAAACTGCTTATTAGTTAATGTTTATAATATTTCTTAATGTGTTTGCGAATTTTGTTATGTTTTAAATGAAAAAGCAAATAAGCAAATCATTTCATCATGTCTCCATCTAGTGCGTATAAGAAGCGATGAAATAATATTTTTTATAAAACTAAAACAATACTGAATACATGTAGTAGTTTAATATGTTTTGTATGGTTTGTTCAAATAATTTTTAATGTGTTGGATGAGAAAGACGCTGTGGACTGTCTGACCGCGTTAAGCTTGATGGGTTGCCATAAAAACTTAAAAATTGCTTTTTAAAACCTCACACCAGAGGGAAAGTTGTGACATTTTAAACCATCACTTGAAAATGTTAAAAACACAAATTCTTGGTCTATTCCATGTACAAACACACGACTGACTTTCCCATTGTAAAGATACTGGTATACCTCTGTGCTTTTATATTTGCGCATTGAAGACCTGTCACCCCCGACCAACAACACAAAATGGATTGAATATATTTTCATGATATATCAGGCCACTTCTTAATTTTATCATCCCACTGGGTCATACATGGCAGGTGTAGTAAATATTTACCATACAGTAACAGTTTAAATCATGGAGACAGAGCGCAGTTATGCTAATTTGAAAACCACGCCCACCAGGGGGGAACAATCCAACCGTCTCCATTGACTTTGTATTGCTTGAGGCTGCCTCCTTGTCATTTCTGGCTTATAACAAAAACAGAATAATGCTTAAAAGCTGCTGTGTGACAAGATGTACAGCTAACAAGCCATAAAATCTAGAAATACGTTTTTATAAGCTGTCAACCCCCCCCAACCCCCCCGCCAAAAAAAAAGAGCGTTTAAAGACACAAAAGGGGATCAATAACTACCTTTCGCTCCAGTGGACGTTTAGTTCTAATAATAGAAGTACTACTAAAAGTTACTCGTTTTTTGGGGTCGACAGCTTATAAAAACATATTTCTTGTTTTTTTTTTGGCTTGTTAGCTGTACATCCTGTCACACGGCAACTTATGGGCATTATTCTGCTTTTTGTTACAAGCCTGAAATGACAAGGAGGCAGCCTCTCGCAATACAAAGTCAATGGAGATGGATGGATTTTTTTCCCCCGGTGGGCGTGGTTTTCAGGTTATGACACGTTGCACTCTGTCTCTATGTTTTATGCGTGCTCCCACGACACTACCAGCTGGCTATATGTCACATCTTTTACATCTGTGTTCAAAAATAAGGTGGATGGGGTGTTCAAACTTTGACTGGTAGTGTGTTAGTTTGTGAAACAGTACTGTGTATTTATTTATCTATGATAAATTGCACATTTTCCCCTACTTTAAATGTGAACTGGGTATATATCTCAAATCTGAATTACATTGTCTTAAAAAATGTAATATATCTGTTTCTAAGTGTTTAAAATGCCATATAATACAGCATAATAAAATTAAATATTAATATCTGGCGTCATATAATTATGAAACACTATCAACGTAATTTTATTATAGCTTATTTCTATTACTTATTTTGTAGCCATGCCATTTCTTCTAGTAGTGAATGACCTGTGTTAAAATAACATGAGCTAATACCTGTAGCTTCTTATCTTAATCATTCCAGGGAATTATAACCGACCCCATTACAGTCATACTGCACAGAAAGAATAGTGGCCACCATTATTAATGTGCACCGTGATGCGACAAGATTCAGCAGCGACACTACAAAGACCTAATAAAATCTGAGTGGCAATTAAAAACGAATTAAAACACTTGACAATCAGGAAAATCTTAAATTGCGTTATGGTGAGCCATAACAGAGATCATTTGTGCTCTCTAGGCACTTCTAAAATTAAGTTGTGACTAGTCTAAAGTAATGACGAGGGATATTTCATATACTATGATATATGTTATCTCATTTAGTAGCTCAAGTGAGAAAGTGACACGGGAAGAAAAAAACGGATCATTTAAGACTCTGGATAAAAGCATTGGCAAAGCCATGCAAAATAACTAGGACAGAGAAGCTGACCACCCCTCCCTCCAACACACATTGAACATATGGAGATATTAATGTGAATCTCAACACGCTCTCAGATGCTAACTAGGAGCTTTAATTAGCGTCTGGATGGAATTTGCCATCATCCAAATGACCCAATTACTTTCTTATAAAGAGCATGTTTGATTTTTTTATTTCCTAAGCTCAGCGTATGTGCAAGAAGAGAAACTGATAACAGTAATGCATTGCAAAAGAATTTGCAATATACAGTAGCATTGTTCTTCAAAAAAAAGTCAATGGGTCTTAAAAGAACCAATCTTAAAAATTAAGGTGTTTCAACCATTTCAGGATAAATAGTTCCATAAAGAACCTTTAACGTCCAAAGAACCTTTCAGTTTCCCTGAAACTCAAGTTCTTTGTGGCGAATAAAGGTTCTTCAAGAACCACCAAAAATGGTTCCTCTATGTCATCATTTATCACCTTTATTTTCAACAGTGTACAGTATTTCTTACCAAATTATGTCACACACAGACACAGAGAATCACATGCAAAGTTGTAAAGTAAATGTAAAGTTAAATGCATTGTGAATGCATAACAAATACTGATCATGTAAACAGACGAAAACACGAGAAATCAGAATGGTTGGATACAAGAGGAGGTGCATGGTGCCAGTCAGAGCGATTTTACAGCTGGTTGGATCTATCCTTACATACACCTACACATCTGTCTGCGCTCCACACTTTAGAAAAAAGATGAAAGATGTACCTGGAATTCAGTGAACCATTGTTCCTAGAAATCCAGTGTGTCTGTTATTGAAAGGATGTCACAGCAAATGCATTTCTTCTGTTATTAAGGATTAATGCAAATGTTTTGAGTCTCAGTATTGTTCCTATATTGATATTCTATGCAGTACAATGTTATTTGTAGATATAATGTAGATGTTATTTATGTCAGATTAAATGTAGAGCACAGATGGGTGATTCTCGCAAAATTAGACTTATGAGGTGTCATGAAACATTTTGATAAAAAAGTAAATGCTATCAAAAAAAAGAAGCATACAGTTACAAACATCACTTCACGTACTATTTTGCACATGATTTCAAATGACATCATACAAACCAATTTTGTTGTTTTTTTTTCACATTTAAGGGGAAAATTTTCATTACCGCAACGTGTCCATGACTGGATTTGGGTTCTTTGCAGTGGCGGCTGGTGACTTGTTTTTTTGAAGCGCACGATGCGAAGTTCGTCACAACATGTATGTAGCTTGTCATGTGTGTGGTTCGTCATTTCAAAATATGTGTTCTGCGCTTTGAGAGATCGCGTGTGCGTCACGTGTCAGGCCAAAATAAGTGCCTGCTTCCTTGAACTTGAACTTGAAAAGAGACGCTCGCGTTTGCCAGATACTCGCATAATCTCATGCGTAATCAGAGTTTACTATTAAAGGAGTGTCTTGCGTGTATTTAGGGAACGTAAGCACTTATTTTGAATTAGCGCATCCTCGGAAGAGCAGTCACGAGCCGCCACTAGTTCTCTGACATGGATATTTATAATTAAAACATCTTAAAAATAAAAAGCTTTAGTGCATGTTATACTATAAACATTTACAGTAAAGAAACATGTGGTATTTGGTGATCATTGGTAAATGTAGAGACAATAATAAGAAATATAAGTGTTTCCAAGTTAAATTTTCTCATCCTCCGCAACAATTTTCAATCATTGTTTAAAATTGTTCAATTTTCCAAAAAAAAAAAAAAAATTGTTGGAAGGGCCATAATTGACTATGACACTCAAGATGTCTACCAGGTAAGCAGTTCTTATTTTTTCTCGTCGGCTAAAAGTTACAATTTTGTTTGTCGCAGTACCTAGACAACTTTTTAGTTCTCATTACCGAAACATGAGTTTGTAAATGCATATATTTAATGTAATATCATGTTGCAGTAATGATAATTTTTGATTATGATAATCTAAAAAATTGTAATAATTTTATAGGAAATATTTTAAAATCCTCTAAAAAAATGGTTATAGTAAGTTCAGACCTTAATCTTATATGTGCAAAAAATTGGCTTCAAGGGCTTTTAAAAAATTCTGATGCTGGACACCTTCTAAATCTGGATTTCGTGAGAATTACCCAGATAGGAATAAATCGCCTTAAGCATTTTGAAAATCCAATAGAACATCTGCAAACCAGGATATAATAAGAGCTTTATATCAAAACAGATTATAAAAGGTTATGCACATATTTCAGAGAGATTCAATTATCTATATCATTAAATTGTTTCTGTATGAACTTTATTTTTTTTTAACTGACATAAGATAAACATTCAAGCTCCTTCAGAATAAGATTATACAGTAGGACGATCGCCATCTAAGGATAATAAAATCCACCACAGCTACTGTATAAACTGAAGCAACATTAACGTAGCCAAACACATACATCAGGCTCTCGGTGCACATACTGGACATATGAAGAATTACTGCCACATCCATCAAATTACAAAGTGTCTAACTATTAACCTTCAGACAGATGTTCAGCCTACGGTACCTCCTCATCCATTACCACGCTTGTCCTCTCTCAAACAGAGAAAGGAAAATAAAAACCTCTCATACACAGACAGTCGATGGACATGGATCAGCCACATGACAGTTTTAATGAAGGTCAAATGTAGAGACTAAAAAGCAGAAATACCGAAGAAAATCACTTATTTCCCAAAGAGACTTGACACAGTCTCTCAAGGAGCTCTCTTAGGTGCAATTGTGGTCACTCCATTCAGTTATAAAGCACTCCAATTACACAAACCACAAGGCTGGAGGGTCCTTATGGTTGGCGGACATCAGTGTGATGGACCGCTCGCTGTGTTTGGACAGCTTTGCTGGTTGAGAGTGGTCATCGCTAGATGAGACTTCAATAAGAGTGCCAATGACTTTCAATCAAAGACTAGACGGATGTCCAATAGTGACCAACATATGTTCACATCTACTAAAGGTCACTATCGTGTCACTCTTATTTACATTTATTCCGATTCCAAGGAATTGAATCCACAATATTTTGCACTTTGAATGCAATGCGCTACCAACTGAGCTACAGTAACATATGAATCACAATTTATAGTATAATGGTATTAGTTTACGCTGTAATCTAGAGATGTCCAACGGTTAGTAAATGTAAAATCAATCATAACTTTGGTTTGCATCAGTACGTTTTTTACATTTCTACTGTGAACATTTTTCACAAAACGATGATAATATTGATACCTGGGGTGATTTCAATCCCTATAACCGTGATTTTCATTTCTACTGTAATTACTAACATTCTTGGTTAAAAATAAGTAACATACAAAAAACAAATAAGGTTATAAACTGTCAGATTTTGCAGAAAATGTCAGTTGATACTCAACAAATGCAAAGATAAGTACCCTGCAATTTCATGTTTCAGTCATAGATGGGCAAAAGTTTCAGATTGCAGCTTTAACCATGTTGGTAAAGTATTAACCTGAAGTATCCATAAATATATACATTAAAGGCTAGATGTCTCATCCGCGCTGCTGGCCAATGGAGGTCGACATCTGCACCTGGCGGCCATCTTGTCACAGTCAGCTCGCTCACTCGTAACATTGTGCTTTAATGGTGCATGTACTTTTAAATAACCACAACATGCTCAATTTTGGTTTGTTATAACCATCAGAGATGTACTTATGACACTGCATACTTATGAATAATGTTCATGAATCTATGTTCAAGCATCCAGAATTATAACCACGTAAATAATGTTTGTAAGAGACCAAACCATTTGTAATTCAGTCAAGATTTCAGAAAGATAAGCGTATTTGTGTCCAAGCAGATCACTCCCCTTACATCAGGTACCACAGACAGAAACGTCCGGAAAGCTTGCCTGTGACAAGATGGCCGCCGATGAGAACGTTAGAGACTCCGCCGTAAGACATCTAGCTCTTATTATGTATATCTATGGGAGTACCAATCTTTGCTGCGTTAAACCAATTTGCAATTTGTGAGTACATTTCCTTTAGAAAATATAAGAATCTACTTTAAACAAGTTTTGCACGTTTGTGCAGTATTTGGCAGGTACTATCACTGAAAAATGTAATCGACAGACTATTCGGAACGTAATTGTAGAAATGTTCAAAACCAAAAGGAAATCATTTATTTCGGATGGCATGGGTTTGATCTCTTTTCTTAGAGCCTTCTTGTGATCTGCTGTCACACGCAGACAAATTCAGGGCTGATCGTTCTTGACACGGGTTTCACAAACAATGTGTACTTCTATAGAGTCTATTCCAGACGGCTTAACATCCCGCTGTGTGTCTAACTAGGATTTGATTTTAAAGGACAGTACTGTACGTGTCCCTCTGCTCTTCCCCAAGGATATTTAACTGCAAGCATACTCTAAAAAACAAGGAACCTTGAAGGTAATGTGTGTGTTATAATAACTAGCCTAATATACAGAGAACTAAAAATAGGCTATTTGTACAGGAGCATCTGTTCATTCAGCCAATAGCTGAAGGGGAGTTTGGGGTAAAACACTGACAGTCCATTTTTTTAGCCATTTGGTGATGTTGGAAACTCAGAAATTGCACACGGTACCCTAAAAGCATACAGTATAGTAGAATTTATTATTGTTCACTTTAAGGGTTGAAAAAATTATACCTGCCTGCAGGTCCTTTCGCCTCACTTTACAACCACTCGTTTTGCCACACTTTTGTCTCTGTCCCCTCTTGATGTACTACAGTGACATTTACCTTCCCATTCCCAGCATCATTTTTCAAACGTACACGATCTCCCCCTGGCGTATCTCCGTTTTCACCCAGCCGAATGGACATACATAGTGTATATAGCCTGCATAGTGTAGCTGTGCGAAATTTTCCTCTTCTTTTAAATGTCACCTTCTACAACTCGACAAGCAAAACAAACAGTGAGACAAAGACCAACACTCTCCTCTCTGTAAACCCAAAATCTAGAATATGTTGTATTTTTTAAATGTTAAACTACTTACTCCTATATATAAGTTATACTTTGGGGGCAGGACTGCTTGTATGGCTTACCAGTGGCAGATGGGATGGAGTGAAAAAGTTTGTAGGAGTGGTTAAGAAACCTGTCTGGTTCACATCTCACAGCTGGAAAAATCCATTAGCTTTTCACCATCAAAAACATTTCATTTTCCAAACGAAAGAGGAATGGAAAGATAAAAGCATGAACATTTCCTTAAACTTATCCATATGCGTGGCACCTACAGAATGCCAAGTAATTGGACACAGCTGAAGCATAAGCTCATCCCAGCAGAATTAAGGCTGAATCATTGGACTCTGTATTCAGGTCAGCTTTTCCCCCAAACCACTGACACTCCTGTACCTCCCCTGCAGCCATAAAAAAGAATAGGCTTCAATCTCTTCCAAGTTCTTTTAGAAAAGAAAGATGGGTGGACGGGCAGATGTGGGGGCTGTGTTTGGCATGATGCAGTGGCGTCCCGGTCTTTGATTTTGGCATGTGGCGTGGGGTGGGATTGCCCTGAGACGCAGAGGATTCATGGGGATAAGTGGCTATCTCAAAGGCCCAGATACCTTATGCTAAAACGAGAGCCTGGCAACAGTCTGAATCACAGATCAGCATGAGAGAACAAGTGAAACAGAAAATACTGTTTGTGTAGAGTTGACTCCATCTGAACACATTATGTATCCAAGATGTTTAAATGGCGATAAAAACGCAAAATCGCACTGGGCAATACAGAAAAATATATATATTTTTAAAAAATTCCATCTTGATATGTTTAATATCATCTTTAGATTTTTTTAATTATAGTAACTATTTGGACCAAACAGCAATTGTTGCCTATAGTAGAACAAATGTGTAATGCTACAAAACAAAAGGTGCTATATAGCACTAAAAGTGGTTCACTGGCTTGTAATCATATGGGAACTGTCGGCGAGAGGGACTGAGGTTACGGCCACTGAGTGGCAAAAGACAGAGCGGCAGCATTTGAGTACAGCTTGACATCGGTTGACATCCTTGGAACAAGCTGTTGTGCGATAGACTGTACTAACAGATTAACAAGAATTCGGAGCTATCGTTTTACAGATTGCCAAAAAAACACTGAAAGGAGAAGTAAATTGATCATTAATTCCAACGTCCACAGACCACAGGTGGGTTGACAAGTTGCTAGGGTCACTATCAAGCAGAGGTTTTACTTTCTACCTAAACGTATTTGTTCAAGTATTTGTATTTTATCCGTGTTTTCTTTGCATATTATCATAATTTTTACTCTATTACTTTTCATAAATAATACGTTTTTGTTTTACATTTAATATTTAAGCACATTAACGTACTTTTACTCAAGTAAAAGTACACAATTTAAATGTAATTAGGTATTAAATACATTTTAATTTGCAATTTTAAAGAATACACAGTATGATTCTATGCTTTAGAATGTAGTGAAGTAATGTTTTTCTCAATACAAACACCCTTGGAAAATGTAACTAATGTAACTAAGTATTGTCCACCTTTGTAGTGGTGCTATATATTTCCCCCGGATGGTTCTTCATAGGTGCTTTATAGGTGCTATATAGCACTAAAAATGGTTCCCCTACAAGCTTTTAGTACTATTTAGCACTGACTAGTTTTCTGCTTTTTTTTTAAAATGAGCATAATTTTGGTTACACTTTAGACTACGGTTGTTTTTGTTAACATACAGGGAATACATAACTAAAAATCTACATTATTTACATTATACATTTTTGTCCATATTAATTTCGGCATTTACTACTACATTTTTAAAATCAAAAGTGTAACTGTTAACATTAGTTAATGGACAATGAACTAACATGTATAGCTTATAAATAGAGCATTGCATCATGGATTTGATTTTTAGGGAAACATATATACTGATTAAAGACAGAGTAGGCAGGTTTAAGTCTAAAAAAAGTCTAAAACACTTTTTTCCAAATTTGTTTGGGCTGTCTTTATATACCAATACATGGGTAAAATGTAAGTACTCTGAAAAAGAGAGTATGGAGGTCGAGTGTCTGTAGACCTCTCACGACTGTTTTAAACACAGCTAATTTTTCCATTCACTCCACCCCCTCCCTTCTGGGTTTCTCTTAAAGCCACGCCCCAAAACACATGAACGCGCGACGCTGACCTGCTCTGCTGGGAGAAGCATTTACCTCAGACAAGCGGAGAGGAAGGAGCCGGTGCATGTAGTAACATCATGTCAGAATCACATGTAAGAGTTTCCGTGATGAAAGCATTGTTGACTCTGATGAGGACTACACTTCGGAGACAATACCGCTATCGCATCGTCGACTCGGGGAAGTGACACGCGATATTCACTCTCATTTGATTTCGTCGTTTGTTCCTTTTTTTGCCTTCGCTGAATGCATGTGCAGGTGCTGTTAGTTCTGGATGCTCTTTCTCTGCCATACTTTCGCTCTTCCTAGAGTGCCTCGTGCACGTTCAAATCAATCGTGTGTGCGCATGTGTGGGCAGATCCCATAGCAACAGGGGTGGTGACATGGTCGCTAAAGAGAGTGATAGTCGCTCAAGCCAATCATTTGTTTCATCCCGAATGGAAATAATTGACTGTGTTTAAGACAGTCGTGAAAGGTCTACAGACACTCCAGTTTTGTACTCTCTTTTTCAGAGTACTTACATTTTACTTATTTATTGGTATATAAAGACAGTTTAAGCAATTATTTATTTTTTTGATAATTCCTGCCTATCCTGCCTTTAAAATGTGTACGTTGTAATGCACCGGAAGTCGCATTAGATAAAAGCATCTCTACATGACATTAATGTACTGTAAATGTTTTAGCAACAATTAACATTTACAAAGATTAATAAATGCCGAATGTTATATTGCTCAATTTTAGATCATGTTAACTAATGCACTTACAAATGTTTACAAATGAAGAGCTCAGGTGCAAAAGTGTCAGGATCCCGAATGTTATTAAGTGTATTATGTATTTTGTCTTGTTTCTGGTGCCGGGATCCTGACACCCCCGTATACGTGTTCTGTGTCTGTGTGGAGAGTCATGTGGTCTGTGTTTATGTTTTGTGTACCGCATGCTCTCCTGTCTTTAGTCTTAAACTTACCCTCCTGTTTCCTTGTTAACTCTTGATTAGTTAATTCCCTCCACCTGTTTGTCATTGTTCCCTAGTTTTGTTTTCCCTATTTAATGCCATTGTGTTTGCTGTCCTGTGCCGGTTCATTGTGTATCCAATGATACCATGTCGTGTGATCTGTCTTGTCTTGATTATTTTCTAGTTCTGTCATTGTTTGCCCCCTCGAGGGTATTTAGGTTTAATAAACATCTTTCAGTTAAGAGCTGTCTGCGATTGGGTTCTATCCACCACCACACCCTGACAGAATGAACCGGCCATTCTTGAACCCAGCAGACAGCTCTGTTTTGGTTTTGCTTACCTCGTTTAGTTAGTCTTCGTCGAGTGTTCCTGTCCGTCCAGTCCTGCCTTGTCCTGATGTCCGTCCAGTTCTGCCTCCTCCTGATGTCTGTCCAGTCCTGCCGTTGTCTGTGCCGTTGTGTTCCTGTGGCCGTGCAGTGAGCCCCGCGGGTGTGTTCCTGATCGGTGGCGTCTTCGGTAGGGCTACTGGTCGACGAGCTTCGCGGGAGTGTTCCTGTTCGGGGAGCTCCGCGGGACAGATCCGGATCGACGAGCCCCACGGGAGTGTGCTGGTTGGTGAGCCCCGCGGATAAGTGCCGGGAAGGTGAGATTCGCGGGAAGTTCCTGGTCGGCGGATCCCGTGGGAGTGTTTGTACGTCGGACTGTCGCCGCGACGGAGCTCTGTTCAGCGAGCCCCGCGACAGAGGATCGGCCAGCAAGCTCCGGGATGCTCACTGGTCAGTGAGCCCCGCGAGCGTTCCTGTACGGCATGTCCTGTGTCCTGTTTGAGGTCGGCGGGCCGAGCGGTGCTGGGTTCCGGGCCCGCTTCCTGGGCAGAGACCGTCTGTCCCGCCTTCTGTTTTCGGGGGTCCGGACATTGGGCACTGTCGGCCTTCTGGCCGTTGGACTTTGTTTATTGTTTAATGTTTTGTATTGTTGTATTGGGATGCCATGTGGCATCCCTTAAGGGAAGGGTAGTGTCAGGATCCCGAATGTTATTAAGTGTATTATGTATTTTGTCTTGTTTCTGGTGCCGGGATCCTGACACCCCCGTATACGTGTTCTGTGTCTGTGTGGAGAGTCATGTGGTCTGTGTTTATGTTTTGTGTACCGCATGCTCTCCTGTCTTTAGTCTTAAACTTACCCTCCTGTTTCCTTGTTAACTCTTGATTAGTTAATTCCCTCCACCTGTTTGTCATTGTTCTCTAGTTTAGTTTTCCCTATTTAATGCCATTGTGTTTGCTGTCCTGTGCCGGTTCATTGTGTATCCAATGATACCATGTCGTGTGATCTGTCTTGTCTTGATTATTTTCTAGTTCTGTCATTGTTTGCCCCCTCGAGGGTATTTATGTTTAATAAACATCTTTCAGTTAAGAGCTGTCTGCGATTGGGTTCTATCCACCACCACACCCTGACACAAAAGTCTCTAACCCCACCTCGGTCAAAAATGAGACATTGACCGAATGCTCTCGACACATATTAACTGTACGTTCATCAAATATTTTCGTTAAGTAAAAAGTAAAAGTTAGATAAATAAAAAATGACCTCAATTTGTAATACCTACATTTAAATTGTAATTACCTAATTTAAAAATTACCTAAAAATGACATTTTTTCAACTTAAATTTTCGCACTGAAAATGTTTGAATATTTTAGGTGTTACCAATTGAAGTAATTAAGTTAATCCAACTTTCCCTTTTTACAGTGTAGGATATTGACATAATTTTTTTGAAGACTAGAGAGACAAACATTAAAGGTGTAGTGTGTAAATTTTAGCGGCATCCAGTGGTTACGTTGCGATTTGCAACCAACAGCTCAGTCCACTGCTCACCCCTTGCTTTTGAAACACATAGAAGAGCTATGGAAGCCACCACCGGACAAACATGTCATCGATAGAGACAACTTAGTAAAAAAGTTTGTCCGTTAAGAGCTTCTGTAAAAACATGGCGGCACAAAATGGCGACTTCCATGTAAGGGGACCCTCGGTGTATGTAGATAAAAATGTCTCATTCTAAGATAATAAACACAACGGTTCATTATGAAAGGTCTTTATACACCCCTGATAATATAGTTTTGTATATTATTTTGCATTTCTGTCAAGAGATCCTTCTACAAATTACACACTGCACCTTTAAGCAAAATGTCATCATTCTGTTGGAATATTATTAAACATTACATAATAAAAGTTTAAAATAACATGTGGGAAAAGCATTTTATATGTCTTCACAATAAATATTTGATGTATGGCCAAGTCATAACACAAAATGAGAGTTTTTGATATACTGTCAAATAGCTTGACCCTGCTTCTTTCATTTTTGCCCAGACTGACTTCAGATCAGTGTGTGTGTGTGTGTGTGTAAACAGCGAGTGATAGATGAAGGCTACAGTGAGAGCTCTGTCCTGATTAGCAGTGTTTCAGCTTTGTGAAGTTAATGAATAGACATTACAGAAGAATCAATGGCGTCGCTCTCGCAGCCTCCATATGAACAGGACTAATGAAAAGGGATTACACCCTTCAAACCAAGGTCTCTCTCTGTCTTCATCTTTTCAACCTGCTTTGACTTTTTCTCTCCCATCTGTACTTGTACCCGTTACCTTTTTCTTACATCTCCTTTAAAAATTAGGCAAGAAAACTGATCAATTCTAACCATATTATAATCAAACTTCAGATCAGCTACAGCGATACCAAAGCCTGAAAAGCATTACCAGGCCAAGAAGGTACATCAGAAGCTCAGGGTTTGGCTTGCCCACAAAAAATGTGCTAAAAATCTATACAGTGTGCTAGCATGCTGAAGGTTCGATATTCATAATAGCCTTTTCGTTTTATTATTTGTGCACTGAATCTATTTTCTTGTGTTTAATGAGGTGAATGTGAAGACGAGGACCAGGGTGCGTGTGTGCTGCGGCACTGGTCTGACCGATGTTTGGACAGACTTAAGCATAAGCCTGTCAGTGCTATTTGGTTTTTTTCCAATCCTTGGCAATTTATGACCAGAAGTACACATAATCCAGCTCTGCGTACAAACACCAGTGGCCTGTTTTCACCAACGGTCCATCTTGGCTTGACATAATCAGCATTTGTATCTGTCCTAACAGGCTGGAGTTAAGAACCACAGCTTTACACGGTACGTTAGATTTGGATCACTGTTATTACTTGGCCTTAGCTCTAAAAATACGAAGCATTGCTTCTTAAAACCTTTTCATGCGTCATTTCTTTAAAACCCTTTAGTTGTGAAATTTTCCCTTTATCTGTACCAATAATTAGACAGGATTCCCACGGGTCCTTGAAAGTTTGTGAATCTGGGGGAAAAAATTCAAGGCCCTGGGAAGTTTTTGAAAATATACATACAGTACTGTACATAGATACGGGTGATTGAAAGTGCTTGAATCTATTTTATGCAAGAAGTTTTCTGGAACAAAAATCCATATTATTCCCTGTGTAGTGTAGGATGATAATATAAAAATTCTAGACATTTTAAGCACACATGCTAAACTGTTCGCTTTAAATGCTTATATATTCTGTATGCGAATATTGATTCATACCAAAATGCTTTTTTGTATAGTTATGTTTGACATGAAAACGTCTCCGGTTACGTATGTAACTGTTCTTCCCTGAGAAGGGAACCAAGCTCTGCGTCTCCCTTGCCATACTTCCTGCGTCCCTGTAACGCCGTCTTTTGCAATATTTCAGATAGCGATATACTTCCTGGCTCCTGCGTCACCCTGTCTTTGTCGTTAAGCCTCATCATTGGTTGAATTTGATATACACATTCAGATGCACTTACCCCTGGAGGCGTCCCAAAAGTGTCAGCGCAGTGACGCAGCGCGAGTTCCCTCGAAAGGGAACTGTAACAATATATCTTAAAAGGTAACACGATGTAAACTAGCTCTCACTTGAAATGTGTCCCCACATGTAGTCCTTAAATTTGAGGGTATTGGAGCTAGAAAGATCTTGAAAGGTCCTTGAATTTAAAGTTAACTAAGGTGTGAGAACCCTGTTTAAAAAATCTCTTTACAAACCTAAGGGTGACGTCACGGACACTACGTCCATATTTTTTACAGTCTATAACATTACCTCATATCGGTACCTCAAATGTACATATCTGTAACTAAATGGTACATTTTAGGACCCAGGTAGCATCCCAGTGACAGCTTTTGTTAGCATCCAACAATGTGAGATTCGAACCTATGACTGTTGCGCTGATATCACTGATAAGCTCTATCATCAGTTTTTATTACAAAAAAGTCAGTACTACTTTATGTTTTCATCCGTAGCGACTAATTCCTCCATCATCTATTTTTAATTTTTTGATTATTTCACATCACCCACTAAATGCACACATAACTAGAAGACAGCTCTTGTTTTGGACATCTTGTCAATGTTAGGATGTAATTTAGCCCACTCATTTGACATTATTTTGACAGCAACATATGTCCCTAGTCTGCGAGCATAAAAACAGCAAATTTTAGAGCTAACATTTATGCTGACAGCTTCTGCAATTATTGGCTAATCATACAAAGTGAGGATTGGTATACGCTTGACTAAAGCATCAAATCACTGTCTATTGCTTGTATTTAAATCAGTTCAATTGTGTCATTTAAAGCAACTTGCTTTCGTTTTTGCTATGCGTAAAATAAACAACGCAATAATACGAGAACACTTGCCGTAAGCACACAACACAATAATAAGGAAACAGACAGCGTTTCACTTCCTGCTGACAGGGGCAGGAAATTGAGTTTGTCCAGAACAAAAGGAGAAAGGGAGAGAGGGAAACAGTGAGTTTCAGTGTTGCTACTCATTAATACGGACAGTCAGCGCTCATAAGCGGTGTCATTGATATGCATACGATCCCCTCGTCTCGTCCATCTGCAGTGGCACGAGGCTGCTGCGCCATTCACTCAGACCTGAGAAAGAAATTAAAGGAGCCTTTATATTTGATCTGTCTCACTGCTGAAAGGAAGGAAAGACACGCGGTGACAGACGAGTGCTGAGGGTCCCTGACACGTCGCCGTCGCCGGCCTTTCAATTAGTATCTCAGCAACAAGACGTCGGCTGTCTCACAGGGAGAAAGTCAAGCTGAAACACAGCTCATAATAATACAAAATTCACTCGCTTTCATTCAAAATAACACGCATATGAGAAAAACAAATTTAGCTCGCCTTTTAACCGAAACAGCCTCGCCCGACGATAAAGGTTGCATTCACTTTAATGGAAAATAAAAGGAATGCCATAAAAGTCATTTCGATTGCTTTGTGCGATTATATAGTAATAGCGAGATATGGGCTATTTTTGTAATTAATGGATGGAGACGTACGGCTATAAATATGTATGACACACATTCTTACTACGGTAGCAATGTTTCACTTTTTTTTTTTTTGTTGTGACTGATGTTTCTTGCACTTATCAAAAACAGTAAGGGTTCTCTGTCTCTCTCTTTCTCTATGTCTCTCTCTCGTATGTAGGGGCCACCACTGGGATCCAGCTCACTTGGTGCTCTAAATGAGATAAGACATGAGGGCAAAATCGTATAGTTCAACAAAGTGGAAAATGTGTCCACTAGTGGTACGGTTTTTGCTTAGCATGCACAGGGACCCAGGTTCAAATCTTGACCCGATCTAATTTTCCAATAAACCCAGCAAAATTGCACCGAACCAGCCAGTGATGACCATGCATTTTCATTGTGTGAAAGAGAGCAGCTTCGTCATGATGATAACACACTTGGACAGCCAACTGTTGACCAATGAGAATTTCACACATGAGGGAATAGGCGGGCCTTAAAGGAATACTGTGGTTCAACATAAAATGAAATTTCTCTCATAATTAGTTTGGCCTCATGCCATCTCAGGTGCATATGCCTTCCTTTATCAGGTAAATGCAAACATGTTATCTTTATGTGGGGTCAACATAGCGAAGCTCCAAAAACGACATACACTGTAAAAGGTAAAAAGTTAGATCGACTTAAAAAATCACTTTAGTTGGTAACACCTAAAAAATTTATTTTTTTTAACTTAAACGTTTCACTTAAAGTGGTTTCACTTAAACATATAAGTTGAAAAAACACTGTAAGGAATGAGAACACAGACCCTTGAATCGTTATCTGAAGTAATTTGATCCAACTTTCACTCTTTACAGTGTAATACTGACAGTACATCCAAAGTCTTCTGAAGCAAAAGATACATTTGTGAGAGATACACTGTACATTTTTTTTACTGTAGTTATGCAGTAAAAATATTTTTTAGAAATTACAGTATTGCCGGCGGCTGTTTGCCAGTAACTTACTGTAGATTTAAATTACTGTTATTTCTTGGCAACAGTTTGTTCAAAGTTAAATGAACATTTAACATTAACAAGTCTTTGTCTTAAGGGAACAGCGCATGGTCTAAACGGGGTGTCCAATTCTACTTTTGCTAATATAATGGCGGAAAAAATGGTTTGTGCACCAAGCACATGGTCTAATGCTGCGTTTATACCACAAAGATGGACGCGGAAATACGCGTCATGGGAGGGGCTTCTGCGACTCTGCGGAGACTCCGCTTGCTTCCTGTAATCACGTCACTACTACAGCAAGGTCCTGATTGGTTAACGCGGTGCAGAAATCTGCCGAAGTTTAGATTTTTCAACTTGCACGTTTCCCGCGGCAACCCTCATGCGCTGCGCCTTCCGCACCGCAGGATGCCTAATTGCGTCTTTGCATTGACTTAACATGTAAATCACCTGCACTTGCCGCTTATATCACGGCTGGTGTAAACGCAGCATAAAAGGGTTGTTCCTATTCTCGTAATAAGTAATGGGTGTGTTTTGGGCAATAAACCAATGAGAGTCTTAGCTCTCATCTCCTTTAAAAGCCAGTTGCGCTGGCGCCATGCCGATTTCCTATTTAGATGGCGGAACTTTTTAAATTGAAAAACTTAAGTGGAGGAAGAAGGCCATGCGTGTGATAAGCAAAGGCGCGTTTATAGGCGCATATTACTAACACACTCATTAAATAACAGAAACAGTATTGCGCCATTGACTTTAGACCACGTTTTTAGTTGGTCTATTTTAGTTGCCTCAAAATAGCAACGCGCCAACCATGCACTAAACACACCTCATTTTCAGACCAGAATGCCCATGGGGGCAATATTGGGTGCAAATGCATTTGCTATTTAAACAACGTGACGCTAAAAGTAAAAATTATAATTGCGCAGGGTTGAAACTAGCAAAAGAAACTTGCGTCGCACATTGCACTGCATTGCACAGGGTGTATGATAGAGCCCTTAATGTTCATTTAACTTTGAACACACTTTTACTAGTAAATTACATACATTAATCTACAATAAGTTACTGGCAAACTGCTGCCAGTAATACTGTAATTTCAAAATAATTTTGTTACAGTGTACTGTAACAGTGTTCAGCGCAGTAAGTTCCAATTTTGCATTGAAAAGGACTAATGGCTGTCCAAACATATCCCAGATGTCTAGCCCAGGCTAAAACAAGGCAAACCACTGCCCAAAAATAAATTAAATGAATCAAACTGTTTGTTATGACTGTAGACTTTGCTTATAGGATGGAACATTGCTTAAGTTATTTCAGCATAAATGACATTTATCCAAATTCAAGTTTGTTTAGGGTAAATGTGGGTTACTCATAGCTGGACTACATGGGGTCTATACCTGTAGTTAAACTAGACGGCGAAAAGACGACTATAGACCCTTTTACAGCCCACGTGATCAAATAGTTGCGTGCACATTTTGGGGTTGTTCCCCAGTGGTTCTAACGTTTTAGCAACTCAGAAAGTTTATCAAAACGGTTTTCCCGCATCAGAATGTCTGGTTGTTGCATTTACGGACCAGAACGCTCATGGGTGCAAAATTGGGCCCAAATGCATTTGCTATTTAAACAACGTGGTGCTAAACGTGAAAATGATAATTGCGCAGGGTTAAAACTAGCAAAAGACACTTGCGTCGCACATTGCACTAATATTTGTATATTTTTATTATATATTTTATATTATATGTTTGGCCATCTGCTAACGTCTTCTTTCCATAGTACACAGATCTGGTAGCCGGATACCATTTGATAAAGTAAATTTTTTTTTTTTAAATAACTTTCTCTGTGTTGCTTAATCCGCTCGCGTAGCTTGACACGCTGCTGATTCTCGCCATACTTCCGTTACCAAAATGCACGTGCATACATTGCTACGTCATCATTGTGTACAAACAGTAAAAGGGTCTTTTGGTTGCTGGGTTATATACAAATATGGTGGCACGCATTAGGTAGAAAAGAAAAACAGCGTTTACACTAAATCTAAACATTTCGTGTGACATTGTGACGCAACAAAACTAAATCGCTTCCATTATAATCAACAAAGCTTCAATCAATACTCAATCCCGCACTTGCAGTGTAAGTGCGAGAAAAAGCGCTGAGGGAGTGAAACAGACAGATAAAAATAGAGCAGTTTCAAATGGACAGACAGCAATAAATGCTGGCACGCAGACAGAAACTGTCTGCTTCTCATCTGTATTCTGTTAGACAGGTCTGGCATGCCGAGTGTTGTTGAGAGTCCAGAGCTGTTTACTCAATCCATTAGTGGTTAGCAGCACTGGACAGTTTGCCTCTGTTGGTACTGTAGATACTGTAATAGTACATAAAATCTAAGTATATTACACAAAAAGTATGGCACATGCAAGTATAATACTAGACGTTTGACCTAATTAAGCAATAATGGCTAAATTCAAACCATACTTTACTTCATTGCATTGAGATGATGAACAGGAAGGCTTACAGCTAGCTTTCTCCACGAATTACAGATCTGCTTGTGCCGTCTGGCCCACAATTACACCCCAACTGTATAGAAAACAGCAGTACCCTTTTGTAATATTTCAATCTTCCTGTCATCTTCTTCCTCTCTCTCTCTCACCCTCCATCTCCCTCTGTCAGTCTGTTGTCTTTTTATCTCTGTATGGATCTTTTCTCTTTTGTCATTCTGCACAACATTAGTCTCAGCGTGTACGTGTCCACTTTCTCCACTTCATTTATTCATTCTGTCACCGCTGCCTACACTTCACTCCAGCTGTCATTTTCTCGCGGCTCTCTCATGCTGTGTAAAAAACACAGTGTAGCTCGAGGTGTAACTTGGTATAATGACGGATGCTCTTGGGTGAATCAGGGATACAAACTATAATAAACCAAGTTAATTATGTGTGCAACTTTCTGCCGTACGTACTGTACTTGCCACCCCCCAAAAAATAAAATGCTAAATTTAAAAGGTATGCCAAACTTAACAAAGCATTTAATGGTGAAATGGTTTCAGTGCCACGTGTGATGAGCTTTGAAATAGTTTTCCCAAACACACCCCCAGGATCTCATTGGCAAAACTCTGGCCATTGGTTGAGCTAGTGTAGTGGGATCCGGTCATCGGGCGCAAACAGGCCTACAAAGGTTAGTTATACTGTAGTAAACTATGGCTGCACGATATTAAAGTAAAATGCATTATGTTGTAACTTGATAAAAATGCTATATACAACATGCAATTTTGATCGATCTTTTAAGGGAGACAGTGTAGGACAATGTGTAGCTTTGCATATATTAAAACATATATTGCATACAGTCTCAGTTGCCTAATATTATGACTGCGACATAAAATATCCTCAGTGGAAATTAACGGAAATATTCTCAGTGATGGATGGTTGGGACCTGTCTGGTAAGGGCCAAAGTGCCTGATCTTACTAATGAGAAAAGACATCATAATATGTTTAATGTACTTATCATTATCTGCTAGCTATAATAGACTCTGTGCGAGTGTGTGTGTGTGTAAGAGAGAGAGAGAGAAACAGAGAGAGAAAGACAAAGAAAAAATGAGAACTGGAAACAAGAGACGTGACCGGAAGCTTTTGCTCCGCCTCCCGGAATGTAGAAGGATTTCTGCAGCCGCCGTAATGTGATAAGAAAATCAAAGAGGGTCATTATGAAAAATGAGAATAAAGGACAACGAATACAAAATTAGACGTGGTTGAGAAGAGAGAGAGGACTAAAGATTTGTATGTAGTTGTGTGTAGTAGCAACGGACAGCAGATGTACAAAAAACAATATTAAATACAGTTGTGGACAAAAATATTGGCACCCTTGGTAAATATGAGCAAAGAGAGCTGTGAAAATAATCTACAATGTTTCTCCTTTTAAACTTTAATTGAAAAAAAACACAATTTTTTTTCATGGATAAAAAATATTTGAAAGTAGGGATGCTCAGATCAGGATTTTTGCAGCCGATACCGATAACCGCTTTGTTATCTTCGTGATCGGCCAATATCGATTCCGATTTTTTGATATGCAAGCTCTTTGATGACTGTAACTGTTAAAATTTTTTCTAGATAAAGTAATACCACAGATGTTGCCTTTGTTATATAACTTACAGTAATTAGGTATTTTATTGTTTAATAGAGAATCAAATAAATAAGCACAACAAATATTTCTTCTGCAAAGACATATTTAATATCTTTTTAAAAAGGTTTTGTACGCAGACAAGAGCAGCTGTGAGGAAAATGAAAGTTTAAATACTCGACACTTTAAAACACATGCAAATAATAAACTTTTGGCATGAGGATGCAGTTGTCTGCGATAGATATGTGTTGTATACGCTGTTTGATGGGGATGTGAAGAAGTGCATCCTCATAGAAAATACACATAAATGCAAAGAGAGAAATCCAAATCTGCACGTCGCACACGAGCAACGAGTTGTAAAATGCTCGCACTGCATAAAAATGGTCTCTAATTGCAGAAGCATTCAGGATCTCTATGATGACAAAAGTAAACAGAAAGATCGGTTCATGATATCGGCAAATTTAGCGAGTACTTATCAAGTCATTTAATGCCATTATCGGCTGATACCAATTGGCGGCCGATTGAACGGAGCATCCCTATTTGGAAGTGGGAGGATATGCACTGGGGAAAATACTTTTTCAGGAAGTGATTTTTTTTTGCACTGTCACTTAAAGACATTACACCCTAATCACGCTGATAAGCCGCTTGAGTTTTTATTATTATTTATTGATTAGGCCTATATTTAATTACATTTTTCAGTATTAAGTGGTCAAAAAATATTATACTTTAAATAAGGATTGTTTTTTTTCAGGCAAATTGATGCATTTTAAGACTTTTTAGTTACAGACTAAAAAACAATGTTAATAAAGTTATTCTTTGTTGTAAGTTGATCGATATTTCTATTTTTGTGTTTTCTTTAATTTTTATAAGGATACAATGTTTTGCAGATGTGTCATTTTATAGACAAATTGTACTATTTACAGTTGCGGCGGAGAGTTTGGGGGCACGAAATGTTTACTTCTTCCTAGGGGGGGCGTGACAGAAAATAATTGATCTAAACCAAATTACAGTGCATTTGGGATACACATCAGCCCACGTCCATCCCAAATTTATTGGGCCATGAATTCCTTCGGAATCAAACCCATGACCTTGTCATTGTCAGCCCCACGCTCCAAGTTAGAAATACTATAAAACATCCTGATAAGATAACTGAAATCCAGCCAGAGATAGATTATGTAATGGATTCCTTAAACAAGGAATGAAAATTTAGTGAAAGGACATCTAACACACTTCTGTGACGGTAAAAGCACTTTTTACGCTTCCTTTACCGCACGACACGTCTTTCACTCTGATTGGATACGTCAGACTATCTAGATTCACACCCACCAATGAATGTAAGATAAAATTAACACTTAGCACTTTGACCTAATTGTTATCGAGCGCAACCTTTAATTACGACGTTACCTTAGGAAGCATTCGCATCGTAAATTAATTATTCAATGCATAAAGTACGACATTTCAGCAAATCAATCCGATCTTGAGCCTTTATTGCTAGTAAAATAATGATCTTCGCCCAGAGGTTTAAAGAAAACCGTTTCTAATCGTTCTAAAAAAGCCAAAGGCAACGTTTCTAGCCAAAAGGTGTCACGATGTTAGTAAGGCCGTGTCAGGTTGTCCTTAATCAGGGCTCTGTTTAACCTTCCTGTAACCCGGAGAACTGATACTTAAATGCATTTTCATTCGTAAGTGCAGCCCCGGGGAGAAAAGTCAGAGGACGTGCTTTGACCTTTTATTTAAGTGTTAATGTAACGCTTCTAAATGGCCGTATTCATGCTTACCGGTTCTTCCCGGGAATCATGTGCATGTGTGCGAGAGAGAGAGAGAGAGAGAGAGAGAGAGAGCAAAATAGATAAGCAGACATGCTGTCTAGAAGAGTTATTCAGACGCAATATAGCATGGTAATACAGCCTGCTTTGGCTCCAGTCCATTTTCATAATCAAATCAAGAGAATCCTATCAGACAAATTCAATTCCTAGTTGCGGCAATGGAGCTTTGTATTCACCATTAATTTTCAGAAGAATACACTTCATTTCACTGGCCAAAGACTGTAATTTTTGTTGACATTGTTGGAACATTGTTATAAAGACTTTGCAAATTGAACGCTTGGGATAGAAAACGTGTCACAGAAACAGTCCGATGTCAAACAAAAAAGCAAACATTCAAACGGGAAGGATTACATATGTATCTGGGTGCCGTTTCAAGCTGTATTACTGTGGGCGTCGGGCTGCGATGTTGAAAGCTCAGTTGAAAAGGTCATCTGTCAAGTGTGTGTATACTAAGGAGCACAGGGTTACATCAACACAAGTATGCATTGTTGATTCATGTACCAACATTCATTGAGTTGAATCGAATTTTATGGTAATATAACCAAATTTTTTCCAGTGGGATACTGGATGAGACAATATTACAGTATCTATTTGATCTGATTCTTTGCGACAGAAGCTGTGCCAGAAATGTACGCTGTATAAGCTTTCCAACCAGTTTGAATATTGCGCAGAAGTTTATTTAGGAATAACCCTGCACTGAAAAAAACAACTTCCTCGTAAAAAATCCTCGTAACAATTTGCAGGAACTTTTTTTTAAAGTAAAATTGACTGCTTTTTTAAGTACAACTTACCTGCTAAAATCAAATAAAATCTACTTAATAATGCATGAAAAACACATTTTAAATAATTAAGTAAATGTTACTTCATAATTTTTTTAGAAGTTAGATTTATTTTAATCGCTTAGGTAAAGTCTAAGGATTGTGGGTATTCCTTACAACATGTGCAAATAAATGTAAGTTAATTTTACTTGATTTTTTTAGTTTAATGGATTTAATATTCATAAGGATAGTTTAATGGATTTAATATTTTATAAGTTAAATTAACTAAGATTTTCTTACTTGAATCTGCTAAAAATTTTGATTAAAATTTACTTAATTATTTTAGGACTATGTGCAGTGACAATAAAACAGTTAAATAATACAAGAAAATATCTAATACGACTTACTATTTGCACACAGTTCATTTTCTACATGAATAAATTGTGTATTAACATCATTTTACTTAGGAAAATCTAGTTCTCAATAAATGTTATTATTATTATGTAGAAATTATGAGAGTTGATCTAATATACACCAAAAAGTTTATTTTTTCAGTGTGTCTTTGAGTTATCATACACTGTTATAGTTAAGATTATTGTGACATTTCACATGATGCATTGACTTGAATGTAAGCATTTATTTCACTTAGTAGAAAATGCTAAAATAGTCATTGTGCATCGCAAATTCGCCGTTCATCCCACACTCCAAACATTTTTTGTTCATTCAACATAATTGAATTAAGGAAAACTTTTCCACGAAATTAGTTTAGGCTTGTACAACAAGAATACAATAAGTTAATTTAAACAAATAATCTTTTGTTGCGCCAACTTAATAAATATATTTTCATTGGTCATAAAAATATCTTGTTCAATAAATTTAATTCAGAAAACTTTTCCACACATTTAATTCTGGTCTGTTCAACAAGGACAAAACAAGTTAATTCAAGCAAAAAAGTCTAATTAAACCAATTGGCAGTTTCTATATAATACTAATTAGCATAAGCACACGTTTGCATGCTAATGACACATTGGATGAACATGTGAGAAGAGATTGATCTTCAAACAGGCATTAACACAGTTAAAGAAATACGTACGTCACATCCACAATTTAACCACAAGCGCCACTCTTCTGCGCGATGGTAACCAAACAATTTGTACAAATATAACACAAACTCTTCTAAATCAATAAGATAAACCAACATTAAACACTAGTCTTTCTCTTTACCTTAAAATACATAAAATACTTAATTAAAAAAATTACTCTCCAAAGGCAGTTGCATGCAAAGCATGCTGGGAAATACAGATTCACGGCCCAGTAAGTAATAGCAACAAAAATCATTAATGTGGTCCCAATATAAAATGATTAAGTTCATGTTATTTTTTTAATTTAAGCAGAACATTATAAAAATAGGTTGAGACAAAAAAAAAATTGTGTTGTATTAACTTGTTTCATTTAAGTAAATTAGACAAGGTGCAAAAATATTTGTTTTTGAGTGCAAAATTACAAAGATAAAAATGTTGGTCAGTATTGCCCAGCTCTAACTCACAATAAACATCATAATTCAAATAGATTTTTACATTAACAACCAAAAGACCTTTAAAACCATTAAAAAAGTGGTTTGGGTCATGACCTAAAAATGGGTCACGGGGGGGTTATGATGGGTTCACTGACAGCGGGGTAAAAACTGCACTGCAAATGAAATATAACCATATAATTGTGCACAGTTAGGATAGCAAATTAAAAAGCATCATTAATGTCTAAAAGATTCTGTAAGAGAAAAACACTTTTCATCTTTTAAAGGCTGCATGTCTAATGAAATGCAACATTTCATCTGTCACCAAATTAGGCAGACTGAAAGCCATGAAAATAACTATGCAAGATAAAATAAAATATAATTCAGACTGTTAAATATGGCTTCAGTCTCCTTTTATGCATTTATAAAATAACATTGACCAATTCAGTCTATGTCAAGCTTTTTTACAGTAGTTTCTCTACATGTTACCATAAGGATGTTTTTGTGCCTTTTGCATCTATTGTAATCTTGGTACTGAATAAAATTTGGGAACCACACTGTAAAAAATGATACGCTTGATTTACTTAGAAATATAGTGCATCATTTTGCATCCACTTTTTTGAGTAAGTTTTTCTTGAAATTTTAAGCAATTGCATGGACGCAAAAAATGATGCACTATATTTTTAAGTAAATCCAACCTTTATTTTTTTCCAGTGCAGTGCTGTTTTACATTATCACTCATCACATAAGCCCAAGTTTACAGTCTCAATATCAATCTCTTAGCAAACGGATCCTTTTTAGCTCTCGTGCATCCTTAATGAATCACACTTTCCATCTTTTCCTCGAAATTGTCCGCAATGTGGTACACCTCTAAATCTCACTCTCTCATTCCCATTTCATTTCAACATCAAAGACCTAAATCAACAGTGAGCCAGCAAACTTTCACTTACACCGCAGTGCCCTTCATTTCAACCTCGTCCGTATCACATTTTTATTCTCTTTTCTTTATCCATCAGACATGCATATTCTTTTTTTAAATAGTGGTTTTATTTGAAATGAAAGGCTTTACAGTAGTTTACATGCACACAGAACTGATTGTGTGACCTTTAACAACATTAATTGTCTTTTGTAAATGTACAACCTTGAATGTGGGATCTTTATAAATATATATACATAGCGATGGTTATACAGTAGGTGGATGTTGAGACGGAGGTTAAATCTAAAATTATCAGCTCTTTAATTCCTATAGCTCAACTGGTACAGTACAACACTACCGACATCAAGGTCATGGTAAATTTATGCTAATCTAAGTTGATCTTATTAACAGATTCGACATCACAGATTCAATTCCCAGTGAACACACACATAATCTGCCAAATGTATGTAAACATACTTATCTCATTCTGTTCTTTTTTCCATAGGCTGTGGTCTGGAGTTTCTCCTGGTGCTGTGTGGTTTAGAGTTGACCCAGACGTGTCCACGTGACTGCATCTGCTACGACTCCCCCAGCACGGTGAGCTGCCAGGCTCACAACTTCCTGGTGGTTCCAGAGGAAATCCCGGCCCAGAGCGAGCGCGTCTTTCTGCAGAACAACAAGATCCAGCGACTGCTCCAGGGCCATTTCAGTCCGACCACCGTCATGCTTTGGCTGTACTCCAACAATATCTCGTACATCCAGCCTTCCACGTTCATGGGCTTCACCCGACTGGAGGAGCTCGACCTGGGAGACAACCGTCACCTCCGGTCCTTGGCTTCTGACACTTTTCAGGGCCTAACCCGACTCCATGCCCTACATCTCTACCACTGTGGCCTAATCAGTCTGCCCGCTGGCATATTCGAGGGGCTTCATAATCTGCAGTACCTCTATTTACAGGTATTTGTCGCATTTTAAAAGTTTTTCTTACATACGCTCTAAATTGGGGTTATGGATCTCGGATCTTATGTAATGTTCAGTAATTGTAGGTCTGCTGGATATGACTTTGTGTAAATATACAGTACTGTGCAAAAGTCTTAGGCCTCCATGCCAGAATTAGATCGTTGTTTTTGCAATGTTCTAGTAATCATATATAATTGTTTCTCAGTCTCTTTAATAGAATAAATCCAGAAAATACAGGAAATGTGTATATGGTATTAAAGGTGCAGTGTGTAATTTTTAGAAGGATCTCTTGATAGAAATGCAAAATAATATACAAAACTATATAATCAGGGGTGTATAAAGACATTTTTATAATGAACCGTTATGTTTTATTGCCTTAGAATGAGATGTTTTATCTATATACACAGAGGGTCCCCTTACATGGAAACCGCCATTTTGTGCAGCCATGTTTCTACAGAAGCCCTCAACAGACAAACTTTTTTACTAAGTTGTCTCCAACGATGACATGTTTGTCCGGTGGCAGCTACCGTAGGTTCTCTTATGTGTTTCCAAAGCAAGAGGTGAGCAGTGGACTGAGCCGTTGGTTGCAATTCACAACCTCACCACTAGATGTCGCTAAAATTTACACACTGCACCTTTAAAAACTGAATAAAAATGTAAACTGATGTGTAAAGTTTTTAGGTTAAACTCCCCTTCCACTTGAGCAATAGCAGAAACTGCAGGATCTCTTAAACCTAAATAAAATTAAATCCTAATTTTAATAATAATTTAAGTAATAATTTTTTGTCTTTTTACTTCATTCTGCATAAAAACGCTCAAAATGTGTTTAGTGCCAAGAGAGGTCACACTAAACACTGATGATGCCTTAAGAAGACATTTAGTCCTGAAAATTACATTTTTGGGATCTCTTAAAACTAAATAAAATTAGAACACTCAATATGTGTTTAGTGTTAAGAGAGGTCACACTAAACACCGACGATGCCAGGTGTAAAAGCAGTACACTTCCATAGTGTACTTAAAGTGCTTTATTTTCGCACACTTCTTTTGTACATAAAGGTGCAGTGTGTAATTTTTAAAAGGATCTCTTGGCAGAAATGCAAAATAATATACAAAACTATATTATCAGTGGTGTATAAAGACATTTTATAATGAACCGTTATGTTTTTATTGCCTTAGGATGAGACGTTTCATATACATACACGGAGGGTCCCCTTACATGGAAGCCGCCATTTTGTTCAGCCATGTTTCTACAGAAGCCCTTAACGGACAAACTTTTTAACTAAGTTGTCTCGGTCGATTACATGTTTTTCCGGTGACAGCTACCGTAGCTTCTCTATGCATTTCAAAAATGAGGGGTGAGCAGTGGACTGAGCCGTTGGTTGCAATTCACAACCTCACCTCTAGATGCCGCTAAAATTTACACACTGCACCTTTAATATACTAAAAATTCATCTTTAGTACTTCTTAAGATGTTCTTAAGATCATCTAAGTGTACTTCACTGTGCTATTTTGAGACACCATAAAATGTGCTAAAGAAATTTTTTTTTAAATGTATTTCAGTACCACTTGTAGTAAACCTGAACCCATCTTTGTATGAAAGTTGAGTTCAAGTTTAATAAAAAAATGTGTTAACTAAATAATTTTTTTATTACAGAGATAGTATGTTAAAAGTCAATTTAAGTTCATATTCATGGTGTCAAAAAATAGCACAGTGAAGTACACTAGATAATCTTAAGAACATCTTAAGAAGTACTAAAGATGATTTTTTTAGTATATTAAGTACAAAATTAGTGTGCGAAAATAAAGCACTTTAAGTACACCTTTGGAAGTTTTTTACCTGGGTTAAGAAGACATTTAGTCCTAAAGTTTTTTTTGTACATATTTAGATGTTTGTATCTTAATAAAATAGATTGAAAAATAAATGTGGATGGACATTAAAACTTATAAAACAACAGGTGGTGGCAGCCTAAGACTTTTGCACAGTATTGTATATCATTTTTGGGTGCTCTTCAGCCAAATTGAGTGTGAATTTATAAAACGCTTGTCGCACTGACACTAAAATCTAACTAGATACAAAACCATTTTGATGACAGCAAAAAGTGCCCTCTTGTATGGATATCATTTTTATTGACTGTCTGTGCTCCCGGTTTCTACTGTTGCTTGGAAATTGTCAAGTGAACCGTGATAAGATCTGTTCAGAACGTCCAATGACTTTTGCGGTCCTCGCAGAAAAAAGACTCGCTTCAGTAAAAAGATGATCAGACACAATATTTCGTTCTAATGAAAATGTCAAAAAGGAAACTTACTCCGAGTATGACGAACACTAGAGTGTATGAAACTCATTTTGACATGAATTTGATTAATGGATGGGATGTCTCATATGAGAAATATATCTGATGTAGTATCTAATGTATGAAGTCAACTTAAAACTGCCTCCTTTTTCCTTTGCATGATTCGATTTTTATAATCGCATGTTTTTCTGTATCTGTTCTTGACTGTTGGCGTTTCTTCACCTCATGCAGAACAACCAGCTGGAGTTTCTTGAGGATGACATGTTCATTGATCTCCTCAATCTCAGCCACTTATTCCTGCACGGAAATCGGTTGTGGAGTCTTCACCAGAACACGTTCCGTGGCCTCGGGGCTCTAGATCGCCTGCTGCTTCATCAAAACCGCCTCCAGTGGGTTCACAAACAGGCTTTCCACGACCTGCGTCGCTTGACAACCCTCTACCTGTTCAACAACTCTTTACCTGAGCTGCCGGCCGAAAGCCTGGCACAGCTGCCGGCGCTGGAGTACCTGCGTCTCAACGACAACCCCTGGGAGTGCGACTGCAAGGCCGTGCCGCTCTGGGATTGGCTACGGCGCTTCCGCGGCTCCACCTCCGCGTTAGTATGCGTGGCCCCTCCCGAGCTGGAGGGGAAGGACCTCAAGCGGCTGACGAAAGAGGAGCTGCCTTCCTGTACAGGCTCCGAATCGCTCCATCAGAGCAAATCCAGCAACCAGGGGGATGTGGGAGTGTCACTGAAGAAAGATCACCATCATCGCCGATCACACAATCATCATCAGCCTCACCTGCCACATCAAGACCAGCACTACCCCACGCCCCCATCGCCGCTCCCCCGACCCCCGAAATCGGGCCGGAATAGAAACTGCACAAGGCACCGTAGCCGCAAGGGAAACGGTCAGAATGAGGTTTATAACATTAAGGAGTTAGCCAATAAGGAGTCGGATGACCAGTACGACACGTCAAAACCGAGACGAAAGAACAAGTGCATCCCACGGACCTCAATGGGGCCCCCCAGCGGTGTGCAAAGAGCAAGCAGCGGGGCGGCATCCCTCTTGGCACCTTGTTTCATCATCAGCCCTTATTGCTTATTGGTGTCTCTCCTTGCCCTTATTTTCCGCTGAGCTCGTGGAAATCTCCCGTAATGGTTTTATCGAAAACTCAGCCCTCTGTGTACTCTGGCTCCTACACTTCAATGTACGAATGTGTGTGTGTGTGTGTGTACGTGTGTGTACATGTGTAGAAAAGTGTGCGGTACTTCGCCGAGCCCCTTCCCGAGGGACAGAGGACTTGGGTGAAGTTTCGGGGGCTGGAATTAAACCAGAGGAGAAAACAAACTCTCAAAATTTTGCACCTGGTTAAAAATCGTGGGCTTGTCTTTTTAATAGTCGTTGCTCTTGATAGATTAACCTGATCTATTAAACCAGGGCATATAACAACCATCTGTACATTACGTTCTTCATTACACCTCTGCAAAATCATTAGTTGCCCACTGGGTCAAGTTCACCGCCATTAAAACATCCCAGACATGCACCCGGACTGCATTCCAGGCTTTCAGAGGATGGCGAGGGGGGTATGAAGCCGTTTCCATGTGAAAATTTAAATGCAAGCTAAGCACGAAGGAGAAGGATTGTGTTAGTTATGTTAAAGGATGATTTTTATCCTTAAGGCGATATTTCGTAATTATTCTTTTGTTTGCAATACTCACACATTAGATTACACTGCTGCAGTATGCTGGCGTACTTTAATGTCGAAATAAGAAGGGTTTGCCAAAGGATTATGGGATGGATCTGGGTATGTTTGTGTGTGTATGTATGTGTGTCTGTATGTTTAT
This sequence comes from Misgurnus anguillicaudatus, assembly GCF_027580225.2. Lineage (NCBI taxonomy): Eukaryota > Metazoa > Chordata > Actinopteri > Cypriniformes > Cobitidae > Misgurnus > Misgurnus anguillicaudatus. The sequence goes on from NC_073348.2 coordinate 32,892,724, forward strand.
TTGTTGATTGTACCCTGAAGATAGTGTTTTGAATAAAAAAGCAGAGGGCAGATGTTATTAAGACATGGAAAGGTCACGCTTGTGCAACTGTAATATGTTTTCTAGCATTCCAAACAGAATGGCGTTCTTTTCTAACATAATAGGAAAAACAAGCACATTAATATTGAAAGTTAGAAAGATAGAGGTTTGGCTGTGAAGTTACATAATGTCCACCCCTTACCTTCTCTGATCCCCTCTGCTATTGAGCCATAAAAATATACTATAGCAGGAAGAGATTATTAATGAATAGACACAGAGCCCCCTTTTGGACAGGTGGGGCAATTGCAACTTCCCCAACTCTTGTCTACATTTTAAAGTGAACTGGAAATATTATAACATATCTGTCGATTGTGAACATTACTTTGTTATTTGCGTATACTTGCCACTAATTCAAAAAACTGTATTTTAACATCTATAGGGGAGGAGGGAGTTTTGTATTCATGTAATATTTCTTTTTACTTTATTTGTCAGCAAACTACAATTGTGCACCGTGCTAACACCATTGCTGTCTTCCTCGGTCCGTCCTTAAATTTACTTCCTCCCCTTTTTCATCCAACTTTCTGTGTAATAAAACAACACCAGACTCGGAAGCTGTTTCTAAAGAACATTAAAGAGAAATGTGGTCTCACTGGCTGTGTTTGTGAACGCCTCAGTTTTCTTCTTTATGCAAATGTGCGGCATCTGAGGGGAAAAAAACTGTAATGAGGTATTGAGATCAGATGATGTTTAGGCAGGGAAATTATTATACAAGACAGAGCTTTTAGTTTCCTGTGCCCAATACAGTTAGCCCCAAAACATTGCATTATAAATCACATCGGGTTGATTTACATTTGCTTGTTTTTTTCCACAGACAGCGGAAATCGCTAGACTGATATACTTTATACTTTAAGCCTAATCCCTTTAGGGATTACTATTCTTCACTTATACTTTATTAGCCATATACCAGCCTGAAATACACAAACATATCTTTTGTGCGGTGATGTACTGTATGGTAGCACATTAGAGAAGCATCTAGAAAGTGACACGTCATGAAACATTTTGATAAAAAAGTAAATGCAAAGTAAGAGTATCAAAATAAGAAGCATACAGTTATAAACATCATCTCTTCATGTGGTTTTGCACGAGATTTCGAATGACATACAAGCCAATTTTGTTGTTTTTTCCACATTTAAGGGGAAATTTTTCATTACCGCAACATGATCTTGAATTTGGGTTCTTTGACATGGAAAATTTATAATTAAAAAATCTAAAAAATAAAAACTTCAGTGCATGTTATACTATACATTTACCAATGATCACCAAATACCACGTTTCTTTACTGTAAATGTTTAGAGACAATAATAAGGAATATAAATGTGTCCAAGAACAATTTTCTCATCCTCCGCAACAATTTGTTTAAGCCCTCAATGAACTAACATTTTCAAAAAAAAAAAAAAATAGTTGGAAGGGACATAATTGATTGTGACACTCAAGATGGCTACCAGGTAAGCAGTTCTTATTTTTTCTCTCCAGTTAAAAGTTTTTTTTGTTTGTCATAGTACCTAGACAACTTTTTAGTTCTCATTACCGAAACATGAGTTTGTGAATGCATACATTTAAAGTAAAATCATGTTGCGGTAATGATAATTTTTTTATAATATAATCTAAAAAATGTAAATAATTCCATAGGAAATATGTTTTAAACCTTTAAAAATAATGGTTATAGTAAGTTCAGACCTTAATCTTATATGTGCAAAAAAATTGGCTTCAAGGGCTTTTTAAAAAATCTGATGCTGGACACCTTCTAAGTCTGGATTTCATGAGAATCACCCATGCACTTTAAACCGAAACATATCTAGGAATAAAGACTGAATTTCTGTTAAATATCTGCCTATACAGCAGGGGCGTAGCCACGAGGGGGCCTGGGTGGGCCTTGGCCCCCTCATTTACATGTCTGGCCCCCTAAGATTTCCAATTGCTTAAAATAAAATGTTGATTTCTTAGTCTGATTGATAGATTGACCAATCAGAATGCTGCGCTGTAAAATGCAGCTATTTTCAAACTTGATTGGATTAGCTCATGTCTAACGTTGTTTTGCGTAACTTACGCTGTCATCTTCGCATGAGAGTTCATTAATGTTCGGTGACAATGTGCCATCTACATCTTATATATATATATGTGTATATGTGTGTATATATGTGTGTGTGTGTGTGTGTGTGTACCTGGTAATTATCACGTTGTGGGGACCAATTGTCCCCACAAAGATAGGAATACCAGTGTTTTTGTGACCTTGTGGGGACATTTTGATGTCCCCATGAGGAAACAAGCTTATAAATCAAACAGAATGATGTTTCTTGAAAATGTGAAGTAGCAGAAAGGTTTCTGTGATGGTTGGGGTTAGGGAATGGGGTAGGTAAGGGGAATAGAATATACAGTTTGTATGGTATAAAATGCATTACGTCTATGGAATGTCCCCACAAAATATGGAAACCAGAATGTGTGTGTGTGTGTGTGTGTGTGTGTATATATATATATATATATATATATATATATATATATATATATGAGTTGCCCCCTCATTTTAAGATAGGACCCCCCCAAAAATTTAATTCTGGCTACGCCCCTGCTATACAGGAACTTGTGTTTCTTTTCGTTCTTTCTGTTATCCATTTAAAGTTTTATCAAAACCTAACCTTCCCTTTTATAAAAGTATCTATGGGCCTTTAGAATCTATTATTCAATACAAAATCTCCTTTCTGGGTTAAGGCATCTTTGTCAGTCGTGTGTTTAATTACATGCAAGCTTTCTGAATATTAAAACGAAGAAGGACAATGGAGGTGAAGGAGCGGCCCTCACGGAGAGGTGATGACTCTTCATAAAATTGAGTGCAAGTTGGCAGAAGCGAGGGAGTAAAAGAGGAGCGTGGAGAAATTAAAGGGATCTCTGGTTTCTTCCATCTACCTTTTGAATCGCTCTTTACCCCCCCATGCCCCCCCTTCAAGGTCCCTGGCTCCCAGATCAATCATAAATCTAATGTTGCCTGTTCCCCTAAAACTCTTACTTTCTATAATCCTTTCATCCGGCTTATTTACTAATTCAAGAGTCCAAGGACACCTGGTCGCATGACGGGGTCTGACAAGAAAAGAGAGGAACAAAACAGACAAAAAGGAAAAATGAAAAGACGACGGGAGAAGGTGGCGTGCAGTATGGGTGACATTACAGCACCTCCTACAGGTCTGCTATATTTTTACTACAGTATGACACCATCAAAAAACATCAGGCTAGAATCAAATGCCTGTGGGTGATTCTCACAAAATCCAGATTTAGGAGGTGTCCAGCATCAGAATTTTTAAAAAACCCTTGAAGCCATTTTTTTTGGCACATATAAGATTAAAGTCTAAACTTACTCTAACCATTATTTTCAGAGGATTAAAAAATATTTCCTATAGTTATTTAAAATTTTTAAATGATCATTATAAAATATTATCATTACCGTAACATGATATTACATTAAATATATGCATTTACAAACTCATGTTTCGGTAATGAGAACTTAAAAGTTGTCTAGGTACTATAACAAACAAAATTTAAATTTTTATCTGAAGAGAAAAAATATGAACTGCTTTCCTGGTAGCCATCTTGAGTGTCACAGTCAATTATCTCCCTTTCAACAATTTTTAATTAAAATGTTAGTTCTTTGAGGGCTTAAATAATGATTGACAATTGTTGCGGAGGATGAGAAAATTGGTCTTGGACACATTTGTATTCCTTATTTTTACATTTACCAATGATCACCAAATACCACATGTTTCTTTAATGTAAATGTTTATAGTATAACATGCACTGAAGCTTTTTATATTTTAGATTTTTTTAATTATAGAACCCAAATCCAGTCATGGACACGTTGCGGTAATGAAATTTTTCCTTTTAAATGTGGAAAAAACAACAAAATTGGTTTGTATGATGTCATTTGAAATCATGTGCAAAATAGTACATGAAGAGACATGTATGCTTCTTAATTTGATAGCATTTACTTTTAATCAAAATGTTTCACGACACCTCATAAGTCTAATTTCATGAAAATCACCCCTGTGACCAATGATTATACTCCCTCATGGTGGGTCTTCTGCAATTTCTCATAAAAAATGTTCAATGTTTTCCACCAGATTCATCTTAGATCTATGAACTGTTATCACTTAACTAATATCCCTCTCCTAACACCAGCACAGTGGTGTTTAGGCGTTTATGAGAACACCCATGCTGGGAACACAGACGTGTCACCTAAGAGACTCTTCGACATTCCCATCGCTCCTTTCTCTGACAAGAGCTCTGTGACTCCAGATTTGAGCGTCTGACTCCAGAATGCTCAATCTGATCCTCTTTTAGTACTCTAAATCCACTCTGCTGTCAAGTCAAAAGCTTAACTCGGAGACAAAGGGGGGAGAACAAAGTAAAAACGAGAGCCTATATTTTAGGCAGCATGTTTATAAGACACTTGTTGGGTGCAGGCACTGATGCAGTGCAACAAAGACAAAGAAACAAAACTTAAATATTTATTATTTGCATGCATGTTGCTGTTACTATCTTTGTTTTTAAATCCTTAGTTTGTGCATCCAGACTTTGGCGCACATGAGCATCATATTGTATGCAAGATCTTCAACCATTTAAAGCCACTTTGCATAAGTCACCCAGCTGGCCCTTTAATCCACAGAAAGGATGAAGAATGGCCCGTATCAGTATCTCATTGCTATTCATATATCATAGGGAACGGTATTACCATACTGATTAAAGCACAGCTCAAAGAATCCCAAAGTTTTCCGTAGCGATACGGATATTAGAATTAACAGAGTAATCAGCAATATTCCATCTGTTCCGAAGCCTCTTGAAACCTCTCTGTCTGTATCATAACCTGCCCATAGGCTCAGCGGTTAGCAGATTGTTTCTGTGTTTTGAATCAAAACCAAAAATTTGATGTTGCCCAAAGCGGGAGGCTCTCAGCACAGAAACAACATCAGTTTGATTAAACAAAACTGAAGACGGAATACAATGAAGAGCTCAGATACAAAAGCTGCGTCAAAAATGAAATAATAATATTATCGGAATGCTATCGGCACATATTATACTTTCATCAGATACTTTCATTCACACTGATCTCACGGAAAGTCGTGTTATATTTACGAAAAATTTGATTAATTTATTTATGTCCATGGCACGAAATTCAGCTTTTGTTTCGTGCCTTGAGCACGAATGTCTTTTTCGTGTCAAATTTTTACAAATATTTTTTCATGTCCGTGGCACGGCTTTCTTTTTCTGTAGCATTTTATGTATTGTTTTTTCATAGTTTTTTCCTATTGTCTTACCATTGTCGTTTGGGGTTGGGGTTAGAATCACATTCTGTTACATGTTTAGACACCCAAACCCCAGCTCTAACCCCAACTCCAGGCAAGAATAGTTTTAAAAGCGGAAGAAAAACATGCAGAAACCAATACATAAAAGTACATAACCCAAACACCAAATCTAATTGCAATCCGAAGCGACCATGATTTAAAAATAGAAAAAAAAGAGAAAACAATACAAAAAATGACATTAAAAAGAAAGCCGTGCCACGGACACGAAAAATATTTATAGAAATTCGTGCTGTGTGCACGAAAAAGACATTTGTGCTCAAGGCACGAAAAAAAGCTGAATTTCGTGCCATGGACACGCATAAATGAATCACATTTTTTGTGACTATAACACGACTTTCCGTGAGATCATGTTGCTTTCACTTCAAATCCCTTTAATCCCGCACGTTTGTTCATTAAACGCCATGACGATTTTTCAGCAAAGTCCTCTAAGTGCACAGAAGAAGAATATAATAAATTACATTTTTTAAAATGAGGTTTACTGAAAATATTGACTGATTTTTTACAGTGACAGGAGCCTTTTTTTTTTAAGTGAACATGTTTGCATGTACTAACTGTGGGTTTACACCAGATGCGAGTTCAACGATTTGCGCAAGTAGATTACATACAAAGTCATGGCAAAGACGCGATCAGAGGCGTCCTTGCGTGGGGCGATGCGAATACGACGCGATATGGTCGGCGCGTTTGCCGTGAAAACACGTGCTATTCGTTGGTGTAAACCCACAGTTAGTGTTTGCAGCGAAAGAAAATTTTATTTTCTATTTTAATTTTTTGACTCATTTCAATTACTGACTAATAACCTTTTTATTGTCATTAAAGTAAAATTTATGAACCTAAACATAAACATATGCCCATACACAAAAAAACTAAAGCACTTAGAGGGTTTTGCATTTGAGCTCTTCATACGATGCCCTAAATGTCAAGATTTTCTAAAAGAAAAAAAACTAAGACGAAACGAACGTACAGTATGTTTTATATCTCCAGACATTTTATGGTAGAAAGTAGGTATATGAAAAATACAAATGAGAACCACTGGACAGGTACATCAAGGGACTCTTAAAGATGACAAACCACCATACACTCAAGTATTACAGCAGATTACAATTCGTTTTTCATTTCTAACCTACTTTTCTACTGCAGAAACACTGAATTAACTTTTTACAATATATTTATACATAGTCTACATGAAATGCATTCCACACAAACATGAGGTTTTAAACTTTACACATTCTTCATAAACAATTAAACTCTTTTCCAAAAAAAATGCGATGCAATGAGGAGAACAAACGTCTCCAATTGGATGAGTCACGCTGAATAAACGAAACATTTCAAGTATTCAGTTCACGTCTAAGTAAAATGGAATGCGTGATTAAAATGAGCTCATTAGCCAAGAGTCCGAACCGTTTCTCAAATCCGCAGATGATAAAAGAAGCGCTCCTAATTAGCCGACAACTGATAACATTACATCCATTCATATCATAACAAAGAAGTAAAAAATCTGTATCTCTTTAAAGAAAGATGTAGGAATGAGAATGCATGACCTCTTTCTTCACATCGCTTCTTTTGAAGAACTACAGACTTTTTACTCATGCAGATAAAAGTCACACTTAAAACTAGTCAAAAGTTGAAGCTCATGAACAATTCAACAGCTAACTTGTTACATCTCTAACCTATTGGGAAATAAACAGATTATAAAACATACATTTATTTTTATCTATTTGGAGAAGTAGGTGCACTGTAATGTTCTTAATTAGTAAAGTTTGAAGTCCCACCTACTGTCAATCAAAAAACAATGTCATGGACAAGGCAGCAACATATAATGTTTTGTGTCATGTTGGTGGACACTTAGCACCAGTGGTTCTCAAACATTCCCGAGTGCAAAATACACCCCCTCACCCCCTGAGGGTCCATCCCTTTGCGCCCACAAACTAAAGCATTTCAAACATAGAATTTTAAATAAACAAAAACATTAAATTATACAAATGAGTTCTGTTATTAAAGGGCACATATTATGCAAAATTCACTTTGACAAGGTGTTTAGACATAAATGTGTGTTGGCAGTGTGTGAACACAACCACCCTACAATGAAATAGGTTCACTCCCTCCTTCTTTTTTAATCCCCATTATATCAAAGCAGTCTCATTAGACATGCTGTTTGATTCTCTTGTTTATGTGATGTCACACTGATAATGCCTCGCCCACAACCACTGACTGGCTGGTTAATTTTAACCAAAAGCTTTTCTAAATGTGTTTGTGGCAAAAGATATATTGTCTCAGACTGTAAGCACAAGAATCAGATCTAGTTTTAACTAAAGGTGCTTACTGTTGGCAAGGAAGTGACGAGCAGTAGCTCATTTGCATTTAAAGGGACACACATGAAAACAGCGTTTTTTGCTCCCACCCAAATAGGGGCATTTTGAACATGCTATAACAAATAATCTTTTTCTTTGTACATTTTGTAAAGTTTTGTAAATTTGTTTGAAACTGTAAAATGAGTGCTGAATGTTTATTTACTAATTTAACATATTAGCCAAAGATTGTGTTACTTTGGTGATGTTGTGTCTTAGAGGAGGGGCTAAGTTTGAATGTTGTGTTTACAAACAGTAACTAAATTCTGCATACTGCACCTTTAATTTTTTTTAATAATTAAAGGGATAGTTCACCCAAAAATGAAAATTCTGTCATCATTTACTCATCCTCATTTTATTCTAAACCTGTATTCATTTATTTTTTTTGATGAACACAAAAGAAGATATTTTGAGAAATGATGGTAAACACACAATATAGAAAAAAGGAAAAAAATATTTTGGAAGTATTGTCATAAATTATAAAGACAATATTTTGATAAATGATGAAAGCACACAGTTGATGGTACCTATTAAATTCCATCACATTGTTTAATTCCTATTATGGAAGTGAATGGACACTATATGCTGTGTGTTTACCATCATTTCTCAAAATATCTTAGTTTGTGTTCATCAGAAAAAAGAAATTCATACAGGTTTAAAACAACATGAGGATGAGTAAATGATGACAGAATTTTTTAGTGAACTATCCCTTTAAAGACTTCAGTAATTTAGGTTTTGTGAGCATCATCTGAACCACTCAAAAATTTTAATTTTGTACAAAAGATAATGATTACAAGGCCTTGAGTTTTTATTTTAATTGCATAGAGGTTTTTGAATGCATATTCAGTGTTTCATTAAAGCACTTTACAACAATGACCATCAGTTAGGGGGCTATACAACATCACGTGCAAATCCACGAATGTTTCAGAGACAACGATGTGAGAATGAACAGAAAGGGTGAGAGAAGAATCGAGAAGCGTTTTATTTTTAATGTGTGAAGAACTCACACTGTACTCAGACTTTGCAGTAAGCTGTTGATAAGACAAACTAACGTTTTAAAGACTGCTGACCATTTGTCATTTCTCTCCCTTTAACAACACCTAAGGAAATAGAGGTTACACTTAAATAAAAATTCAAACAATATCATAATTTACTCATCCTACAGTAATGACTTTCTTTCCTAACTAAAATTTTAATCTGTTACCAACACAAAGTTATTGTGTGGCTTAAGACTTGGAATGTAGGGCATGAGTCATGTGGACCATTTTTATGATTCTTTAATGATGGCTTCATGTAATATTGGAGCCTGATGGGCTCATTTCTCATCTTCAATTTATGAAAAAATATGGCCAGGATATTATTTCAAAAAAATTCACTTTTCTGTTTCACACAAGAAGGAAAGTTAAATGGGTTTGGAATGACATGAGAGGGAGTAAATTATGACCTTTTTGAGGGGGGGTGAACATTTCCATTTATAAGACACTAAAAATAAACAGCAAAAAGCAGCCCATAAAAAGAACGAACAGAGAGCAGAAACAATTTAGATATATACAGTACAGTATATCTGCAACAAATACATAAAAGACCAGTAAAACAAAAATAGCACAATTACAACTAGTGGAAATCTAAACTAGGGATGTAAATGCATCACACATTATAGCAGACAGACATACATCAAAAATATAATACACTTATGAGCCTATAAAACTACATGCATGGATGTTCATCTTCACTTTACAGCTCTCTCATCTCAGTTCTCTGGAGATCACTATCATCAGTACGATGCATCACTTATGTATGTTTTATGTCAGTGATCTGCCTATAAAAACTGTTAAACACAGCAATATCTAAAGTTTAGTTTAGTTAAAGGAGATACATAATAAGGAATCAAAATTTCAAGATAGATAGACCTTTAAGTTGCTTTAGATATATCATCTCTCGAATGGTTAAAGATAAATGTAAAGGTTCACAAGTGGACAGCTGACTTGGGTAAAGGTATAAGAAGGAAAGCCAGCTAAACCGAGAGCAGTATGCAGTTAGATGAATCAATTTCAAATTTAATTACAATTTCTGTAATCTGAGGCTCAGGCGACATGACCACAGAGCACCCACAGACCCTTTGCAAACTTTCTAATGCATATTGCAAACAAAAATGGCACATGGTATGGGAAAACTTGACAAGTTACCATGTTAATAAAATGAGAAATAAGCAGGGTTCTCACACCTTAGTTAACTTCAAATTCAAGGACCTTTCAAGGACTTTCCAGGTCCAATACCCTCAAATTCAAGGACTAAATGTGGGGACACATTTCAAGTGAGAGCAAGGTTACATCATGTTACCTTTTAAGATACATTGTTAAAGATTCCTTTCAAGGGAACTCGCGCTGCGTCACTGCGGTGACACTTTGGGGACGCCTCCAGGGATAAGTGTGTCTGAATGTGTATATCAAATTCAACCAATGGTGAGACTTAACGACAAAGACAGGGTGACGCAGAAGCCAGGAAGTATATCGCTATCTGAAATATTGCCAAAGACGGCGTTACAGGGATGCAGGAAGTATGACAAGGGAGACGCAGCGTCTCGTTCCCTACTCAGGGAACAACAGTTACATACGTACCCCGAGACGTTTTCATGTGTCAAACACAACTATACAAAAAAGCATTTTGGTATAAATCAACATTCACATACAGAAGATATAAGCATTTAAAGCGAACAGTTCAGCATGTGTGCTTATAAAGTCTAGAATTTTAATAATATTATCCTATGAAAAACTTCTTGCATAAAATAGATTCAAGCACTTTCAATGACCTGTATCAATGTATGTATATTTTCAAAAACTTCCCAGGACCTTGAATTTTTTGCCCAAATTCACAAACTTTCAAGGATTTTATGGATCCGTGGGAACCCTGAATAAGACACAAGGTTTGCCCAAGCTTGCCAGAGTAATGACATATAATCTTGTAATAAGGCACCTAGTCTTTCAACAGTGAACATATGTGACCCAATCTGTGAAAACCCAGCTAATGTCATTTTTGGGTGATTTACTGTTTTCTACATAGAATATTCTTTACATTATGTAGGATGATTTTGTGAAAATATAACCTTGATATCTTTAATACTGACTGAGTAAGATCATGTCAAAGATATTAAAGTAAAATCAATGATTGAAATCAAATTTTGATGATTCTAATCTCATCTCTAGATTAAGAGACTGGATTTCAAAGACAGGGTCACAGTAAGCATACCTGCAGTTCTTGTATTTGAACACATAACCCTCTGGAACTTTTCATTGATGTATTTAAAGGTGCAGTGTGTAAGTTTTAGCGGCATCTAGTGGTGAGGTTGCAAATCGCAACCAACGGCTCAGCCCACTGCCCACCCCTCGCTTTTGAAATGCATAGAGAAGCTACGGTAGCTGCCACCGAAAAAACATGTCATCATCGGAGACAAAACTGTTTGTCCGTTAAAGGAATATTCCATTTTCTTAAAAGAAAAATCCAGATAATTTACTCACCACCATGTCATCCAGGGTGTTGATGTCTTTCTTTGTTCAGTCCAGAAGAAATTGTGTTTTTTGAAGAAAACATTGCAGAATTTTTCTCATTTTGATGGACTTTAATGGAACCCAACAATTAACACTTGACTCAACACGTGGCAGTTTTTTCAACGGAGTTTCAAAGGACTATAGACGGTCCCGAACGGGGCATGGGGGTCTTGTCTGGCGAGACGATTGTCATTTTTGACAGGAAAAATGAAAAATATATACTTTTAAACCACAATTTTTCGTCAAGGTCCGGTCCAGCCCGATCTAACGTAAATGCGTAGTGACGTAGGGAGGTCATGTGTTACATATATAAAACGCACATTTGCGCACCATTTTAAACAATAAACTGCCACAAAGATATTAATTAGTATCAGTTGACATACAACAACGTAGGAACGGTCCTCTTTCTCAACACATGTAAACACTGGGGCGGAGTTTCGCGTTCGTCCTCTGTGACCTCTTGACGTGATGACGTATTGCGGTGACGTAGTGGGGTCAGCTGGCGCATCACGACCGGATCTACACGACGAGAAGTTGTGCTTTAGAAGTGTATATTTGTTGTTTTTGTTGTCAGGAATGACAGTCGTTTCGCTGGATGGGACCCTTGTGCCTCGTTTGGGATTGTTTGTAGTCCTTTGGAACTCCGTTGAAAAAAACTGTTAAGTGTTGAATTAAGTATTAAATGTTGGGTTCTATTAAAGTCCATTAAAATTAGAAAAATTCTGCAATGTTTTCTTCAAAAAACATAATTTCTTCTCGACTGAACAAAGAAAGACATCAACATTTTGGATGACATGGTGGTGAGTAAATTATCTGGATTTTTCTTTTAAGAAAATGGACTAATCCTTTAAGGGATTCTGTAGAAACGTGGTGGCACAAAATGGCGACTTCCACGTAAGGGGACCCTCAGTGTATGTAGATAAAACATCTCATTCTAAAGTAATAAAAACATAACGATTCATTATAAAAAGGTCTTTATACACCTATGATAATGTATTTTTGTATATTATATTGAATTTCTGTCAAGAGATCCTTCTAAAAATTACACACTGCACCTTTAAAGCATAAATCAGAAACCGAGCCGTATTGCATAGTGTTTTATGTGCCATGCTAACTGGCTGCCACACCTCAGCACCTTTCTTCAGACATTATATGCATATGTGACATCACAAGCATACAGATTAGCATACAGACAGCAAAGATGAACAAGCGAACGCTGAGCAAAACAGAACAAAAAGTTTCCTCTGCGTTAAGGCCCGAGGGCAGAGACGGTTACCGTGACAGGCCTCCATCACGTCAGACAGCGCCGAGCGCGAAACCGATCAGTCTCGTCAAATTTACTTCCAAGCGTGTATTTGTGCAAAAAACTGGAGGGCTCCAATGTGACGTAAACACAGCAGGGGTGGTAGAGGCGTGTGACAGCTCTCTGCGAATCTAACCTGCAAACCTTTCAACTGACAGCAAATTATAATACTCTCTGGCGAAAGCAGAATTTGAGGTTATGAGACCTTGTTGAGGGCCATATTTTTGGGATTTATTTAAATTTCAAATTTAAATTGACTTTAATCTAGATTTATTTCAGTCTTGAAGACAGACAGCGGATTCGTTGTAAAACTTTTCTCTCGTTTTCCTAAGAACTGCAGGCAACAGCACACAGACGCACACAGAGGCAGAAATTATGCGAACAGCCACGCTCGCACAATAATTTTCTTCCGACAAGCGAGGCCAAAACCTTAGGCCATCAACTTCTTTGACTCGCAAAAAGATCCACGTAAAATCGACATAAAATCATGCTGGAATATGTAAAGGCCTCAATCTCAAGGAAGCAGGGCCGGACCCTTGAGAGAAGCTAATCCTCTTTACGCGGCTTCATCGGCTGAGCCAGATTCATTCTGAACATTTCAGACAGACTGGTACTGTGACTCATCATCACAAGCTGAGGGAGGTGCAGGCGTTTAACAGAAGAGCCTGTGGCGGAGGGCGTGAACGCATTTGGTGGAACAGCCGTCAGGACAGCAGCTGATCGCTTCAAGCAGATAGAGAATGCTTGTTAATTTTCTAAGGATATTTTCCTCAGAGATTTGGTTATTTTTTTATTTTTAGCTTTTTATAATGTGAGAAATGCCCACGGGGAAACGCATAAAGGAGGCTGCGTTATATCTCGACAGTTTTTGCTAGACAGCAATGACATTTGACTGAAAGCAAATGGAGACTTTTGCTCCATTTGCTCCAAGTTTCTGGCTTCCCGGGCTTTCAGAAGCGATTAAAATGATGTTTTAAACTGTGCTCAGATTAAAACTATGACATTCACTTTTAACTTTAGCTTTATATTATTAGGCAACTGCATGGAAACATTTACAGAGCATGATATAATGATATTGCCTAAATGCTCTTGGTACGTATTATACGTTTATCAGATACTTTTAATCCAGACCTATAGCCTCTATATTGAAATACAGTTTTTTGAGGCAAGATCCATTAAACGCCATCAAAAGTTTTTTTTACCTGCCAAAATGAGGCTTACCAAATATATTATTGACCAAATATTTGAGGGTTTTACCTTTTTTTACCTTTGTGGGTTGTTCCAATTCACTACTCTTTCAGGTTGTTCGTGTACAAAAAAGGCCACTAAATTAAACGGCTGTAAAAATGTATCAGATGAATTATTTTTTCAAAAAAAAATTTTTACAGTAAAGAGGCAGAAAAAAATAAAAACTGATGCTGCACAAAAACGAAAAAATGCACCAAAGCCAATGTTTTGACCAATCTTTGACATGCCCAAGACTGTGAAAAAGATTTTTAAAAAATCCTTCAGATTTATCAGATTAATTATTTTTTCTAAAACAAAAATGTACAGTAAATGAGGCAGAAAAAATCTGATTCTGCACAAAAACTAAAAATGCACCAAAGCCAATGTTTTTACCAATCTTTGACAAGCCCAAGACTGTGAAAAAGGTTTTAAAAAATCCAGTCCACAATCACTTTTATATTGAAAATCTGTAATTATAATTTTTTCATCAAATCAGTGACACCACTTATAAACTTGGCAATTAAAGAGTTAAAATCATGGAAATTTTGTAAGCATTTTTTAGTTTTGATCAGTACTGAGGTTGATTAACAGATTTATGAAAATGAAATTGAAAAAATATTTATCTGATACATTTTTACAGCCATTTAATTTAGTGGCTTTTTTGTACACGAACAACCCGAAAGGGTAGTAAATTTGCCCGTATATTGTTGAGTATTTGAACAATTTCAAAGCATTTTCTCAAAATATGTGTAAATATAAGATTTGTCACCAAAAATCATTCCATTTACAGAGAAAGTTGCGGCAAAAAAAAAAAAGACGAACCCATAAGGGTTAAAAATAAATTTTTACCAATGCAGTGACATTTGTGAAAACATAGCATTTTACACTCTAAAAATGTCCCATAATGGGTAAACATTGAACAGAGCACATGCTGAGTTATAAAATACCCAATGTTGGGTTGTTGTTATGCACCCATTGGTTATAATAACTCAGTAGTTGGGTTAAAACAACCCATCATTGTGTAAAAAAATGCTCACTTACAAGAAAACATGTCAGACACACATAGATGGTTTTGCATCAGAGCTCTTCATTTATCTCATTCGTGTCCATTTCTCCTATCAACTATTAAGAAAAACAAACTTCTACAGCGAAGATTTCAATAAAGTCTCCGGAGATACAGCACGAATACGAATCTGGGCAATAAAATTGTCATCTACTTGTCCATCTAGGTCTGTCACATTTCACATTAAATATTCAACACACATAGTATCCATGTCTCAAAATTCATTTCTGTCATACATTTGCCTTGGTGTAATTGACAAAGTCTATTGGTCCATTTCCATTCTCTGTTTTTTACATCACGCACTCTCAGGTCTGTCTTTCATGCTGTCAAGTTCATTCGCTGCTGTCATCTACTACTCGCACGAGAGTCAAAGACTCTTGAGAACTGCACAGGTGAGGACAGGTAGTCATCGCAAATCATCACTCCTCTTGTGCTTTTGGTGATATGTAATGGCAGCTTTGGTACATCAGCATTCCCCAAAAGACTTAATTAATAAGATAGCTATATACACTCACCTAAAGGATTATTAGGAACGCCATACTAATACTGTGTTTGACCCCATTTCGCCTTCAAAACTGCCTTAATTCTACATGGCATTGATTCAACAAGGTGCTAAAAGCATTCTTTAGAAATGTTGGCCCATATTGATAGGATAGCATCTTGCAGTTGATGGAGATTTGTGGGATGCACATCCAGGGCACGAAACCACATCCCAAAGATGCTCTATTGGGTTGAGATCTGGTGACTGTGGGGGCCATTTTAGTACAGTGAACTCATTGTCATGTTCAAGAAACCAATTTAAAATTATTCGAGCTTTGTGACATGGTGCATTATACTGCTGGAAGTAGCTATCAGAGGATGGGTACATGGTGGTCATAAAAGGATGGATAAGGTCATAAACAATGCTCAGGTAGGTCGTGGCATTTAAACGATGCCCAATTGGCACTAAGGGGTCTAAAGTGTGCCAAGAAACCATCCCCCACACCATTACTCCACCACCACCAGCCTGCACAGTGGTAACAAGGCATGATGGATCCATGTTCTCATTCTGTTTACTACAAATTCTGACTCTACCATCTGAATGTCTCAACAGAAATCGAGACTCATCAGGCCAGGCAACATTTTTCCAGTCTTCAACTGTCCAATTTTGGTGAGCTCGTGCAAATTTAGCCTCTTTTCGTATTTGTAGTGGAGATGAGTGGTATCCGCTGGGGTCTTCTGCTGTTGTAGCCCATCCGCCTCAAGGTTGTGTGTGTTGTGGCTTCACAAATGCTTTGCTACATACCTCGGTTGTAACGAGTGGTTATTTCAGTCAAAGTTGCTCTTCTATCAGCTTGAATCAGTCGGCCCATTCTGCCCTAGAAATGGTTGTGCGTGAAAATCCCAGTAATTGATCAGATTGTGAAATACTCAGACCGCCCCGTCTGTCACCAACAACCATGCCACACTCAAAATTGCTTAAATCACATTTCTTTCCCATTCTGACATTCAGTTTGGAGTTCAGGAGATTGTCTTGACCAGGAAAACACCCTAAATGCATTGAAGCAACTACCATGTGATTGGTTGATTAGATTATTGCATTAATGAGAAATTGAACAGGTGTTCCTAATAATCCTTTAGGTGAGTGTACATTACTGTATTGCCTGTAACGCAATTGCACGTCAAAAATTCAATATACGCTGCTGTAAGCATAAGCATTTTGAAAAAAAGTAAAGTATAGTGTGAAATATTATTTGCAAGAAATGACTGCAAATACTAAACCTTTCATGAAATGTAATGAGATTTTGGGGGCAATCAGAGA
The DNA here is from genome assembly GCF_027580225.2 of Misgurnus anguillicaudatus. Classification (NCBI taxonomy): domain Eukaryota; kingdom Metazoa; phylum Chordata; class Actinopteri; order Cypriniformes; family Cobitidae; genus Misgurnus; species Misgurnus anguillicaudatus. Next base: position 32,909,434 of record NC_073348.2, read on the forward strand.
TTTGACGAGTAATTTAAAAAGACTTTATCAAGATAAACATGTCATGTCACATAAGGAAATTAAATGCATTCACAAGTCAAAGTATGTCTACTAAAATCATTTTAATCATACTAATGACCCTCAAAAAATGCACAAACATGATTTCACGCAATCTTGACTCAGTTTTTACCCATCAGACTAAACTACATTGTGCTGCTGACAAAAATGCTTCAGGTCAAAAGGCATCAGATGAAAACCATCAGACAAAACCACATTGGACCAAAGGAATCTTTTTACACTAAACGGCCTCAGACAAAAAGCATCAGGCAAATGGCAGTCCAACTTAAACATTTATAAAAACTAAAGTGAGCATAAAAATACTTTACTAACATTTAAAGGAAAGCTCCAGGTACAAAACAAAACAAAAAATGACCTTTTTTAACTTTCTGTCAAAACGTTGATAATATTAACTGACTGACCCATCCCCACCTCCCCATTCTCAGTACACCCACATTTCAGAGCGCAATGTCATCTTTAAAAAACTCATTGAAGCATCCAAAAGATTCTGCGAGCAGCAGGAGGGGTTTCTCAACCCAGAGCCACACTGAACAAAGATGTCTTCATAGCAATGAAAAGCCAAAGGGACTCCCTCGCCTGGGTGCTGCATCAATGACAGAATCTACAGAGTTTCACTGAAGTCTGGGAGTTTGTGCGCTCAACTTCAGTCAGATCCACAGTCAGGACATAATTCAATGGAGCAAAAATACGCTACTCAAAACAGCAAACTTAGAGAGGAATAAAGAACTTACAAATCACTACCGAAGACAAAAGACATTCTGATATTTCGCCAGAGCCTTTATCTGCGTACCAAGCGTAACTGGACAGATTAGCTGCGTTACGAAGCTTAGTAAACTGTATACATAGGCAACTGTCTTTTAAAGGGTACCCGACCAGTGGGGGCCCATGACTTCTTTTTTCATGGGCGCTCGATGCGAAGTTCATCACAACATGTATGTAGCCCGTCATGTGTGTGGTTCCTTATTTAAAAATATGTGTTCTGCGCGTCATGTGCGTGTATGTGCATCACATGTCTGGTCAAAATAACTGCCTGCTGCAGATGCGTCTAAAGGGTTTATGATAAAAAGAGACACTCGCGTTTGCCAGATACTCGCATAATCTCATGCGTAATCAGAGTTTACTGTTAAGGGAGTATCTAGCGTGTATTTTGTGAATGTGAGCGTCTCTTTTATCATAAAAGGTTTTGACGCGTGTGCAGCAGACACTTATTTTGACAAAACACGTGAAGCACATGGTTCACATGACGCAACAAACACATATTTTGAAAACGCAAGCAACACACATGACATGCCGAATACTCATTTTTAATTTGCGCCCCTCTGAAGAGCAGTCACGAGACACCACTGTACCCGACTATAAACACATGCATGGCGTAATAGATTAGTGCTTTATGACTGTGAAATTAAAGACAGTACAAATGTCATCAATTTAATAAACTCGGAGGCCCGCATGTTGTTTACATCAAAATATATGACGTCATATGGTTGCAATCAAAACCCCTTCTATTAACGCTACAACGAGGCAGACTGATCTCACGGAAAGTCATGTTATAGTCATGAAAAATTGTATTAATTTATTTGTTTCCATGGCACGAAATTCAGCTTTTTTCGTGCCTTGAGCACAAATGTCTTTGTCGTGTCACACAAATTTCTATAAATAGTTTTTTGTGTCCGTTGCACGACTTTCTTTTTCGTTTCATTTTACTTTTCCTATTTTCTTACAATTGTCGCTTGGGGTTGGGGTTAGAATCACTTTCTGTTACATTTTTAGACATCCTAACCCAAACCCCAACTCCAGGCGAGAATAGTTTTTAAAGCGGAAGAAAAACATGCAGAAACCAATACATCAAAGAACATCCTAACCCAAACCCCAAATCTAAAGGGGGTCGCACACCAGACGCGCAGCTCAGTGCCGCGTCGAGTCGCGTCTAAGACAACTCGGAGGTATCGTACACCGGAAGTGCACATTAAATAGCGCGAGCTTAGTCAGATAGCGTCTACTTCAAAATGCTAAATATACGCTAGCAGCCAATGTTAATCGTTAATGTTTTGGAACAAATATGATGTTATTTAATGTTAAACTATGTGAGTGGCACTGTGTGGCACGACAGGGATTTGAGCAACTTCCTGAGTCGTAGCTGGGCGCCGCGGACAGGCGCCACCTGTTGGTGCCGGTGTGCATACTCATAGAAAACAATGTGTTCGATTTTTTTAGAACGGCGCAGCGCTGCGTGGCGCTAAGCTGCGCGTCCAGTGTGCGACCCCCTTAACATCAACCGACAATGATTTAAAAAAAGATAGAAAACAATACACAAAATGACATGAAAAAGAAAGTCGTGACACGACAAAGACATTCGTGCTTAAGGCACAAAAAAAGCTGAATTTTGGGCCATGGACACAAATAAATTAATAAAATTTTTCGTGACTAACACGACTTTCCGTGACTTCATGTCAAACAAGGTAAATATGGTAATCAAGTCCGTAGATTTAAAAAAAAGATGTGAAACAGAAGATGAATGTAATAAATGCTCATAGACAGTAGGTGGCTCTTCAGCCCGCTCTTTCAATATGAACCAGAAAGTAACGTAAATAATGAACAATACAGAAAACATTCAGTACAGATAATCAAAATACCAATAATACCACCACAGTATTTTCTATAGTAAACTGTTTCGCAACAACCCAGAATGCACGTAATAGCGGCCCCCACAGTTTAAAATGAGTATTACATGTTTGGAATTTTTGAAGTAATGAAAATATTTAATGTGTTTCAATCAATGGATTTTAGTAGTAGAAAGCAAATATAAAGTATTACAGCATACAAGTCTTAATAGTCAAGGTACCTTTAAAAATATAGAAACCAGCAAAATGTAAAGTACAGCATATACTTAAATTTAAAGCAAACAAAATACAAAGTTGTATCCAAAAATATACATTTGATGGCTTTGTATGGTAAAAGTCGGAGAAGTCACTTGTCAATATGGATGTCCACTGAGACAAAACACTCTGTAACATACACAACAATGACTTAGTGTTCCTTTAAATTAAAAAAACTCTTACTTGTATTGTATTGAATTATGTGGCATTTATTAATATTTAGCTAGTGGATCAAAATGAAAGAAAGGCTTTGGAAAATTATTTCATCTTTCTAGACTATAGAATATAATTACTGGCTGCGGTTTCTGACACTCAATTTTTAAATCCGTGTTTGGATTCAGTGCATAAATGAGAAACAACCCGAGCGGAGTCAATGCTGAATCAGGCCATTTGAGGAAAATAGCGACAATAAACATGTCAGTGTGATGATAATTCATAAAGCTCACTGTTATCAGGGTCCCACACACAGAGACATATTCACACTAATTTCCCATAAGCCTGTTTTGTATGCCTATTACATTACCTTGGGCATGCATATGCTTATATCTTGAATGAAGTTTTGAAATTGTGAGATTTTTAATTGAAATTGATCAGATCCCCGGATTGATCCTTATTAGAAAAACTAAGTCCACATAAAATTAATGGATATAAAATGGACACCAAAAAGCCCGAAAGCCCCATTGAGCAGAAAAACTTGTGGCTATTATTTTCAGTTCAACTCAAAGTTTAGCATCGATGAAGCAACAATTTAATATGTTGCCCATTTTACACTTGGACTTAGTAGCCAATCAAAACGCATACACAAACCAAACGTTGGACCTGACACTTATCAACAAAAGACCTCATTATTTTCACCAACAGACGTTCGTTTGACATTTGTGATTGCTACCTACAGTATAATGAAATGAATGAACTCGTCTCTATGGTAACAATCAGTCACTAGTGATAAATGCATAAGAAAAGGGATGGCAGGCTGTCAAAAGAGAATCCAATTAAAACCGGTTCAGGAACAGAGAGCTTGGCTTCTACATTACAAGCTTATATGAAGCTGCGCAGCAGACGTCAAATGATCAGTACAACCTGCATTAATATTACAGATATACATTTCGTACATAACAGGATTGGGGCCCCATATACTTCAAGGGGGCACTAAGAGTGCTTCATTTCTATATCGTTTAAGTGCTAAATATTGTATTTCTCTTTTGTAATAGTGGATCTCAACCTGTTTGACTTTAATGCCCTCTACAACAAAGTTTGAAGCCCCACCATTCAAAATTTCTGCCTAGTAAAATACCATCAGAGGTTTTGTCTTATTTTAAATTATTTTAGGTAATCTTGAGGCCACCTTTTGAAGGCCGTCGTCTACTGGACCCTGGCCCACTGATTGAGGAACACGGATATACCGTAATAATAGAATACTAAATGTGATCATTTAAATAATTTGCATACTGTATTTCCAAATGAAAATCTCATCAATTCTGGACATAACAAGAGTATCGCTATGCGCCCAAACAATGGGACACAAGAGATTGAAAATGTGGAACAGTAATTTTCCAATCTAACACTTCATCCGAGTGTTGGCAACTCACACGCATAAACAAACAAACACGCACACACACTATAGAGGAGTGTTTTGGCTCATGACCTGATCTTGGCCTTGGCAGTTTTGACTGTCAGCCTGTTTTGAGTCTCACTTTGTGGCACAGCAGTAAATGCAGACATGAGTGCCAATGACCCTCAGGCCACAGTAGAGTCTTCGGGGAAAACAGGCAGAGCATGAGTCTCTTTCTACTCGAATGGTTCATCTGTCATTCACATAACAACATTACTATAAAAGTCATAACATCGCTATAAAAGTCATTACGCTACTTCAGGGTTTATGCAGAGACATTTTTTATAAAAGCAACAAGACGCTGTGTCATACTGTGAATATAGTCACAGCTGAAGAAAGTTGTTAGGCACAGTGTGTGCACTACTTCATCCATGTTTTATGAAACAGTAACCAAATAATAAACCAGGTTTACCAGAATCATTAAATATGTAGCTTTGGGTGTTGCTAGGGTAGAGATGATCAACCTATTTTAGGCCAGGGACCCCGACCTTGTTATGCTACGTACACACCAAATGCTGGGCATTGCGTTACTCGCTCTAGATTACTCACGCGGGATTAAACTTTGTGTCATGCGAATTTTTCGCTCGAGTTGAATATTTTCAACTTGGCCGAAGATACTTTAAGGCGAAAAGCTCGTGTTTTCGCGGTAAACGTGCCGCTCATTGCGTCATTCGCATCGCCCCACGTGAGGACGTGGCTGATCGCGTCTTTGCATTGACTTTGTATGTAATCTAATCGCACAAATCGTTGAACTCGCATCTGGTGTGAACCCACAGTTATGCTACGTACACACCAAACGCGGGGAATCGCGTTACTCGCTCTAGATTTAACTTTTGTGTCATGCACATTTTTCGCTCAAATTGAATATTTGAAGGGTTCCAAAACGCAATAAATCCATTTAACAAATTTCGGTAAAAACATGTTTTCTATACCAAAAAAGTGACAAGATGAAAACCCCTATTTTCTGTTACAAACTTTCACATAGCATCTTTAGGTTATAAACACATAAAAATTCAAATCCATAACTTGATTTTCAAAGATTTATTATAAAAACTAAATATTTTTTCCACGAAATGCAATAAATCCATGACAGTTTTTTATTTCAAAATGCTATAAATCTATTAAATCAATGTATATATGTGCATTCATCTTTACCATTTTATATTTATTTAGTTGACAAGTGGTATACAATGATTAAAAAATAAACATTAATGGCATTAACCAAAACACTTACTTTGTTATATTAAGAACATTGCTGCGGTTATACTTGACGTCGTCTCTTTACATTTTTCACAGCGATCAGCTGTAAAATGTTTTGGTCCTGCTCGATTTTCGTTGACGTTGAGTAAAATAATGTAAAGTTTTTCATAAGATCCTCTGGGGTCAATGTGTTAGCATGAGAAGCTTGATGCTGTCGGGAGAACAAGCACCCGAGTACCTCTCACGGAAATTATTAGATGTTGATGGCTTACATTTCTACCCGCGTTTGGTGTGTACGTCGTATTATAATGCTCAAAATATAAAGATATTAAAACATCATTCTTGGTATACAAATGGTTAACTACATAACTTTTTTATTTTAGTTAATTGATTTTAATGTGGGAACTTGCTATACATTTGTATTAATTTCATTTTATTAATTGACCTATTACTTATCATTTTGTTTAAAGCCTACTTTAAAATAAAAAAATGACATCAAACAACAACTGGATGACCCCCTAAAGTACCACCACAGATCACTTAGTAAGGATGGATAGATAGATGGATGCAAGTAAGGAAGAAAGCAAAAATGAAGTAAGGAAGGAAGAAAGAAAGAAAGAAAGAAAAAAGGGCCAAGGGGCTCTAAAGGCATCCAAGTTCAATTACCCAACCTTTATATTTTATAATAAAAATAGCTTATCTAAACATACTAAACACTAAAACGTTATACTTAAAATGTATATACACCAGTTTATAAGATGAAATGAAATGTTGTGAGTGGATTAATTGAAAGAATAAGGATGCAGTCAGAGGTCAGAGAGATAGAGGTGACCTCAAACTCCTGATAAGCACAGCTTCATTAAGATAAGAGCCAGCATGACTGCCTGTGATCAGCGCCCATGACTCCAGCGATAACCACTGCTTTTCTGTCTGCAGCAGTGAAGACAAACTGGTAAAACACTTCAAACTTCAGCGTAAGCTCCCAAAGAGCTTGTAATCTCTGAATTACATAAAGGTAAAGTTTCTGAACGTCGTAGTATACTACTTTCCGAGCGAAGAACGAAATGTAGCTGTGGTATACTATGGTAAATTCATGGTAGTGAATGATAACCATATTACTACATTCAAAAACACTTCACCCTTTCGATATCTCTTACTGTATTCTTTGATTATTCACAAGACCTTCACAAAACAGATGAAGACATTTTCCGTAAACACTTAAGCAATCCACAACCATACAGTACATAAGCATTTAATTCTTCAAACCTTTTTTCTGCTTCAGATCGTGTCTTAATCTTGCTTGTAATCATGAGATAAACATAATCATAAAACACGGTAAAAACCTGTAAGTAGTATCCCTATTTTCTTCATGTTTTGACAATTTAACCAAATCTAATTGTCTTTTATCCTTTACCACCAGTAATTTTGACGTTTTCTTCCAAAAGTGAAAAATGCTTCTTGTTTTTCTTTCATTGGGTGTAAATAAGGTCATGTTTAATTAGACACGTTTCCTTTGCAATGATGCTCGACACATCAGAGCGGGAGAGAAGCTTCCAGAACGGGTCACGGAGAGCAGGAAACACTGCGGATATGAAAGAAGAGGTTTATTAAGAAAGCGGTAGGCAAGCAGTGATTTAAGAAGATCAGAGGGAAGCCTTGGATGTGTGTGAAATTCGCTTGACACGCTGAAATGACTTGTTCATTTTTAGTAGTGTGTTGGCAGATGCCTGAGCCTGTGTTCTGACTGAGTGTGTGACAGAGAGAAAAAGAGAGTGTGTGCGTGCGTGTGTGCTAGAGGGTGTTAAAGCTCATTTTAGCCACTAACATGGAAAGCAGTCATCATCAAAACACAGACATATTAAAAACCATTATCACTGTCATGTAATAAACTAGTAAGCATGCATTTTTTTCAGAAACTAAAGATATGAATATAGCCAAGTATATCACAACAAGCTATAAGCTTCACACAGGAATAAATATTAAAATGCCATCCAAACAAACGTCATGCAGTTTTTTCTAAGGCTGTTTTTATATAAGAAATGTAGGGACTGCATTACAATATTATTTCATTTAGTCAATGCATTAACATAAACTAACAATGAACTAGAACTTTTTAAGTTATGTTGTTACAAACCTGTATAAATTTCTTTGTTCTGATGAACACAAAGGAAGATATTTTGAGGAATGTTTGTAACTGTTCATGAGCCCGATTAACTTCCATTTTCTTTATCCTACAATGGAAGTGAATGGGGCTCATGATCGGTTTGGTTACAAACATTCCTCAAAATATCTTTCTCTATTGTTCATCAGAACAAAGAAATTTATACAGGTTTGTAACAACATAATAAAGCAATAAGCCCCAAGAAGTAGTGGGTTACTCCGCTTCGCATCGTGCCTAACAACGCCCCTTAGCTGTTATAAAATGCATTGTAACCCCACTGCTTTGCGGGGCTTATTGCTTTTATAAAACGGTTACTTCATATGCATAACGTTAGCAGGATTTCATAAAATAAAACACAAATAAGTTGTATATTATATTAGTACAAATTTGACTCTTCCGCCAAACAAAGTAGTTCTTCAGAATCAAGTGTGGCTGCAACAGAGCGCAGTTCCCAATCAACACAGACGCAGCAAAGACACAATGAAAATATGATTAAAGACTGTGGTGTTTATTATAATAAATCAACATTAATCTAAAATATACATTAACATTTATATCGTGCAAATGTTGAAGTGATAATCAAATATGCGGGGAAGCATGCTTAACTTTAACTCTTTCAGCGTTTTTTTTTTAAAGCTAAAAGTGGAGATATTCCATTTTTGTGAAGAACTTTTGTAAGAGATCAGATTCAGAGCCATGAACAGTACTACACGGTGTTTTCAGTGTTGAGTGAATTGCGTCAGTGTTTAGGTTGGGTAAGTTCGACACCCAGTGGATAGTGGACCTATAAATTTAAGGTAAAAAACTCCTCAGGGAACGTTTTCTCTTTATTGACGAGATGACTCAACAATATTTATTGACATTTATTTTTATTAATTGTGCAAATGTAGAAAATGTTAAAATATGATTAAAGACTGTGGTGTTTATTTTCATAAATCAGTACGCAGCAACAGTGGCGCAGTGATACATATGTAATGCGGTCTGAACCCGTGGGGTTACTGGGGTATTTTATCACGGCTTAGAATGCGTTTCAACCAATCAGAATGAAGAACCAGACCGGGGCGTTTTATAAGAGTGAGTAAATGATGAGTGAAATTCATTTTTGGATGAATTATCCCTTTAATAAATGAGAAAAAATTTGCACATTAGTAGTTTCATGCTAGCTACTACATTTACATATAGTAGACATTACATAATTACATATAGTAGCAATTACAAACTTGCTGTAAAGTGTTAGCGAAGTTTACACACATATTATGAATATTATGGTTTGCAACACAGCCTTAGTGCAACACAGAAAAAAACCCACAAACCTTCATTAAAAACTTATTGGACATTTCTATTCATCTGCTTCACAACTCTTTCAAAAGCAACAGCAATGAAACCACATGATCTCACAGCATCTGACAGCAGACAGAATCTGTACAGTAGATAATCTGCCTTAAACCTCAGCATATCAATCTTCTTGCCTTATATAAAACTCACTGCACTGTGTGCACCACTTAAATTCATTGAACATGAATAATAAATGAGTAAAGGATTGCAATAAATTACAGTTTTGAATCAAGTAACACTAAACGGAAAGAATTGCAGTTTCACCGTACTGTGGCACAGATATCGACATAGGCTAATATTTTACTGAGTCCATGCTGAATACTATTCCATGTGGAGAGTCAGATCATGCGTGTAAAGTAAATATGAGAATTAATGCTTGTTACTAAACAACAGAATAAAACTCTCTGTGAACCAAAACACACACTTTAGGCAAATGTTGTTGCACTGCTAATTCATGAATATTTATGCAAACATGCTAAAAAAACAAATACACCTAGGAAGGTATTTTGTGCAGATATTTTTGTTAATCATTTTATAGATGTACATGTCTTCCTAGTTTACGCTTGAAGGAAGGGAACCTACTATGATCATCACAATCTCTCGGTTATCAGTTATCAGGACAAAAAATAAGATACAAAGATGTGGGTATATTTTTCACAGTATAAGGAAAATTACCCATACTAAAGTAATTCAATTCAGTTCAATTTTATTTATATAGCGCTTTTCACAATTGGTTATTGTTTCAAGCAGCTTTACATTAATAAAAGCAGGGAAAAACACAGAAAAATCAAAAGATAGCATAACATAATACAGATAGCATAAGAAGCAGAATTTGCTGCGGCTATGAATCAACATTATAAGCGAGCATATTACTAATTTAACTTATAAAAGAGTGTGCTAAGTTAAGCCCAAGAAGGCTGACTCCCCGGGTTGAAAAAACCCCTAGGAGAAAAAATCCCAGACTTTTTTAGCTAGGGGAAAAAGTCCTAGGAGGAAAAAACCCTTGGTATATATATATATATATATATATATATATATATATATATATATATATATATATATATATATATATATATACTGTATATATGTAAACGAGTAAGGAGATTAAACAGGTTCTGCCGGTGGTCGTTGGTCAGGCACCAGCTGGGCATCACGATGAAGGACGGCTAGTAAAAACTAAAAGTAAAACTATTGTGGCATAAGTATATTACCCATAGTTAAGGATTTAGCAAATTTGTGGGCCTAGGGCGAATCTATGTATGGGGCCCCCCATCTGATCTTTAAAACAGAAACAGAAACTCGTTTGACTAAGGCCAGAAGCCCCACTATTGCCGTTAATACTAAGGTACAGAATCATAAGTGTGTCTCTTATGCTGTTACAAACCTGTATAAATTTCTTTGTTCTGATGAACACGAAGGAAGATATTTTGAGAAATGTTTGTACCACCAAACTGTCCGTGGACCCCATTTACTTCCATAGTATTTTTTTCCTACTATGGAAGTGAATGGGGTCCACAAACGTAATCCAGACCTTTCATGATCACTAAACACAAAGGACATTAAGCAGAATGTCCTCTGTGTTATTTTAGATAAAAATGAAATAAACTGTTAAGCTAAAAATATCAGTCAGAAATACTAATACAAGTTCTATCTATATGTGAACTACTGTATATTATTAATCTTCTGTAGACATGTGACAGCTCAAATAGATGGAAATGAAATGACATGAGGGTTAGTAAATATTTACAGAAATGTCCTTCTGTGCTAACAGCTCAAATGATTCAGTTGCCAAGTGTTCCTGTATAGCTCAAGCGTTAAAAGCACAAAGGTCAAGGGTTAGATTCTCACATATACTGTAGCATGAATGCACTGTGAGTTACTTTGGATAAAAGCGTCTGCCAAATGCATCAATGTAATTCTGCAGCATTCAAGGAGCTTTGATGTTTTATTAAATTACTTTAGAGAAAAAACAATTTACAGTTCAGCCAACATAATACAGCTTTTGTATTATCGTCAAGCTGTTATAATCAAGTTACACTGCGTGGGGCTTTAGCTGAATTTACAAACTACTGTACTTTAACATGTCGATATCACAATTATAATTATCTCATGAAAGGCCATAACATGAATGTTTTTACTGCAAAAAATCAACACTACTGCTTCGGATTTATTTATAAATGTATTTAATTATGACCCGAACACACCAACGTACCGCTTAAAAATGCGAAGTGGTTGAAAGCACTTAGACTTTAACAACACACATCACTAAAACAGGCACGTTGAAAATGAAGTGGGAAATGTAAATATGTTTGCCAAGATATGAATCACAGTTCAAGGTTAACCACACACAACCACAATCTATTTCAAATGCAAAGTGAATAGGAGAGATTTGTGGGTAACACGAACCCTTCAGGCAACAAACACATTTAGTGCTACTTTAGTCAACCGACCCAGAGAAACGGGAATTGTTGGAGTGCAGCACTTCAATAAATTCAGGAAATGTTTCTTTCCACTGTGGGGAAAAAACATGCATTTATTCTCAATAATTACCAAACACAATTAAATGTTAATCTTAAAAGGCAATTATGCTGCTGGCTGCTCTTGTTAAGTTGAAGTCAGCTTAATGTAGTGTTTTCAAAACACTGTTTAATAACCGTATAACCATACATCTCAAACAGCACAATGCACGATAATAAAGATTTTTCTTAGTGTTTGCCAGTCGCATTGCTCATTGCTAGATTCTAAGCGTCGCATTCGCAATAACCGATGCCTCGGGTGGTCCCTCAAAAACAATGCTGCTACATGGCAGACAAAACAATTAAAATAATGACATTTATGTAAGAGGCCAAGGCTTCCTTCCATGCATTAGAAATGTTAAACAGCCCTGTGTTTAGAAAGGGAGCAGAGGCAACCGAGGCAAATGTGAGATCACGGTTCGTTGTGCAATTACATCACAGAGGGACACTTTGATTTCCATTCGGATTATTAAGACTTTCTTTTCTGTTTTTATTAGAATTTATTTCATTCATAGGGAAGGACACCTAAGGATAAACTTGCATAAGCACACATGCTTATGTATGTGACACACCATCTAAATCTTAATTAAATAAAAAGCACTTTCCTTTTTATATAAACTGACAGCCTTAGGGACACTCTATTAGCAGATAGTAAAATGTAAAGAAAAACCTACAGCTGGAAACTCACACTTATTTTATATACAGTTGGAGCTTTGAGCACAGCAGTTAGCACATGAGATAACTAAGCCCTGGCGCTCATGCAGATCCATAGATTCATTATTAGTACCTTTTTAAAAGGTACCGTCTCAGTGACAGCTTGGGGACATTTTTTCTTATTGTTTAATAATTAAAGGTTTAAAGGGACACTCCAATATAGGCCGATATTAGTCCGAAATTGGCGAGAATGGACGGATCGAATATTGTAGAAGTCGGGGAGCACAATCCGATACCAACACGGACCTTGTCATGGCAACTTGCCGTAAAGCGCAACTTACTAAGCAACATGAATTTTCACAAAGTTGCACTTTAAATTGTCTAAAGTTACAGCTTAAATTTCATTTTGACTAACTAAAAATGTTGCTAGTAGTCTGTTTGAAACATTTAAATAAAAATGAAGCAGCAGTATTGCACAATTTTTCATTAAGTCTTAAAATTGCACAGTCATTTGTTGCACAGTAAAACGTTTCTGAGTCCTGTAGCTCTGTTTAAGCTTTTTGTACGGCTAACAAATGTGCTATTTGCAGCTTAATTGATTAAAACGGAGACAAAGATGGTATTGTATCAGAAACGGCATCAACAGATACTCAAGGTTGTGGTATCGACATCGGTATCAAACATGAAAATGTGGTATTGCCCAGCCCTAGTTTTAAACAGGAAAAATATCGAAACTCTTTGGTCATTTTTAGCGTGATGCTAATGGTCTAATCAGATTCAATGGATTATGCTAAGCTATGCTAAAAGCGTTACCGCCAGACCCGGAGATCAGCTGAATGGATTCCAAAACAGTAAATGTCAAATGTTTAAGTCTAGGGGAGCTGGAAAATTAGCATATTTTTAAAAAAGTGTCCTCAATACAAGTCACATACTATAAATACATACAAATCAGACACAACTGTGAGATCAGGCCGTATTAGCAATAAGGTAGCAAACGCCCAAGTCTAACACATCAAGTCTAATACAGTATACATATTCAAGGGTTAGTTGTATTTTTTTCTTTATATTAGCAAGATATTAGAAAAAAAAGGGTTTTTAGCAGATTCTTAAAGACTGCTTTAGAGTCAGCAGATCTTGTCGCAACCGACAGATCATTGCACAGATGAGGAACAGAACCAGAGAACATAAGCAACAAATCTCATTCACTCCAAAAAAGCTTGGCTACTTCCAGGGACACAAGCGACAGTGATCGTTGGCAACAGAAAGTGGGCGTGTCCAGCACCGCAACAAATTCGAGAAAGTTTTAACCGGAAAGAAATGTAACCTTTTTAAATAATAAATGACTTTCGGGAGTGACTACCAATGGGAGTAAAGTACTCTATAATAGGCGAAAAGCAGTAGGTGAGGCGAATAGTATGTCCAGATTTATAGAATTTAAAAAACAGTAGGCAAAATGTACCCGGATAACCTACTACTTCCAGTCAAATTCTTAAGTGTTCATTTGGTGGGCACTTTACTATCCCGTGAGCCCCCGGGAGAGAGGTTATCCAACAAAGAAGAAGAAGGAGCACGTTGTTTTATTTAAAAAATGAGTAAGCGGTAACGCAGCTCTATTGAAATGCAAATACATATATTAAACAGCTGTTCCTTGTGGTTAAATTGCACTTGTTTAACATCATTACAGTTAAAGGTGCTTTAAGCAAATTCACGCGTTTAAGGCCATAGAACATTTTTTGTTTTATACAGTAAACATCTCCTCACTATCTGCTAGCTGCCTGTGCCCTGAACACACTGTAAAAGCACGCAGTCTCTGTAGATAGCCCAGGCTTCGCAAACTGCAACAAAAACAAAGTGGTCAAACCTACCACCACGAAACATAACAAAGCATTCCAGCCAATAAACGACAAAAAGGATTTGGGAGTGGGGGTTGGACTCGTGATTCGCTTAGAGCGCCTTTAATGACGACGTATGTCACATGATGCATCAACATCCCAGATGTAGTACGTAAATAGGTGGCTTAATAACGCACTGGAGCCATCGAGCATGGCCCCGACTGCGAACACACCCTCAGCATTTGAGAGCAGAGAATCCTGCCTGTTTTTCCAAGATTTTAATAACATATTTTAATTACTTGTCATTTTTTAATCATTCAAATTTGGCTGGGTGGTTAATAACATATTTTTCTGTGGTGTGACAAACTGAAAACACGTTTAATATCAGACTTTAAACACTGATGGAAAAGAATTTTCAATGCAGTCATACCAAGTATCATAAAATAAGTGTGACAGATAAAAATAAACGATGGTTATAACTCGAACGGAAATCGTCTCTTTAAAGTGTTCCTCAGATGTTCGTACACAAACACGAGACTTAAAATAAAACGCTATACTTTTCAGCTTTAGGCCTCCTTCACACATGTCTAATGTGAGGAGCAGAGGGCCGCCCACAAGGAGAAAGCTCAAAGTGTTTTCTGTGTGACATTATAAAACTCTGTGAAATATTCTGAAGCAACGCTAACTCTCCTGTGAATTTGTGAGGTTCTTTATCTCAGCACGCTAGCAGCTAAAAACAGCAGGTGGTTTGAGTTGTTTACCGGCACACGTTTTTGACGCATGACAAATGACCGGTGTCGCACCAGCTCATACGTGACAGACACATTTTGCATGAGTTTGGCGGGTCGTCTCCTCATGTCTCCGGGCACCCGCTCTAATGATGATTTATAAAGCTCATCGCGTCGCGGCCTTGGCCGTGCTTGTGTTTTCTTCATTTATATTCCCCCGTTGTTACTCTCCTCTTTTCTCGTTTACGTGGCCTAATTTCACACGTACACACACAAAGAGGCACTTTTACTATATTTAAACGGCTTCGATCGGATGTCTCTGTTAGTATCTCATTTGTGGTTGGATTGTTTTGTATCCTACTTTAGTTTTTGGCATGGTGCGTAGTTTAGAAACATCAGCTGCAGTTGATCAATATCCTTTCTTGTAAAGGAATGTAGGAAGTTAAAGTTAAGGATCTGTGCCATGCTGCCGATTAACACAGTAACTGATCTCTTATGTAAAAAAAAAAATGTTTGCAAGACTTGCATCCAGCAGTCTATCTCTATATGAGCTCTGAAATACACATTTTTAATATAATATAAACTTTTTTCTAAATTATAGCCTGAAAGAATTCTTACTGCATGCATGCATTTTTTTTAAGGTGTAACATAAATCTTCGGTGTCCCCAGAGTACGAATGTGACGTTTTAGCTCAAAATACCATATACTAGATAATTTATTATAATGTGAAGATTGCCACTTTTTAGGTGTGAGCAAAAATGTGTCCTTTTAAATGCAAATGGTCTGATAAAATGCAAACACTGATCACCATAATGGTAGTTTGTTGAAATTGAAGCTGAATTGTGCTGGCAATTATCTCTCTCTCTCCCTATATGCACTAAATGGCAGTGTCGTGGTTGAATAGTGCAGATTAAGGGGCAGTATTACAATAATAAGATCCCCTTTCGACATCACAAGGGGAGCCACATTCTAATTACATATAACTGGGTTCATTTTCACATTTTCTAGGTTTATAGAAGTGCTGGGTACCCAATAATAGCATTATAACCTCCTGATGCTGCGTTTACACCAACCGCGGTAGAGGCATGAAGCGCGAGTGATTCAATGTTAAATCAATGTGAATACGCGTTGACGCGCGTCAAGAGGTCCCGCGGGGCGGAAGAGGCGTTTGGCGCGGAGCGAAAGACGCATTTCTGTCTCATTCGCGTGCGAAGCTCGCGCGAAAGGTGCGAATTGAGCGTTCCCAGCAAACATTTGGACGTCCGATTACCGTTGAAAATACGTCCCTCCGTCACGTCACGTCATGGTTGAAAAATAGTTCCAAAATGAAAATCCAACCGACGTCTTTGACGTCATCTGACTGTGAATCACACGTCTTTTCTGCACGGTCCGTGCACGTCTATAATTTCCTCTTCTGGACTTTAATACATAAAACCCGTACGTAAAATTTTGAATAAACGCAACCTCAGACAAATATAGACATATACAAATGTATACAAGCGTATATAAATGCATTTTAGGACACGTGGTGCATTTGTGCCGTCCAGCCGCGACAAATTTTGGACGGGGAGACGACGTTAATTTTGGACCAATTACAACATTTGTGCCGTCATGTGGTGACCCATTTTGGCAGTGGAGACGACGTTGCCGTCCGACCTATGTTTGCTGGGTTGTGGGCGGTACGCACGAATGGTGCTTTTTGTGTATTTTGCAGTTCACGCAAATTTGCGGCTGACGCCCGAGTTGAAAAATTTTAGCTTTGGCGTAATTTCGCGCCGCGTTAACCAATCAGGAGCCAGCTTGCTGCTGTGGCATAGCACTTGCCACTCCCACAAGAAGCGTAGTTTGCTTCTGACGCACGTGGTAGATGCGATTTTGACGCCGGAAACGCGGTTGGTGTAAACTCAGCATAAGACCCGAGCTTTGATTTGTCTTTTTTTCCAGATTTCTTCCAGGTATTTGGGGTTAGGAAGAACCAATAAATATAATAACTAAATATTATTGTGAATCATTTTCATTGAAAATGCATTTAAATTCAATTCAAGATATAAGCTTCATATTCGTGGTTTAACTCATACCCTGCCATTTTAGGTGATTGGCAAGTGGTTTTTTTTATATACAGAGGGATGCATCGAAATTTTTGATGGCATGTTACAATTGAAAAGTTCAGATGCAAAAGGCACAAAACGTCAAAAATGAGATAATGATTGTAACCGAATGCTCTCGACACATCCTATACATTCATCAAATATTTTTATTTAAATCCCCTTAACCCTTTCCTTTAGGCCATTCAGAATATCGCTTTTTTGGCAGATTCCAATAAGAGTCAGATAAAAAATGCTAATTAACAAGAAACCATGCCAGGCGCACTTTTTTCATCCAAATTCTTCATTCGTTTTATAGAGCTTAACATAAATACCATATCTTAACACGTTTTTTATTATTATAATAAAATTATAGGACAATATTGTGCTATTGGTTTTATTCGTGTATGAGAACGCATTGAATAGAGAGAAAGAAGAGACGCATTGAAAAGAGAGAAAAGAAAAATCAATAAATATGGCATTACCGATAACAACACAAAGGCATAAAATGAGGGTTTATTGCGAAATCAATTCACAAATTGCTGCTCTTCATTTCAGCACGGTAAAAAGATTTGTTTATTGTGTGCCTGTGTTTGTGATATAAATAGCCTCTCAATGTTATCACTGTTTTCTGCATGACTTCTCATAGTACTTTGAACACCACTACACACACGCACACACATATAAGGTGCTGAAGACAGCAAGAAGATGATAGGTTTGATTAACTAACAGCCAATTGTGTGTAAGTGAGGATTTACAAGTGAGGTGAATATGCAATGGAGTGTGAGGTTGACAGTCACATGGGCAGAGCTCCAGAAATCCTTCATTCTAGTACAATGCCAACCCGCCTTATCAAAACACCCCAGATGCGACAATAAACCAACAGAGAAACCAGCGAGACAAAGAAGAGGGGAAAGAGGGAGCATGAAAGGGTTTGGAGAGAGAGGGAGAGACACTTTATATCCATCTCATTACAGTAAATGAGAAACACAAACAGGGAGTGTGATGTGAACAGAGCTAATGAGCCCAGAGTGCTGAAGTAATTACATCATAGATGACACATCATCAATAAAACCGACCTGATCCTGGCGCCCACACACATATACACACACATGCACACGCACACAAACACAGACCTAAACACACAACAGACAAGTTTCTGTAAAAAACTCACTGTACACACAAAATGAATACTAACTAACATATAATGAATTAATTGATAAAATGATTGCATCAAATATTCAATTAACTATTCATTTTTTTAATGAGTTTAGCATAAACTTAAAGGTAGTTAGTTACTGAAAGAGCAAACAGACCATAAAAATGTATAATAAAAACAATAAAATGTTCATGTTTGTTTTCAAAATATTAAATAACATCCTGTTTTGAGATTTCCTACATGCCGCAGTTCATTCATATACAGTAAGCATTAACTATTGTTTATCATTTGGCAGATGCTTTTATCCAAGCCACCAAGATTGCATTTAAAGGGCACATATTGTACATGTTAAAGGGGCATTCCACTTTTTTTGAAAATATGCTAATTCTCTTCTCTAGAGTTAAACATTTCATTCTTACCGTTTTGGAATCCATTTAGCTGATCTCCGGGTCTGGTGCTAGCACTTTTAGCATAGCTTAGCATTAGCATCAGGCAAACAAATAAGAGTTTCAATATTTTTCCTATTTAAAACTTGACTCTTCTGTAGTTTCATTGTGTACTAAGACTGACAGAAGATTAAAAGTTGCGATTTTCTAGTCAGATATGATAAGGACTATACTCTCATTCTGGCGTAATAATCAAGGACTTTGCTGGTGTAGCATTGCTGCAGCAGGCGTAGTGATATTACACACTGCCCGAAAATAATAAATAAAAAAAAATAGTCCCCTGCCATTGAAAGTAATCAAGGGGACTATTTTCGGGCAGTGCGTAATATCACTATGCCTTCTGCAGCCATTGTTATTTCGCCAGTAATAAGAGTATAGTTCCTAGCATATCTGCCTAGAAAATCACAGTACACAATCTTACTACAGAAGAGTCAAGTTTTAAATAGGAATAATAACAAAACTCTTTGGTTACTTTTTAGCGCATTGCTAATGGTCTAATCAGATTCAATGGATTGTGCTAAGCTATGCTAAAAGTGGTAGCGCCAGACCAGCTGAATGGATTCCAAAACAGTAAGAATCAAATGTTTAACTCTAGGGGAGCTGGAAAATGAGCATATTTTCCAAAAAAGTGGAGTGTCCCTTTAACAATATGCAAAAGGTACATACCCCAAAGTAAACGATGTCGCGAGTTAAAAATCTATTTTCTTGGACTACACGGATTAGGTAACCGTTTACTTCCTGGGATTGGTGATGTAGACAGGACCAGCATTATCATAATTCCTCTCGCTTCGGACTCACAGACTGTAAATTAACTCCTGTTAGCAACAGAATCTTTCAAACATGGTAAGGAGTGTCACATTTCCGGCTGACGTCAGAGGTATTCAGATCAATCACCACGTACAGATTAGCTGGCCAATCAGGGACACAGAGCTTTTGTGTTTCAGGAAGAGCGTGAAATCTGGAGCTACAAAAATGTACAGTATGTGGAAAATAATTTGTTTTTAACCACAAACCACGCAAACACACTGTATTATATCAAATACACAAAATAATGTTGGTTTTAGCAATGAAATCGGTGCACTTTAAAATATATTGTATTAATATATGTGTTCTCTGGGAATCAAGCCATAAATAAAAAAAAAACTTGTACATTACAAAGTATTTATATTTATTTTGGCATTAACTTGGCAATATTTTAGGAACAAAGAAAAACATTTCAATATGTTCAACAATAAATAGCCACTAACTGAAAAAAATTGTGTCGAATCATAAGCCACATCCAACAACGATCCTGATTATTCCAGAAGAGACGCACCTTCCCTCCTCTGTTCTCTGAAAAGTAATCACTTTATTGACCACACACCAATGAGCCCAATATTAATGCTGAAACACAAAAGGACTGTTTTCTAAGGAGGCAGATGTGCTGTATTGATCTTCATCGCACCCACATGCCAACAGGAAAGCACACAAAACAACAACAGACGCACACGCTACCACAATCCACCAAAGGCTGTCAGTGGAATATGACACGCAAAAGGTGCAGTCCTTCCCAATGAAGACGCTCAGATCTGAGGACCATGGAGGGCTTTGCATACTAAATTAATGGTTGTCTACTTTAATTATTATCTTGCATGAACAATGTTGTTTCAAAACTGTCTGCTGCAGACTATCAAAGGATGCTATAAACAATCAGTCGATTACTTTCAACTTTTGGAAGGCACTTTAATACACAGCTACACTGTATTCTGTAGTGAGACAATGAATCACTGTACATTCTTTCGTTAACA
This sequence comes from Misgurnus anguillicaudatus, assembly GCF_027580225.2. Classification (NCBI taxonomy): domain Eukaryota; kingdom Metazoa; phylum Chordata; class Actinopteri; order Cypriniformes; family Cobitidae; genus Misgurnus; species Misgurnus anguillicaudatus. Next base: position 32,929,881 of record NC_073348.2, read on the forward strand.
TTTTGACTTATATAAATACTTACATAATATGATTGGAGACGTTTTAGAAGATATATAGAATATTCAGCAGCTGTGGCTATGGAGAGAACTGGTTAATCTATACACAAGTTAATCTATACCTTTATATCTATACCAGCTTTAAAGGGACACTACACTTTTTTTGAAAATATGCTCATTTTCCAGCTCCTCTGGAGTTAAACATTTGATTTTTAACATTTTGGAATCCATTCAGCTGATCTTAGAGTCTGGCGGTATTACTTGTAGCATAGCTAACTGTCAGTCTTAGTACATGATGTAACTACAGAAGAGTCAAGTTTTAAATAGGAAAAATATCGAAACTCTTTGGTCATTTAGACCAAATGGCATGATGCTAGTGGTCTAATCAGATTCAATGGATTATGCTGGGCTATGCTAAAAGTGGTACCGCCGGACCCGGAGATCGGCTGGATGGATTCCAAAACGGTAAAAATCAAATGTTTAACTCTAGGGGAGCATATTTTCAAAAAAAGTTGAGTGTCCCTTTAATGAAACAATTTCTCATGCATCATGTTGACAGAGTGCGCTGAAAAATTCAAAGACTGATGTTATATTAAACAACATTAAAATCTGTGTACCCACTAAAATGAAAGATAAATGCAAATGTTTCTCTGACCTCAGTGGCCTATGAAGCTTAACCGAGCAATTTGGATTTCACAACCCAGAAGATAAAATCAAACTGAAATGTCTATTTGGACAGGACATGGATCAAGAATTCATTAACATGTGGATGAAGCAAATAAAACCAAACAATAAACCTAGTAGAAAACAGTGTCACAGTGTCTTGTTCAGCATGTGTGTTTGTGTATGTTAATGTTAATCTGCATGTGACTAAAAGTGTTTGTTCAGCTGTTTATAGTTCTTGGCTCTGATTAAAATGAGAACGTTTGAGTCCTAATTCTGTGAATATACAAACTAAAAGCCATTCAATTATGCGATAGTACAACACTGTTTTGCTCCGTCGGGGGCTTTTGACATCTGTTCACTGATGTCATTACAGCGGGCATCGGACAAATTCATTAAAAATTGACTGGAGAAACTTTAATCGTCTTTTATTGTTTTTCCCTCAGTTTATATAATCTCATTGCCAATACTGCTCACAATAGGAGCCCTCCAAAACAAGTGCGTGACTTATCTCTTCACAGCATCTTTACCATTCTGTGTGAGAGCGAGTGCAGATTTCTTATTTTTTAGCTTAAGGGGCCAAGCTGACTATAATTTGAAGCGATGTCATGCAAGTCAAAGTGTATCATCAGAAAATGAAAGCTGGTGACACAAACTCATGTTCCACTTTAAACCGAAACAAGGCCGCTATAGTAAAATTGTTACCCATTTTGAAAGTTGGAATAAAAAATCTACAAAAAACTCAGTTTCAAACTAGTTTTGGATTATATTTCAAGACAAAACTTTAAATTAAACATTGGGGGAATAAGTCCCTTAAAGGGATCTCGCACCCCTAGGCTGCCATGTTCGCAATGCCTCTGGGCAACTCAAGTCCTATCTACTAAAATGGGGAAAAACGGACATCTTTAAAACCATGAGCTAAAATTACATATTTTGCCAACAATTTAAGGCGGGGTGCACGATTTTTGAAAAGGAGTCGCGGCAAGTACCAAAACACACTTGTAGCCAATCAGCAGTAAGGGCCATGTCTACTAACCAACATCATTGCCTGGGTTGCGTATGTGTAAGGCGGGTCTATCAAAAGATGGTCCAGAGTTTATTGCGGTAGGGGCATGTTTGTTTAGGTGATTTCAAATGTCAACATTGGCTTTCAGAGATCGTGCACCCCACCTTTAAACCTGACATCAACTGTACTCTAACTTTCGTTAACTGCGCTAAAAACACTTTATTTCAAAGTTGCTTATGCGCATGCGCACATGTTGGCAAGTGACTCACATGTCTATGTTTAGAGCCTCTCCCCCAGAAAACCGTCAGATTTTATTGATTGATGATTGGTTCTTTCATTATGGAAGGTGGGACTTCTGTCGCAAGAACAGCCATGTTGAGCGTGGCATTGTCCCTGGTTCTGGCTAGAGGGGTTACAGCTACAGCCAAATCTCACGAGATGTAGGGTTTGGTTTTGAGCAGTGGCTTCTTTTTCGAGGGCAGGGCTCACAATGCAAAGCTGATCAAAACATATATTTAGCCCGTCTTGTGTGTGGCTTGTCACGTCAAAAGTTACACAATCATGAGTCACGTCAAAATACTGCAGCATACAGTTTGAAGGGGTTATGATAAAAGAGACGTTCGCATTTGTCAGATACTCATTTAATCTCATGTGTAATCAGAGTGTTAAAGGTGTAGCAGAGGATTTTCTCGAATTTTAGAAAAGAACCGCCTTCTCCACTTTTTTTGAAAAATGTAATTGCACAACACTCCTGATTGACAACTAGGAGGACCAATAGTCTTGATGATCCACTCGGAAAAAGAAAATCCTCCACAATACTTTTAAATTAGTGTCTTGCAAGCATTTTGTAAATGCGAGCATCTTTTTTAACACATGACAATCAGAACACATATTTTAAATTCGCACCTCTCAGAAGAAAAGTTACCATCCGCCACTGGTTTTGGGAGTAGGATTAGGACGAAAAACAGCTGTACTGGCTTGATGGGATACAGCTACAGCCTAAATCCTGTGAAATGTAAGAGTTCAGGGTTAGGTTTGGGGGTAGGATTAGGATGAAAACAACGCTCATCCTGTAAGATTTCACAAGATTTTGGCCATAGCTGTGTCCCTTCTAGCCACAACTATTGTCCCCTATTAATAGTAATAGCAGTGCTCAATCTTGGTTTATCCAATCTACGTTGTCTACGTGAAAGACAACAGGTGACGTGACCCTGGACCACAAAACCAATCTTAAAGGCGGGGTGCATGATCTCTGAAAGCCAATGTTGATATTTGAAATCACCTAAACAAACATACCCCTACCCCAACAAAATCTGGACCTGACGGCAAGGCAAAAATAGTCATGCAAGACACAAAATGCAAGAAATAACCTACATTTTGTAGCAAATTACCAGCAGCTGTTTAAACACAAGTATAAAATACAAATCCAATAAATCGTAAGCTGTACTCAATAACCAGATGTGTGATAAGCACCATCCCTCAGGACATCATGAGCCAGCTACAGACAAAATACAACATTAATATTCATACGCAGGCACGAAGTGAAACCAAGTTATAAACAAAATTCAATCTATTCATTTAAAATGAGGATTTTCATGAGTCGCTTCCCTGATAATAGTTCCAATGATACTATAAAGCTCAGTCTGTGCACTGTAAAGTGCTATTATAAATAATATTTATGTGCTATATAAGTGTATATAGGTTATATACGGCATGATATATTCAAGGCCGTAACCACAAAGACAGGCCCAATATTTATTAGTGCTGCAGTGACTTCTTAAACTAGAACTTTTGGATCCACAACCCTCAGTCTGTGGTTACAGTCTTGGATATATTGGTTCACATTATGACTTAAATGGCATTTCCTTCTCTTATATCATACATGGCATAATGAGGAACCTCAGGCATTAACACTGGAGTTTTTTACCCAGTAAATCATGTATTTTTATGGAAATTATTTCTCACAAATATTGTCAGGCAGTTTTCGATCTACAGTACGCAAATGGTTTAATTTTGAATAAAGAATTTTTTTCACAGACAAGCAAATGAGAGAGACAAATTAGTCTCGTAAATCCTATAAATCCTCATAAAGGAGATGCAAAATTGTTAGAAGTTTATACTAATTCCAGGGACATTGAATAAATGCTGTAATTATACTAATGTCCTGGACAAGATCTAATTATCGATGAAGAATCTGCATGAGAGCACAGCTAGGCTTGGAGAACATTATAACTTGGTCTGTATTTAAAAGGTGAATATGTGACAACTGGTCTCTAGACAGTCCCTATTTCCCACTGGAGAAACAGTTGCGTTATTCACTAATGAGGTCCCCAGAGAGCTTGACCAACAGCAGATATATAAACACAAAATGTGCAGCCACAACCAATGAAATAACCCACTTATATCGTGTTCAAGAGATGCACATATTTTAAGATTGAAAATTGTAATGTAGAATAATGTCGCCACCTATTGGAAAAATTTAAGCATGACCCATCAGTGCCACTGGAAAGCCTTTACAACAGCACTATTGTGTATGCATGCACCACACCAACTAAATCGATTCATGAAAATAGTTTTTTTTGCTACTATGAGCGCTTAGGGTTAGCTTAACCATTAGGCTTGGCCTATTACATTTTCTCGACATTAAATTTAAAGATTTACGCAACTACATTATATTATGCAAATCACTGAGAAACGACGTTTTATATAAAAAAGTATTTAATTATTTATTCGATTATTTATATTTATATTTAGTTATATTTATTTATAACTAAAAACTTCAAATACAAACGTTTCGATATCTGGCAACAGAAATATTTATTTTTAAATTGGTGATCAAGTATATATTATTATAAAAGCATTTAAAATGTGCAGTATGTTTATTACATTATTTTAAATATAAAATCGTCTTAAATTTGCGTAAATGATCGAGCCTGTATTTTGAAAATTGATAAAAGTCTCACCAGGAAGTCGCTTTTGCTGCGAAAACCGAAGCATTTGAAGTTTCCTACCTTTCTTGCAGTGCTGATAAGTATTTTGACGGATTGTAACAGTTAAATGGATCTGCCATGTCCACAGTGGGTTCGGCATGTTGAACAGAAGTGGACGGAACTGGGTTCTGAAGGAAGGGAGCGATTCTCTTTCCTAAAAGATATAAATGACATATTCAACAACGCACTGTCACTTATACAGTCAGTATATAATACACTGTATAGCTGTTCATTTTTTGCTAAATAATTTAAATCTGACTATAAATAACAGTATTTACAAATATGCAAATAAAACAATACTTTTGTAAAATCAAAACATGGATAATTGTATTGAAAAAATGCTATATGCCATCATTGATTAATTTTATAAAGTACAAAAAATAAGGAATTCACGTAACTTGCCTTTGTGTCAATTGTCTGTTTTTAGCCAAGAGGACCTCAACACTTTATCTAAAATCTCTAATAAGTACTCTGTTAAAAAGTCTCCTGAGTGCGCATCTGAGTTTAGAGAGCAAGGTAACCTCAGTTTTAAGGTGAAGGATTACACGGTGGCAGCACTTTATTATACTAAGGTAAGAAATTTGTGATCCACATAACATCTCATATAAAAATGATATAACGTTAGTCCACTTTAAAGGTGAAGTGCGAAATTTAAAGGTATAATAAGTTTTTAATTACAATTTGAAATAAAGAGACATTATGATCGTGTAAGGTGATTTTGACTAAATGTGAACACTCCAGCGAAATTAAAATATTTGTTTATGTGGGCTAAGGTAACATTTACTCACCCAATGGTGTGAGTTTGAGGCGGGGCTATATTTTTGTTTGACCAATGGAGTGTGTGGAAACTTGTTTGGGACATTTAAAGAGTAACTAAACCCTAAACCAACTTTTTTTATTTAAAGTCGTCATGAAACGGAAGTAGCGATTGCCTTATTTTCCCCGTGGTGACGTATATCTGAATGAAACGGCTTTTGAGATAAAATAAGGCAGGGCTGGATTTGAATTTGTCCATCGAGATCTGATCGGATCGTTTGAAGTTGGGTCGTGTTGCTAATTGCTAATCGTTGCGATCTTCTCCTGGACCCCACCCACCTGCCATACTTATGACCAGAAGTAGAGAGAACTCGTTTCGAGGAGGAGAGGAGATTTGCATTTTTGATTAAATATTATGAGCACACACAATTTTTTTTAAATAATGAAGCTCACAGATAAGTCATTTGTTAATAATACCACAATATTAGAAAAATATATATAGTTTTTCATTTCAATTTCATTGCGACTTTAATGATCTATAAGAATGGGGCTTTATTATTAGTGCTGATTCAAATCATTGATTTGAGTTACTTTTTTGACATTTGGGATAAAGTGTTTGACCCAAGCATAAACCCCTACCTCTCCATTCAAACGAATGGGACTCTGCTCTTAATAAAAAATATTTACACTTCCAATAAAAGTTTCCGAAAATGGTTTTAGTCCTTTCAGGTAGTTGATATCACGCTGATATATGTTCAAGTGTTCATTTTTGTAATAAGTTTAATTTTAGGTAGTAATTTGATGCTATAGATGGTTTCATCGGAAACACATGTGCTGATGCGATACACGGCTGGATCCGAACTTTACTTCCGTTTTTTTTAATGGTCTGACTAGTTGCTAAACTGATCTCTTGAACAAATGCCTCGTCGAAAATAGCATGTTTTGGTTTCCTAGGTAATCTATGTGTTGTTGTTTTTTGCTTGTTATATAAATAAACTATGTTTAAAGAACGTTGTTGTTATTTATTCTTAGCGGAGTTTACCGGAAGTTACGTGCGGACCACGAAAGCCACTTGTTTATGTTGTTACTGCTGAAACCGTCTATAAAAACGGGGCGTGTCATTATGATTGGCGTGGTTGAATTGGGCGCGCGAGCGTTTGGGTGGAAGTTTGATCCCGCGGCGGCGACCATGGTCGGACATGGAGGGAGGCGACGTCGCGTCGTCCATCATTTTTTACAGTCTATGGTAAAAACGTCTAAGTGCTGCCCTCCTTAGGTTGAACGGTGGCTGCTGCAAGTGAATTTTCCTATTGGATGTTGCTCAGTTTGTCCCCTTTATGGCCTTTGAGGTCGGCCACTTTTTTTGCATTTGGGTGGAGTCAGGGGTAGTTACTCTTTAAATTACATTTATGCATTTGGTAGACGCTTTTATCCAAAGTGTTAAACTCATAACCTCAAAACTTACAAACCTCACCTTTAGGCTCAACCAAGCATGATGTTTACATTTTCCTTTTTTGATGTTTCAGGGCATTTGCCATGCTGATAAGAATACAGAACAGCTGTCATTGTGCTACGCAAACCGATCTGCCACCCTCTTTTATCAAAGCTGTTATAAAGTAAGAGTCAGTGTCATATTTATGACACATGATGGCAGATGTGCACCCTACACAATTGGTGGAGTGCATGCCGAAACGTTTTAATACCACTGCTTTACACTTAGCTTATTTTTCTTATACTTCTTTAAAGGAATGCCTAGAGGACATCCAGCATGCCTTGGAGGCCGGCTACCCAAGCCACCTGCGGGACAAACTGATCACTAGGCAGACCGCTTGCCTGAATCACCTTAGCAACACTCCAGCCCCCAAAAATCCACCACCACCAAACCAGAAAAGAAGTGATCCTAATACCCTCACATCACATGGCGTGTCTGTTTATTTCAGCCCTGAGAAAGGTCGATACCTGTTGGCCGCGGAAAATAAACCAGCCGGTGAGGTGGTGCTGGTGGACGAGGCTTACTGCTGTGTTCTTATTCCAGGTATTAAAATCAACCCAGAAACCCAAAAGGCAAGAAAGCCGGCGTTTGACACTGAAGACAGACATTGTCATCACTGCCTAAGCCAAACATTAAACTTTACACCCTGTACGAACTGCAGTTACGCTCGGTACTGTGGAGAAAGGTGCCAAAAAGAGGCTTGGCGTCTCTGGCACCAATGGGAGTGCACTGTTGGAGCAGAACTGTTGGTCTTAGGTGTTCTGGAACATCTTGCACTAAGGGTCGCCCTGAGAGCTGGGCTAAAGGAAGTCCAAAGGGCAAAGGAAAGTTCTGCCAGATCTGTCCTTTATAAAGCCGATTCACCAATAAAATTGAACTTTGAAGGCCAGTGTACCAAAAGCTCGGGTCATACAGACTGTTATCATGGCAGCTCATATCTAGGTGTCTATAGTCTTTTACCACACGTGGATAAACACTCACCCAGCTTACGCTTTTTGCTGGCAGTCACCACAGCAGTGCTTTATAAGAAGCTGCAAGATGGACCTCCACCAGTCATGTGGGCATCTCACGAGGATGATGAAGGAACCTGGATGCCTGAGATGAGCATGCTGGGAGCCACAGCACTGAGACATGTGATGCAGCTCAGGTGTAATGCACAAGCAGTCACTGCTATTAAAGTTAAAGGTGAGAGGAAAGTCTCATTGTTATTAATCCACCGGTTAACACAGACTGCTGTAATACTTGGATTTACGGTATAATTTTAATTTTGTGACAAATTCCACACAGCATTTTTAACCCCCACATTCATAGGCTGTCTTTAAGTTCACTTTTAGACATCAACTTGCAGCTGCGTGGACGCCACCAGCAACTTTGATGCATATCTTTAAACATATAATCTTATAAACCTTTCATCTGTTACAGAAGAGAGTTACACATCTGTTCAGTCCAGCAAGGAAATCCGCATCGCCACTGCGATCTTTCCTGTCCTTAGCTTGCTTAACCACTCCTGCAATTCAAACACCAGCATCTCCTTTACCACCGGCTTTGAGGCCGACCAGCTCACTCAGTTATCTGGTTCACAGGGTGAAGGCGACAAGACATTTCATTGCGGTGTGAAAGTCACTGTTCGTGCTTCAAAAGACATCACAGCGGGACAGGAGATTCAGCACTGTTACGGTATCACACAAGTAAAATATAAAATGTAAATGTTTCAGTTAAGAATAGCAGCTGTACCTCATGAAGTATTGAACTGAACTTACAGGCCCTCACTGTAGCAGAATGGGAGTAAAAGAGCGACAGCGCCTCCTGCTGGACCAGTACTATTTCTCCTGCGAGTGTGCTGCTTGTCAGAGAGAGCAGACAGAAAATGTAACCAATGCAGGCGTAAACACAGTGCCGGGGCTAAAGTGTGTGAAATGTGGACATTCTCTACAGGTGACTCATACGTACCGATCTATTCTGTATTATTAGCGTTGCTTGCCAAGGCAATATAAAGGATTATACTAAGTACATCTCATTTTTCAACGAGTTTAACGATTGGTGCTTTTTGGGTGCCTTTGCCTTGAAGCATTTAAGGGATAGTTTACCCAAAAATGAAAATGATGTAATTAATGACTCACCCTCGTGTCGTTCCAAATTCGTAAGACCTCCGTTCATCTTCAGAACACAGTTTAAGATGTTTTATATTTAGTCCGAGAGCTTTTTGACCCTTCATTAAAAATCTATGTACGTTATACTGTCCATGTCCAGAAAGGTAATAAAAACATCATCAAAGTAGTCCATGTGACATCAGTGGGTCAGTTAGAATGTTTTGAAGCATCGGAAATACATTTTGGTCCAAAAATAACAGAAATTACAACTTTATTTAGCATTGTCTTCAATGTTATCCTCAGACATGTTTGCGAAGTTGTTTTTTTTCAAACTTACAGCGTTCGTCTCCCGCAGACTGTAAACGAATCCTGGGCGCACAAAAAAAAACAGCTGGGGCGCCCCATATAACACGTCAGCGGCGTCATATGTCACGGAAGAGAAGACAATTCTGAATAAGGTCGTAATTTTTGTTCTTTTTGGACAAAAATGTATTTTCGATGCTTCGACACATTCTTGCTGGCCCACTGGTGTCACATGGACTACTTTGATGATGTTTTTACTGCCTTTCTGGATATGGACAGTGTACCGTTCATGGGTTTTCGATGAAGGGTCGGCAGGCTCTTGGACTAAATCTAAAAAGTCTTGAACTTTTTCCTGGGATGAACGGAGGTCTTATGAGTTTGGAACAACATGAGGGTCATTATGACATTATTTAGCTTTTTTTTGGGTGAACTATCCCTTTAAGCAACACCATAGCTACCATACTGCAGTACCCCAGCAACCATCCAAAACATCCCAGCACCTACATGGCACTACCACTGACAACACCTTGTGTATGACTATACATTTTGTGTCATTTCAGTCCCAGATGGAAAGTTACGTGTGCTCTCGGCCATCCTGCGGTCATCAGATCACCAGCGCTGAAGTCCAGAAGAGAATTCAGGGCTTGCAAAACTTGCTTGACCAAGCTTTTAATCTTCTGGAGAGAGACAGATCACGTACTGTCAATATAAATGCTTTGTAGGCTTTATACCGTTACATATATTGCCTATTCTAAATCCACCCCATTCTGCTGTACATAACATGTTTATATATAAAAAAATTCCTTTTCTCATTTCTCTTGCAGACGATGCCCTAAGGGTCCTTCAATCGGCCTTGTCTCAGGCAGACCTCATTTTGACAGAGACTCATCCGGTACAAGGAGAATTGGCAGATGCATCAGCCCGTGCATATGCAACCATCAGTAAGAACAACAATCCGATGTTTAAAGGGACAGTCCACTTTTTTAGAAAATATGCTCATTTTCCAGCTCCCATAGAGTTAAACATTTGATTCTTACTGTTTTGGAATCCATTCAGCTGATCTCCGGGTCTGGCGCTAGCACTTTTAGCATAGCTTAGCACAAATCATTGAATCTGATTAGAACATTAGCATCGCGCTAAAAAATAACCAAAGAGTTTTGATATTTTTCCTATTTAAAACTTGACTCTTCTGTAGTTACATCGTTTAGTAAAACCGATGGAAAATTAAAAGTTGTTATTTTCTAGGCAGATATGGTTACTTTCAATAGCAGGGGACTATTTTCGGGCAATGCGTAATATCACTACGCCTGCTGCAGCCATATTACGGCAGCAAAGTCCTTGATTTTTACGCCAGTTTGAGAATATAGTTCCTAGCCATATATGCCTAGAAAATTTCAACTTTTAATTTTGCTGAATGGATTCCAAAATGGTAAGAATCAAATATTTAACTATACGGGAGCTGGAAAATTAGCATATTTTTTAAAAAGTGGAATGTCCCTTTAAATTCATCTTTATGGAGACATTTTATAACAATCCTGTATTGCTTCCTGTATCCTAAAAAGATACAGAAATAATATCTTCATTCATTTTTGCTGACAGGTGAGTGGAATCAAGCTGCATCCTATCTCAAGCGCAGCATCGTTGCCATAACAGCCCAATTCGGAGAGGACAGTATTGAACTAGGACGGCAGCTTTTTAAACTGGCACAGCTGCATTTTAATGGGTAAATGCTAAGCTTTATTTCACCAGTGGATTAACTTTTATACTTTCATGGTCTTTATAATCAAAAATTACCTTTACAGTGGAGATCGTGGAGCAGCTCTATCCGTCATCCCCGGGGCCCGCAGACTCCTCTCTCTCCACTGTGGCCCTCAATGTGAAGAGCTACAAGAATTACAAGAAATGGAGCGCTGCCTACAGTGACTGTTGTGCAAAAAAAAAAAAAGCAAAATGTTGTTTTCAATTATTCATGCTGTAGTAATAAAGGTAATCAGTTAATAATAGTTTCATCATTTTTACTACAGACTCAGCTTCACATACAAATACATATTTTTGGCAGTAATGCCTACATTTATTTTGATGATCTTAAGGTATTATTTATGTCTATAGAGGTTAAATAAATGTTTTGAATCAGGGATTTGTTCATATTGGCAATATTAATTATGCAGCATGCCTTTTTGGAATCACTACGTATTAAAAGATAATGTATAATGTACAATCATTAATTATATATAAGGCCTTTGACCTCTAGGGGGCAGTCTTTAATAACTGATAACAGGACTCAGATGTACAGTTACACGACTGTATATCTTGTGTATTTCAGATTGCATTCATTGACCAGTATAGCCTCTCTTCATATATTGAAGCTGAAACAACTGCTTTTAAGCAACTACAAACCTTTCAAAACCTTTTTTGTCTAACTCTGTCTATATATATCTAAATAGATAAATGTATAGACATAGTATATTTATATGTATATAAAGATATATCAATATATAAACTTTTCTATGTTGTTCACCTTTGCTAGCTACAACATCTAGTCCTCGTTAACATGGCTTTGTAAATGGCACTTTATTTTTGCACTGACAAAATGTTAAATGCTTTCTTAACTGTAGGTCACTTAGGGCTCTTATTTATTAAATGCTAACTGTAATTCATACTGTACATGCATGGTAGTTTCTCTTAAAAAAAAATTATAAGTTAGGCAGATTTAAATACTTATGCACTGTTACAGCAGCTCCACTTCAGGAGAAGCTTTTAATAAAGCTGACACTTCATGACTCTACACCCACCTCCACTTGTCTCTATGCATTGGCTCAATAACCCAATAAAGACCAGCGACGTCTATGACATTTTATGTTGCTAATGGGCTCTCGCACAACTACGGTGCAGCCCAGGGGAGCAGCTCTGCGCCCACAAGAAATTAAATCCGCTGCTTCAAAACGAATGACTGCAGATGTCGAAGTCGAGCTCAATCTACTTGGTTGGACAAGCACTGATCTGTGCTGTTTTTATCCTGTTGGATGTGTTGTTAGAAACGTGTGATTCCAGCTGTTGGTTTGAGCCTCTGGTCAAGGTTCTTGCGTCTGTAAATCTGTTAAATGGTGATGGGATAATGACTGTATATCTCAGGAGAGCAGGTGCCATATGTGTGACCTCATGTTGACATTGAGCAGCGTTCAGACCGAAAACTGGCTGATTATCACCGTGGTTGGATATATTTATATAACTTCAGTGTAAAAATTACATTGATAGGCTTCACACGTTATAAGGAATGTTTGGTTTACATTACCTTTATGCATTTTATCCAAAGCAACTCACAGTAAATTTACAGTAGGCTGCAGTGTTTTATCATTAAGTGTGTTCCTTGGGAATTGGACCTACAACTTTTGTGCTATTAATGCAAGGCTTGAGATTGAAGATTGTTTAAGTACGTTTTAAAAAGATAAGTTTTATAGAAATAACATTTGAGAGATTAGGTTTTGGGGATTTATCGAAATTCTCAACAACGCAAATATGAGCTGTATATTAACATATAGGCCTACAATCTGTCTGGATCTATTAATGCACTTAAAAAGTGAATGAAATGAAATGATTTATGAGGAATTAAGTAAAACATTCCTATCTGATCCTTCCGATTATATCCTACTCCAATCCTATGCTTTGTTGGACCTATTTGTCCTATTGTCAAGTCCATTTTGTTTATGGGTCATGTCTTGTCTAATTACATATAATTTGGCATTACATCACAGCAAAATCACAGGTTTCATGGGGCTGACCTTAACAATTTGCTCATTCTCATTAATGTCCTGCTCTTTTGACTTTAGTACAGGGGTTCTGTATGCAGCAAAAATGCCCTTATGACTTAATATCAAAAATGTACTTCCCAGGGGTTCAGATTTATTTTGACAATGTCTACAATGATAAAAGCAAAAATGAACAGTAAACAGTGTCATTTATGCAATGCATCTATAACAGGGTTTTTCAAAATTTTGGAGAAAAAGATATGGCTTCAGATTTATATCACCACTCGCAAAACTTAAATTTGAAAATGCCACCGGATTCATGATTTTTTATATTTTTTGCTCTTTAATTTCACAAATATTTTGTATAAATTTAAGGTCTCAATATTCAAGGCGCAATTTTTTTTTGAGAAATTCAGGTTGCAACATTCAAAGGGTGATATCAGGATATCCAAGGAAGAGCAAACGATGGTCGATTTAACTGTCGATGTAGCCAATTATTTAGGTTTGGATAGATTATAAAAAACTACATTTACAGACTTTTCTTAATTTTAATATATTGTTTATTTGAAACCTATTAAATAAAAATAAAATTAAATAAAAAGCTTCAGTGCATGTTATACTATAAACATTTACAGTAAAGAAATATGTGGTGTTTGGTGATCATTGGTAAATGTAGAGACAATAATAAGGAATATAAATGTTCAAGACCAATTTTCTCATCTTCCGCAACAATTTTCAATCATTGTTTACGTCCTCAAGGAACTAACATTTTAAAAAAAAATGTTGGAAGGGACATAATTGACTGTGACACTCAAGATGGCAACCAGGTAAACAGTTCTTATTTTTTCTCTCCAGATAAAATGTAAAATTTGTTTGTTATAGTACCTACAACTTTTTAGTTCTCGTTACCGAAACATGAGTTTGTAAATGCATATATTTAATGTAATATCATGTTGCGGTAATGATAATTTTTGATAACGATAATCTTAAAAATGTAGGAAATATTTTTAAATCCTCTAAAAATAATGGTTATAGTACGTTCAGACTTAATCTTATATGTGCAAAAAAATTGGCTTCAAGGGCTTTTTAAAAATTCTTATGCTGGAATCTGGATTTCATGAGAATCACCTATTTGATTTAAAATGATGAGGAAAAATGTACATGAAAAGCTTCTGCTTTTTTAAAATGTCTTGATATGATGTTATTATAATAACAATTCATACATTTTATTCTTTACTTAGCAAGCACAGGTTGTAAATATAATTGCAAAAATTTGGTTAATAACACAAGTGTGACTTAATAAATCAATGGAAAGCATTTGCTTTGGAAATATTCATGCCTTTGTTAATAATGTAAAACCATCTACAGATCACTGTAAGAACATCACATCACGGGCGGCAGAATCTTTTGGTCAATTTTCCACCCAGTAATTCCATCAGGTAACCAGACCTGATTACAGTATGTGAACTGTCTGCATGCAGGTTTTATGATGTCCAGACTCACGAATAGACTGACAGCAAAGTTATAGGAGAAATGCGGTCAGATATATGTGAGCGAGCGTGTGTGTTTTGCTGATGTCGGTGTCTCAGACTGTCAATGGAGCTGCGGGGAAAATGACAGAGCTGTCTCAACAACCACAACGTTCAGATGTCAATCAAAGCCAGCAATCTACAAACCAAGGTCATCGCAGGGAAAGAGTGACTGAGCATGGGTGGAGTCAAAGATATATCGCTGTGCCAACATAAAAGGTTTAGATGAAAAAATAAAGAACTTTTACTTTTTATATATATATATATATATATATATATATATATATATATATATATATATATATATATATATATATATATATATATATATATATATATATTACTACATATATATTTGTATTTTTTACTATATATATATATATATATATATATATATATATATATATATATATATATATATATATATATATATATATATATATATATAGTAAAAAATACAAATATGTCGCCTTGCACCTGAAAACCATGTTTTAGTGTTTTCTACATAAAATCCTTATATATAATGTCAAGAAAATTATGTGAAAATATAACCTTGATGTCTTTAATATTGTAAGGTTGTGACAAAGATTGAAATTAAAGTGAAATCAATGACTGAAATCAAACTTTGATGCTCCTTCATTCATAACTAGATTAGTGTGAATTTCTTTTAACTCAACTCCACTGAAGCTGCCCAACATCAGTCATCAGACCTTACCGATGCCGATAGCAGATCTTTCATGTGATGTAAAAAGTTGAGTTATATAACTCATTTCTGGGATTTTGAAATTAAACATTGACATGGGTGTAGCTTTCAAAACAACAATAAAAATCTACAGAATTATGCTGATTCTATCCTTTGTGTTGTATGCAACCGATCTAATATATATCAAATGACACACTATATACAATATAATCAATAACCACCACCACAATGCCTCAGCAGGTTTTTGTATCCTGAATTAAAGTCATTTCAGGGCAAGGTGATATTACAGAATAAATGCTGGAAAGATGTAATAGGGTGTCAAGACATGCGGAGGTACAAAATATGAATGCATTGTTCATTATAGCTTTCTTTGACCTAATTTGTCATCTTTTTTTAATCAGGCTTGGTGGCACACTATGGCTGATAAAGCAGATTTAACCTCATCTTCATGTGCATAATAAAGTCTTCATTACTTCCCCCATTAAAGTCATTATTTTAATGTATGAGCCTAACTTACTAATTGAAGGGTCCTAGAGTCATTAAACTTTAATCATACAATTTCTTTTCCAGTGGAGTGGGCGCATGTTAGCTTCATTGAAGACTTCCATCCAGAAGAAGATAGATAGATAGATAGATAGATAGATAGATAGATAGATAGATAGATAGATAGATAGATAGATAGATAGATAGATAGATAGATAGATAGATAGATAGATAGATAGATAGATAGATAGATAGATAGATAGATAGATAGATAGATATAGATTTGTCCATATTCATTGCAGTTCTTAAAAACCACTATGAGCTATTTTAACCATCTCCCTGGGCAAGCGACCAGG
The DNA here is from genome assembly GCF_027580225.2 of Misgurnus anguillicaudatus. Taxonomy (NCBI): domain Eukaryota; kingdom Metazoa; phylum Chordata; class Actinopteri; order Cypriniformes; family Cobitidae; genus Misgurnus; species Misgurnus anguillicaudatus. Next base: position 32,945,995 of record NC_073348.2, read on the forward strand.
CCAGACGAAAGCAATGAAAGAGAGAATTAGAAAGGGGAATATGAGTCAAGTTTATTTCAAAGGTGATGTAATTTCAGCTGCTGTTTTCTAAAATTGGACATCTAGGAAGGACAAAGCAAATACTCAGATGCCATGTGCACCCAATACGAAAGATTTCCTATAAAAGAAATGCAAGCAGTAATGTTCTGAGCTGATCTTGCCTTTCAAGGACAATTGTGTTACAGTATGCAATTTAGATGTTTTCTTTAAGGCATCAAACTTATCATTACATAATTGCATATTCACTTTTTTAATAGTTGCTGAGCACTGTCTATATCTTTAAAAACTGGAATTATTACCGTATGCCATGTCTATAAAACCAATCATCGACTGTGTTGGGACCATATACAGCCTGCAGCTCTTTCTGATGAGAACATTTTCTTTCTGTGCAAATGCTTGAGTTCTACAGTCACATCATCGGTAATTGAATTTGGGTTTAGATACTTGCCAGGCCTCACATAATTTCCAGCAAGGTCACATCTAGTGATGTAAGTAAGAGCCAATGTTGTCTTTAGCACCAAAGAGGATCATAATAAGGTTCATAAACTTCCAGTAGTAGAGGGATATTCACCTATTTGTAATGTGTAGCATTGTGTTAGCAGCGCAAAGGTTATGTGTTCGATCCCAGAGAACACATACAGTATGCTGATAAAATGTAACTTGAATGCACTGTTGATTTAGATGGAAGTGTTTACCAAATGCATGAATGCAAATTTTATTTTCATTTGAAGAGTTCAGATGCAAACCCCTGTAAGTGCATCTGACATGTTTTCTTGTTAATTAGGATTAGGTTTCGTAATTTCACTTTTATGGCAATCAAAATGTTATTAGTCATTAATTGAAATGCCTTATTTCCACAAAGATCACTTTAGGCATTTAATTGACATTTAATAAATTTGTCTGTCTTTCGCCATAAAACTCTCTAAGTGCATGTAAGCTTGTTTGTCTAAAACCTCCACATCTAAAAAAAATCCACTTGGACATGACATACAGTTGTAATCAATTGCAAAATCACTAAAGATGTTACTATAAGCATTGCAAATAATGAACCACAGCATAGGGGGTGCTGTGATCTATGTGACTGTCACATTCAGGTTGCATTCAGGTCCAATATATAGACGTATAACATGAGCCGAGAGCATTGGATCAATTTTATTATCTCATTTTTGACAGGTTGCGTTTAGTGACTTCCCAATCAGAGAGCCCTTATTTGTTTATTTTTTTATTGTTTATACTTACAAGGTATACATTTGAGAAAAGTGGGATCAACTTCAAAAAAATACTTCAATTGGTAACACTTTTTCAACTTAAGTTTTACTTTAGGTGAAAAATGTAAGTAGATTTTTTTAAGTGTTACCAATTGAAGTAATTTTTTAAGTTGATTTAACTTTTCACTTTTTACAGTGTATGTGGTCCCTAGGTTTGAACCCATGACCTTTTGCGCTGCTAATTCAATGCTCTACCACTGAACTACACTGTACATGAGCACCAAAGCGACTATTCTTCCTATACACGGCAAAAAATTATTTTCAAGAAAACAATTTCTTATTTATTTTTGTCTTGTTTTCAGTAAAAATATCTAAAAATTCTTAAATTAAGATGCTTGTTCTTGATGAGCAAAACGACCCAAGAAAATAAGTCTAGTTTTCAGATTAAACATATCAAATTTAAGTGATTTTGTGCATAAAACAAGCAAAAAAAAAAAATCTGCCAATGGGGTAAGCAAAAAAATCTTGAACAATTTTGTGAAACTAAATTCAAGAAAATATCAAGAAAAAATTTGCTTACCCCATTGGCAGATTTTTTTAGCTTGTTATGCAAAAAAATCAATTAAATTTTATATTTTTGGTCTAAAAACTAGACTTGTTTTCTTGAGTCGTTTTGCTTATCAAGAAAAAATAATCATAATTTTAAAATGTTAAGACATTTTTACTGAAAACAAGACAAAAATACTAAGAATTTTATTCTCAAAAAATTTTTTTTTGCAGCGCAGTATTCTTATAGTTTTTAGTGAATGTCTGGCCTGCACTGCAAAAAATTATTTTCAAGAAAAAAATTCTTTGTTTTTTGTCTTGTTTTCAGTACAAATATCTAAAAATTCTTAAATTAAGATGCTTTTTCTTGATGAGCAAAATGACCCAAGAAAATAAGTCTAGTTTTTAGACCAAAAATATCAAATGTAAGCGATTTGGTGCATAAAACAAGCAAAAAATCTGCCAATGGGGTAAGCAAATTTTTCTTGAATTTTTCTTGAATTTAGTGTTTAAGAAAAATTTTCAAGATTTTTTTTTGCTTACCCCATTGGCAGATTTTTTGCTTGTTTTATGCACAAAATCACTTAAATTTGATATTTAGGGGTCAAGCCCCGAAGGGGCGTAGAACCCTATTGTATTTGTTAGTTTTCTTAATTAGGGGTCAAGCCCCGAAGGGGCGTAGAACCCTATTGTTATTGTTAGTTTTCTTATTAGGGGTCAAGCCCCGAAGGGGCGTAGAACCCTATTGTTATTGTTAGTTTTCTTATTAGGGGTCAAGCCACGAAGTGGCGTAGACACCTATTGTTTCTGTTAGTTTTCTTATTATTATTATTCAGTTTCTTGTTCTTCCGCCATTGAAGTCAATGGCAGCCCATAGAACCGAACGTAGGAAAGTTATGAAATTTGGCACACATGTAGAGGACAGTCTCAGAAGTTAGTATAGCAACATTGGTGTGTCTGACTCAAACCCTCTAGCGCCACCAACAGTCCAAATATCCACTTATGTTCATGCTCACAACTTCTGACATGTGAGTCCTAGCAACTAAATTATTGTTTCCTCTGAATCCTTTGCTCATGATGATTCAATTGCACACATTGATGTCATTTTTGTCATGCACATCTTTCCGCCATTTTGAATTTTTCGTAAAACCTACTTTTTCGAACTCCTCCTAGACCGTTTGTCCGATTTGCATGTCCTTTGGTATGTAGCATCTAGAGACACCTAAGACAAAAAGTTATCAAAAGCTTTTTGATAGACCAATGCGTTCTCATATAAACTGACAACATATATGGCGGCGAGCACGCCAAAACGGACGTGAGGCTGTATCTTCGCAAAACTTTGGTGTATCGACACGAAACTTGGTATATGTCATTACAGTCATGACCTGAGGGTGTCTGCAACGTTTCGTCACAGCGCCACCTAGTGGTCACGAGATTCGAAAAATGCATATTTTCGCTTATAACTACTTCAAACTTGAGTCTAAAATCATGAAGGAGGTCTTGTAAGATTCCTTGAGGCATGCCGAGTCAAACGATACCAAACCGTTTTTGGTCGGCCATTTTGGTTGTCGGCCATTTTGAATTTTCTCATTAAGTTCAGTATTTCACAAACCGAATGGCGTATCGCTACGAAATTTGGCATGGTTCATCGGTGACATGTTCTGAGCGCACCTATAAATCTTTAGGACGGCGCCACCTAGTGGTCAGTATATGTAAATAAATTGTTTAAAATCTTTATATCATTTGATTAAATTGCCACTATGACATAAGACTTCACTCTATTGATTCCTTGGCTCATGCTGAGTCCGACGGTATCAAATATGTCTGAGTCAAACCTACTTCCTGTCGGCCATTTTGAATTATATTGAACACCTACTTTTTCGAACTCCTCCTAGAGCGCTCGTGTGATTGGCTTGATTTTTGGTATGCATCATCTAGAGACACTCTAGACAAAAAGTTATCAAAAGATTTTCGGTAGACCTATCCGTTGTCGTATAACGCATCAAAGAATGCAAGGGCGAGCACGCCAAAATGTGTTTTAGCCAGTATCTTCGCAAAACTTTTGCGTATTAATATGAGACTTGGTATATGTCATAACAGTGATGACCTGAGGGTGCATGCACCATTTCGTCACACTGCCCCCTACTGGTCACGAGATATAAAAAATGTCTATTTTTGCTTATAACTACTGCAAATTTGAATGTAAAATTATGAGACTGGTCTTGTTAGATTTCGTGAGGCATGGCGAGTCAAACGATACCAAATGGTTTTTGGTCGGCCATTTTGTGTGTCGGCCATTTTGAATTTTTCTTTAAGTTCAAGTATTTCAGAAACGCAACTGTGTATTGTTATGAAACTTGGTATGGTTCATTACCTACATGTTCTGGGAGGACTTGTAAACTTTTCGGTGCCCCCTAGTGGTCAAGAGATTTGAAGCTATATCTCTGCATCTCTTTATCGTATTTACACCAAATTTGGTGGGTGTCATCACAATCAAGACCTGAGTCACAATTTATTGTTTGGTTAGTGCCCCCTAGTGGTCAAGTCATTTATGGCTATATCTCTGCATCTCTTTATTGTATTTACACCAAATTTGGTGGGTGTCATCACAATCAAGACCTGAGTCATAATTTATTGTTTGGTTAGTGCCCCCTAGTGGTCAAGTCATTTAAGGCTATATCTCTGCATCTCTTTATTGTATTTACACCAAATTTGGTGGGTGTCATCACAATCAAGACCTGAGTCACAATTTATTGTTTGGTTAGTGCCCCCTAGTGGTCAAGTCATTTAAGGCTATATCTCTGTATTGCTTTATCGTATTTACACTAAATTTGGTATGTGTCATCACAGTCATGACCTGAGGCACCATCTATTGTTTCTGCACCGCGCCACCTAGTGGTCTCAAGATACAAAAAATTGCTCTTTTTTTCATAAAACTAATGCAAACTTAGATCTTAAATCATGACAGTCATCACGTATGAATCATTTTATGCCATGTTTGGCTTGACCCCGGTATCGCTGCTTGCAGCTATATTTAGGGGTCAAGCCACGAAGTGGCGTAGACACCTATTGTTATTGTTAGTTTTCTTATTATTATTCTGCATCTTGTTCTTCCGCCATTGAAGTCAATGGCAGCCCATAGAACCGTACGTAGGAAAGTTATGAAATTTGGCACACATGTAGAGGACAGTCTCAGAAGTTACTATAGCAACTTTGGTGTGTCTGACTCAAACCCTCTAGCGCCACCAACAGTCCAAAAATCCACTTATGTTCATGCTCATAACTTCTGACCCATCAGTCCTAGAAACTAAATTCTTGTTTCCTCTGAATCCTTGGCTCATGATGATTCAAATGCACACATTAATGTCATTTGTGTCATGCACATCTTTCCGCCATTTTGAATTTTCCGTAAAACCTACTTTTTCGAACTCCTCCTAGAGCGTTTGTCCGATTTGCACGTCCTTTGGTATCTAGCATCTAGAGACACCCCTGACAAAAAGTTATCAAAAGCTTTTTGATAGACCAATGCGTTCTCGTATACCGTGACAACATATACGGCGGCGAGCACGCCAAAACGGACGTGAGGCCGTATCTTCGCAACACTTTGGTGTATCGACACGAAACTTGGTATATGTCATTACAGTCATGACCTGAGGGTGCCTGCAACATTTCGTCACAGCGCCACCTAGTGGTCACGAGATTCAAAAAATGCCTATTTTTGCTTATAACTACTTCAAACTTGAGTCTAAAATCATGAAGTTGGTCTTGTTAGATTCCTTGAGGCATGCCGAGTCAAACGATATCAAACGGTTTTCGGTCGGCCATTTTGGGTGTCGGCCATTTTGAATTTTCCCATTAAGTTCAGTATTTCACAAACAGAATGGCGTATCGCTACGAAATTTGGCATGGTTCATCAGAGACATGTTCTGAGCGCACATATAAATCTTTAGGACGGCGCCACCTAGTGGTCAGGATATGTAAAGAAATTGTTTAAAATCTTTATTTAATTTGATTAAATTGCCACACTGACATGAGACTTCACTCTATTGATTCCTTGGCTCGTGCTGAGTCCGACTGTACCAAATATGTCTGAGTCAAACCTACTTCCTGTCGGCCATTTTGAATTATATTGAACACCTACTTTTTCGAACTCCTCCTAGAGCGCTCGTTTGATTGGCTTGATTTTTGGTAGGCATCATCTAGAGACACTCCAGACAAAAAGTTATCAAAAGCTTTTCGGTAGACCTATCCGTTGTCGTATAACGCATCAAAGAATGCGAGGGCGAGCACGCCAAAATGTGTTTGAGCCTGTATCTTCGCAAAACTTTTACGTATTAATATGAGACTTGGTATATGTCATAACAGTGATGACCTGAGGGTGCATGCACCATTTCGTCACACTGCCCCCTACTGGTCACGAGATATAAAAAATGTCTATTTTTGCTTATAACTACTGCAAATTTGAATGTAAAATTATGAGACTGGTCTTGTTAGATTTCGTGAGGCATGGTGAGTCAAACGATACCAAATGGTTTTTGGTCGGCCATTTTGTGTGTCGGCCATTTTGAATTTTTTTTAAGTTCAAGTATTTCAGAAACGCAATTGCGTATTGTTATGAAACTTGGTATGGTTCATCAGCAACATTTTCTGGGAGGACTTGTAAACTTTCCGGTGCCCCCTAGTGGTCAAGAGATTTGAAGCTATATCTCTGCATCTCATTATCGTATTTACACCAAATTTGGTGGGTGTCATCACAATAAAAAGACCTGAGTCACAATTTATTTTTTGGTCAGTGCCCCCTAGTGGTCAAGTCATTTAAGGCTATAGCTCTGCATCTCTTTATTGTATTTACACCAAATTTGGTGGGTGTCATCACAATCAAGACCTGAGTCACAATTTATTGTTTGGTCAGTGCCCCCTAGTGGTCAAGTCATTTAAGGCTATATCTCCGTATCGCTTTATTGTATTTACACTAAATTTGGTATGTGTCATCACAGTCATGGCCTGAGGCACCATCTATTCTTTCGGCACAGTGCCACCTAGTGGTCTCAAGTTACAAAAAAATAGCTATTTTTTTCGTAAAACTAATGCAAACTTAGATCTTAAATCATGACAGTCATCAGGTATGAATCATTTTTTGCCATGTTTGGCTTGACCCCGGTATCGCTGCTTGCAGCTATATTTATTATTTATCTTCCTCGTTCTTCCACCCAAAAGTCAATGGCAGCCCATAGAACCGTACGTAGGAAAGTTATGAAATTTGGCACACATGTAGAGGACAGTCTTAGAAGTTACTATAGCAACATAGGTGTGTCTGACTCAAACCCTCTAGCGCCACCAACAGTCCAAAAATCCACTTATGTTCATGCTCATAACTTCTGACCCGTGAGTCCTAGACACTAAATTCTTGTTTCCACTGAATCATTGGCTCATGATGATTCAATTGCACACATTGATGTCATTTGTGTCATGCAAATCTTTCCGCCATTTTGAATTTTCCGTAAAACCTACTTTTTCGAACTCCTCCTAGAGCGTTCGTCCGATTTGCATGTCCTTTGGTATGTAGCATCTAGAGACACCCCAGACAAAAAGTTATCAAAAGCTTTTTGATAGACCAATGCGTTCTCGTATAAATTGACAACATATATGGCGGCGAGCACGCCAAAACAGACGTGAGGCCGTATGTTCGCAAAACTTTATTGTATCGACACGAAACTTGGTATATGTCATTACAGTCATGACCTGAGGGTGCCTGCAACGTTTCGTCACAGCGCCACCTAGTGGTCACGAGATTCGAAAAATGCCTATTTTTGCATATAATTACTACAAACTTGAGTCTAAAATCATGAAGGTGGTCTTGTTAGATTTCTTGAGGCATGCCGAGTCAAACGATACCAAACGGTTTTCGGTCAGCCATATTGGGTGTCGGCCATTTTGAATTTTCTCATTAAGTTCAGTATTTCACAAACAGAATGGCGTATCGCTACGAAATTTGGCATGGTTCATCAGTGACATGTTCTGAGCGCACCTATAAATGTTTAGGACGGCGCCACCTAGTGGTCAGGATATGTAAAGAAATTGTTTAAAATCTTTATATCATTTGATTAAATTGCCACTATGACATAAGACTTCACTCTATTGATTCCTTGGCTCGTGCTGAGTCCGACTGTACCAAAAATGTCTGGTTCAAACCTACTTCCTGTCGGCCATTTTGAATTATATTGAACACCTACTTTTTCGAACTCCTCCTAGAGCGCTCGTGTGATTGGCTTGATTTTTGGTATGCATCATCTAGAGACACTCTAGACAAAAAGTTATCAAAAGCTTTTCGGTAGACTTATCCGTTGTCGTATAACGCATCAAAGAATGCGAGGGCGAGCACGCCAAAATGTGTTTGAGCATGTATCTTCGCAAAACTTTTGCGTATTAATATGAGACTTGGTATATGTCATAACAGTGATGACCTGAGGGTGCATGCACCATTTCGTCACACTGCCCCCTACTGGTCACGAGATATAAAATATGTCTATTTTTGCTTATAACTACTGCAAACTTGAATGTAAAATTATGAGACTGGTCTTGTTTGATTTCGTGAGGCATGCCTAGTCAAACGATACCAAATGGTTTTTGGTCGGCCATTTTGTGTGTCGGCCATTTTGAATTTTTTCTTTAAATTCAAGTATTTCAGAAACGCAATTGCATATTGTTATGAAACTTGGTATGGTTCATCAGCAACATGTTCTGGGAGGACTTGTAAACTTTTCGGCGCCCCCTAGTGGTCAAGAGACTTGAAGCTATATCTCTGCATCTCTTTATCGTATTTACACCAAATTTGGTGGGTGTCATCACAGTCATGGCCTGAGGCACCATCTATTGTTTCGGCACAGCGCCACCTAGTGGTCTCAAGATACTAAAAATAGCTATTTTTTTCCTAAAACTAATGCAAACTTAGATATTAAATCATGACAGTCATCACGTATGAATCAATTTTGCCATGTTTGGCTTGACCCCGGTATCGCTGCTTGCAGCTATATTTAGGGGTCAAGCCCCGAAGGGGCGTAGAACCCTATTGTTATTGTTAGTTTTCTTATTATTATTCTGCATCTTGTTCTTCCGCCATTGAAGTCAATGGCAGCCCATAGAACCGTACGTAGGAAAGTTATGAAATTTGGCACACATGTAGAGGACAGTCTCAGAAGTTACTATAGCAACATTGGTGTGTCTGACTCAAACCCTCTAGCGCCACCAACAGTCCAAAAATCCACTTATTTTCATGCTCATAACTTCTGACCCATGAGTCCTAGAAACTAAATTCTTGTTTCCTCTGAATCCTTTGCTCATGATGATTCAATTGCACACATTGATGTCATTTGTGTCATGCACATCTTTCCGCCATTTTGAATTTTCCGTAAAACCTACTTTTTCGAACTCCTCCTAGAGCGTCCGTCCGATTTGCATGTCCTTTGGTATGTAGCATCTAGAGACACCCCAGACAAAAAGTTATCAAAAGCTTTTTGATAGACCAATGCGTTCTCATATAAATTGACAACATATATGGCGGCGAGCACGCCAAAACGGACGTGAGGCCTTATCTTCGCAAAACTTTATTGTATCGACACGAAACTTGGTATATGTCATTACAGTCATGACCTGAGGGTGCCTGCAACGTTTCGTCACAGCGCCACCTAGTGGTCACGAGATTCGAAAAATGCCTATTTTCGCTTATAACTACTTCAAACTTGAGTCTAAAATCATGAAGGAGGTCTTGTTAGATTCCTTGAGGCATGCCGAGTCAAGCGATACCAAACCGTTTTCGGTCGGCCATTTTGGGTGTCGGCCATTTTGAATTTTCTCATTAAGTTCAGTATTTCACAAACCGAATGGCGTATCGCTACGAAATTTGGCATGGTTCATCGGTGACATGTTCTGAGCGCACCTATAAATCTTTAGGACGGCGCCACCTAGTGGTCAGGATATGTAAATAAATTGTTTAAAATCTTTATATCATTTGATTAAATTGCCACTATGACATAAGACTTCACTCTATTGATTCCTTGGCTCATGCTGAGTCTGACGGTATCAAATATGTCTGAGTCAAACCTACTTCCTGTCGGCCATTTTGAATTATATTGAACACCTACTTTTTCGAACTCCTCCTAGAGCGCTCGTGTGATTGGCTTGATTTTTGGTATGCATCATCTAGAGACACTCTAGACAAAAAGTTATCAAAAGATTTTCGGTAGACCTATCCGTTGTCGTATAACGCATCAAAGAATGCGAGGGCGAGCACGCCAAAATGTGTTTGAGCCTGTATCTTCGCAAAACTTTTGCGTATTAATATGAGACTTGGTATATGTCATAACAGTGATGACCTGAGGGTGCATGCACCATTTCGTCACACTGCCCCCTACTGGTCACGAGATATAAAAAAATTATATTTTTTCTTATAACTACTGCAAACTTGAATGTAAAATTATGAGACTGGTCTTGTTAGATTTCTTGAGGCATACCGAGTCAAACGATACCAAATGGTTTTTGGTCGGCCATTTTGTGTGTCGGCCATTTTTAATTTTTTTTTTAAGTTTAAGTATTTCAGAAACGCAATTGCGTATTGTTATGAAACTTGGTATGGTTCATCAGCAACATGTTCTGGGAGGACTTGTAAACTTTTTGGCGCCCCCTAGTTGTCAAGAGATTTGAAGCTATATCTCTGCATCTCTTTATCGTATTTACACCAAATTTGGTGGGTGTCATCACAATCAAGGCCTGAGTTACAATTTATTGTTTGGTCAGTGCCCCCTAGTGGTCAAGTCATTTAAGGGTATATCTCCGTATCGGTTTATCGTATTTACACTAAATTTGGTATGTGTCATCACAGTCATGACCTGAGGCACCATCTATTGTTTCGGCACAGCGCCACCTAGTGGTCTAAAGATACGAAAAAATTGCTATTTTTTTCATAAAACTAATGCAAACTTAGATCTTAAATCATGACAGTCATCACGTATGAATCATTTTTTGCCATGTTTGGCTTGACCCCGGTATCGCTGCTTGCAGCTATATTTAGGGGTCAAGCCCCGAAGGGGCGTAGAACCCTATTGTTATTGTTAGTTTTCTTATTATTATTATTATTATTATTTTTCTTCCTCGTTCTTCCGCCGAAAGTCAATGGCAGCCCATAGAACCGTACATAGGAAAGTTATGAAATTTGGCACACATGTAGAGGACAGTCTCAGAAGTTAATATAGCAACTTTGGTGTGTCTGACTCAAACCCTCTAGCGCCACCAACAGTCCAAAAATCCACTTATTTTCATGGTCATAACTTCTGACCCATCAGTCCTAGAAACTAAATTCTTGTTTCCTCTGAATCCTTGGCTCATGATGATTCAAATGCACACATTGATGTCATTTGTGTCATGCACATCTTTCCGCCATTTTGAATTTTCCGTAAAACCTACTTTTTTGAACTCCTCCTAGAGCGTTTGTCCGATTTGCATGTCCTTTGGTATCTAGCATCCAGAGACACCCCTGAGAAAAAGTTATCAAAAGCTTTTTGATAGACCAATGCGTTCTCGTATACCGTGACAACATATACGGCGGCGAGCACGCCAAAACAGACGTGAGGCCGTATCTTCGCAACACTTTGGTGTATCGACACGAAACTTGGTATATGTCATTACAGTCTTGACCTGAGGGTGCCTGCAACGTTTCGTCACAGCGCCACCTAGTGGTCACGAGATTCGAAAAATGCTTATTTTCGCTTATAACTACTTCAAACTTGAGTCTAAAATCACGAAGGTGGTCTTGTTAGATTCCTTGAGGCATGTCGAGTCAAACGATACCAAACGGTTTTCGGTCGGCCATTTTGGGTGTCGGCCATTTTGAATTTTCTCATTTAGTTCAGTATTTCACAAACAGAATGGCGTATCGCTACGAAATTTGCCATGGTTCATCAGTGACATGTTCTGAGCGCACCTATAAATCTTTAGGACAGCGCCACCTAGTGGTCAGGATATGTAAAGAAATTGTTTAAAATCTTTATATCATTTGATTTATTTGCCACACTGACATGAGACTTCACTCTATTGATTTCTTGGCTCGTGCCGAGTCCGACTCTACCAAATATGTTAGAGTCAAACCTACTTCCTGTCGGCCATTTTGAATTATATTGAACACTTACTTTTTCGAACTCCTCCTAGAGCGCTTGTTTGACTGGCTTGATTTTTGGTACGCATCATCTAGAGACACTCCAGACAAAAAGTTATCAAAAGCTTTTCGGTAGACCTATCCGTTGTCGTATAACGCATCAAAGAATGCGAGGGCGAGCACGCCAAAATGTGTTTGAGCCTGTATCTTCGCAAAACTTTTGCGTATTGATATGAGACTTGGTATATGTCATAACAGTGATGACCTGAGGGTGCATGCACCATTTCGTCACACTGCCCCCTACTGGTCACGAGATATAAAAAATGTCTATTTTTGCTTATAACTACTGCAAATTTGAATGTAAAATTATGAGACTGGTCTTGTTAGATTTCGTGAGGCATGGCGAGTCAAACGATACCAAATGGTTTTTGGTCGGCCATTTTGTGTGTCGGCCATTTTGAGTTTTTCTTTAAGTTCAAGTATTTCGGAAACGCAATTGCGTATTGTTATGAAACTTGGTATGGTTCATCAGCAACATGTTCTGAGAGGGCTTGTAAACTTTTCGGCACCCCCTAGTGGTCAAGAGATTTGAAGCTATATCTCTGCATCTCTTTATCGTATTTACACCAAATTTGGTGGGTGTCATCACAATCAAGACCTGAGTCACTATCTATTGTTTTGGTCAGTGCCTCCTAGTGGTCAAGTCATTTAAGGCTATATCTCCGTATTGCTTTATTGTATTTACACAAAATTTGGTATGTGTCATCACAGTCATGTCCTGAGGCACCATCTATTGTTTCGGCACAGCACCACCTAGTGGTCTCAAGATACGAAAAAATTGCTATTTTTTCATAAAACTAATGCAAACTTAGATCTTAAATCATGACAGTCATCACGTATGAATCATTTCGGGGCTTGACCCCTATTGTTATTGTTAGTTTTCTTATTATTATTAGGGGTCAAGCCCCGAAGGGGCGTAGAACCCTATTGTTATTGTTAGTTTTCTTATTATTATTCTGCTTCTTGTTCTTCCGCCATTGAAGTCAATGGCAGCCCATAGAACCGTACGTAGGAAAGTTATGAAATTTGGCACACATGTAGAGGACAGTCTCAGAAGTTACTATAGCAACATTGGTGTGTCTGACTCAAACCCTCTAGCGCCACCAACAGTCCAAAAATCCACTTATGTTCATGCTCACAACTTCTGACCCGTGAGTCCTAGAAACTAAATTCTTGTTTCCTCTGAATCCTTGGCTCATGATGATTCAATTGCACACATTGATGTCATTTGTGTCATGCACATCTTTCCGCCATTTTGAATTTTTCGTAAAACCTACTTTTTCGAACTCCTCCTAGACCGTTTGTCCGATTTGCATGTCCTTTGGTATGTAGCATCTAGAGATACCCAAGACAAAAAGTTATCAAAAGCTTTTTGATAGACCAATGCGTTCTCGTATAAATTGACAACATATATGGCGGCGAGCACGCCAAAACGGACGTGAGGCCGTATCTTCGCAAAACTTTTGTGTATCGACACGAAACTTGGTATATTTCATAACACTCATGACCTGAGGGTGCCTGCAACGTTTCGTCACAGCGCCACCTAGTGGTCACGAGATTCGAAAAATGCCTATTTTCGCTTATAACTACTTCAAACTTGAGTCTAAAATCATGAAGGAGGTCTTGTTAGATTTCTTGAGGCATGCCGAGTCAAACGATACCAAACCGTTTTCGGTCGGCCATTTTGGGTGTCGGCCATTTTGAATTTTCTCATTAAGTTCAGTATTTCACAAACCGAATGGCGTATCGCTACGAAATTTGGCATGGTTCATTGGTGACATGTTCTGAGCGCACCTATAAATCTTTAGGACGGCGCCACCTAGTGGTCAGGATATGTAAATGAATTGTTTAAAATCTTTATATCATTTGATTAAATTGCCACTATGACATAAGACTTCACTCAATTGATTCCTTGGCTCATGCTGAGTCCGACGGTATCAAATATGTCCGAGTCAAACCTACTTCCTGACGGCCATTTTGAATTATATTGAACACCTACTTTTTCGAACTCCTCCTAGAGCGCTCGTTTGATTGGCTTGATTTTTGGTATGCATCATCTAGAGACACTCTAGACAAAAAGTTATCAAAAGATTTTCGGTAGACCTATCCGTTGTCGTATAACGCATCAAAGAATGCGAGGGCGAGCACGCCAAAATGTGTTTGAGCCTGTATCTTCGCAAACTTTTGCGTATTAATATGAGACTTGGTATATGTCATAACAGTGATGACCTGAGGGTGCATGCACCATTTCGTCACACTGCCCCCTACTGGTCACGAGATATAAAAAATGTCTATTTTTGCTTATAACTACTGCAAATTTGAATGTAAAATTATGAGACTGGTCTTGTTAGATTTCGTGAGGCATGGCGAGTCAAACGATACCAAATGGTTTTTGGTCGGCCATTTTGTGTGTCGGCCATTTTGAATTTTTCTTTAAGTTCAAGTATTTCAGAAACGCAATTGCGTATTGTTATGAAACTTGGTATGGTTCATTACCTACATGTTCTGGGAGGACTTGTAAACTTTTCGGCGCCCCCTAGTGGTCAAGAGATTTGAAGCTATATCTCTGCATCTCTTTATCGTATTTACACCAAATTTGGTGGGTGTCATCACAATCAAGACCTGAGTCACAATTTATTTTTTGGTCAGTGCCCCCTAGTGGTCAAGTCATTTAAGGCTATATCTCTGCATCTCTTTATTGTATTTACACCAAATTTGGTGGGTGTCATCACAATCAATACCTGAGTCACAATTTATTGTTTGGTTAGTGCCCCCTAGTGGTCAAGTCATTTAAGGCTATATCTCTGCATCTCTTTATTGTATTTACACCAAATTTGGTGGGTGTCATCACAATCAAGACCTGAGTCACAATTTATTGTTTGGTTAGTGCCCCCTAGTGGTCAAGTCATTTAAGGCTATATCTCTGTATTGCTTTATCGTATTTACACTAAATTTGGTATGTGTCATCACAGTCATGACCTGAGGCACCATCTATTGTTTCTGCACCGCGCCACCTAGTGGTCTCAAGATACAAAAAAATTGCTATTTTTTTCATAAAACTAATGCAAACTTAGATCTTAAATCATGACAGTCATCACGTATGAATCATTTTTTGCCATGTTTGGCTTGACCCCGGTATCGCTGCTTGCAGCTATATTTATTAGGGGTCAAGCCCCGAAGGGGCGTAGAACCCTATTGTTATTAGGGGTCAAGCCCCGAAGGGGCGTAGAACCCTATTGTTATTGTTAGTTTTCTTATTATTAGGGGTCAAGCCCCGAAGGGGCGTAGAACCCTATTGTTATTGTTAGTTTTCTTATTATTATTATGTTTCCTCTTCCGCCATTGAAGTCAATGGCAGCCCATAGAACCGTACGTAGGAAAGTTATGAAATTTGGCACACATGTAGAGGACAGTCTCAGAAGTTACTATAGCAACAAAGGTGTGTCTGACTCAAACCCTCTAGCGCCACCAACAGTCCAAAAATCCACTAATGTTCATGCTCATAACTTCTGACCCGTGAGTCCTAGAAACTAAATTCTTGTTTCCACTGAATCCTTTGCTCATGATGATTCAATTGCACACATTGATGTCATTTGTGTCATGCAAATCTTTCCGCCATTTTGAATTTTCCGTAAAACCTACTTTTTCGAACTCCTCCTAGAGCGTTCGTCCGATTTGCATGTCCTTTGGTATGTAGCATCTAGAGACACCACAGACAAAAAGTTATCAAAAGCTTTTTGATAGACCAATGCATTCTCGTATAAATTGACAACATATATGGCGGCGAGCACGCCAAAACGGACGTGAGGCCGTATCTTCGCAAAACTTTATTGTATTGACACGAAACTTGGTATATGTCATTACAGTCATGACCTGAGGGTGTCTGCAACGTTTCGTCACAGCGCCACCTAGTGGTCACGAGATTCGAAAAATGCCTATTTTTGCTTATAACTACTTCAAACTTGAGTCTAAAATCATGAAGGTGGTTTTGTTAGATTCCTTGAGGCATGCCGAGTCAAACGATACCAAACGGTTTTCGGTCGGCCATTTTGGGTGTCGGCCATTTTGAATTTTCTCATTAAGTTCAGTATTTCACAAACAGAATGGCGTATCGCTACGAAATTTGGCATGGTTCATCAGTGACATGTTCTGAGCGCACTTATAAATCTTTAGGACAGCGCCACCTAGTGGTCAGGATATGTAAATAAATTGTTTAAAATCTTTATATCATTTGATTAAATTGCCACTATGACATAAGACTTCACTCTATTGATTCCTTGGCTCATGCTGAGTCCGACTGTACCAAATATGTCTGAGTCAAACCTACTTCCTGTCGGCCATTTTGAATTATATTGAACACCTACTTTTTCGAACTCCTCCTAGAGCGCTCGTGTGATTGGCTTGATTTTTGGTATGCATCATCTAGAGACACTCCAGACAAAAAGTTATCAAAAGCTTTTCGGTAGACCTATCCGTTGTCGTATCA
Source organism: Misgurnus anguillicaudatus (assembly GCF_027580225.2). Taxonomy (NCBI): domain Eukaryota; kingdom Metazoa; phylum Chordata; class Actinopteri; order Cypriniformes; family Cobitidae; genus Misgurnus; species Misgurnus anguillicaudatus. The sequence goes on from NC_073348.2 coordinate 32,962,481, forward strand.
CGCATCAAAGAATGAGAGGGCGAGCACGCCAAAATGTGTTTGAGCCTGTATCTTCGCAAAACTTTTGCGTATTAATATGAGACTTGGTATATGTCATAACAGTGATGACCTGAGGGTGCATGCAACATTTCATCACACTGCCCCCTACTGGTCACGAGATATAAAAAAAATTCTTTTTTTGCTTATATCTACTGCAAACTTGAATGTAAAATTATGAGATTGGTCTTGTTAGATTTCTTGAGGCATGCCGAGTCAAACGATACCAAATGGTTTTTGGTCGGCCATTTTGTGTGTCGGCCATTTTGAATTTTTTCTTTAGGTTCAAGTATTTCAGAAACGCAATTGCTTATTGTTATGAAACTTGGTATGGTTCATCAGCAACATGTTCTGGGAGGACTTGTAAACTTTTCGGTGCCCCCTAGTGGTCAAGAGATTTGAAGCTATATCTCTGCATCTCTTTATCGTATTTACACCAAATTTGGTGGGTGTCATCACAATCAAGACCTGAATCACAATTTATTTTTTGGTCAGTGCCCCCTAGTGGTCAAGTCATTTAAGGCTATATCTCTGCATCTCTTTATTGTATTTACACCAAATTTGGTGGGTGTCATCACAATCAAGACCTGAGTCACAATTTATTGTTTGGTTAGTGCCCCCTAGTGGTCAAGTCATTTAAGGCTATATCTCTGTATTGCTTTATCATATTTACACTAAATTTGGTATGTGTCATCACAGTCATGACCTGAGGCACCATCTATTGTTTCGGCACCGCCCCACCTAGTGGTCTCAAGATACAAAAAATTGCTATTTTTTTCATAAAACTAATGCAAACTTAGATCTTAAATCATGACAGTCATCACGTATGAATCATTTTTTGCCATGTTTGGCTTGACCCCGGTATCGCTGCTTGCAGCTATATTTAGGGGTCAAGCCCCGAAGGGGCGTAGAACCCTATTGTTATTGTTAGTTTTCTTATTATTATTGTTATTCTTGTTCCTCGTTCTTCCACCCAAAAGTCAATGGCAGCCCATAGAACCAAACGTAGGAAAGTTATGAAATTTGGCACACATGTAGAGGACAGTCTCAGAAGTTACTATAGCAACTTTGGTGTGTCTGACTCAAACCCTCTAGCGCCACCAACAGTCCAAAAATCCACTTATGTTCATGCTCATAACTTCTGACCCGTGAGTCCTAGAAACTAAATTCTTGTTCCTTCTGAATCCTTTGCTCATGATGATTCAAATGCACACATTGATGTCATTTGTGTCATGCACATCTTTCCGCCATTTTGAATTTTCCGTAAAACCTACTTTTTCGAACTCCTCCTAGAGCGTTTGTCCGATTTGCATGTCCTTTGGTATCTAGCATCTATAGACACCCCTGACAAAAAGTTATCAAAAGCTTTTTGATAGACCAATGCGTTCTCGTATACCGTGACAACATATACGGCGGCGAGCACGCCAAAACGGACGTGAGGCCGTATCTTCGCAACACTTTGGTGTATCGACACGAAACTTGGTATATGTCATTACAGTCATGACCTGAGGGTGCCTGCAACGTTTCGTCACAGCGCCACCTAGTGGTCACGAGATTCGAAAAATGCCTATTTTCGCTTATAACTACTTCAAACTTGAGTCTAAAATCATGAAGGTGGTCTTGTTAGATTCCTTGAGGCATGCCGAGTCAAACGATACCAAACGGTTTTCGGTCGGCCATTTTGGGTGTCAGCCATTTTGAATTTTCTCATTAAGTTCAGTATTTCACAAACAGAATGGCGTATCGCTACGAAATTTGGCATGGTTCATCAGTGACATGTTCTGAGCGCACCTATAAATCTTTAGGACGGCGCCACCTAGTGGTCAGGATATGTAAATAAATTGTTTAAAATCTTTATTTCATTTGATTAAATTGCCACTATGACATAAGACTTCACTCTATTGATTCCTTGGCTCATGCTGAGTCCGACTGTACCAAGAATGTCTGAGTCAAACCTACTTCCTGTCGGCCATTTTGAATTATATTGAAGACCTACTTTTTCGAACTCCTCCTAGAGCGCTTGTTTGATTGGCTTGAATTTTGGTAGGCATCATCTAGAGACACTCTAGACAAAAAGTTATCAAAAGATTTTCGTTAGACCTATCCGTTGTCGTATAACGCATCAAAGAATGCGAGGGCGAGCACGCCAAAATGTGTTTGAGCCTGTATCTTCGCAAAACTTTTGCGTATAAATATGAGACTTGGTATATGTCATAACAGTGATGACCTGAGGGTGCATGCACCATTTCGTCACACTGCCCCCTACTGGTCACGAGATATAAAATATGTCTATTTTTGCTCATAACTACTGCAAACTTGAATGTAAAATTATGAGACTAGTATTTTTAGATTTCGTGAGGCATGCCGAGTCAAACGATACCAAATGGTTTTTGGTCGGCCATTTTGTGTGTCGGCCATTTTGAATTTGTTCTTTAAATTGAAGTATTTCAGAAACACAATTGCGTATTGTTATGAAACTTGGTATGGTTCATCAGCAACATGTTCTGGGAGGACTTGTAAACTTTTCGGCGCCCCCTAGTGGTCAAAAGATTTGAAGCTATATCTCTTCATCTCTTTATCGTATTAACACCAAATTTGGTGGGTGTCATCACAATCAAGACCTGAGTCACAATTTATTGTTTGGTCAGTGCCCCCTAGTGGTCAAGTCATTTAAGGCTATATTTCCATATCGCTTTATTGTATTTACACTAAATTTGGTATGTGTCATCACAGTCATGACCTGAGGTACCATCTATTGTTTCGGCACAACGCCACCTAGTGGTCTCAAGATACGAAAAAATTGCTGTTTTTTCATAAAACTAATGCAAACTTAGATCTTAAATCATGACAGTCATCACATATGAATAATTTTTTGCCATGTTTGGCTTGACCCCGGTATCGCTGCTTGCAGCTATATTTATTATTATTATTATTATTATTATTATGTTTCCTCTTCCGCCATTGAAGTCAATGGCAGCCCCTAGAACCGTACATAGGAAAGTTATGAAATTTGGCACACATGTAGAGGACAGTCTCAGAAGTTACTATAGCAACATTGGTGTGTCTGACTCAAACCCTCTAGCGCCACCAACAGTCCAAAAATCCACTTATGTTCATGCTCACAACTTCTGACCCGTGAGTCCTAGAAACTAAATTCTTGTTTCCTCTGAATCCTTGGCTCATGATGATTCAATTGCACACATTGATGTCATTTGTGTCATGCACATCTTTCCGCCATTTTGAATTTTCCGTAAAACCTACTTTTTCGAACTCCTCCTAGACCGTTTGTCCAATTTGCATGTCCTTTGGTATGTAGCATCCAGAGACACCCCAGACAAAAAGTTATCAAAAGCTTTTTGATAGACCAATGCGTTCTCATATAAATTGACAACATATATGGCGGCGAGCACGCCAAAATGGACGTGAGGCTGTATCTTCGCAACACTTTGGTCTATCGACATGAAACTTGGTATATGTCATTACAGTCATGACCTGAGGGTGCCTGCAACGTTTCGTCACAGCGCCACCTAGTGGTAACGAGATTCGAAAAATGCCTATTTTCGCTTATAACTACTTCAAACTTGAGTCTAAAATCATGAAGGTGGTCTTGTTAGATTCCTTGAGGCATGCCGAGTCAAACGATACCAAACGGTTTTCGGTCGGCCATTTTGGGTGTCGGCCATTTTGAATTTTCTCATTAAGTTCAGTATTTCACAAACAGAATGGCGTATTGCTACGAAATTTGGCATGGTTCATCAGTGACATGTTCTGAGCCCACCTATAAATCTTTAGGACGGCGCCACCTAGTGGTCAGGATATGTAAATAAATTATTTAAAATCTTTATTTCATTTGATTAAATTGCCACTATGACATAAGACTTCACTCTATTGATTCCTTGGCTCATGCTGAGTCTGACTGTACCAAATATGTCTGAGTCAAACCTACTTCCTGTCGGCCATTTTGAATTATATTGAAGTCCTACTTCTTCGAACTCCTCCTAGAGCGATTGTTTGATTGGCTTGAATTTTGGTAGGCATCATCTAGAGACACTCTAGACAAAAAGTTATCAAAAGCTTTTCGGTAGACCTATCCGTTGTCGTATAACGCATCAAAGAATGCGAGGGCGAGCACGCCAAAATGTGTTTGAGCCTGTATCTTCGCAAAACTTTTATGTATTAATATGAGATTTGGTATATGTCATAACAGTGATGACCTGAGGGTGCATGCACCATTTCGTCACACTGCCCCCTACTGGTCACGATATATAAAATATGTCTATTTTTGCTTATAACTACTGCAAACTTGAATGTAAAATTATGAGACTAGTCTTTTTAGATTTCGTGAGGCATGCCGAGTCAAACGATACCAAATGGTTTTTGGTCGGCCATTTTGTGTGTTGGCCATTTTGAATTTTTCTTTAAGTTCAAGTATTTCAGAAACACAATTGCGTATTGTTATGAAACTTGGTATGGTTCATCAGCAACATGTTCTAGGAGGACTTGTAAACTTTTCGGTGCCCCCTAGTGGTCAAGAGATTTGAAGCTATATCTCTTCATCTCTTTATCATATTAACACCAAATTTGGTGGGTGTCATCACAATCAAGACCTGAGTCACAATTTATTTTTTGGTCAGTGCCCCCTAGTGGTCAAGTCATTTAAGGCTATATCTTCGTATCGCTTTATTGTATTTACACCAAATTTGGTGGGTGTCATCACAATCAAGACCTGAGTCACAATTTATTGTTTGGTTAGTGCCCCCTAGTGGTCAAGTCATTTAAGGCTATATCTCTGCATCTCTTTATTGTATTTACACCAAATTTGGTGGGTGTCATCACAATCAAGACCTGAGTCACAATTTATTGTTTGGTTAGTGCCCCCTAGTGGTCAAGTCATTTAAGGCTATATCTCTGTATTGCTTTATCGTATTTACACTAAATTTGGTATGTGTCATCACAGTCATGACCTGAGGCACCATCTATTGTTTCTGCACCGCGCCACCTAGTTGTCTCAAGATACAAAAAATTGCTCTTTTTTTCATAAAACTAATGCAAACTTAGATCTTAAATCATGACAGTCATCACGTATGAATAATTTTTTGCCATGTTTGGCTTGACCCCGGTATCGCTGCTTGCAGCTATATTTATTATTGTTATTCTTGTTCCTCGTTCTTCCACCCAAAAGTCAATGGCAGCCCATAGAACCGTACGTAGGAAAGTTATGAGATTTGGCACACATGTAGAGGACAGTCTCAGAAGTTACTATAGCAACATTGGTGTGTCTGACTCAAACCCTCTAGCGCCACCAACAGTCCAAAAATCCACTTATGTTCATGCTCATAACTTCTGACCCGTGAGTCCTAGAAACTAAATTATTGTTTCCTCTGAATCCTTGGCTCATGATGATTCAAATGCACACATTGATGTCATTTGTGTCATGCACATCTGTCCGCCATTTTGAATTTTCCGTAAAACCTACTTTTTCGAACTCCTCCTAGACCGTTCGTCCGATTTGCATGTCCTTTGGTATGTAGCATCTAGAGACACCCCAGACAAAAAGTTATCAAAAGCTTTTTGATAGACCAATGCGTTCTCGTATACAGTGACAACATATATGGCGGCGAACACGCCAAAACGGACGTGAGGCCGTATCTTCGCAAAACTTTATTGTATCGACACGAAACTTGGTATATGTCATTACAGTTATGACCTGAGGGTGCCTGCAACGTTTCGTCACAGCGCCACCTAGTGGTCACGAGATTCGAAAAATGCCTATTTTCGCTTATAACTACTTCAAACTTGAGTCTAAAATCATGAAGGTGGTCTTGTTAGATTCCTTGAGGCATGCCGAGTCAAACGATAACAAACGGTTTTCGGTCGGCCATTTTGGGTGTCGGCCATTTTGAATTTTCTCATTAAGTTCAGTATTTCACAAACAGAATGACGTATCGCTACGAAATTTGGCATGGTTCATCAGTGACATGTTCTGAGCGCACCTTTAAATCTTTAGGACAGCGCCACCTAGTGGTCTGGATATATAAATAAATTGTTTAAAATCTTTATAGCATTTGATTCATTTGCCAAACTGAAATGAGACTTCACTCTATTGATTCCTTGGCTCGTGCTGAGTCCGACTGTACCAAATATGTCAGAGTCAAACCTACTTCCTGTCGGCCATTTTGAATTATATTGAACATCTACTTTTTCGAACTCCTCCTAGAGCGCTCGTGTGATTGGCTTGATTTTTGGTATGCATCATCTAGAGACACTCTAGACAAAAAGTTATCAAAAGATTTTCGGTAGACCTATCCGTTGTCGTATAACGCATCAAAGAATGCGAGGGCGAGCACGTCAAAATGTGTTTGAGCCTGTATCTTCGCAAAACTTTTGCGTATTAATATGAGACTTGGTAAATGTCATAACAGTGATGACCTGAGGGTGCATGCACCATTTTGTCACACTGCCCCCTACTGGTCACGAGATATAAAAAATGTCTATTTTTGCTTATAACTACTGCAAATTTGAATGTAAAATTATGAGACTGGTCTTGTTAGATTTCGTGAGGCATGCCGAGTCAAACGATAACAAATGGTTTTTGGTCGGCCATTTTGTGTGTCGGCCATTTTGAATTTTTTCTTTAAATTCAAGTATTTCAGAAACGCAATTGCGTATAGTTATGAAACTTGGTACGGTTCATCAGCAACATGTTCTGGCAGAACTTGTAAACCTTTTGGCACCCCCTAGTGGTCAAGAGATTTGAAGCTATATCTCTGCATGTCTTTATCGTATTTACACCAAATTTGGTGGGTGTCATCACAATCAAGACCTGAGTCATAATTTATGGTTTGGTCAGTGCCCCCTAGTGGTCAAGTCATTTAAGGCTATATCTCCGTATCGCTTTATCGTATTTACACCAAATTTGGTGGGTGTCATCACAATCAAGACCTGAGTCATAATTTATGGTTTGGTCAGTGTCCCCTAGTGGTCAAGTCATTTAAGGCTATATCTCCATATCGCTTTATCGTATTTACACTAAATTTGGTATGTGTCATCACAGTCATGACCTGAGGCACCATCTATTGTTTCGGCACAGCGCCACCTAGTGGTTTCAAGATACAAACAAATTGCTATTTTTTCATAAAAATATTGCAAACTTAGATGTGAAATCATGACAGTCATCACGTATGAATCATTTTTTGCCATGTTTGGCTTGACCCCGGTATCGCTGCTTGCAGCTATATTTAGGGGTCAAGCCCCGAAGGGGCGTAGAACCCTATTGTTATTGTTAGTTTTCTTATTATTATTATTAGGGGTCAAGCCACGAAGTGGCGTAGACACCTATTGTTTCTGTTAGTTTTCTTATTATTATTTATCTTCCTCGTTCTTCCACCCAAAAGTCAATGGCAGCCCATAGAACCGTACGTAGGAAAGTTATGAAATTTGGCACACATGTAGAGGACAGTCTCAGAAGTTACTATAGCAACATTGGTGTGTCTGACTCAAACCCTCTAGCGCCACCAACAGTCCAAAAATCCACTTATGTTCATGCTCATAACTTCTGACCCGTGAGTCCTAGAAACTAAATTCTTGTTTCCTCTGCATCCTTGGCTCATGATGATTCAAATGCACACATTGATGTCATTTGTGTCATGCAAATCTTTCCGCCATTTTGAATTTTTCGTAAAACCTACTTTTTCGAACTCCTCCTAGACCGTTTGTCCGATTTGCATGTCCTTTGGTATGTAGCATCTAGAGACACCCAAGACAAAAAGTTATCAAAAGCTTTTTGATAGACCAATGCGTTCTCATATAAATTGACAAAATATATGGCGGCGAGCACGCCAAAACAGACGTGAGGCCGTATCTTCGCAACACTTTGGTGTATCGACACGAAACTTGGTATATGTCATTACAGTCATGACTTGAGGGTGCCTGCAACGTTTCGTCACAGCGCCACCTAGTGGTCACGAGATTCAAAAAATGCCTATTTTTGCTTATAACTACTTCAAACTTGAGTCTAAAATCACGAAGGTGGTCTTGTTAGATTCCTTGAGGCATGCCGAGTCAAACGATACCAAACGGTTTTCGGTCAGCCATTTTGGGTGTCGGCCATTTTGAATTTTCTCATTAAGTTCAGTATTTTACAAACAGAATGGCGTATCGCTACGAAATTTGGCATGGTTCATCAGTGACATGTTCTGAGCGCAACTATAAATCTTTAGGACAGCGCCACCTAGTGGTCAGGATATGTAAATAAATTGTTTAAAATCTTTATATCATTTGATTAAATTGCCACACAGACATGAGACAACACTCTATTGATTCCTTGGCTCATGCTGAGTCCGACTGTACCAAATATGTCTGAGTCAAACCTACTTCCTGTCGGCCATTTTGAATTATATTGAACACCTACTTTTTCGAACTCCTCCTAGAGCGCTCGTGTGATTGGCTTGATTTTTGGTATGCATCATCTAGAGACACTCTAGACAAAAAGTTATCAAAAGCTTTTCGGTAGACCTATCCGTTGTCGTATAACGCATCAAAGAATGCGAGGGCGAGCACGCCAAAATGTGTTTGAGCCTGTATCTTCGCAAAACTTTTGTGTATTAATATGAGACTTGGTATATGTCATAACAGTGATGACCTGAGGGTGCATGCAACATTTCGTCACACTGCCCCCTACTGGTCAGGAGATATAAAAAATGTCTATTTTTGCTTATAACTACTGCAAACTTGAATGTAAAATTATGAGACTGGTCTTGTTAGATTTCTTGAGGCATGCCGAGTCAAACGATACCAAATGGTTTTTGGTCAGCCATTTTGTGTGTCGGCCATTTTGAATTTTTTCTTTAAGTTCAAGTATTTCAGAAACGCAATTGCGTATTGTTATGAAACTTGGTATGGTTCATCAGCAACATGGTCTGGGAGGACTTGTAAACTTTTCGGTGCCCCCTAGTGGTCAAGAGATTTGAAGCTATATCTCTACATCTCTTTATCGTATTTACACCAAATTTGGTGGGTGTCATCACAATCAAGGCCTGAGTTACAATTTATTGTTTGGTCAGTGCCCCCTAGTGGTCAAGTCATTTAAGGCTATATCTCCGTATCGGTTTATCGTATTTACACTTAATTTGGTATGTGTCATCACAGTCATGACCTGAGGCACCATCTATTGTTTCGGCACAGCGCCACCTAGTGGTCTCAAGATACGAAAAAATTGCTATTTTTTTCATAAAACTAATGCAAACTTAGATCTTAAATCATGACAGTCATCACGTATGAATCATTTTTTGCCATGTTTGGCTTGACCCCGGTATCGCTGCTTGCAGCTATATTTAGGGGTCAAGCCCCGAAGGGGCGTAGAACCCTATTGTATTTGTTAGTTTTCTTAATTTTATTATTATTATTAGTTATTCTTCTTCCGCCATTGCGGTCTATGGCAGCCCATAGAACCGTACGTAGGAAAGTTATGAAATTTGGCACACTGATAAACGACAGTCCAATGTGTCCCCACAGCAAATTTGGAGTCTCTATATCTAACCCACTAGCGCCACCAACAGTCCAAAATTGCACTTATGTTTTTGCCTATAACTTCTGACCCGTACGTCCTAGAAATTAAATTCTTGTTTCCTCTGATTCCTTGGCTCAAGACGATTCGATTGGACCCGATGACGTCATTTTCCGTCATGAAAATTTTCCCGCCATTTTTAAATATTCATAAAACCTACTTTTGCGAACTCGTCCTAGAGCTTTTGCCGGATTGCCTTGAAAATCGGTATGCACCATCTAGAGACACTCAAGGCAAAAAGTTATTAAAAGAATTTTGATAAACCAATCCGTTGTCGTATAGCGCGTCAACAAATTTTACGTAGAGCTCAAAAAAACGGATTTGAGGCTGTATCTTCGCCAAACTTAAGCCTATTGACACGATACTTTGTATTTGTGATGCCAGTCAGGAACTAAGGGTGCATGCAGAGTTTCGTCACAGCGCCACCTAGTGGTCAGACTTATGTTTTACATGCCTATAACTTTGGCTCCGATTGACATATTTTCACAGGACTTGTTTCCTTTGAGTTCTAAATAGTTGCCGAGTCCAACGATACCAAACATACCCGAATTCGCCTTACGGTTAACCCTGCGCAGCAAAATAGCACTTAAGAAACACGCGTAAATATCTCCGCGAACGTTTTTCCGATCGACTCGAAAACACCATAGGAAGAAACTAACCTTACCTTCTGAACAAAAAGTTCTATTGGCGTTATATTAAAATTTTCATCAGAAATGGCCGAAAATTGCAAAAAACGAAAAATTACCTTCAAATTTTGTGTTTTTTACACATAAATGGTTGTAACTTTGTAACGAAAAGAGATTTTTTCACCAGATTTGATACGATGATGCATGAGCACATTCTGAGGCCACACAAAAAAAATTGTATGCTTGCACCACTAGATGGCCTTATAATTGAACAAAACCTTTGATAACAAGCCAGCCCTATGGTCATACAACTGTTTCTTAACTAAACTAAAGTGTATAGTCATAAAACTAGCTAGATGTAACACAATCATGACCTGATGTTGCATGCACAATTTTTTCATTGCGCCACCTACTGGTTTTGAGATGGAATATGGTATTTTTGCCTAAAACTACTGCAACAACACATCTAAAACCATGAGTCATCATGGATTATTCCTTTCATGGCTTTGACTATAATCACTGGTGGTTGCCAATTTACTCCCTAGCAACCATTGAGAATACCTTATCAACCGTTTTTGCAAAAGCTATATCTCTGCATCAGAACATCGTAGAGACATGGGGATGGTCTCTTTTGACTAATTAAACTTGTTGTAACATGATGTGACCACTGCAAACACCACTCACATGTCCTTCAGTGTTCTAATGTTCCATGATTGTCAATAACAGAAGGACGATTGCAGTAGACAAGAACTTAGATTAATTTTGTTGATAACTTTTTTGTTTTTTCATCTAAAATTATTAGATTTACCTAGGTTCTTCAATCTGCTTATCCAATCTCAATTTTACATCCTTTTGTGCCCTTTTCGGCTTGACCCCGGCATTGCTGCTTGCAGCTATATTTAGGGGTCAAGCCCCGAAGGGGCGTAGAACCCTATTGTTATTGTTAGTTTTCTTATTATTATTGTTATTCTTGTTCCTCGTTCTTCCACCCAAAAGTCAATGGCAGCCCATAGAACCGTACATAGGAAAGTTATGAAATTTGGCACACATGTAGAGGACAGTCTCAGAAGTTACTATAGCAACATTGGTGTGTCTGACTCAAACCCTCTAGCGCCACCAACAGTCCAAAAATCCACTTATGTTCATGCTCATAACTTCTGACCCGTGAGTCCTAGAAACTAAATTATTGTTTCCTCTGAATCCTTTGCTCATGATGATTCAATTGCACACATTGATGTCATTTGTGTCATGCACATCTTTCCGCCATTTTGAATTTTCCGTAAAACCTACTTTTTCGAACTCCTCCTAGACCGTTCGTCCGATTTGCATGTCCTTTGGTATGTAGCATCTAGAGACACCCCAGACAAAAAGTTATCAAAAGCTTTTTGATAGACCAATGCGTTCTCGTATACAGTGACAACATATATGGCGGCGAGCACGCCAAAACGGACGTGAGGCCGTATCTTCGCAAAACTTTATTGTATCGACACGAAACTTGGTATATGTCATTACAGTCATGACCTGAGGGTGCCTGCAACGTTTCGTCACAGCGCCACCTAGTGGTCACGAGATTCGAAAAATGCCTATTTTCGCTTATAACTACTTCAAACTTGAGTCTAAAATCATGAAGGAGGTCTTGTTAGATTCCTTGAGGCATGCCGAGTCAAACGATAACAAACGGTTTTCGGTCGGCCATTTTGGGTGTCGGCCATTTTGAATTTTCTCATTAAGTTCAGTATTTCACAAACAGAATGACGTATCGCTACGAAATTTGGCATGGTTCATCAGTGACATGTTCTGAGCGCACCTATAAATCTTTAGGACAGCGCCACCTAGTGGTCAGGATATATAAATAAATTGTTTAAAATCTTTATAGCATTTGATTCATTTGCCACACTGAAATGAGACTTCACTCTATTGATTCCTTGGCTCGTGCTGAGTCCGACTGTACCAAATATGTCAGAGTCAAACCTACTTCCTGTCGGCCATTTTGAATTATATTGAACATCTACTTTTTCGAACTCCTCCTAGAGCGCTCGTGTGATTGGCTTGATTTTTGGTATGCATCATCTAGAGACACTCTAGACAAAAAGTTATCAAAAGATTTTCGGTAGACCTATCCGTTGTCGTATAACGCATCAAAGAATGCGAGGGCGAGCACGTCAAAATGTGTTTGAGCCTGTATCTTCGCAAAACTTTTGCGTATTAATATGAGACTTGGTAAATGTCATAACAGTGATGACCTGAGGGTGCATGCACCATTTTGTCACACTGCCCCCTACTGGTCACGAGATATAAAAAATGTCTATTTTTGCTTATAACTACTGCAAATTTGAATGTAAAATTATGAGACTGGTCTTGTTAGATTTCGTGAGGCATGCCGAGTCAAACGATAACAAATGGTTTTTGGTCGGCCATTTTGTGTGTCGGCCATTTTGAATTTTTTCTTTAAATTCAAGTATTTCAGAAACGCAATTGCGTATTGTTATGAAACTTGGTATGGTTCATCAGCAACATGTTCTGGGAGGACTTGTAAACTTTCAGGTGCCACCTAGTGGTCAAGAGATTTGAAGCTATATCTCTGCCTCTCTTTATCGTATTTACACCAAATTTGGTGGGTGTCATCACAATCAAGACCTGAGTCATAATTTATTGTTTGGTCAGTGCCCCCTAGTGGTCAAGTCATTTAAGGCTATATCTCTGCATCTCTTTATTGTATTTACACCAAATTTGGTGGGTGTCATCACAGTCATGACCTGAGGCACCATCTATTGTTTCGGCAAAGCGCCACCTAGTGGTCTCAAGATACAAAAAATTGCTATTTTTTCCCTAAAACTAATGCAAAGTTAGATCTTAAATCATGACAGTCATCACGTATGAATCATTTTTTGCCATGTTTGGCTTGACCCCGGTATCGCTGCTTGCAGCTATATTTATTATTGTTATTCTTGTTCCTCGTTCTTCCACCCAAAAGTCAATGGCAGCCCATAGAACCGTACATAGGAAAGTTATGAAATTTGGCACACATGTAGAGGACAGTCACAGAAGTTACTATAGCAACATTGGTGTGTCTGACTCAAACCCTCTAGCGCCACCAACAGTCCAAAAATCCACTTATGTTCATGCTCACAACTTGTGACCCGTGAGTCCTAGAAAATAAATTCTTGTTTCCTCTGAATCCTTGGCTCATGATGACTCAGTTGCACATGTTGATGTCATTTGTGTCATGCACATCTTTCCGCCATTTTGAATTTTCCGTAAAACCTACTTTTTCGAACTCCTCCTAGACCGTCCGTCCGATTTGCATGTCCTTTGGTATGTAGCATCTAGAGACACCCCAGACAAAAAGTTATCAAAAGCTGTTTGATAGACCAATGCGTTCTCGTATAAATTCACAACATATATGGCGGCGAGCACGCCAAAACGGACGTGTGGCCGTATCTTCGCAAAACTTTTAGACTCTTTTAGGTCTTGTTAGATTTCTTGAGGCATGCCGAGTCAAACGATACCAAATGGTTTTTGGTCGGCCATTTTGTGTGTCGGCCATTTTGAATTTTTTCTTTAAGTTCAAGTATTTCAGAAACGCAATTGCGTATTGTTATGAAACTTGGTATGGTTCATCAGCAACATGTTCTGGGAGGACTTGTAAACTTTTCGGTGCCCCCTAGTGGTCAAGAGATTTGAAGCTATATCTCTGCATCTCTTTATCGTATTTACACAAAATTTGGTGGGTGTCATCACAATCAAGACCTGAATCACAATTTATTTTTTGGTCAGTGCCCCCTAGTGGTCAAGTCATTTAAGGCTATATCTCTGCATCTCTTTATTGTATTTACACCAAATTTGGTGGGTGTCATCACAATCAAGACCTGCGTCACAATTTATTGTTTGGTTAGTGCCCCCTAGTGGTCAAGTCATTTAAGGCTATATCTCTGTATTGCTTTATCGTATTTACACTCAATTTGGTATGTGTCATCACAGTCATGACCTGAGGCACCATCTATTGTTTCGGCACCGCGCCACCTAGTGGTCTCAAGATACAAAAAATTTCTATTTTTTTCCTAAAACTAATGCAAACTTAGATCTTTAATCATGACAGTCATCACGTATGAATAATTTTTTGCCATGTTTGGCTTGACCCCGGTATCGCTGCTTGCAGCTATATTTATTATTATTATTATTAGGGGTCAAGCCCCGAAGGGGCGTAGAACCCTATTGTTATTGTTAGTTTTCTTATTATTATTATTAGGGGTCAAGCCCCGAAGGGGCGTAGAACCCTATTGTTATTGTTAGTTTTCTTATTATTATTATTATTATTCTTCCTCTTCCGCCATTGAAGTCAATGGCAGCCCATAGAACCGTACATAGGAAAGTTATGAAATTTGGCACACATGTACAGGACAGTCTTAGAAGTAACTATAGCAAATTTGGTGTGTCTAACTCAAACTCTCTAGCGCCACCAACAGTCCAAACGTCCACTTATGTTCATGCTAATAACTTCTGACCCGTGAGTCCTAGAAACTAAATTCTTGTTTCCCCTGAATCCTTGGCTCATGATGATTCAAATGCACACATTGATGTCATTTGTGTCATGCACATCTTTCCGCCATTTTGAATTTTCCGTAAAACCTACTTTTTCGAACTCCTCCTAGACCGTTTGTCTGATTTGCATGTCCTTTGGTATGTAGCATCTAGAGACACCCAAGACAAAAAGTTATCAAAAGCTTTTTGAAAGACCAATCCGTTCTCGTATAAATTGACAACATATATGGCGGCGAGCACGCCAAAACGGACGTGAGGCCGTATCTTCGCAAAACTTTTGTGTATCGACACGAAACTTGGTATATGTCATAACAGTCATGACCTGAGGGTGCCTGCAACGTTTCGTCACAGCGCCACCTAGTGGTCACAAGATTCGAAAAATGCCTATTTTCGCTTATAACTACTTCAAACTTGAGTCTAAAATCATGAAGGAGGTCTTGTTAGGTTCCTTGAGGCATGCCGAGTCAAACGATACCAAACCGTTTTCGGTCGGCCATTTTGGGTGTCGGCCATTTTGAATTTTCTCATTAAGTTCAGTATTTCACAAACAGAATGGCGTATCGCTACGAAATTTGGCATGGTTCATCAGTGACATGTTCTGAGCGCACCTATAAATCTTTAGGACAGCGCCACCTAGTGGTCAGGATATGTAAAGAAATTGTTTAAAATCTTTATATCATTTGATTAAATTGCCACTATGACATAAGACTTCACTCTATTGATTCCTTGGCTCGTGCTGAGTCCGACTGTACCAAATATGTCTGAGTCAAACCTACTTCCTGTCGGCCATTTTGAATTATATTGAACACCTACTTTTTCGAACTCCTCCTAGAGCACTCGTGTGATTGGCTTGATTTTTGGTATGCATCATCTAGGGACACTCTAGACAAAAAGTTATCAAAAGCTTTTCCGTAGACCTATCCGTTGTCGTATAACGCATCAAAGAATGCGAGGGCGAGCACGCCAAAATGTGTTTGAGCCTGTATCTTCGCAAAACTTTTGTGTATTAATATGAGACTTGGTATATGTCATAACAGTGATGACCTGAGGGTGCATGCACCATTTCGTCACACTGCCCCCTACTGGTCACGAGATATAAAAAATGTCTATTTTTGCTTATAACTACTGCAAACTTGAATGTAAAATTATGAGACCGGTCTTGTTAGATTTCGTGAGCCATGCCGAGTCAAACAATACCAAATGGTTTTTGGTCGGCCATTTTGTGTGTCGGCCATTTTGAATTTTTCTTTAAGTTCAAGTATTTCAGAAACGCAATTACGTATTGTTATGAAACTTGGTATGGTTCATCAGCAACATGTTCTGGGAGGACTTGTAAACTTTCCGGTGCCCCCTAGTGGTCAAGAGATTTGAAGCTATATCTCTGCATCTCTTTATCGTATTTACACCAAATTTGGTGGGTGTCATCACAATCAAGACCTGAGTCACAATTTATTTTTTGGTCAGTGCCCCCTAGTGGTCAAGTTATTTAAGGCTATATCTCTGCATCTCTTTATTGTATTTACACCAAATTTGGTGGGTGTCATCACAATCAAGACCTGAGTCACAATTTATTTTTTGGTCAGTGCCCCCTAGTGGTCAAGTCATTTAAGGCTATATCTCTGCATCTCTTTATTGTATTTACACCAAATTTGGTGGGTGTCATCACAATCAAGACCTGAGTCACAATTTATTATTTGGTCAGTGCCCCCTAGTGGTCAAGTAATTTAATGCTATATCTCCGTATCGCTTTATTTTATTTACACCAAATTTGGTGGGTGTCATCACAATCAAGACCTGAGTCACAATTTATTGTTTGGTCAGTGCCCCCTAGTGGTCAAGTCATTTAAGGCTATATCTCCGTATCGCTTTATTGTATTTACACTAAATTTGGTATGTGTCATCACAGTCATGACCTGAGGCACCATCTATTGTTTTGGCAAAAAGCGCCACCTAGTGGTCTCAAGATACAAAAAATGCTATTTTTTCATAAAACTAATGCAAACTTAGATCTTAAATCATGACAGTTATCACGTATGAATCATTTATTGCCATGTTTGGCTTGACCCCGGTATCGCTGCTTGCAGCTATATTTAGGGGTCAAGCCCCGAAGGGGCGTAGAACCCTATTGTTATTGTTAGTTTTCTTATTATTATTATTATTATTATTATTATTATTATGTTTCCTCTTCCGCCATTGAAGTCAATGGCAGCCCCTAGAACCGTACATAGGAAAGTTATGAAATTTGGCACACATGTAGAGGACAGTCTCAGAAGTTACTATAGCAACATTGGTGTGTCTGACTCAAACCCTCTAGCGCCACCAACAGTCCAAAAATCCACTTATGTTCATGCTCACAACTTCTGACCCGTGAGTCCTAGAAACTAAATTCTTGTTTCCTCTGAATCCTTGGCTCATGATGATTCAATTGCACAAATTGATGTCATTTGTGTCATGCACATCTTTCCGCCATTTTGAATTTTCCGTAAAACCTACTTTTTCGAACTCCTCCTAGACTGTTTGTCCAATTTGCATGTCCTTCGGTATGTAGCATCTAGAGACACCCCAGACAAAAAGTTATCAAAAGCTTTTTGATAGACCAATGCGTTCTCATATAAATTGACAACATATATGGCGGCGAGCACGCCAAAATGGACGTGAGGCTGTATCTTCGCAACACTTTGGTCTATCGACATGAAACTTGGTATATGTCATTACAGTCATGACCTGAGGGTGCCTGCAACGTTTCGTCACAGCGCCACCTAGTGGTATTGAGATTCGAAAAATGCCTATTTTCGCTTATAACTACTTCAAACTTGAGTCTAAAATCATGAAGGTGGTCTTGTTAGATTCCTTGAGGCATGCCGAGTCAAACGATACCAAACGGTTTTCGGTCGGCCATTTTGGGTGTCGGCCATTTTGAATTTTCTCATTAAGTTCAGTATTTCACAAACAAAATGGCGTATCGCTACGAAATTTGGCATGGTTCATCAGTGACATGTTCTGAGCCCACCTATAAATCTTTAGGACGGCGCCACCTAGTGGTCAGGATATGTAAATAAATTATTTAAAATCTTTATTTCATTTGATTAAATTGCCACTATGACATAAGACTTCACTCTATTGATTCCTTGGCTCATGCTGAGTCTGACTGTACCAAATATGTCTGAGTCAAACCTACTTCCTGTCGGCCATTTTGAATTATATTGAAGTCCTACTTCTTCGAACTCCTCCTAGAGCGATTGTTTGATTGGCTTGAATTTTGGTAGGCATCATCTAGAGACACTCTAGACAAAAAGTTATCAAAAGCTTTTCGGTAGACCTATCCGTTGTCGTATAACGCATCAAAGAATGCGAGGGCGAGCACGCCAAAATGTGTTTGAGCCTGTATCTTCGCAAAACTTTTGTGTATTAATATGAGACTTGGTATATGTCATAACAGTGATGACCTGAGGGTGCATGCACCATTTCGTCACACTGCCCCCTACTGGTCACGACATATAAAATATGTCTATTTTTGCTTATAACTACTGCAAACTTGAATGTAAAATTATGAGACTAGTCTTTTTAGATTTCGTGAGGCATGCCGAGTCAAACGATACCAAATGGTTTTTGGTCGGCCATTTTGTGTGTTGGCCATTTTGAATTTTTTCTTTAAATTGAAGTATTTCAGAAACACAATTGCGTATTGTTATGAAACTTGGTATGGTTCATCAGCAACATGTTCTAGGAGGACTTGTAAACTTTTCGGTGCCCCCTAGTGGTCAAGAGATTTGAAGCTATATCTCTTCATCTCTTTATCATATTAACACCAAATTTGGTGGGTGTCATCACAATCAAGACCTGAGTCACAATTTATTTTTTGGTCAGTGCCCCCTAGTGGTCAAGTCATTTAAGGCTATATCTTCGTATCGCTTTATCGTATTTACACTAAATTTGGTATGTGTCATCACTGTCATGACCTGAGGCACCATCTATTGTTTCGGCAAAGCGCCACCTAGTGGTCTCAAGATACAAAAAATTGCTATTTTTTCCCTAAAACTAATGCAGAGTTAGATCTTAAATCATGACAGTCATCACGTATGAATCATTTTTTGCCATGTTTGGCTTGACCCCGGTATCGCTGCTTGCAGCTATATTTATTATTGTTATTCTTGTTCCTCGTTCTTCCACCCAAAAGTCAATGGCAGCCCATAGAACCGTACATAGGAAAGTTATGAAATTTGGCACACATGTAGAGGACAGTCTCAGAAGTTACTATAGCAACATTGGTGTGTCTGACTCAAACCCTCTAGCGCCACCAACAGTCCAAATATGCACTTATGTTCATGCTCACAACTTCTGACCCGTGAGTCCTAGAAACTAAATTCTTGTTTCCTCTGAATCCTTGGCTCATGATGATTCAAATGCACACATTGATGTCATTTGTGTCATGCACATCTTTCCGCCATTTTGAATTTTTCGTAAAACCTACTTTTTCTAACTCCTCCTAGACCGTTTGTCTGATTTGCATGTCCTTTGGTATGTAGCATCTAGAGACACCCATGACAAAAAGTTATCAAAAGCTTTTTGATAGACCAATGCGTTCTCATATAAATTGACAACATATATGGCGGCGAGCACGCCAAAACGGACGTGAGGCCTTATCTTCGCAAAACTTTATTGTATCGACACGAAACTTGGTATATGTCATAACAGTCATGACCTGAGGGTGCCTGCAACGTTTCGTCACAGCGCCACCTAGTGGTCACGAGATTCGAAAAATGCCTATTTTCGCTTATAACTACTTCAAACTTGAGTCTAAAATCATGAAGGTGGTCTTGTAAGATTCCTTGAGGCATGCCGAGTCAAACGATACCAAACGGTTTTCGGTCGGCCATTTTGGATGTCGGCCATTTTGAATTTTCTCATTAAGTTCAATATTTCACAAACAGAATGGCGTATCGCTACGAAATTTGGCATGGTTCATCAGTGACATGTTCTGAGCGCACTTATAAATCTTTAGGACGGCGCCACCTAGGGGTCAGGATATGTAAAAACAATTTTTTAAATCTTTATATCATTTGATTAAATTGCCACTATGACATAAGACTTCACTCTATTGATTCCTTGGCTCATGCTGAGTCCGACTGTACCAAATATGTCTGAGTCAAACCTACTTCCTGTCGGCCATTTTGAATTATATTGAACACCTACTTTTTCGAACTCCTCCTAGAGCGCTTGTGTGATTGGCTTGATTTTTGGTATGCACCATCTAGAGACACTCTAGACAAAAAGTTATCAAAAGATTTTCCGTAGACCTATCCGTTGTCGTATAACGCATCAAAGAATGCGAGGGCGAGCACGCCAAAATGTGTTTGAGCCTGTATCTTCGCAAAACTTTTGCGTATTAATATGAGACTTGGTATATGTCATAACAGTGATGACCTGAGGGTGCATGCAACATTTCATCACACTGGCCCCTACTGGTCACGAGATATAAAAAATGTCTATTTTTGTTTATAACTACTGCAAACTTGAATGTAAAATTATGAGACTGGTCTTGTTAGATTTCTTGAGGCATACCGAGTCAAACGATACCAAATGGTTTTTGGTCGGCCATTTTGTGTGTCGGCCATTTTGAATTTTTTCTTTAAGTTCAAGTATTTTAGAAACGCAATTGCGTATTGTTATGAAACTTGGTATGGTTCATCAGCAACATGTTCTGGGAGGACTTGTAAATTTTCCGATGCCCCCTAGTGGTCAAGAGATTTGAAGCTATATCTCTGCACCTCTTTATCGTATTTACACCAAATTTGGTGGGTGTCATCACAATCAAGGCCTGAGTTACAATTTATTGTTTGGTCAGTGCCCCCTAGTGGTCAAGTCATTTAAGGCGATATCTCCGTATCGGTTTATCGTATTTACAATAAAATTTGGTATGTGTCATCACAGTCATGACCTGAGGCACCATCTATTGTTCCGGCACAGCGCCACCTAGTGGTCTCAAGATACGAAAAAATTGCTATTTTTTTCATAAAACTAATGCAAACTTAGATCTTAAATCATGACAGTCATCACGTATGAATCATTTTTTGATAGACCATTGCGTTCTCATATAAATAAACAACATATATGGCGGCGAGCACGCCAAAACGGACGTGAGGCCGTATCTTCGCAAAACTTTTGTGTATCGACACGAAACTTGGTATATGTCATAACAGTCATGACCTGAGAGTGCCTGCAACGTTTCGTCACAGCGCCACCTAGTGGTCACGAGATTCGAAAAATGCCTATTTTCGCTTATAACTACTTCAAACTTGAGTCTAAAATCATGAAGGAGGTCTTGTTAGATTCCTTGAGGCATGCCGAGTCAAACGATACCAAACCGTTTTTGGTCGGCCATTTTGGTTGTCGGCCATTTTGAATTTTCTCATTAAGTTCAATATTTCACAAACAGAATGGCGTATCGCTACGAAATTTGGCATGGTTCATCGGTGACATGTTCTGAGCGCACCTATAAATCTTTAGGACGGCGCCACCTAGTGGTCAGGATATGTAAATAAATTGTTTAAAATCTTTATATCATTTGATTAAATTGCCACTATGACACAAGACTTCACTCTATTGATTCCTTGGCTCATGCTGAGTCCGACGGTATCAAATATGTCTGAGTTAAACCTACTTCCTGTCGGCCATTTTGAATTATATTGAACACCTACTTTTTCGAACTCCTCCTAGAGCGCTCGTGTGATTGGCTTGATTTTTGGTATGCATCATCTAGAGACACTCTAGACAAAAAGTTATCAAAAGATTTTCGGTAGACCTATCCGTTGTCGTATAACGCATCAAAGAATGCGAGGGCGAGCACGCCAAAATGTGTTTGAGCCTGTATCTTCGCAAAACTTTTGCGTATTAATATGAGACTTGGTATATGTCATAACAGTGATGACCTGAGGGTGCATGCACCATTTCGTCACACTGCCCCCTAATGGTCACGAGATATAAAAAATGTCTATTTTTGCTTATAACTACTGCAAATTTGAATGTAAAATTATGAGACTGGTCTTGTTAGATTTCGTGAGGCATGGCGAGTCAAACGATACCAAATGGTTTTTGGTCGGCCATTTTGTGTGTCGGCCATTTTGAATTTTTCTTTAAGTTCAAGTATTTCAGAAACGCAATTGCGTATTGTTATGAAACTTGGTATGGTTCATCAGCAACATGTTCTGGGAGGACTTGTAAACTTTCCGGTGCCCCCTAGTGGTCAAGAGATTTGAAGCTATATCTCTTAATCTCTTTATCGTATTTACACCAAATTTGGTGGGTGTCATCACAATCAAGACCTGAGTCACAATTTATTGTTTGGTCAGTGCCCCCTAGTGGTCAAGTCATTTAAGGCTATATTTCCGTATCGCTTTATTGTATTTACACTAAATTTGGTATGTGTCATCACAGTCATGACCTGAGGTACCATCTATTGTTTCGGCACAGCGCCACCTAGTGGTCTCAAGATACGAAAAAATTGCTATTTTTTTCCTACAACTAATGCAAACTTAGATCTTAAATCATGACAGTCATCACGTATGAATAATTTTTTGCCATGTTTGGCTTGACCCCGGTATCGCTGCTTGCAGCTATATTTAGGGGTCAAGCCCCGAAGGGGCGTAGAACCCTATTGTTATTGTTAGTTTTCTTATTATTATTATTATTATTATTATTATTATTGTTATTCTTGTTCCTCGTTCTTCCACCCAAAAGTCAATGGCAGCCCATAGAACCGTACATAGGAAAGTTATGAAATTTGGCACACATGTAGAGGACAGTCATAGAAGTTACTATAGCAACATTGGTGTGTCTGACTCAAACCCTCTAGCGCCACCATCAGTCCAAAAATCCACTTATGTTCATGCTCACAACTTGTGACCCGTGAGTCCTAGAAAATAAATTCTTGTTTCCTCTGAATCCTTGGCTCATGATGATTCAGTTGCACATGTTGATGTCATTTGTGTCATGCACATCTTTCCGCCATTTTGAATTTTCCGTAAAACCTACTTTTTCGAACTCCTCCTAGACCGTCCGTCCGATTTGCATGTCCTTTGGTATGTAGCATCTAGAGACACCCAAGACAAAAAGTTATCAAAAGCTTTTTGATAGACCAATGCGTTCTCGTATAAATTCACAACATATATGGCGGCGAGCACGCCAAAACGGACGTGTGGCCGTATCTTCGCAAAACTTTATTGTATCGACACGAAACTTGGTATATGTCATTACAGTCATGACCTGAGGGTGCCTGCAACGTTTCGTCACAGCGCCACCTAGTGGTCACGAGATTCGAAAAATGCTTATTTTCGCTTATAACTACTTCAAACTTGAGTCTAAAATCATGAAGGTGGTCTTGTAAGATTCCTTGAGGCATGCCGAGTCAAACGATACCAAACGGTTTTCGGTCGGCCATTTTGGGTGTCGGCCATTTTGAATTTTCTCATTAAGTTCAGTATTTCACAAACAGAATGGCGTATTGCTACGAAATTTGGCATGGTTCATCAGTGACATGTTCTGAGCTCACCTATAAATTTTTAGGACAGCGCCACCTATTGGTCAGGATATGTAAATAAATTGTTTAAAATCTTTATATCATTTGATTAAATTGCCACTATGACATAAGACTTCACTCTATTGATTCCTTGGCTCATGCTGAGTCCGACTGTACCAAATATGTCTGAGTCAAACCTACTTCCTGTCAGCCATTTTGAATTATATTGAACACCTACTTTTTCGAACTCCTCCTGGAGCGCTCGTCTGATTGGCTTGATTTTTGGTATGCATCATCTAGTGACACTCTAGACAAAAAGTTATCAAAAGCTTTTCGGTAGACCTATCCGTTGTCGTATAACGCATCAAAGAATGCGAGGGCGAGCACGCCAAAATGTGTTTGAGCCTGTATCTTCGCAAAACTTTTGCGTATTAATATGAGACTTGGTATATGTCATAACAGTGATGACCTGAGGGTGCATGCACCATTTCGTCACACTGCCCCCTACTGGTCATGAGATATTAAACATTTCTAATTTTGCTTATAACTACTGCAAACTTGAATGTAAAATTATGAGACTGGTCTTGTTAGATTTCGTGAGGCATGGCGAGTCAAACGATACCAAGTGGTTTTTGGTCGGCCATTTTGAATGTCGGCCATTTTGAATTTTTTCTTTAAGTTCAAGTATTTCAGAAACGCAATTGCGTATTGTTATGAAACTTGGTATGGTTCATCAGCAACATGTTCCGGGAGGACTTGTAAACTTTTCAGCGCCCCCTAGTGGTCAAGAGATTTGAAGCTATATCTCTGCATCTCTTTATCGTATTTAAACCAAATTTGGTGGGTGTCATCACAATCAAGACCTGAGTCACAATTTATTGTTTGGTCAGTGCCCCCTAGTGGTCAAGCCATCTAAGGCTATATCTCCGTATCGCTTTATCGTATTTACACTAAATTTGGTATGTGTCATCACAGTCATTCCCTGAGGCACCATCTATTGTTTTGGCACAGCGCCCCCTAGTGGTCTCAAGATATGAAAAAATTGCTATTTTTTCATAAAACTAATGCAAACTTAGATCTTAAATCATGACAGTCATCACGTATGAATCATTTTTTGCCATGTTTGGCTTGACCCCGGTATCGCTGCTTGCAGCTATATTTAGGGGTCAAGCCCCGAAGGGGCGTAGAACCCTATTGTTATTGTTAGTTTTCTTATTATTATTATTATTATTATTATTATTATTAGGGGTCAAGCCCCGAAGGGGCGTAGAACCCTATTGTATTTGTTAGTTTTCTTAATTTTATTATTAGGGGTCAAGCCCCGAAGGGGCGTAGAACCCTATTGTTATTGTTAGTTTTCTTATTATTATTATTATTCATCTTCTTGTTCTTCCGCCATTGAAGTCAATGGCAGCCCATAGAACCGTACATAGGAAAGTTATGAAATTTGGCACACATGTAGAGGACAATCTCAGAAGTTACTATAGCAACATTGGTGTGTCTGACTCAAACCCTCTAGCGCCACCAACAGTCCAAAAATCCACTTATGTTCATGCTCATAACTTCTGACCCGTGAGTCCTAGAAACTAAATTCTTGTTTCCTCTGAATCCTTTGCTTATGATGATTCAATTGCACACATTGATGTCATTTCTGTCATGCACATCTTTCCGCCATTTTGAATTTTCCTTAAAACCTACTTTTTCGAACTCCTCCTAGAGCGTTCGTCCGATTTGCATGTCCTTTGGTATGTAGCATCTAGAGACACCCCAGAGAAAAAGTTATCAAAAGCTTTTTGATAGACCAATGTGTTCTCGTATAAATTGACAACATATATGGCGGCGAGCACGCCAAAACGGACGTGAGGCTGTATCTTTGCAAAACATTATTGTATCGACACGAAACTTGGTATATGTCATTACAGTCATGACCTGAGGTTGCCTGCAACGTTTCGTCACAGCGCCACCTAGTGGTCACGAGATTCGAAAAATGCCTATTTTTGCTTATAACTACTTCACACTTGAGTCTAAAATCACGAAAGTGGTCTTGTTAGATTCCTTGAGGCATGCAGAGTCAAACGATACCAAACGGTTTTCGGTCGGCCATTTTGGGTGTCGGCCATTTTGAATTTTCTCATTAAGTTCAGTATTTCACAAACAGAATGGCGTATTGCTACGAAATTTGGCATGATTCATCAGTGACATGTTCTGAGCGCCCCTATAAATCTTTAGGACGGCGCCACCTAGTGGTCAGGATATGTAAATAAATTGTTTAAAATATTTATATCATTTGATTAAATTGCCACACTGACATAAGAATTCACTCTACTGATTCCTTGGCTCGTGCTGAGTCCGACTGTACCAAATATGTCTGAGTCAAACCTACTTCCTGTCGGCCATTTTGAATTATATTGAACACCTACTTTTTCGAACTCCTCCTAGAGCGCTCGTGTGATTGGCTTGATTTTTGGTATGCATCATCTAGAGACACTCTAGACAAAAAGTTATCAAAAGCTTTTCGGTAGACCTATCCGTTGTCGTATAACGCATCAAAGAATGCGAGGGCGAGCACGCCAAAATGTGTTTGAGCCTGTATCTTCGCAAAACTTTTGCGTATTGATATGAGACTTGGTATATGTCATAACAGTGATGACCTGAGGGTGCATGCACCATTTCGTCACACTGCCCCCTACTGGTCACGAGATATAAAACATGTCTATTTTTGCTTATAACTACTGCAAACTTGAATGTAAAATTATGAGACTGGTCTTGTTAGATTTGGTGAGGCATGCCGAGTCAAACGATACCAAATGGTTTTGGTCGGCCATTTTGTGTGTCGGCCATTTTGAATTTTTTCTTTAAGTTCAAGTATTTCAGAAACGCAATTGCGTATTGTTATGAAACTTGGTATGGTTCATCAGCAACATGTTCTGGGAGGACTTGTAAACTTTTCGGCACCCCCTAGTGGTCAAGAGATTTGAAGCTATATCTCTGCATCTCTTTATCGTATTTACACCAAATTTGGTGGGTGTCATCACAATCAAGACCTGAGTCACAATTTATTGTTTGGTCAGTGCCCCCTAGTGGTCAAGTCATTTAAGGCTATATCTCCGTATCGCTTTATTGTATTTACACTAAATTTGGTATGTGTCATCACAGTCATGCCCTGAGGCACCATCTATTGTTTCAGCAGAGCGCCACCTAGTGGTCTCAAGATTAGAAAAAAATTCAATTTTTTTCATAAAACTAATGCAAACTTAGATCTTAAATCATGACAGTCATCACGTATGAATCATTTTTTGCCATGTTTGGCTTGACCCCGGTATCGCTGCTTGCAGCTATATTTATTATTAGTTATTCTTCTTCCGCCATTGCGGTCTATGGCAGCCCATAGAACCGTACGTAGGAAAGTTATGAAATTTGGCACACTGATAAACGACAGTCCAATGTGTCCCCACAGCAAATTTGGAGTCTCTATATCTAACCCACTAGCGCCACCAACAGTCCAAAATTGCACTTATGTTTTTGCCTATAACTTCTGACCCGTACGTCCTAGAAATTAAATTCTTGTTTCCTCTGATTCCTTGGCTCAAGACGATTCGATTGGACCCTATGACGTCATTTTCCGTCATGAAAATTTTCCCGCCATTTTTAAATATTCATAAAACCTACTTTTGCGAACTCGTCCTAGAGCTTTTGCCGGATTGCCTTGAAAATCGGTATGCACCATCTAGAGACACTCAAGGCAAAAAGTTATTAAAAGAATTTTGATAAACCAATCCGTTGTCGTATAGCGCGTCAACAAATTTTACGTAGAGCTCAAAAAAACGGATTTGAGGCTGTATCTTCGCCAAACTTAAGCCTATTGACACGATACTTTGTATTTGTGATGCCAGTCAGGAACTAAGGGTGCATGCAGAGTTTCGTCACAGCGCCACCTAGTGGTCAGACTTATGTTTTACATGCCTATAACTTTGGCTCCGATTGACATATTTTCACAGGACTTGTTTCCTTTGAGTTCTAAATAGTTGCCGAGTCCAACGATACCAAACATACCCGAATTCGCCTTACGGTTAACCCTGCGCAGCAAAATAGCACTTAAGAAACACGCGTAAATATCTCCGCGAACGTTTTTCCGATCGACTCGAAAACACCATAGGAAGAAACTAACCTTACCTTCTGAACAAAAAGTTCTATTGGCGTTATATTAAAATTTTCATCAGAAATGGCCGAAAATTGCAAAAAACGAAAAATTACCTTCAAATTTTGTGTTTTTTACACATAAATGGTTGTAACTTTGTAACGAAAAGAGATTTTTTCACCAGATTTGATACGATGATGCATGAGCACATTCTGAGGCCACACAAAAAAAATTGTATGCTTGCACCACTAGATGGCCTTATAATTGAACAAAACCTTTGATAACAAGCCAGCCCTATGGTCATACAACTGTTTCTTAACTAAACTAAAGTGTATAGTCATAAAACTAGCTAGATGTAACACAATCATGACCTGATGTTGCATGCACAATTTTTTCATTGCGCCACCTACTGGTTTTGAGATGGAATATGGTATTTTTGCCTAAAACTACTGCAACAACACATCTAAAACCATGAGTCATCATGGATTATTCCTTTCATGGCTTTGACTATAATCACTGGTGGTTGCCAATTTACTCCCTAGCAACCATTGAGAATACCTTATCAACCGTTTTTGCAAAAGCTATATCTCTGCATCAGAACATCGTAGAGACATGGGGATGGTCTCTTTTGACTAATTAAACTTGTTGTAACATGATGTGACCACTGCAAACACCACTCACATGTCCTTCAGTGTTCTAATGTTCCATGATTGTCAATAACAGAAGGACGATTGCAGTAGACAAGAACTTAGATTAATTTTGTTGATAACTTTTTTGTTTTTTCATCTAAAATTATTAGATTTACCTAGGTTCTTCAATCTGCTTATCCAATCTCAATTTTACATCCTTTTGTGCCCTTTTCGGCTTGACCCCGCAATTGCTGCTTGCAGCTATATTTATTATTAGGGGTCAAGCCCCGAAGGGGCGTAGAACCCTATTGTTATTGTTAGTTTTCTTATTATTATTTTTCTTCCTCGTTCTTCCGCCGAAAGTCAATGGCAGCCCATAGAACCGTACGTAGGAAAGTTATGAAATTTGGCACACATGTAGAGGACAGTCTCAGAAGTTACTATAGCAACATTGGTGTGTCTGACTCAAACCCTCTAGCGCCACCAACAGTCCAAAAATCCACTTATGTTCATGCTCATAACTTCTGACCCATGAGTCCTAGAAACTAAATTCTTGTTTCCTCTGAATCCTTGGCTCATGATGATTAAAATGCACACATTGATGTCATGTGTGTCATGCACATCTGTCCGCCATTTTGAATTTTTCGTAAAACCTACTTTTTCGAACTCCTCCTAGACCGTTTGTCCGATTTGCATGTCCTTTGGTATGTAGCATCTAGAGACACCCAAGACAAAAAGTTATCAAAAGCTTTTTAATAGATCAATGCGTTCTCATATAAATTGACAACATATATGGCGGCGAGCACGCCAAAACAGACGTGAGGCCGTATGTTCGCAAAACTTTATTGTATCGACACGAAACTTGGTATATGTCATTACAGTCATGACCTGAGGGTGCCTGCAACGTTTCGTCACAGCGCCACCTAGTGGTCACGAGATTCGAAAAATGCCTATTTTTGCATATAACTACTACAAACTTGAGTCTAAAATCATGAAGGTGGTCTTGTTAGATTTCTTGAGGCATGCCGAGTCAAACGATACCAAACGGTTTTCGGTCAGCCATATTGGGTGTCGGCCATTTTGAATTTTCTCATTAAGTTCAGTATTTCACAAACAGAATGGCGTATCGCTACGAAATTTGGCATGGTTCATCAGTGACATGTTCTGAGCGCACCTATAAATGTTTAGGACGGCGCCACCTAGTGGTCAGGATATGTAAAGAAATTGTTTAAAATCTTTATATCATTTGATTAAATTGCCACTATGACATAAGACTTCACTCTATTGATTCCTTGGCTCGTGCTGAGTCCGACTGTACCAAAAATGTCTGGTTCAAACCTACTTCCTGTCGGCCATTTTGAATTATATTGAACACCTACTTTTTCGAACTCCTCCTAGAGCGCTCGTGTGATTGGCTTGATTTTTGGTATGCATCATCTAGAGACACTCTAGACAAAAAGTTATCAAAAGCTTTTCGGTAGACTTATCCGTTGTCGTATAACGCATCAAAGAATGCGAGGGCGAGCACGTCAAAATGGGTTTGAGCATGTATCTTCGCAAAACTTTTGCGTATTAATATGAGACTTGGTATATGTCATAACAGTGATGACCTGAGGGTGCATGCACCATTTCGTCACACTGCCCCCTACTGGTCACGAGATATAAAATATGTCTATTTTTGCTTATAACTACTGCAAACTTGAATGTAAAATTATGAGACTGGTCTTGTTTGATTTCGTGAGGCATGCCTAGTCAAACGATACCAAATGGTTTTTGGTCGGCCATTTTGTGTGTCGGCCATTTTAAAAATTTTCTTTAAATTCAAGTATTTCAGAAACGCAATTGCATATTGTTATGAAACTTGGTATGGTTCATCAGCAACATGTTCTGGGAGGACTTGTAAACTTTTCGGCGCCCCCTAGTGGTCAAGAGATTTGAAGCTATATCTCTGCATCTCTTTATCGTATTTACACCAAATTTGGTGGGTGTCATCACAATCAAGACCTGAGTCACAATTTATTGTTTGGTCAGTGCCCCCTAGTGGTCAAGTCATTTAAGGCTATATCTCTGTATCGCTTTATCGTATTTACACTAAATTTGGTATGTGTCATCACAGTCATGACTTGAGGCACCATCTATTGTTTCGGCACAGTGCCACATAGTGGTCTCAAGATACGGAAAAAATGCTATTTTTTTCCTACAACTAATGCAAACTTAGATCTTAAATCATGACAGTCGTCACGTATGAATCATTTTTTGCCATGTTTGGCTTGACCCCGGTATCGCTGCTTGCAGCTATATGGGGCGTAGAACCCTATTGTATTTGTTAGTTTTCTTCTTATTAGGGGTCAAGCCCCGAAGGGGCGTAGAACCCTATTGTATTTGTTAGTTTTCTTAATTAGGGGTCAAGCCCCGAAGGGGCGTAGAACCCTATTGTTATTGTTAGTTTTCTTATTATTATTATTCAGTTTCTTGTTCTTCCGCCATTGAAGTCAATGGCAGCCCATAGAACCGAACGTAGGAAAGTTATGAAATTTGGCACACATGTAGAGGACAGTCTCAGAAGTTACTATAGCAACATTGGTGTGTCTGACTCAAACCCTCTAGCGCCACCAACAGTCCAAAAATCCACTTATGTTCATGCTCATAACTTCTGACCCGTGAGTCCTAGAAACTAAATTCTTGTTTCCCCTGAATCCTTGGCTCATGCTGATTCAAATGCTCACATTGATGTCATTTGTGTCATGCAAATCTTTCCGCCATTTTGAATTTTCCGTAAAACCTACTTTTTCGAACTCCTCCTAGAGTGTTCGTCCGATTTGCATGTCCTTTGCTATATAGCATCTAGAGACACCCCAGACAAAAAGTTATCAAAAGCTTTTTGATAGACCAATGCGTTCTCATATAAATTGACAACATATATGGCGGCGAGCACGCCAAAACGGACGTGAGGCCCTATCTTCGCAAAACTTTATTGTATCGACAAGAAACTTGGTATATGTCATTACAGTCATGACCTGAGGGTGCCTGCAATGTTTCGTCACAGCGCCACCTAGTGGTCACGAGATTCGAAAAATGCCTATTTTCGCTTATAACTACTTCAAAGTTGAGTCTAAAATCATGAAGATGGTCTTGTTAGATTCCTTGAGGCATGCCGAGTCAAACGATACCAAACGGTTTTCGGTCGGCCATTTTGGGTGTCGGCCATTTTGAATTTTCTCATTAAGTTCAGTTTTTCACAAACCGAATGGCGTATGGCTACGAAATTTGGCATGGTTCATGGGTGACATGTTCTGAGCGCACCTATAAATCTTTAGGACGGCGCCAACTAGTGGTCAGGATATGTAAATAAATTGTTTAAAATCTTTATATCATTTGATTTAATTGCCACACTGACATAAGACTTCACTCTATTGATTCCTTGGCTCATGCTGAGTCCGACTGTACCAAATATGTCTGAGTCAAACGTACTTCCTGTCGGCCATTTTGAATTATATTGAACACCTACTTTTTCAAACTCCTCCTAGAGCGCTCGTGTGATTGGCTTGATTTTTGGTATGCATCATCTAGAGACACTCTAGACAAAAAGTTATCAAAAGCTTTTTGGTAGACCTATTCGTTGTCGTATGACACATCAAAGAATGTGAGGGCGAGCACGCCAAAATGTGTTTGAGCCTGTATCTTCGCAAAACTTTTGCGTATTAATATGAGACTTGGTATATGTCATAACAGTGATGACCTGAGGGTGCATGCACCATTTCGTCACACTGCCCCCTACTGGTCACGAGATATAAAATATGTCTATTTTTGCTTATAACTACTGCAAACCTGAATGTAAAATTATGAGACTAGTTTTGTTAGATTTCGTGAGGCATGCCGAGTCAAACGACACCAAATGGTTTTGGTCGGCCATTTTGTGTGTCGGACATTTTGAATTTTTTCTTTAAATTCAAGTATTTCAGAAACGCAATTGCGTATTGTTATGAAACTTGGTATGGTTCATCAGCAACATGTTCTGGGAGGACTTGTAAACTTTTCGGCGCCCCCTAGTGGTCAAGAGATTTGAAGCTATATCTCTTCATCTCTTTATCGTATTTACACCAGATTTGGTGGGTGTCATCACAATCAAGACCTGAGTCACAATTTATTGTTTGGTCAGTGCCCCCTAGTGGTCAAGTCATTTAAGGCTATATTTCCGTATCGCTTTATTGTATTTACACTAAATTTGGTATGTGTCATCACAGTCATGACCTGAGGTACCATCTATTGTTTCGGCACAGCGCCACCTAGTGGTCTCAAGATACGAAAAAATTGCTATTTTTTTCCTACAACTAATGCAAACTTAGATCTTAAATCATGACAGTCATCACGTATGAATCATTTTTTGCCATGTTTGGCTTGACCCCGGTATCGCTGCTTGCAGCTATATTTAGGGGTCAAGCCACGAAGTGGCGTAGACACCTATTGTTTCTGTTAGTTTTCTTATTATTAGGGGTCAAGCCCCGAAGGGGCGTAGAACCCTATTGTTATTGTTAGTTTTCTTATTATTATTATGTTTCCTCTTCCGCCATTGAAGTCAATGGCAGCCCATAGAACCGTACGTAGGAAAGTTATGAAATTTGGCACACATGTAAAGGACAGTCTCAGAAGTTACTATAGCAACATTGGTGTGTCTGACTCAAACCCTCTAGCGCCACCAACAGTCCAAAAATTCACTTATGTTCATGCTCATAACTTCTGACCCGTGCGTCCTAGAAACTAAATTCTTGTTTCCTCTGAATCCTTGGTTCATGATGATTCAATTGCACACATTGATGTCATTTGTGTCATGCACATCTTTCCGCCATTTTGAATTTTCCGTAAAACCTACTTTTTCGAACTCCTCCTAGAGCGTTCGTCCGATTTGCATGTCCTTTGGTATGTAGCATCTAGAGACACCTCAGACAAAAAGTTATCAAAAGCTTTTTGATAGACCAATGCGTTCTCGTATAAATTGACAACATATATGGCGGCGAGCACGCCAAAACGGACGTGAGGCTGTATCTTTGCAAAACTTTATTGTATCGACACGAAACTTGGTATATGTCATTACAGTCTTGACCTGAGGGTGCCTGCAACGTTTCGTCACAGTGCCAC
The DNA here is from genome assembly GCF_027580225.2 of Misgurnus anguillicaudatus. NCBI lineage: Eukaryota > Metazoa > Chordata > Actinopteri > Cypriniformes > Cobitidae > Misgurnus > Misgurnus anguillicaudatus. The sequence goes on from NC_073348.2 coordinate 32,995,668, forward strand.
CTAGTGGTCACGAGATTCGAAAAATGCCTATTTTCGCATATAACTACTTCAAACTTGAGTCTAAAATCATGAAGGTGGTCTTGTTAGATTACTTGAGGCATGCCGAGTCAAACGATACCAAACGGTTTTCGGTCGGCCATTTTGGGTGTCGGCCATTTTGAATTTTCTCATTAAGTTCAGTATTTCACAAACAGAATGGCGTATCGCTACGAAATTTGGCATGGTTTATCAGTGTCATGTTCTGAGTGCACCTATAAATCTTTAGGACGGCGCCACCTAGTGGTCAGGATATGTAAATAAATTGTTTAAAATCTGTATATTATTTGATTAAATTGCCACTATTACATAAGACTCCATTCTATTGATTCCTTGGCTCATGCTGAGTCCGACTGTACCAAATATGTCTGAGTCAAACCTACTTCCTGTCGGCCATTTTGAATTATATTGAACACCTACTTTTTCGAACTCCTCCTACAGCGCTCATGTGATTGGCTTGATTTTTGGTATGCATCATCTAGAGACACTCTAGACAAAAAGTTATCAAAAGCTTTTCGGTAGACCTATCCGTTGTCGTATAACGCATCAAAGAATGCGAGGGCGAGCACGCTAAAATGTGTTTGAGCCTGTATCTTCGCAAAACTTTTGCGTATTAATATGAGACTTGGTATATGTCATAACAGTGATGACCTGAGGGTGCATGCACCATTTCGTCACACTGCCCCCTACTGGTCACGAGATATAAAAAATGTCTATTTTTGCTTATAACTACTGCAAACTTGAATGTAAAATTATGAGTGTGGTTTTGTTAGATTTTGTGAGGCATGCCAAGTCAAACAACACCAAATGGATTTTGGTCGGCCATTTTGTGTGTCGGCCATTTTGAATTTTTTCTTTAAGTTCAAGTATTTCAGAAACGCAATTGCGTATTGTTATGAAACTTGGTATGGTTCATCAGCAACATGTTCTGGGAGGACTTGTAAACTTTTCGGCGCCCCCTAGTGGTCAAGAGATTTGAAGCTATATCTCTGCATCTCTTTATCGTATTTACACCAAATTTGGTGGGAGTCATCACAATCAAGACCTGAGTCACAATTTATTGTTTGGTCAGTGCCCCCTAGTGGTCAAGTCATTTAAGGCTATATCTCCGTATCGCTTTATCGTATTTACACTAAATTTGGTATGTGTCATCACAGTCATCACCTGAGGCACCATCTATTGTTTCGGCACAGCGCCACCTAGTGGTCTCAAGATACGAAAAAATTGCTATTTTTTTCATAAAACTAATGCAAACTTAGATCTTAAATCATGACAGTCATCACGTATGAATCATTTTTTGCCATCTTTGGCTTGACCCCGGTATCGCTGCTTGCAGCTATATTTTTATTATTATTATTAGTTATTCTTCTTCCGCCATTGCGGTCTATGGCAGCCCATAGAATCGTACGTAGGAAAGTTATGAAATTTGGCACACTGATAAACGACAGTCCAATGTGTCCCCACAGCAAATTTGGAGTCTCTATATCTAACCCACTAGCGCCACCAACAGTCCAAAATTGCACTTATGTTTTTGCCTATAACTTCTGACCCGTACGTCCTAGAAATTAAATTCTTGTTTCCTCTGATTCCTTGGCTCAAGACGGTTCGATTGGACCCTATGACGTCATTTTCCGTCATAAAAATTTTCCCGCCATTTTTAAATATTCATAAAACCTACTTTTGCGAACTCGTCCTAGAGCTTTTGCCGGATTGCCTTGAAAATCGGTATGCACCATCTAGAGACACTCAAGGCAAAAAGTTATTAAAAGAATTTTGATAAACCAATCCGTTGTCGTATAGCGCGTCAACAAATTTTACGTAGAGCTCAAAAAAACGGATTTGAGGCTGTATCTTCGCCAAACTTAAGCCTATTGACACGATACTTTGTATTTGTGATGCCAGTCAGGAACTAAGGGTGCATGCAGAGTTTCGTCACAGCGCCACCTAGTGGTCAGACTTATGTTTTACATGCCTATAACTTTGGCTCCGATTGACATATTTTCACAGGACTTGTTTCCTTTGAGTTCTAAATAGTTGCCGAGTCCAACGATACCAAACATACCCGAATTCGCCTTACGGTTAACCCTGCGCAGCAAAATAGCACTTAAGAAACACGCGTAAATATCTCCGCGAACGTTTTTCCGATCGACTCGAAAACACCATAGGAAGAAACTAACCTTACCTTCTGAACAAAAAGTTCTATTGGCGTTATATTAAAATTTTCATCAGAAATGGCCGAAAATTGCAAAAAACGAAAAATTACCTTCAAATTTTGTGTTTTTTACACATAAATGGTTGTAACTTTGTAACGAAAAGAGATTTTTTCACCAGATTTGATACGATGATGCATGAGCACATTCTGAGGCCACACAAAAAAAATTGTATGCTTGCACCACTAGATGGCCTTATAATTGAACAAAACCTTTGATAACAAGCCAGCCCTATGGTCATACAACTGTTTCTTAACTAAACTAAAGTGTATAGTCATAAAACTAGCTAGATGTAACACAATCATGACCTGATGTTGCATGCACAATTTTTTCATTGCGCCACCTACTGGTTTTGAGATGGAATATGGTATTTTTGCCTAAAACTACTGCAACAACACATCTAAAACCATGAGTCATCATGGATTATTCCTTTCATGGCTTTGACTATAATCACTGGTGGTTGCCAATTTACTCCCTAGCAACCATTGAGAATACCTTATCAACCGTTTTTGCAAAAGCTATATCTCTGCATCAGAACATCGTAGAGACATGGGGATGGTCTCTTTTGACTAATTAAACTTGTTGTAACATGATGTGACCACTGCAAACACCACTCACATGTCCTTCAGTGTTCTAATGTTCCATGATTGTCAATAACAGAAGGACGATTGCAGTAGACAAGAACTTAGATTAATTTTGTTGATAACTTTTTTGTTTTTTCATCTAAAATTATTAGGTTTACCTAGGTTCTTCAATCTGCTTATCCAATCTCAATTTTACATCCTTTTGTGCCCTTTTCGGCTTGACCCCGGCATTGCTGCTTGCAGCTATATTTATTATTATTAGTTAGGGGTCAAGCCCCGAAGGGGCGTAGAACCCTATTGTTATTGTTAGTTTTCTTATTATTATTATTATTATTATTATTATTATTATGTTTCCTCTTCCGCCATTGAAGTCAATGGCAGCCCATAGAACCGTACATAGGAAAGTTATGAAATTTGGCACACATGTAGAGGACAGTCTCAGAAGTTACTATAGCAACTTTGGTGTGTCTGACTCAAACCCTCTAGCGCCACCAACAGTCCAAAAATCCACTTATGTTCATGCTCATAACTTCTGACCCATGAGTCCTAGAAACTAAATTCTTGTTTCATCTGAATCCTTGGCTCATGATGATTCAAATGCACACATTGATGTCATTGGTGTCATGCAAATCTTTCCGCCATTTTGAATTTTTTGTAAAACCTACTTTTTCGAACTCCTCCTAGACCGTTTGTCCGATTTGCATGTCCTTTGGTATGTAGCATCTAGAGACACCCACGACAAAAAGTTATCAAAAGCTTTTTGATAGACCAATGCGTTCTCATATAAATTGACAACATATATAGCGGCGAGCACGCCAAAACGGACGTGAGGCCTTATCTTCGCAAAACTTTATTGTATCGACACGAAACTTGGTATATGTCATTACAGTCATGACCTGAGGGTGCCTGCAACGTTTCGTCACAGCGCCACCTAGTGGTCACGAGATTCGAAAAATGCCTATTTTCGCTTATAACTACTTCAAACTTTGGCCTAAAATCACAAAGGTGGTCTTGTTAGATTCCTTGAGGCATGCCGAGTCAAACGATTTCAAACGGTTTTCGGTCGGCCATTTTGTGTGTCGGCCATTTTGAATTTTCTCCTTATGTTCAGTATTTCACAAACAGAATAACGTATCGCTACGAAATTTGGCATGGTTCATCAGTGACATGTTCTGAGCGCACCTATAAATCTTTAGGACAGCGCCACCTAGTGGTCAGGATATGTAAATACATTTTTTAAAATCTTTATATCATTTGATTAAATTGCCACTATGACATAAGACTTCACTCTATTGATTCCTTGGCTCATGCTGAGTCCGACTGTACCAAATATGTCTGAGTCAAACCTACTTCCTATCGGCCATTTTGAATTATATTGAACACCCACTTTTTCGAACTCCTCCTAGAGCGCTTGTGTGATTGGCTTGATTTTTGGTATGCATCATCTAGAGACACTCTAGACAAAAAGTTATCAAAAGATTTTCGGTAGACCTATCCGTTGTCGTATAACGTATCAAAGAATGCGAGGGCGAGCACGCCAAAATGTGTTTGAGCCTGTATCTTCGCAAAACTTTTGCGTATTAATATGAGACTTGGGCTATGTCATAACAGTGATGACCTGAGGGTGCATGCACCATTTCGTCACACTGCCCCCTACTGGTCACGAGATATAAAAAATGTCTATTTTTGCTTATAACTACTGCAAACTTGAATGTAAAATTATGAGACTGGTCTTGTTAGATTTCGTGAGGCATGGCGAGTCAAACGATACCAAATGGTTTTTGGTCGGCCATTTTGTGTGTCGGCCATTTTGAATTTTTCTTTAAGTTCAAGTATTTCAGAAACGCAATTGCGTATTGTTATGAAACTTGGTATGGTTCATCAGCAACATGTTCTGGGAGGACTTGTAAACTTTCCGGTGCCCCCTAGTGGTCAAGAGATTTGAAGCTATATCTCTGCATCTCTTTATCGTATTTACACCAAATTTGGTGGGTGTCATCACAATCAAGACCTGAGTCACAATTTATTTTTTGGTCAGTGCCCCCTAGTGGTCAAGTCATTTAAGGCTATATCTCTGCATCTCTTTATTGTATTTACACCAAATTTGGTGGGTGTCATCACAATCAAGACCTGAGTCACAATTTATTTTTTGGTCAGTGCCCCCTAGTGGTCAAGTCATTTAAGGCTATATCTCCGTATCGCTTTATTGTATTTACACTAAATTTGGTATGTGTCATCACAGTCATGACCTGAGGCACCATCTATTCTTTCAGCACAGTGCCACCTAGTGGTCTCAAGATACAAAAAATTGCTTTTTTTCATAAAACTAATGCAAACTTAGATCTTAAATCATGACAGTCATCACGTATGAATCATTTTTTGCCATGTTTGGCTTGACCCCGGTATCGCTGCTTGCAGCTATATTTATTCTTCTTCTTCTTCCGCCATTGCGGTCTATGGCAGCCCATAGAACCGTACGTAGGAAAGTTATGAAATTTGGCACACTGATAGAGGACAGTCCAATGTGTCCCCACAGCAAATTTGGAGTCTCTATGTCTAACCCGCTAGCGCCACCAACAGTCCAAAGTTGCACTTATGTTTTTGCTTATAACTTCTGATCCGTAAGCCCTAGAAACAAAATTATTGCTTTCTCTTATTCATTGGCTCAAGACGATTCGATTGGACCCTATGGCGTCTTTTTTCGACATGAAAATTTTCCGCCATTTTGAATTATTCGTAAAACCTACTTTTTCGAACTCGTCCTAGAGCTTTTGTCCAATTGCCACGAAAATTGGTATGTATCATCTTGAGACACTTAAGGCAAAAAGTTATCAAAAGAATTTCGATACACCAATCCGTTGTCGTATACCGCCTTAACGAATTTTACGTAGAGCGCAAAAAAACAGATTTTAGGCTGTATCTTCGTCAAACTTAGGCCTATTGACACGACACTTGGTACTTGAGGTGCCAGTCAGGAACCGAGGGTGCATGCATAGTTTCGTTGCAGCGCCACCTAGTGGCCAGAGAAATGTTTTATACACCTATAACTTTGGCTCCGATTGACGTATTTTCATGGGACTTGCTTCTTTGGAGTTCTGAATAGTTGCCGAGTCAAACGATACCAAACATGCCAGAATTCGACTTACGATTAACCCTGCGCAGCAAAATAGCGCTTAAAAAACACGCGTGAATATCTCCGCGAACGTTTTTCCGATCGACTCGAAAACACCATAGGAAGAAACTAACCTTACCTTCTGAACAAAAAGTTCTATTGGTGTTATATTAAAATTTTCATCAGAAATGGCCGAAAATTGCAAAAAACGAAAAATTACCTTCAAATTTTGTGTTTTTTACACATAAATGGTTGTAACTTCGTAACGAAAAGAGATTTTTTCACCAGATTTGATACGCTGATGCATGAGCACATTCTGAGGCTACACAAAAAAAATTGTATGCTTGCACCACTAGATGGCCTTATAATTGAACAAAACCTTTGATAACAAGCCAGCCCTATGGTCATACAACTGTTTCTTCACTAAACTAAAGTGTATAGACACAAAACTAGCTAGATGTAAAACAATCATGACCTGATGTTGCATGCACAATTTTGTCATTGCGCGACCTACTGGTTTTGAGATAGAATATGGTATTTTTGCCTAAAACTATTGCAACAACACATCTAAAACCACGAGTCATCATGGATTATTCCTTTCATGGCTTTGACTATAATCACTGGTGTTTGCCAATTCACTCCCCAGCAACCATTGAGAATACCTTATCAACCGTTTTTGCAAAAGCTATATCTCTGCATCAGAACATCGTAGAGACACGGGGATGGTCTCGTTTGATTAATTAAACTTGTTGTAACATGATGTGACCCATGTTTTGCAACTGCAAACACCACGCACATGCCCTTCAGTGCTCTAATGTTCCATGATTGTCAATAACAGAAGGACGATTGCAGTAGTCAAGAACTAAAAATTATTTTTGTTGATTACTTTTTTGTTTTTTCATCTAAAATTATTAGGTTTACCTAGGTTCTTCAATCTGCTTATCCAATCTCAATTTTACATCCTTTTGTGCCCTTTTCGGCTTGACCCCGGCATTGCTGCTTGCAGCTATATTTAGGGGTCAAGCCCCGAAGGGGCGTAGAACCCTATTGTTATTGTTAGTTTTCTTATTAGGGGTCAAGCCCCGAAGGGGCGTAGAACCCTATTGTTATTGTTAGTTTTCTTATTATTATTCTGTTTCTTGTTCTTCCGCCATTGAAGTCAATGGCAGCCCATAGAACCGTACGTAGGAAAGTTATGAAATTTGGCACACATGTAGAGGACAGTCTCAGAAGTTACTATAGCAACATTGGTGTGTCTGACTCAAACCCTCTAGCGCCACCAACAGTCCAAAAATCCACTTATGTTCATGCTCACAACTTCTGACCCGTGAGTCCTAGAAACTAAATTCTTGTTTCCTCTGAATCCTTGGCTCATGATGATTCAATTGCACACATTGATGTCATTTGTGTCATGCACATCTTTCCGCCATTTTGAATTTTTCGTAAAACCTACTTTTTCGAACTCCTCCTAGACCGTTTGTCCGATTTGCATGTCCTTTGGCATGTAGCATCTAGAGACACCCAAGACAAAAAGTTATCAAAAGCTTTTTGATAGACCAATGCGTTCTCATATAAATTGACAACATATATGGCGGCGAGTACGCCAAAACGGACGTGAGGCCGTATCTTCGCAAAACTTTTGTGTATCGACACGAAACTTGGTATATGTCATAACAGTCATGACCTGAGGGTGCCTGCAACGTTTCGTCACAGTGCCACCTAGTGGTCACGAGATTCGAAAAATGCCTATTTTCGCTTATAACTACTTCAAACTTGAGTCTAAAATCATGAAGGAGGTCTTGTTAGATTCCTTGAGGCATGCCGAGTCAAACGATACCAAACCGTTTTCGGTCGGCCATTTTGGGTGTCGGCCATTTTGAATTTTCTCATTAAGTTCAGCATTTCACAAACCGAATGGCGTATCGCTACGAAATTTGGCATGGTTCATCGGTGACATGTTCTGAGCGCACCTATAAATCTTTAGGACGGCGCCACCTAGTGGTCAGGATATGTAAATAAATTGTTTAAAATCTTTATATCATTTGATTAAATTGCCACTATGACATAAGACTTCACTCAATTGATTCCTTGGCTCATGCTGAGTCCGACGGTATAAAATATGTCTGAGTCAAACCTACTTCCTGTCGGCCATTTTGAATTATATTGAACACCTACTTTTTCGAACTCCTCCTAGAGCGCTCGTGTGATTGGCTTGATTTTTGGTATGCATCATCTAGAGACACTCTAGACAAAAAGTTATCAAAAGATTTTCGGTAGACCTATCCGTTGTCGTATAACGCATCAAAGAATGCGAGGGCGTGCACGCCAAAATGTGTTTGATCCTGTATCTTCGCAAAACTTTTGCGTATTAATATGAGACTTGGTATATGTCATAACAGTGATGACCTGAGGGTGCATGCACCATTTCGTCACACTGCCCCCTACTGGTCACGAGATATAAAAAATGTCTATTTTTGCTTATAACTACTGCAAATTTGAATGTAAAATTATGAGACTGGTCTTGTTAGATTTCGTGAGGCATGCAGAGTCAAACGATACCACATGGTTTTTGGTCGGCCAGTGTGTCGGCCATTTTGAATTTTTCTTTAAGTTCAAGTATTTCAGAAACGCAACTGTGTATTGTTATGAAACTTGGTATGGTTCATTACCTACATGTTCTGGGAGGACTTGTAAACTTTTCGGTGTCCCCAAGTGGTCAAGAGATTTGAAGCTATATCTCTGCATCTCTTTATCGTATTTACACCAAATTTGGTGGGTGTCATCACAATCAAGACCTGAGTCACAATTTATTGTTTGGTTAGTGCCCCCTAGTGGTCAAGTCATTTAAGGCTATATCTCTGCATCTCTTTATTGTATTTACACCAAATTTGGTGGGTGTCATCACAATCAAGACCTGAGTCACAATTTATTGTTTGGTTAGTGCCCCCTAGTGGTCAAGTCATTTAAGGCCATATCTCTGTATTGCTTTATCGTATTTACACTAAATTTGGTATGTGTCATCACAGTCATGACCTGAGGCACCATCTATTGTTTCTGCACCGCGCCACCTAGTGGTCTCAAGATACAAAAAATTGCTATTTTTTTCATAAAACTAATGCAAACTTAGATCTTAAATCATGACAGTCATCACGTATGAATCATTTTTTGCCATGTTTGGCTTGACCCCGGTATCGCTGCTTGCAGCTATATTTATTAGGGGTCAAGCCCCGAAGGGGCGTAGAACCCTATTGTTATTGTTAGTTTTCTTATTATTATTAGGGGTCAAGCCCCGAAGGGGCGTAGAACCCTATTGTTATTGTTAGTTTTCTTATTATTATTATTATTATTATTTTTCTTCCTCGTTCTTCCGCTGAAAGTCAATGGCAGCCCATAGAACCGTACGTAGGAAAGTTATGAAATTTGGCACACATGTAGAGGACAGTCTCAGAAGTTACTATAGCAACTTTGGTGTGTCTGACTCAAACCCTCTAGCGCCACCAACAGTCCAAAAATCCACTTATGTTCATGCTCATAACTTCTGACCCGTGAGTTCTAGAAACTAAATTCTTGTTTCCTCTGAATCCTTGGCTCATGATGATTCAATTGCACACATTGATGTCATTTGTGTCATGCACATCTTTCCGCCATTTTGAATTTTCCGTAAAACCTACTTTTTCGAACTCCTCTTAGAGCGTTTGTCCGATTTGCATGTCCTTTGGTATCTAGCATCTAGAGACACCCCTGACAAAAAGTTATCAAAAGCTTTTTGATAGACCAATGCGTTCTCGTATACCGTGACAACATATACGGCGGCGAGCACGCCAAAACGGACGTGAGGCCGTATCTTCGCAACACTTTGGTGTATCGACACGAAACTTGGTATATGTCATTACAGTCTTGACCTGAGGGTGCCTGCAACGTTTCGTCACAGCGCCACCTAGTGGTCACGAGATTCAAAAAATGCTTATTTTCGCTTATAACTACTTCAAACTTGAGTCTAAAATCATGAAGGTGGTCTTGTTTGATTCCTTGAGGCATGCCGAGTCAAACGATACCAAACGGTTTTCGGTCGGCCATTTTGTGTGTCGGCCATTTTGAATTTTCTCATTAAGTTCAGTATTTCACAAACAGAATGGCGTATCGCTACGAAATTTGGCATGGTTCATCAGTGACATGTTCTGAGCGCACCTATAAATCTTTAGGACGGCGCCACCTAGTGGTCAGGATATGTAAAAATTTTTTTTTAAATCTTTATATCATTTGATTAAATTGCCACTATGACAAAAGACTTCACTCTATTGATTCCTTGGCTCATGCTGAGTCCGACTGTACCCAATATGTCTGAGTCAAACCTACTTCCTGTCGGCCATTTTGAATTATATTGAACACCTACTTTTTCGAACTCCTCCTAGAGCGCTCGTGTGATTGGCTAGATTTTTGGTATGCATCATCTAGAGACACTCTAGACAAAAAGTTATCAAAAGCTTTTCGGTAGACCTATTTGTTGTCTTATAACGCATCAAAGAATGGGAGGGCGAGCACGCCAAAATGTGTTTGAGCCTGTATCTTCGCAAAACTTTTGTGTATTAATATGAGACTTGGTATATGTCATAACAGTGATGACCTGAGGGTGCATGCACCATTTCGTCACACTGCCCCCTACTGGTCACGAGATATAAAAAATGTCTATTTTTGCTTATAACTACTGCAAACTTGAATGTAAAATTATGATAGTGGTCTTGTTAGATTTCGTGAGGCATGCCGAGTCAAACGATACCAAATGGTTTTTGGTCGGCCATTTTGTGTGTCGGCCATTTTGAATTTTTCTTTAAGTTCAAGTATTTCAGAAACGCAATTACGTATTGTTATGAAACTTGGTATGGTTCATCAGCAACATGTTCTGGGAGGACTTGTAAACTTTCCGGTGCCCCCTAGTGGTCAAGAGATTTGAAGCTATATCTCTGCATCTCTTTATCGTATTTACACCAAATTTGGTGGGTGTCATCACAATCAAGACCTGAGTCACAATTTATTTTTTGGTCAGTGCCCCCTAGTGGTCAAGTTATTTAAGGCTATATCTCTGCATCTCTTTATTGTATTTACACCAAATTTGGTGGGTGTCATCACAATCAAGACCTGAGTCACAATTTATTTTTTGGTCAGTGCCCCCTAGTGGTCAAGTCATTTAAGGCTATATCTCTGCATCTCTTTATTGTATTTACACCAAATTTGGTGGGTGTCATCACAATCAAGACCTGAGTCACAATTTATAATTTGGTCAGTGCCCCCTAGTGGTCAAGTCATTTAAGGCTATATCTCCGTATCGCTTTATTGTATTTACACCATATTTGGTGGGTGTCATCACAATCAAGACCCGAGTCACAATTTATTGTTTGGTCAGTGCCCCCTAGTGGTCAAGTCATTTAAGGCTATATCTCCGTATCGCTTTATTGTATTTACACTAAATTTGGTATGTGTCATCACAGTCATGACCTGAGGCACCATCTATTGTTTCGGCAAAGCGCCACCTAGTGGTCTCAAGATACAAAAAATTGCTAGTTTTTCATAAAACTAATGCAAACTTAGATCTTAAATTATGACAGTCATCACGTATGAATCGATTTTGGCCATGTTTGGCTTGACCCCGGTATCGCTGCTTGCAGCTATATTTAGGGGTCAAGCCCCGAAGGGGCGTAGAACCCTATTGTTATTGTTAGTTTTCTTATTATTATTATTATTCATCCTTGTTCTTCCGCCATTGAAGTCAATGGCAGCCCATAGAACCGTACGTAGGAAAGTTATGAAATTTGGCACACATGTAGAGGACAGTCTCAGAAGTTACTATAGCAACATTGGTGTGTCTGACTCAAACCCTCTAGCGCCACCAACAGTCCAAATGTCCACTTATGTTCATGCTCATAACTTCTGACCCGTGAGTCCTAGAAACTAATTTCTTGTTTCCTCTGAATCCTTGGCTCATGATGATTCAAATGCACACATTGATGTCATTTCTGTCATGCACATCTTTCCGCCATTTTGAATTTTCCGTAAAACCTACTTTTTCGAACTCCTCCTAGAGCGTTTGTCCGATTTGCATGTCCTTTGGTATATAGCATCTAGAGACACCCGTGACAAAAAGTTATCAAAAGCTTTTTGATAGACCAATGCGTTCTCATATAAATTGACAACATATACGGCGGCGAGCACGCCAAAATGGACGTGAGGCTGTATCTTCGCAAAACTTATGTGTATCGACACGAAACTTGGTATATGTCATTACAGTCATGACCTGAGGGTGCCTGCAACATTTCGTCACAGCGCCACCTAGTGGTCACGAGATTCGAAAAATGCCTATTTTTGCTTATAACTACTTCAAACTTGAGTCTAAAATCATGAAGTTGGTCTTGTTAGATTCCTTGAGGCATGCCGAGTCAAACGATACCAAACGGTTTTCGGTCGGCCATTTTGGGTGTCGGCCATTTTGAATTTTCTCATTGAGTTCAGTATTTCACAAACAGAATGGCATATCGCTACGAAATTTGGCATGGTTCATCAGAGACATGTTCTGAGCGCACATATAAATCTTTAGGACGGCGCCACCTAGTGGTCAGGATATGTAAAGAAATTGTTTAAAATCTTTATATCATTTGATTAAATTGCCACACTGACATGAGACTTCACTCTATTGATTCCTTGGCTCGTGCTGAGTCCGACTGTACCAAATATGTCTGAGTCAAACCTACTTCCTGTCGGCCATTTTGAATTATATTGAACACCTACTTTTTCGAACTCCTCCTAGAGCGCTCGTTTGATTGGCTTGATTTTTGGTAGGCATCATCTAGAGACACTCCAGACAAAAAGTTATCAAAAGCTTTTCGGTAGACCTATTCGTTGTCGTATAACGCATCAAAGAATGCGAGGGCGAGCACGCCAAAACGTGTTTGAGCCTGTATCTTCGCAAAACTTTTGCGTATTAATATGAGACTTGGTATATGTCATAACAGTGATGACCTGAGGGTGCATGCACCATTTCGTCACACTGCCCCCTACTGGTCACGAGATATAAAAATGTTCTATTTTTGCTTATAACTACTGCAAATTTGAATGTTAAATTATGAGACTGGTCTTGTTAGATTTCGTGAGGCATGGCGAGTCAAACGATACCAAATTGTTTTTAGTCGGCCATTTTGTGTGTCAGCCATTTTGAATTTTTCTTTAATTTCAAGTATTTCAGAAACGCAATTGCGTATTGTTATGAAACTTGGTATGGTTCATCAGCAACATGTTCTGGGAGGACTTGTAAACTTTCCGGTGCCCCCTAGTGGTCAAGAGATTTGAAGCTATATCTCTGCATCTCTTTGTCGTATTTACACCAAATTTGGTGGGTGTCATCACAATCAAGACCTGAGTCACAATTCATTTTTTGGTCAGTGCCCCCTAGTGGTCAAGTCATTTAAGGCTATATCTCTGCATCTCTTTATTGTATTTACACCAAATTTGGTGGGTGTCATCACAATCAAGACCTGAGTCACAATTTATTTTTTGGTCAGTGCCCCCTAGTGGTCAAGTCATTTAAGGCTATATCTCTGCATCTCTTTATTGTATTTACACCAAATTTGGTGGGTGTCATCACAATCAAGACCTGAGTCACAATTTATTTTTTGGTCAGTGCCCCCTAGTGGTCAAGTCATTTAAGGCTATATCTCTGCATCTCTTTATTGTATTTACACCAAATTTGGTGGGTGTCATCACAATCAAGACCTGAGTCACAATTTATTGTTTGGTCAGTGCCCCCTAGTGGTCAAGTCATTTAAGGCTATATCTCCGTATCGCTTTATCGTATTTACACTAAATTTGGTATGTGTCATCACAGTCATGACCTGAGGCACCATCTATTGTTTCGGCACAGCACCACCTAGTGGTCTCAAGATACACAAAAATTGTTATTTTTTCATAAAACTAATGCAAACTTAGATCTTAAATCATGACAGTCATCACGTATGAATCATTTTTTGCCATGTTTGGCTTGACCCCGGTATCGCTGCTTGCAGCTATATTTATTGTTATTCTTGTTCCTCGTTCTTCCACCCAAAAGTCAATGGCAGCCCATAGAACCGTACATAGGAAAGTTATGAAATTTGGCACACATGTAGAGGACAGTCACAGAAGTTACTATAGCAACATTGGTGTGACTGACTCAAACCCTCTAGCGCCACCAACAGTCCAAAAATCCACTTATGTTCATGCTCACAACTTCTGACCCGTGAGTCCTAGAAAATAAATTCTTGTTTCCTCTGAATCCTTTGCTCATGATGATTCAATTGCACATGTTGATGTCATTTGTGTCATGCACATCTTTCCGCCATTTTGAATTTTCCGTAAAACCTACTTTTTCGAACTCCTCCTAGACCGTCTGTCGGATTTGCATGTCCTTTGGTATGTAGCATCTAGAGACACCCCTGACAAAAAGTTATCAAAAGCTTTTTGATAGACCAATGCGTTCTCGTATAAATTGACAACATATATGGCGGCGATCACGCCAAAACGGACGTGAGGCCGTATCTTCGCAAAACTTTATTGTATCGACACGAAACTTGGTATATGTCATTACAGTCATGACCTGAGGGTGCCTGCAACGTTTCGTCACAGCGCCACCTAGTGGTCACGAGATTCGAAAAATGCCTATTCTCGCTTATAACTACTTCAAACTTGAGCCTAAAATCACGAAGGTGGTCTTGTTAGATTCCTTGAGGCATGCCGAGTCAAACGATACCAAACGGTTTTCGGTCGGCCATTTTGGGTGTCGGCCATTTTGAATTTTCTCATTAAGTTCAGTATTTCACAAACAGAATGGCGTATCGCTACGAAATTTGGCATGGTTTATCAGTGACATGTTCTGAGCGCACCTATAAATCTTTAGGACAGCGCCACCTAGTGGTCAGGATATGTAAATAAATTGTTTAAAATCTTTATATCATTTGATTAAATTGCCACTATGACATAAGACTTCACTCTATTGATTCCTTGGCTCATGCTGAGTCCGACTGTACCAAATATGTCTGAGTCAAACCTACTTCCTGTCGGCCATTTTGAATTATATTGAACACCTACTTTTTCGAACTCCTCCTAGAGCGCTCGTGTGATTGGCTTGATTTTTGGTATGCATCATCTAGAGACACTCTAGACAAAAAGTTATCAAAAGCTTTTCGGTAGACCTATCCGTTGTCGTATAACGCATCAAAGAATGCGAGGGCGAGCACGCCAAAATGTGTTTGAGCCTGTATCTTCGCAAAACTTTTGCGTATTAATATGAGACTTGGTATATGTCATACCAGTGATGACCTGAGGGTGCATGCACCATTTCGTCACACTGCCCCCTACTGGTCATGAGATATAAAAAATGTCTACTTTTGCTTATAACTATTGCAAACTTGAATGTAAAATTATGAGACTGGTCTTGTTAGATTTCTTGAGGCATCCTGAGTCAAACGATATCAAATGGTTTTTGGTCGGCCATTTTGTGTGTCGGCCATTTTGATTTTTTTCTTTAAGTTCAAGTATTTCAGAAACGCAATTGCGTATTGTTATGAAACTTGGTATGGTTCATCAGCAACATGGTCAGAGGGGACTTGTAAACTTTTCGGCGCCCCCTAGTGGTCAAGAGATTTGAAGCTATATCTCTGCATCTCTTTATCGTATTTTCACCAAATTTGGTAGGTGTCATCACAATCAAGACCTGAGTCATAATTTATTGTTTGGTCAGTGCCCCCTAGTGGTCAAGTCATTTAAGGCTATATCTCCGTATCGCTTTATTGTATTTACACTAAATTTGGTATGTGTCATCACAGTCATGACCTGAGTCACCATCTATTCTTTCGGCACAGTGCCACCTAGTGGTCTCAAGATACGAAAAAATTGCTTTTTTTCATAAAACTAATGCAAACTTAGATGTTAAATCATGGCAGTCATCACGTATTAATCATTTTTTGCCATGTTTGGCTTGACCCCGGTATCGCTGCTTGCAGCTATATTTTTATTATTATTATTATTAGTTATTCTTCTTCCGCCATTGCGGTCTATGGCAGCCCATAGAACCGTACGTAGGAAAGTTATGAAATTTGGCACACTGATAAACGACAGTCCAATGTGTCCCCACAGCAAATTTGGAGTCTCTATATCTAACCCACTAGCGCCACCAACAGTCCAAAATTGCACTTATGTTTTTGCCTATAACTTCTGACCCGTACGTCCTAGAAATTAAATTCTTGTTTCCTCTGATTCCTTGGCTCAAGACGATTCGATTGGACCCTATGACGTCATTTTCCGTCATGAAAATTTTCCCGCCATTTTTAAATATTCATAAAACCTACTTTTGCGAACTCGTCCTAGAGCTTTTGCCGGATTGCCTTGAAAATCGGTATGCACCATCTAGAGACACTCAAGGCAAAAAGTTATTAAAAGAATTTTGATAAACCAATCCGTTGTCGTATAGCACGTCAACAAATTTTACATAGAGCTCAAAAAAACGGATTTGAGGCTGTATCTTCGCCAAACTTAAGCCTA
This sequence comes from Misgurnus anguillicaudatus, assembly GCF_027580225.2. NCBI lineage: Eukaryota > Metazoa > Chordata > Actinopteri > Cypriniformes > Cobitidae > Misgurnus > Misgurnus anguillicaudatus. The sequence continues at coordinate 33,012,173 of NC_073348.2, forward strand.
TTGACACGATACTTTGTATTTGTGATGCCAGTCAGGAACTAAGGGTGCATGCAGAGTTTCGTCACAGCGCCACCTAGTGGTCAGACTTATGTTTTACATGCCTATAACTTTGGCTCCGATTGACATATTTTCACAGGACTTGTTTCCTTTGAGTTCTAAATAGTTGCCGAGTCCAACGATACCAAACATACCCGAATTCGCCTTACGGTTAACCCTGCGCAGCAAAATAGCACTTAAGAAACACGCGTAAATATCTCCGCGAACGTTTTTCCGATCGACTCGAAAACACCATAGGAAGAAACTAACCTTACCTTCTGAACAAAAAGTTCTATTGGCGTTATATTAAAATTTTCATCAGAAATGGCCGAAAATTGCAAAAAACGAAAAATTACCTTCAAATTTTGTGTTTTTTACACATAAATGGTTGTAACTTTGTAACGAAAAGAGATTTTTTCACCAGATTTGATACGATGATGCATGAGCACATTCTGAGGCCACACAAAAAAAATTGTATGCTTGCACCACTAGATGGCCTTATAATTGAACAAAACCTTTGATAACAAGCCAGCCCTATGGTCATACAACTGTTTCTTAACTAAACTAAAGTGTATAGTCATAAAACTAGCTAGATGTAAAACAATCATGACCTGATGTTGCATGCACAATTTTTTCATTGCGCCACCTACTGGTTTTGAGATGGAATATGGTATTTTTGCCTAAAACTACTGCAACAACACATCTAAAACCATGAGTCATCATGGATTATTCCTTTCATGGCTTTGACTATAATCACTGGTGGTTGCCAATTTACTCCCTAGCAACCATTGAGAATACCTTATCAACCGTTTTTGCAAAAGCTATATCTCTGCATCAGAACATCGTAGAGACATGGGGATGGTCTCTTTTGACTAATTAAACTTGTTGTAACATGATGTGACCACTGCAAACACCACTCACATGTCCTTCAGTGTTCTAATGTTCCATGATTGTCAATAACAGAAGGACGATTGCAGTAGACAAGAACTTAGATTAATTTTGTTGATAACTTTTTTGTTTTTTCATCTAAAATTATTAGATTTACCTAGGTTCTTCAATCTGCTTATCCAATCTCAATTTTACATCCTTTTGTGCCCTTTTCGGCTTGACCCCGGCATTGCTGCTTGCAGCTATATTTTGATCTAAAAACTAGACTTATTTTCTTGGGTCATTTTGCTCATCAAGAAAAAACATCTTAATTTAAGAATTTTTAGATATTTTTACTGAAAACAAGACAAAAATACTAAGAATGTTTTTTTTAAATATTTTTTTGCAGTGCAGTATTCTTATAGGTTTTCAGTGAATGTCTGGCCTGTAAAAACATCAAAAAACGATTTCAAATATTACATAACAGTTGAACAGTTCCACTTCAGTTGTTGTAGCGAAAGTCATATTTACAATGCACAGAAAATTCTTAAAAAACGACATATTGTCCCTTTAAATATAACATGAATACAGAAATGTAAGATCTTAAGCCTTTTATACTAAGGTCAAAGCAGACATAATTTAGTCTGGCCTTTACATTGCCTTTACTAACTCTACCTCCTCAAATGGATGATCAGCTCAAAATCAGTGGCACTTTTTCTAAACACGTTAATGTGCATTTAGATGCCACCTTGGCTTTGTTATATGTACGTGTTAAAACAAACCGCATGATACCAAGACCTTGCCGTCTGGACACGGCCCACTCCGATACAACCGTGAATGACTAATTAATGCCTTTCTGATAGAGGACACCTTTTTATAAGTATCTGTTACTCTCCGGCCAATAGGCTTGCTTAACACGCAGAGTGACCAAGCAAAGATGGAATCCACCTCCATTATTAATTCACACGGATCGGGAGTAGTGTTTAAGGAGTGTGTCACTCTGCACTCCTGCAGTGTTTTCCGCTGACCCCTGGTTTGTGCACCAAAGACCCGGCTTGATTTCAGTCTCGTTGGTTTCCCAGAAGACATGCAGAGAAGCTGAGAATCCTTTGGATCTTTTATGACTTGGAAAGTGATTAGGATTTTTTTAGTCCGTCTTGGTGACGCTTGTGATTGACGGGATCGATTTGAATGATGATCGATTTTCCTTCATAAAACCCATCTTCAAAAAGTGGATAAAATTTAGTAGTGTATAATGACACATTCACAGATCCATTAGTGGGGATCTATACAATTAATGACCTTGAGATCAAATAATAAGCATGTGGGATTCCTGCTGAGCGTGTGACTATAATATAAATTACCCTGTTTTGTTTTGATTGATGGAGAGCGTGCACCTGCGCCAGTGCTTTATCAGAGCAAAGCTGTTTATCACAAAGACAGACGATTTACGTGGAGGTCTGATGAATATAAGCCTCCTCACGAAGGTACAGCCTTAAATATTTGTCTGCGCACACCCCACAAGTCCTTCAACTGCTTACCCTCTGCCCAGAGGCAGCTCTGAAGGTCTCGCAGCAATGAGAGCGACGGCATTTACCCACAAATCTTTGCCTTTTGGGACATGATGTGAAGCCAATAGGAGCACATTGTGAACGCATGAGCTTTAATCTCCACTGACACATCGTCACTGTAGGTCACTTTCATTGCTGATGCTTTTGTGCGCAAACTCTTCATGGCAGACGTAAACCTCCTGAGAATTTTCTAGAAACTGGCTGACAGTTTAAAGCCTTACAAGGAAGCCAAAAACTAACCAGGCTTAACAATCCTGACAAAAACCTGTCAATTCACAAACCTGCACAATGTGCAATATTGAACAGAACAGTGTATAAATAGCAATCACAGTATAGTGTGGGAATATATTATTTTTATATAAGTGGAAACTTTTGACTACTTGAAAACGTATACTTGTACTCATACTGTTGTTCAAATCTCATGTCCTAGAATACACATCCAATCATGACGCTAAGCATCTATATGGATTTTTATATGTTGAATAATGGTGTAGGTATAGATGCTGGGTAGGACAGTAATGACATTTGTTAAGAAAAACGGTGTAATGTGGGATTTTAGCTGCATTTAGTGGTTAGATTGGGAATTGCAACCAAGCTCAATTTCAAAACTCAATGAGAAGCTACGGTAGCTGCCACATGACAAACATGTTGAAGTCTAACTGTGGGTTCACACCAGATGCGAGTTCAACGATTTGTGCGAGTAGATTACATACAAAGTCAATGCAAAGATACGATCAGACCCGTCCGCAAATGACGCGATATGGGCGCCGCGTTTACAGCGAAAACGCGCTATTAGCCTCAAACGCGTCTTTGGCCAAGTTGAAAAAATATTCAACTTGAGCGAAAAATTAGCATAACACAAAGTTAAATCCTGCGAGAAAACTAGAGCGAGTAACGTGATGTCCCGCGTTTGGTGTGTATGTAGCATTAGACAAAGTAAGGACGAAATGCGCTCTGTAGAACAATTTGTCCGTTTAGGGCTACTGTAAAAAAATTGATGGCAACTTCCATGTAAGGAGACCCGCGTTGTATGTAGATAAAAATGGCTCATTCTAAGGTAATAAAGACAATACAGTTCATTATATAAGGTCTTTATACACCACTGATAATATAGTTATGTATATTATATTGCATTTCTGTCAAGAGGTCTTTCTAAAAGTTACACATTGCACCTTTAAACTTTTATTAACACTCTTAAAATTCTGTCAGGAGAGATAAGACCACATTATTGAGAAATTGTTATGGTTACAGGCCATAAATGTAATCAGCAAACAGCTGACAAAACTGAAACTATTTATAGCAGCATAAAATACCTGAAACATAAAAAGACATTTTGGTAATTTATTATGGTGCACAAAACAACACATTTTTTACATCACTCCTGCTGTATGGTATAAAACAATTATTGTTTTTTTCCACTCATAATTGGGTCAAATTGTTGGGTTATGAATAACTATGCTGGGTTGTTGTTGTTACACAATTGTGGGTCCATATTTGACCCAATTAGCCATTAAAGCAACCTAACATTTTTATAGAGTGCACAAACCTCTGTTGATAAAAAACATCTAAAATAGTAAATTGTACTCCACAACAATTTTGTCTGTGTTTGTAATTTGTTCGACCACTCAATTCTTGAAATTTGTTGCAGTTAAACAGTTAAGGGCCATATAGAGACGGTACAGCCAATTCAGTTTACGTATCAATAGTTTTAATCATCTTGGTCAATACAAATGCAACACACAGAAGCTTTTACAGGTGCATATGCTCCATTTACGGTACATTCACACAGGGTGTAAGCGTTCAATGTTCAAATTCTGCAGGGAGCAACGGCACTGATGACGGATCCAGAATTGAGTTCGGCAAAGCATGACATCACCCATTAAAAGTGAATGGGAAGCGTTAACGGCACCGTTACAGCAGCCGCGGTAGAGGCGGCAAGCGCGGGTGATTTACATGTTAAGTGCAAATGCAAAGACGCGATTAGGCATTCAGTGGTGCGATACGCATGGAAGGCGTGTTCCGCGCGAATTAAGCGTTGCCGCAGGAAACGCGCAAGTTGAAAAATCTGAACTTCAGTGGATTTTCCCGCCGCGTTAAACAATCAGGACCTTGCTGTAGTAGTGACGTGATTAGCGAGCGGAGTCTCAGCAAAGTCGCAGAAGCCCTTCTCATGACGCGAATAGTCAATTATGTATCCGTTGGTGCCGCGTCACTGCTGGTGCTCGCGGCAGACTTGAACATCTCTCAACTTTTCAAGCAACAACGTGTGCGTCAGCCAATCAGATGGCCTTATGCAAATAACCTAGGCAGAGTCAGACAATTACGTTTATGGAAGACCGGAGCATGTGTTGCGGCCCCTGTAATTGGCTGTTGGCCATGCTTCAGACAAGCCTTCCGTCAATCGTTAACGCTTACGCCCTGTGTGAATGTACCGTAGCATGGAACAAACTTTAACTCTTTCCCCACCATTGACGAGTTATTTCATCAATTAAGCGAAAACATTTCCCTGCCAATGATGTTATCCTGACAAATTTTTAAGGTAATCTGTAATTCCCCTGAAAATATATTATACACTAGATGGCGCTCTTACCCAATGTATAAAAAACTAAAGCAAAGACTAATTTTACAACAATTAAAACTCCTTGTATGTTTTGATAATCACTCTGAATCTAATCTCTAAAAAATTACTTTATTATAACAGCTTTTTGCTTAAAATTTTGAATTTTTGAAGAAAATACCCATTTTAAAGAGGTTATGACAAGAGAATAAATTAAGATTTTTGGTTTTGTTTGTTTTAAAGCAGAGGGTCTGTTCTTTCATTTGATATTTGTATGTTTATATATTTATAGAAATATTTTTCCCTGAAAGGCATTTTGTGAAACTTTTGTGAAAATCACAAAAAATGCTGGCGGGTAACTTTTAAAAAAAAAAAGGCAAGCAGGGAATGAGTAAAATGGCAGAGGCCATTTCATCATCTAAAAATACACTTCTTAAGTATTTTTACTTTCTACATAAAAGTAAATTTTCAAGTATTTGTATTTTATCAGTGTTTTTCTTTGGAAAACATACATTCCAAAGCATATTATCATAATTTTTACTCCACTTCATTTCATAATTTCGAATCTTTGGTTTATATTTAATATCTAACATCTAGTTTTTTTTACCTTTATTTAAGTAAAAAGTACTTTTGTACTTTTATTCAAGAAAGTAAAAGCACAATTTTTATGTAATTAGGTATTAAATCAATAGGAATACACAGTATGATGCTTTAGAATGTAGTGAACATTTTTTAGTACAAAGTACATTTTTCCCAAGACAAACATTCTGATAAAGCACAGATGCTTGGAAAATTTACTCAAGTAGTGTCCGCCTCTGTTAAATGGCCTATATGGTTCAAAATGTAAGGTCACTTCGAAATCCCACGGGAATATTAGATATACAAAATGCGTGAGGAAAAAAGGCTGAAATCTCGGAAATCCAGGTCATGTATAAAATTTTTCAATATAGAGATATTATGCATGCACATATCACGATTTTGGGTAACAAATAAACATCTCTAAAGTTTGATAATGTGATTCCATACTCTACCTAGGTTGCATCATCAGGGATTTATTAAAAAAATCATCATCTAAACTTTCTCCCACACATACTTTGCATTGTTTTGTTTATGAGAAAACTTCATGCTTGACTTACTAATGTTGTCGTGATTCAGTGAGCCTTGTTTAAATCAGCCTAAGGAGAAATACAGCAATAAACAGTAAAAGGAAGGTTACCCCCATCACAATCTATCTACCAAACAGTACTTCAAAAAATTTAGTGAAGGCATTATTTTGCCAAACGGCTGAATTTAAACCAGCATAAGCGTTTCTATCCAAGCAGATATTTTGAAGGATATGAGAGAACATGACATAGAGCCCCAGGCTTGGAGGTCTTTGCAGGTGAGACATCGATGCCCTGGTATCATCGCTTGCCGTGCAAGACAACAAAGTGATGATTGTGTGCATATCATTTGCAAAACTGCTGACAACTACAAATAAGAGATTATGGATGCTCACAATCTCTGCATTTGGTGACACCCTTGTTTACATCAAGCTGGTGGGTCAGTGTGATAGCAGTAATACTATAATTACTAAGTTTGGCTATCTGTGCTTGGGTAATTGCGCTGTGTAAACACATTCTGATAGCAGATGTTATGCATGAGCACAGGTGCTCTGTGTATTGCCCGTCCCCACAGATGTCCCTGTGTGATTTCCCCATCCTCCGAACAGCCGACAGGACGGCACCTTGAGTTAATGAGAAATAAAAGCCTCTGTTAATGCTTATCAGAGCAGGCAGAAGACTCGCTCAACCATAATCTGCACCCCCAAGCTACACCGTCCACCCACCAACCCTTTTGTCAGGGCCATGGGTGAAAACAAAACACACTTCAGCGTGTGTGTGCGTGTGTGTGACTGACGAAGAAATGTAATGGTGTTTAGTTGCTGGTGCGTGCTTGAGGAAGGAAACTGTAAAATGCATATATAAATTTAATTTGCCAGTTAAGAACATTAAGGTTTTTTGCATTACGATAATAATAGAAAAATAAATAAAATATAAAAAAAATTAAGTGATGTTTAGGCCAATTGTGAAAATGGTTTTTGAAATAAAAATACGCAATACATTTACATTACATTTAGGCATTAAGCAGACGCACAATTAGGCTTTATCCAAAGCGACTTACAAACAATACTCAGATGTTTTTTTTATCAGATGCTAAAATCTCATAATTTTTTAAAGCTGTATACACATAAATAATTCAATTGTGCAAATGTATTGCATGAGTGGCTTTCTGAAGTGTGTTGGTTTGGTTTAGTGCACTTATCGGCACTCTGGGGTGGATGTTGGAAATTTGCGGAAATGAGTGGTAAGGTTTAATGCAGAGGGTGTGTTGGTGAGATGGCACTAGCTGATTTAAAGTCAGTGTCAGAGCGGAGAATCATCGGATACAGAGCAACGTTACTAAGTCAGCATGCAAAATGGCATTCATATGCTGCCAATGTACACTTTAAAGAGACGGGTGCAGAACAAACACATTGTGGCATAATGTGGAACTAATGCATCTTAAAAAAAGTACATGCAACAAAACTCCTACGGTCTCATTTAACCCCAAAATCGAAAGGAGAAGTAATATAAAAGTTATAGTTTGCACTCTTAGAACGAATCTGTTAAAAACAACACATTAGTGTTGATTCTGGGACAACACACTAAATGCGTTGTCCCAGAATTCACCCATCGCTGTGTTATTATTGAAACAACACATTTTGTGTTACTTTTAACACAACATGTGTTATATTTTAACACAAAATCAACAGAAAATTACACATAATGTGTTAAAAGCTTACCACACAGTGATGTGTAAAACTGTTCTAAGGGTGTGCCATAAATATATACAAACCTTTTTTTTCATTGAGACATATTGACTTTATTAAATCCCTAAAATTCTTAATACTGTAATGAGACGGTTTGCTTTTCATGTTTCTTTTCTAATTCCAACTATTCTCTAACTCTCTTGTTATATTCTAGCTTTAATAGCCCATGTGTTGGTATTTTATTTGTGATTAAATTGACACAAAATTTCCACCAGATATAGCCATCAAGCCAAATTTTGAATTCATAAAAAGAAATCAGAACATTTAAGTATACAAGTTGAGTCATAATAAATAAAGTGAAATGACACAGGGAAAAAGTATTGAACACACTTTATTTAATACTTTGTAGAAAAGCCTTTGTTGGTGATTGCAGCTTCTAGAAGCCTCTTGTATAGAGAGACCAGTCGTCTGCATTGCTCAGGAGTGATTCTGGCCCATTCTTCCACACACATTGTCTTTAAATCTTGAAGGTTCCTTAGGTCTCTTTTATGAACTTTGATCTTCAGTTCTCTCACTGGGCCCTTCAAGCAACTTGATTTTCTTTCTTTGAAACGACTTCATTGTTTCCTTGGCCCTGTGTTTGGGATCATTGTCTTGTTGAAATGTCCACCCACTTTTCATTTTCAGCTTTCTGGTACAGTAGATGGCAGCAAATTTTTATCCAGAATGTCCCAGTACATTTCTCAATTCATCCTGCCTTCAATAATATGAAGTCTGCCAGTACCCCTTGCTGAAAAGCAGCCGCAAACCATGATGCTTCCACCCCAAACTTAACTGTTGGTATGGCGTTCTTGGGGTGGTGGGCAGTGCCATTTATTCTCCAAACATGGTTTGTAGAATGACTGCCAAAAAGTCCTCTGACCATACTATAGTCTCCCAATAATCCACAGGCTTCTCCAAATGCTCTTTCACAAACTTTTTCAGTGCATTGCTTATAGTTTTACTTTGAAACAACAGTACCTGCTCATGCAAGGTCTTCCTGAAATTCTGCCCGAGTGATTCTTGGCTCTTGGAGAACTCTCCTGATTATTCTTTGGACTCATCGGACAGAGATCTTACGTGGAGCAACTGATCGTGGCGGTTTATGGTGAAGTGATGCTCTTTCCATTTCCGGATAGTGGCCCCCACAGTGCTCACAGGAACATTAAGCATTCTGGAAATGCGCATATAACCATGCTTTTCAACTATAAGATTTTGGCTATCTTGAGAGAGTTCTTTGCTTTTACACATCATGAAGTCTTTCCTGTGTGCCTCCTGGGAAATGAGAAGCATTTATAGGCCATAGGACTAAAGCAGCTGATATAAATTAGTACTGATAGGGGGCAGGGATTCTCTCTCAATACTGACAGATTTCAGGTCTCCTGGCTTTCTATGCCATTTTGCACCTTGTTCTCTTTATGTGTTCAATGCTTATTCCCTGTGTCATTTCACTCCATTTACCATGACTCAACTTGTATACTTAAATGTTCTGATTTCTTTGTATGAATTCAATATTTGGCTTGATGGCTACATCTGGTAGAAATTTTGTGTCAATAGCCCACTTAGAAATCCCTTTACTGATAAAAATGCTGATGTGTCAAATACTTATTTTCCCTGCTGTATATTTAAAGAAGAACATGGCATTAAACTTTTGTGAAAATCATAAAACTGTTGCTGACTGGCAACTTTTTTTTTAAACGCTGGCTGGGAAAGAGTTAAATGCCCCTATTGACTTCCATATTAAGACGAAAATACTATGGAATAAGTAAATAAGTTTGGTCAACTGTGTGATTAACAGTATTTATTCAAATCTTTTCGTTTTTGTTCAACAGAATAAAGAAAGTCATACAAGTTTAAAACAACGTGAGGGTTCTAAAAGTGGCTTAATTTTCTTAAAGGATAACATTAATTAAAAATATATTTATTTATAAATGTATTTCTTCTCTTTTATGGAGACATAGACACAGTAATAAACAGGCTGCCTTGAGTTAATACACATTAGTGGTGGTAGGAAACCACAAGTGACTCTGATTGATTTCAGACAATATAAGCCAAAGCGAGTGGAATTCCCATGTAAACTAAACAGCATCTCTCTGTCTCCCTGCCTAAGGAGCTGTGCTAGTATGAGTGACACTTTGCCAGCTGTGATACTCCAGACAGACAGCCTAAAGAATAAAGTAATGGACCCGTCCAAGCCGCCCGTTTGGAACACGATAGCTCATATCGTTGCGCACCTCAAACCGGCTTACCATAGGTTGACAAGCACAATTAGGCCACTTTGTCAGGTACCCACTGAATAAAAAAAACATGGTGCATCACTTGATAACAGCTATCACTTAAGGCTCTAGCCCTCTGATCAATGCATTATAGATGATTGCGGCGCTCCTTCTGACCAAAACGAAGTCGGTTTGTGTCATTTGAGGGTTTGATTTAAAAATGGTGATCAGTAATGCATTTTGTATGGCTAAAGGGTGGAGGATGGGTTACTGTAATGAAATCCCACAAAATTGAATTATCTCCAAGCGTTAAAAGCTACATGCTCCATTTGAGTGGAGAAAATGACTGAATGCAAAGTGCTTGCGTCTGAACCAGAGTAACCTCTGATGGAACAGAATCCTGGAAACTCCATGGATGTCGAAACCAATTCTTTACCATCAAATGCATACCTGTCTGCCAGAATGTGCCTGTAAAGTTATTACACTGTGCAGAAATTTGTCTACACAAGAACACCACACAGCAGTTGAAACTGTTAACACCAAAAATTGTGTTTGCACTGTAAAAATTCCTTGTTGCACTTAGATTCTAAAGTTTAATCAAAGTTACAATTAATTTCCACTTTCTTGACTAGTGAGGATTTGCTATGAATTGTAAAAAATAAAGTTAAAACAATTCAACTTTATTTTTATCATTTAGAGCAACTCATCAGTAGTCAAGAAAGTTGAAATTAATTGTAAATTCAAGTTAATTAAACTTAAAAAAATTTTACAGTGTGGGGGGTTGGAGAGACTTGCAATGCGGCAAATAAAAGCTGTATCTGCCAACAGCATTATCCCCATGCATACACAGTTAGCAGGATATGTGGTAACATTAGATGCTGCAGACAGGTGTCATTCACAGTACTGATTGGATTGGTTCAGGGCGAACAGGTACAGAAGATTAAAAAATGGTTTTGGCCATTCAAGTCCATTCAACATACCCTTGAATACTTCAAAGTAGTTTATCTGAATATACAACACAATCTCATGGCAATTTGTATTTGAGGTGGCTAATTTGTATGCTTTCATAGGATTTGCTTATACCCCTGTGATGTTGGGTTAAGGTGGGGGGGTAGGGAAGAGGTATAATTTTTTTCTAATACTCAAGATGTGATAATCGGACAATTTACTTAGTACAAATTCATACAAATTTGCCAAAACGTAAAATATGTACACATTTCTGTGAGATCAGGTGGGAACATTTAAAGGAACAGTATGTAAGAAATTTATATCAATTAATCATAAAATGGCCCTGATATGTCACTAGACATTAAGAAATCATTTTCATTTCAAATACTTATATCACTGACAACAGTGGTCTGGCCAGGATATTGCCATTGTAAGTGGAGTTGCAGCCCTCAACTGATGTTTATGTTGTCATTTTGTGTATTGGCCACCAGTTGTTTGATTGCAGTACCAGTTTTAGCCACAAGTTTTGTGATTGCATTACCAATTTTTGGCCACAATCCTACATACTGTTCCTTTAAGTCATTCTTAGTTCAGACATGAAAAAGAAAATCATGCCACAGACACAAAAAACTATTTAGAAAAATGTGTGACTATACCACTACTTTCCGTGAGATCATGTTACCCATGTAACATCATGTAGTTACCCATACAGACCACTTTATTGTCCTAAATTAAATAAACTACAGTATGCTTTATGTTGTTTGTTTAAGGGGGCCATGGCATGAAAATCTGACTTTTTCCATGTTTAAGTGCTATGATTGGGTCCCCAGTGCTTCTATCAACCTAGAAAATGTAAAAAAAAAAAGATCAACCCAGTAACTTAGTTTTGGTAAATCATTCTCTACAAGCACATGAAAAAATAGGTTGTTGAAATTTGTCTCTCCTTATGATGTCATAAGGAGCTCTTATTATAATAATACCACCCCTTAATCAAAACACAGCACTGCAATTTAGTGCAGAGAGAGAAAGAGAAAATAATTCACAGCACAATTGAGTTTCAATTTCAACAAACCACCATCATTGTGATCAATGTTTGCATTTCAGAACGGCACATTTTTGCACACACCTACAAAGTGGCAATTTGAACATGCTATAATAAATTATTTATATGGTATTTTGAGCTAAAACTTCACATGTGTGCTCTGGGGACACCAAAGATTTATTTGACATCTTAAAAAAGTCTTGTGACATGGCCCCTTTAAAAAGAAGTGCAAAGTACGTAAAAAAATGTAAGACCAGATTTAGCTAAAAAAAATGCATGTATTATTTAAATTCATAATTATAATATTTGCCTTTGATTTAAATAGTGCAAATATATAAACCTATCTCCTGATTATAAATGTAATTGTGAATGGCTGCAGAAATCCATGCTCATGCTCAGTCTATTCAGATTACCAGTAAGCATGCATTGGGAAACTGTAAATAGGGTTAAGCAATTCATGCTAGGGGTATTCATGAACTAATACTGTAGTCTGAAAGAGTGGTCACAACATATGCTTAGCACATTTAATTGTTGGTGACTGCAGACTCGAGAGCAATAAAAACTCTTAACTCTAAGTTAAATAAATATATTTTGTAGAACCATATAATGTGAAATAGTCGATCTGTGATGCTTAGATCTTCTGTTGGCCTAGTTTTTTGCTTTATGAATTACAGTCACATCTTTGGCAAGCAACATAAAATCGCAGTTAAAGTAGATGTTTTGCCCGTAAGCAAAGTTTTTGCTTTGACTGATCAGGACAGTCGCTAATGAAGGCCATGTTATGGAGATTTCATCACAGGAGCAGACATTTTACCAGTGCATAATTTGTTTGAAGAGCTCTAAATAAATATGAAAAATTGACAATTTCCCTGTCTCCTGCCTTCCATGTGAACGTTTATGCAACACACACACACACACACAGACTAGTAAGGGCCTGCGTTTGCTTGTTTGTGACTCCATCATCAACATTGGACATAATTTTCCTCCAGCCCCAGAAGGAATTGTCACCAACTATTTATGGCTCAGGTAATTCTGCCAAAAACAGTGTCAATGCACTCACAAACTAAGCAACTGCCAATGAGATGAATGTGAATGGCAACTGTTATCTTATAGGCGTATATCTGTTTGGAATGTTAACATTGTATAATACATACAGTTTCACAGAAATGTAGGAATTATTCAGTTTCAATTGAACATTATGCACCAAACAGTATATGCTATTGTATAATCCATTCTAAACATAGCCCATGAGACATAATAGGTCCCTAGGGTTCAACTCATTTAGTTCAGTTTCAGGTGACGCCATTGATTGGTCACATTTGCATGTAAACTTAGCATTTTGCTAGCAACATTTTGCAATATTTATTGTTAGATTTGCTCTATTTAGAATTTGTTTAATTTTTCGACTTTTCTTTAAATAGATTGCAGATAGGTTTATTATAGATTTATGTTACCATAGCATTTGAATATTGTATTACAATTCAACATCATCTGAGCAGTTATTATTCTTACAAATATGGTCCATAAAGAACCTTCAAACATCCACAGAACCATCAAAAGATTCTTTGTACCAAAATAAAGGTACCAAATTAAATCTACACAGATTCCAACATACATTAGCTACGTTCCTTCAAGAGTGCTCATGTAATATTGAAAAATGCACGTCTCTCTCTCTCTCTCTCTTTGAGGGGAGTCGGAAGTGGGCGAGGTTTTGCACACCTCTGGGATGCTGCTGCCGGACAGCGTTTCATCACATTTGTAGCGTATGCGTCTTCAGGGAAGCTTCAGGACGAGCCGGCGTCACGGACCCGCTTTCCTCGATGGCTGAACCGGATTGTAGAAGCGAAGTGCCTCCGAAATATGAAGAGAATCTGATTGCTCGGCGATCACGTCCGGTTTAACCAAACGCCTCACTGGTACCAGTTAAACTTGCTGGTTTTGGAAAGACTATTATTTAGTTTATTATACAATGGAAAGTAATAGTACAGCACGGGTCGGATCTTTATTTCAAACTTTAAGGTTTCATTTCGCCTTGATGTGCTTGTGCGTTTTATCAGCTTATTCCTATGCATGTCCGTTTTCGTGTGTGTGTCAGAACACATCTGTCACCTGCGTGAACTTTACAGAGATCCAGCTGCCCTTTAATGTGTGTGGAAGTACCCAAAACTTAAGTTTAAGGGGACACAATCTCACCATTTTAACCAATAGATCTTTTTCACCCTACGGGACGGATATGGACTTGCGCGCGCTCTCCTTGCAGCACAACAACATACAAGTGATCAAAAGTTGCGCTTTTTGTGGGCTCCCGCGACTTCGTACCTTAGACCTGAGCAACAACTATTTAATAATCGTGTCTTCCGAGGCTTTTTCCAGTTTGGGAGAATTGCGTAATCTTTACCTGAACTACACGCTGAATGTTTCGGGTGCCGCGCAACTACCCAGCGCGCTTTCGACGGACAGTTTGCGTAATCTGGAGAGACTGGACCTGGCGGGAAACCATCTCAAGACCATCCCACTTTTTGGATTTGACAACCTTAATTTAAGCACACTGGTGCTTACGAATAATAACTTCGAGACGCTGGATCAAACCAATATAACAAACCTGAACAAACAAAAGGAAATACGCGTTTACTTGTCGACGAATCCATTCAAGTGCGACTGCAAACTGCACAATTGGTTGAAGAACGACTTCCAGTGCGCAGACGCGAGCGGCGTGCACTGCGCGCACCCTGGCCATTTGAAAGATAAGGTCGTGGGGAAACTTGGAAAGGAGCAGCTAGTGTGCGGGAGCAAAGAACTGGCGGCGGTTTCTTACGTGTTTCTCGGTATTGTGTTGGCCCTCATTGGAGTTGTGTTCCTCATGGTGTTGTACCTGAACAGGAGAGGCATCAAGAGGTGGCTCAATAACATCAGAGAGGCGTGCCGGGATCAGATGGAGGTCTATCATTACAGATATGAACAGGACTCCGATCCCAGGCTCGCAAACGTAGCCGTTTAAGTGCAACTTGATGACTTCGTCTCCTTGAACTGTTTAGGAGTTTGGATTTCATTACCTTGCAGTCATAGCAAACGGCGGCTCTTTTTTCAAGGTGTCATCAGATAACAAAATGAACTCTATTTGACTGTAAATATGTGAATTAGTCTACAAATCTAACTTAAGGAATAAATAACTATACCCATTTATAGGAACAAACATGGTGTGTACCCTAAAAATGCTGGATTGTTTCAATAAATATACGAACAAACACAATCATTGAAAGATGTCCATATTTGAAACAACCCAGCACATGTTTTATTAAACCCAATGGTAAGATTTGTCCATATTTTAAACACCTATGGTTGAAACAGCCGTGCAAAAATACTCAAAAATGGGCATTAACATATACAGAACAGGTTGATGTTCAGCTAGTGACGGTATATTCAGCGAATGTTTAAGCGCATAGGATGAATACACATATATGCATTGCTTGAAGGATTGATTGAATATAAATGTTTATGCCCATATACAGTGCCAAGTTCAAACAATCTAAATAGATCTACAATAAGACAAAATGAGATTCATCATTTTTGATAATGTTGCAATCTATACTGTTAGGAAAAGGTACAAAAGCTGTCACTGGTGTGGTAACCTACTGATATTTACCATTTAGGTGTTTTTGAAGAAGGCTACCATTGTCTACCTCTGAGGAAACATTACTTTTGAGGTATTAATATGCACCTTTTAGATACAAAGATGTCCTTTTTGAAAAGGTACCACCCAGTGGCAGTGTTTGTATATTTTTGCTGAGAGTGTATATAGGCCTTACGATGTTTGTATAGAGAAAAATGATGTGTGATTCTGACATACATAAACTCTTTGCATATTAACATCTATAGTGATTACCTTGTAATTACAATATAGAGCAGTGACATAATAATGAAAGAATGACTTGCATCCCCAATAAAGGTCGAGATGTCAATCCACCTGCTCTTTTTGTTTATTTGGAGTCGTTATCATTTACCATTCCAGTACTATTTTGATCGAACACCTTGTTTTTGCTTCTTTGTAAACCAAAAATGCTATTTGGAGGTCTATAAGGTGAAAGAACAGAGATTAATTCTTCATGATGTGAGCCATTTTTGTGACTACACAGAAATTTGTTCTCGCACATACATGCACAAAATGTCATTCTGATCGCATTGACGCATTTTCTTACAGAGAACGTAATATCACTAATACGCCTCTCACAATCTCTCTTTCTCTTTAAATAGCCCGGTATCTTTCCACAATACTGATGATAGTTCAAGACAATTTGCTTCTAAAAAAAGAACAGATGCATGACCGAAGACAAATCTGTGACAATTATAGCCGAGCTGGAATTAATCTCATCACGACCATGACTATAACAGGGCAAGCTAATGTCCTATAAATCTTAGGTTTCACCCCTGAGCATGCTACATTTGCCAAGGTTTAATTACTAGGTTCCTTACCACTGCATGTTTGATTTTGAAGGCAAGGTCGGTCGAGCACTAGGACAACCCCTGATATGAAGCCTGTGGGGTTTGAGCAGAAATGAGTCGGTGAACTGTGTAAAATCATTTCCCTTCAGGATCATTTTCAAAGTTGGTAATATATAGATTGAAAAAGTTTGTTTAATAGTGTTTACTGCGCTCGCTATATGATTCATTATTTTCATTAACTGTATGGTCTCGAAACTATATTGCAAAATTACTGGTGCTGATGCCAAGCAAGTTTGGTTTATGTGTGCTGATGGCATCGGTTTAGATAAAAGTATATTTTCTGCATCATTCATCTATTACATCCTTAAAATAATAGTAAACTATTCTCTAATTTTCTAACTGCACAGCTGAATAATTTACATTTTAACAAAAATAACTTATTAAATAGCCAAAATATCAAAACGCAAACACAAGACTTCTTTTTGAAAAAAAAGATGGTTCCTACTATCATCATAATAACTAACTTCTGGTAAAAAACGACACACGTTCACCAGAGATTGGTTTTCAGCGTATAGACAAACAAATGTTTTGGTTTCCTAGGTAATCTATGTGTTGTTGTTTTTTTGCTTGTTATATAAATAAACTACATTTAAAGAACCTTGTTGTTATTTATTCTTAGTGGAGTTTACCGGAAGCTACGTGCAGCCGCTGTTTATGTTGTTACTGCTGAAACGGTCTATAGCGTACAAGACGTAGTAGCGTACCAGACGTAGTAACGTACGAGACGTAGTAGCAGAAGTACAGAGAGCAAAACAAAACACCCAGGAAATAGCAATCTAAACCATGGATTTAAAAGAATATGAGGATTTATTTATTATATTTCAATATTAAAAGGATATTGAGTTCTTTGGCCTGCGTTTTCGCTTTTATCACTATGCCACTATGTCTCGTACGCTACGTCCTACGCCAGGGGTCTTCAACTACTCTTCTTCGAGGGCCAGATTTAAAAATTGTAAATATGATGCGGGCCAAACTTTTATCTCTATTTTTACCTGTTATATATATTTTTTATATATACAACTTATGTTGTTTTTGTTACTTTTTGCTATAGGTCATATATTAAAAAACATCTCAAAAAAGATGCACACATTCAGTATTTTGCCTTTTAATTACTGAAAACTCAAATTTTCATTTTTAATATAGTTGAACTAACATTGCAAATGTTAGTTCAACTATGAACATTGCAAAAAAAGTGAATAATAAACACATGTATTTTTGTTTAGCACTATCTTTAATGCAGAGCTCTTAAACTTTTTTTTTATAACTGTTTAACTTTCATAAACTATTACATTTGAAGTATTCACAACATATAGCTAGTCTTCTCCTAATGACTAAAATTGCCCTTCCTGTTTTCTTTTTTAATATTTTAAAGATAAATAGGCTAAAACGCCTTTCCATTGTACACTACATTCGGATGCGACTGTCGGAGTTCGCCCCCTAGTGGCAGTCGTAATAAAAGTTCAGTTTAATCGTAAATCCGTGTCAACATGGAAGAGAAGCTTATTCCAGTGCAAAAGCCTTTAATCTCTGAATATATTTATACTTGATAATTTACTTATCAGTAATCAATCGTTTTTAAATGATTTAAGTGTTACTGATTAAGGGGGCGTGCACACCAAAGCTTTTACCCCCCGCGATCGGCGCATGTTTTCAATTGTTTCCAGTGGAAGCTTGGCGATTTTCAAATAAGCTAGCAGCTAGTGATTTTCTTCTTCGCTGAAAACCGGCGCGCTGCGTTTTTCCTTGTTGCTCGGCGCTGAGCGGCTAGAGTTGAAAGAGATTCAACTTGGGTGAAAAGCTCAGCTCGTCAATGTTAGTTCTCACACGGCCGTCCAATCACAGTGGAGGAGGGGCGGGGAAATTATCACAACAACCAATCGGCTCACAGCTCAAGTATCACAGCTACCAAAGTGCTCGGCTGAAGAGAGCTGGCGCTCAGATGAAAAAACACCTGGGAATCGGTGTCCTCCAGGCATTTTCAGCCGCATTTGAAAGTTTTGGTGTGCACAACCCCTAAGTTAAACAAAAAAGGATTCATCATTTTTACCTTGCACACAGTGTTTTGATTGGAACACAATGAAATACATCACTTCCGGTCGGCGTGTCACACGGTGTAGTCGCACAAGTTTATTCTTTTTTTAATGCATCCAAAGCTCAAATTGGGTCCAATAATTACACACCCGCAGATGGTTGGCACCCCATGCAACCCTTCAGACTCATCTTCCAGTTTATCAGCCGTCATTTGTCATGTACACTGGGAAGGTCAAAGTAACCACGCTGAATTTGACTCAGACAAAGATGACCGGCAGGCCAGATGAAGATGATTGGAGGGCCGCATGATGACTAGCCCTGCCCTACGCTATATGCCAGAAGCGCACTTTCTCATGAACATGTGTCAGTCATTACCAGAAGCTATTTATTTTTAGTTGTAATCGTGTTGATATTTTTCTTACAAAATCACACCGATTGTCCTCGGAGGCCTTGATGGATGGACTTTTATAGCTTCATACTGTTTTTTTTATTAGACATTTTCTAATATAACTTTGATTGTTTTGGTCTGTATACATCAAGGGTGATTAAATCATAGGGTAATTTTTGGGTGAACTATCCCTTTAAGAACGTCCAGTACATTTAGGCCCTGACAAAGAAAGAGAGACACCACTTTCCCACCCGAGTTCTTCTACTTTATCTCATATACACACACACATTAATCATACACAAAACTCTCTGCATCCCAGCAGTGTTATTCCCTCTCCTCTTGTAAAGAAACAGACCTGTGTCTGAGACTCCGTTGGCCCTCTAAGTCCCTCGAGTGAAATTTTAAATGACTTTGTCCAATTCATGGCTTTCTAAATTGAGGAAACTTTCAAATATTTATGCCGACCAAAGCAAAATGGAAAAATAGCAAGGGAACGGTTTGAAATAGGCTATTTTCTCTCATAATGGCCAGGCAGTGGTCTTTTGTGTTCTTCTGGTCTTGTGCCAACTCATTTTCTAGTGCCGGGACAACCAGCCATTACGTTTCTGTATTATCTTATACACGCAAGGAACACATTAGCATAACGTCCGCCAAGCAACACCTCAGAGATATTTTCAGTAGATCCTACAAGTATGAAAGCAACTGACAACCCATGGATACGCCTATGAATTTTGATTGTGAAGATACTTCCCAAAAATGGTTAAAGGTTCTAGTTAAGACTCCTTATCCGATTTTCTTGTGGACAGGTGGTAGCTTTGGGAATTTCTATAACAAACCAGGCCTTGTTTTCCTCATTAAATTGCTGTTTTTGAAAGCAAGACTTGACAGACAATAATTAGATTAGCAATTAAGGAACAAAAGTGACTTCTGCAACTTCTAAATAAGATACATTAGACAGTTAAGTGATATTGACAACCTAAAGGCTGTTGTCAGTCTGATGTCTTACTAAAGCTCCAATCAAAACAAAATCCAGGTGGTGTTGGATAAGGTTGAATTCACACTGTCTTACAAGGAACATGATGAATCGAATGCAATGTTCCAATTATTATTCAGTTTTTATTTATCATACTGTACATCACAAGTGCAACCAGTTAAAAAACAGAACAGTTTTTAATATTGCAATAATCATTATGTTGAATGAGATCATTCTTAACAAATAAAATAATACATAATTAAACATCATTATGGTGACCTCAGCGGACCTGATAAACCTTATGATCTGTCTCTCGATCGCTTATTTTAGTATTATGACACCTTGGTGAGGTTGGGGAGATAAATGATTTTGTTAGGAGGGCAAACACTGTTCTGTTTACATTTCTTCATCTCTAAGGTCATTACCTCTTGGCCTCATGAGATGAAAGCAGTGTGGGCTTAATTACAGTAAAAGACAGATTTTTGAGACATTCTATTCATTTTATTCCTGAAAACTTTGAAAGTTAAAACTTCAAAGCTGAGCAGTTAACATGAAAGAAGTGATTCATGTTTATGTTTGCTCATATAGTATTTTCATTTGAAACTGCCATCTCAGCTTGACATCTTTAAATATAACTATTATAACATAAACAGGAAGAAAAAACAAACAAGGGAAAAAGAAAAGTAGACTGAAGGAAGGGAGAAAAAGAGGGAACGGAAGGAAATGATTATGGTATTTTATAAATTTAACACCTCAATTAATCAAGATCTCTAACTGTGTTCACATATCAAAACCATCTGCAGTCTTTTTAAATCATTTGTCTTGTATCTCATGAAGCATACAGGCTGTGTCATATATCTGTAAATTTGAATTGACGTAAATCAAAAGCAACATTACCAATTACTGTCACGAGAAAAAAATAAACTAAAACAACACTTTTTTTGCATTCTTGAAAATGTTCAGAACCTTTTTTTATATTAAGAGTACTTTATCCTTTTTAGTACTTTAAGGTTGCATTTACTGTACACACTTAAAATGCTGTTCAACCCACAGTTAGGTTAAAATGTGACAAAACCAACCTTTGGGTTTAATTAACCCAAATGTTTATATTTGCACCAACAATAAGTAAAAAAGCACAATGCAAGGGGTTGGGTTTGTCCCTTTTTGACCAAATATGCCAGCATTCTTATGATTTTCTCACTTTGTATAAAGTTGTATGAAGCATTAAATTATCCCACAGGGAGATTTTGTTATTCTTACAGAAAATAAAGGTGAAAACAAACAGACTAATTAGTTACAGTTAGTTATTAGTGAAGTAAATCAGCCATTAGTGAAGTAAAAGCACACTAATGAATGTCTTTTCTCTCAAGACTATACAGACACAAGAGATATTTTCTTTTCTAATGACACCTCTGGAGGAAAAATTAGGCAATATATTTCCCCAAAAATGGTTGGTGGAATTGCACAAAGCATTCAGAGTGTTTCCACATTCTGGAGCGGAGGAGAACGGAGGGGCGATATTCACAACCTTTCATGTATCTTCACTATGTGTTATATAGTTTAAATTCCTTTCATTGTTGAATGTTTTAAAATAGTATGTATGCTTTTTAAGAAAATGTGACAAAGCCTTATGTCATAAGACAAGGTGTTAATAGTGAATTGTTATTTGTGTGGTTACTGTACACCTGCAGGTTTTTGAGATTTCATCCAACAAAACAAATAGCACTGCTATCAAGCTGGGTCATAAAAAGAGGGCAACAATGCAGAGTTCCCGAGACGAGCTTCCCAACAATTCCCTTATTCATCCTCCAGGCTTTTATATTGTCGGTCTTACCTCTATGGCTTACACCAACATCTATGTCATTTTTCTTTCAGTAGTTTATGTGTTTACAGTCATGTCCAATGTTTTTCTCATCACCATTATTTTCTATGACTGTCGTCTACATGTTCCGAAATTTATGGCCATTTGTAACCTGTCAGTGATTGATCTTATGCTCAGCACGTCTCTTGTGCCCGGAATGATAAAGATTTACCTTTTTCTGGACAATTTTGTACCGTTCAATTTATGCCTTGTGCAAATGTTCATCTACTATGCTATTTTAGGCCTCGAAGCCATTTCTCTATGTGTTCTGGCTTATGATCGGCTGATTGCGATCTGTTTTCCTTTGAGACAGGAGTCTTTAAACACAAACACCAAAATGGCCTATATCATTTGTGGGATTTGGGTTTTTGGTATTGGTACTGGACTGTATGGTCCTATATCCATGACACAATTATCATTTTGTGGCTCTGTTATGGTCAACAGCTATTTCTGTGATTTTGCTCCTGTTTTTAGGCTCGCCTGCAACGATACGTCACAACAATGGAGTTTCGCCACCAGCAAAACTATACTCCTCGTGTTTCTCCCTTTCAGTTTTATTTTTTTGACATATACATGTATACTAATCACTGTATTCAGAATGAAAAGCATCCAGAGCAGATATAAGGCACTGGCTACGTGCACAGAACATCTTATATTAGTGGCATTGTTTTTTTTTCCCTGTGTTGGTTGTTTTCAATCTTGGATTTTTTGGATTTGTTATAAACCCCAACGTAAGGGTGGTGGTCCTGTCCATGACTTCACTTCTTACACCCTGTGTGAATCCCATTGTCTATTCTCTGAAAACTAAAGAGATTAGAAGCAGAGTTTATTCTTTGTTTACTCAAAGACGGTCTGTTGAACCACTAAAAATGTAAAGTTTCATGAGATTGTTTGTATTGTTTTGGGGGGCACTGTGTCATTTTGCTTTTAATGTTTCTAATGTTAGTTTCAATCATTAATTTTGCCATAAAATTTTATCTCTTTGGTAATTTGCCTTTTTTCAATATATCTATGTTGTATGCAGCTATAGTAGGTCTTCATAGTGAATTAATCATTTAATTATTTGCTTTTGGTCATTCTTAAAGTTTATAATAAATCTTTTCAAACCTGGTTGCAATATAACAAGAATTTGTGTTACTTTTCTGAGAATGAGTTGCAATTAATGTGTGTACAGTAAATTTTGTTTCTCTTTGTTTATATTTGTTCTCAACATTTGGTCAAATAATCTACTTAATGCAACTAAATAAAGAAAACAATTTAATATTAAGATTAACAGAGATTTGAATATTTGAGAAATACTATTTCAAAAGACCTCAATAACTATAAAGCTACTTGCTTTAATCAGTTGTAGTTGTATTTAATAATCAATACAACACCTCCATCTAGTGGACAATACTTATGCGATAGACTCTGGCTGTTTCTCAAACGGAAGGCTGCATACTTTGGAGGTCATATTTGTAGGCTGCATACGTCACACAGACTTGTCTTAGTTCAGAATATTAATAATTATAAAGTTTACTATTAGTTAATTTTAAATTGTTGTAATATTATGACTTACGAATGTTATGTGAAATAAACTGAAATAAACAAAGCTTGATGACGTATGCAGCCCGCATATGCGATCTTCCGTCGGACTCTGAAAAATGTAACACATTTCCGGTCCGTTGCATGAAATATGTCCGTCTGAAGAGATTTTGAACCATTAATGTAAGTACTAACAAAATGTTTCTACGGCTATTTGCTAGCATATTATCACGTAACGTTACTGATATGTACGACTAGTTTTATAATAACAGGTTTTTATGTTGACACGTTTCAGCTGACCGTCAGTCAGTTTCATGCACTTATTTTACTGATAAAAATGGCCTCGACTCCATCGCCGCACAACCGGAGCAGAAGCGACGATGAAGATGATCCAGTGGATCAGATGATCGCCCGGACCGGCTGCGCAGAACTGCATTACTCGCTGCAGGAGTGCATGGCAGAGAAGCAGGACTGGAGGAAATGTCAGACTTTAGTTCAGAGGTTTAAAGAGTGCATGTCCACCTACCAAAACACTCGCAAAGAACAGCTGCTTAAACAGAGAGGCTCAAACGCACAATCTTCTTGATGCACAGACTTCTGTACAGTAAAATTTTAAAGGACATCGCTGATATCTCAGTTTCTTATTAAAGTACGTGCATTGTTTTGTAGCAGCACTGGTTGTCATTGCCTAAATTATGTACAATATAATAAAAAAATCAATATTTCATATTATATCGTTGCAATTTCAAAGTACAGATTTATTTTGTACACTAGATCAACTGTTTATGATGACAATGTATCTGCAGAAGGAAAGTCTGTTTATGAAATTGAACAATGGGACTCTGGGAAGTATTCAAGATAAACTTACACCAAAAACTGTAAAATGACTTTTCCTGGGCGTTTATATACTAAATAAATAAAGATAAATCACAGGTCATATCACTGACAATGACTTTCAATGTAATTCTACAGAGACAATCAAAGCACAGAACTGGATGGGCATTATAATAACAGAGGGCCCTGTCAGATAATATACAGTATGTGTTACATATAGTTTTAAATTTAAAAGTATTTGGAAAATGTTGCTTTGCATGGTGTTTATTCTCATTGTTATTCACATACAGAAAGAGAAGGGCACTTCAAGGGCTCTGCCCTTTCGAAGGGAGTAAGGCAGGGTTCCCCAAATCTTACCCTGGAGGGCCAGAGCACTACAGAGTTTAGCTCCAACCCTAACAAATCAAACTTACCCACCTCAGATTTTCTAGTGAACATGAAGACCTTGATAAGCTTGCTCATGTGTGTTTGATCAAGGTTGGAGCCAAACCCTGCAGTGCTCCGGCCCTCCAGGTAAGATTTGGGGAACCCTGAAGTAGGGCATAGGGATGCTCACTTCTGTTTGGAAAATACCCCTATAGTCCCAAATTTACGTTCTTTTAGAGGTCTTCATGGGCCAACTTAGATCAGAAAACCTGAGGTATGACCAGAGCTGATTCGGTTCTAAAAGTTTCACATGTGCCTCGGACACAGGTCAAGCCTTGGTTAATTTAAAATGAATGTGTTTTTGACAAACGTACACGATAAAACCCTGAACTATCTTGCATGTGTGCATTGAGTCCTTTTCCAACCCCTTCTCTGTTTGCCAGGACCGCTTTTGGCATCGTGTGGCTGGTGGTAGGTTAATTTTCATTGAGACAGACCTGTCAATCAATTGTGAATGCACATTTTAGCTGTAACCTTGGTGTCCCCATCAGATAACAAAAAAATAGAAAGCAGCGGGTTAAAATGGGGGTACAGCAGGTACAATTAAATTAGTATGGTTTATAGGCATTTGTTTTAGCCTTTTTCAGGAATGCTAAGGGGCTAACTGACTAAATAGGAATTTTATTACTGAAAATTTTGTTACAAATGAATAAACCTTCAAAGCTGAGCAGTTAACATAAAATAAGAAATGTTTTTTTTTATTGCAGGACTGTACAAATTATGATAGATGGTTATGTGTTTCACATCACTGTTTGCTATATAGCGTTAAAATTTTCATTAGAAACTTTGCTTGGCATCTTTAAATATAGCCATTGTAAAATAAACAGGAAAAAACTAGAGGAAAAGAATAGTGGACTGAAGGAAAGCAGGAAAAGAGAGAATGGAAGGAAATGATTATGGTATTTTATATATTTAACACCTCGATTAATCAAGATCTCTAACTGTGTTCACACATTAAAAGCATCATGTACTGTAAGTCTTTTCAAATCATTTGTTTTGTATCTCCTGAAGCATGCAGGCTGTGTCATATAATTTGAATTGACGTAAATCAAAAGCATTACTGGAAAAGATGTTCAGAACCTTTATTTTGTTTTATATATATTAAAAGTACTTTATCCTGTTTAGTACTTATAAGTGCATTCACTGTATGCACTAAAAATGCTGGAATATTTCAACCCATGATTGGGCCAAAAAGAGACAAACACAGCTTTTGGGTTAAATTAACCCAAATGGTTACATTTGCCCCAACAGTTAAACAATGCAACGCAATGGGTTGGGTTGGGTTTGTCTCTTTTTGACCCAACGCTGGGTTGATTTGTTTTTAGGTATATGAATTTCTTACTTTGTATAAAGTTGTATGAAGCATTAAATTATCCCACAGGGAGATTTTGTTATTCTTACAGAAAATAAAGGTGAAAACAAACACACTAATTAGTTATAGTTAGTTATTAGTAAAGTAAATCATCCATTAGTGAAATAAAAGCACACTAATGAATGTCTTTTCTCTCAAGACTATACAGACACAAGAGGTATTTTCTTTTCTAATGACACCTCTGGAGGAAAAATTAGGCAATATATTTCCCAAAAAATGGTAGGTGAAATTGCACAAAGCATTCAGAGTGTTTCCAAATTCTGGAGCGGAGGAGAACGGAGGGGTGATATTATTAATTTCATGTATCTTCACTATGTATTATATTTTTATTGTATAAATTATTTTCATTGTTGAATGTTTTAAAATATTATGTATGCTTTTTAAGATATTAATAGTGAATTGTTATTTCTGTGGTTACTGTACACCTGCAGGTTTTTTCATCCAAAAAAAACAAATCACACTGCTATCAAGCTGGGTCATAAAAAGAGGGCAACAATGCAGAGCGCCCGGGATGAGCTCCCTAACAATTCCCTTATTCATCCTCCAGGGTTTTATATTGTCGGTCTTAACTCTATGGCTTACACCAACATCTATGTTATTTTCCTTTCAGTAGTTTATGTGTTTACAGTCATGTCCAATGTTTTTCTCATCACCATTATTTTTTATGACTGTCGTCTACATGTTCCAAAATTCATGGCTATTTGTAACCTGTCAGTGGTCGATCTTATGCTCAGCACGTCTCTTGTGCCCGGCATGATAAAGATTTACCTTTTTCTGGACAATTTTATACCGTTCAAATTGTGCCTTGTTCAAATGTTCACCTACTATGCTATTTTAGGCCTCGAGTCCATTTCTCTATGCATTCTGGCTTATGATAGGCTGATTGCGATATGTTTCCCTTTGAGACAGGAGTCTTTAAACACAAACACCAAAATGGCCTATATCATTTGTGGGATTTGGGTTTTTGGCATTGGTATTGCACTGTATGGTCCTATATCCATGACACAATTATCATTTTGTGGCTCTGTTAGGGTCAACAGCTATTTCTGTGATTTTGCTCCTGTTTTTAGGCTCGCCTGCAACGATACATCACGCCAATGGAGTTTCGCCACTAGCCTAACTATAATCCTTATGTTTTTGCCTTTCAGTTTTATTGTCTTGACATATACATGTATACTGATCACTGTATTCAAAATGAAAAGCATCCAGAGCAGATATAAGGCACTGGCTACGTGCACAGAACATCTTATATTAGTGGCATTGTTTTTTTCCCCTGTGTTGGTTGTTTTTAATCTTGGATTTTTTGGATTTGTTATAAACACCAATGTAAGGGTGGTGGTCCTGTCCATGACTTCATGTCTTTCGCCCTGTGTGAATCCTATTGTCTATTCTCTGAAAACTAAAGAGATTAGAAGCAGAGTTTATTCTTTGTTTACTCAAAGACGGTCTGTTCAACCACTAAAAATGTAAAGATTGTTTTTATTGTTTTTGGGGACACTGTGTCATTTTGCTTTTAAGGTTGTTTCAATCAATAATTTGCCTGTACTAACTACTACTTATCTTTAAAAAAAAAATATCTTGGTCATTTGCAATAATTAAATTTTTGTTTCTTTGTTTGCCTTTTTCAATATATCTATGTTGTATGCAGCTACAGTATGTCTTCATAGTGAATTAATCATTTAATTCTTTGCTTTTGGTCAATCTAAAAGTTCATAATAAATCTTTTCAAATCTGGTAGCAATATAACAAGATTTTTTTTTACTTTTCTAAGAATGAGTTGCAATTAATGTGTGTACAGTAAATTTCGTTTCTCTATGTTTATATTTGTTGTCTGCATTTGGTCAAATAATCTAAATAAAGAAAACAATCTAATATTAAGAACAACAGAGATTTGAATATTTACTGTATAATATTTATATAAAATATTTACACCGTTTCAGCTGACGGTCATTCAGTTATTTTATTGATAAAGAGTGCATGTCCACCTACCAAAACATTCACAAAGAGCAGCTGCTTAAACAGAGAGGCTCAAACTCACAATATTCCTGATGCACAGACTTCTGTACATAAAATTGTAAAGGACATCACTGATATCTTAGTTTCTTATCAAAGTACATGCATTGTTTTGTAGCAGCACTGGTTGTTATTGCCTAAATTATTTACAGTATATAAAAAAATGAATATTTCATATTATATCATTGGAATTTCAAAGTACAGATTTATTTTCATGCTGAGACATTTTTAAAAGCTTTGTAAAAGCCACCATAAACTCATTTGTCATGAATGAGTAGATTATAGGTTTAAGCATTGGAGGAAGGGCAGAGGTCAATGAGAGATTAATAATCCTAGTGTTTGTGTTCAAAACCGCTCCTATAGCCTATGTCATGCAGACATGCATATAAAAATATAGCCACCAATATTAAATGTGCACTACATGCCTTTGTGGCTCTTTGACAGTCTTGTGATTCTGTATAACGTCTCAGCTGTGCAAGTATATAAAAAGACAATAAAGCATTCTGGAAACCATAGAAGAGTCACAAGGCTAAGAAAGCTCATTACATAACTTGGGAAGTTATTGCTATAGGTGGATCTTAATATAGGCACATGATCACAGTAGAAACTGTTTATGATGACAATGTATCTGCAGAAGAAAAGTCTGTTTATGAAATTGAAAAATAGGCCTCTGAGAAGTAGTCAAGATAAACTGACACCCAAAACTGTAAAATGACTTTTCCTGCGTTTATATGACAGCTGACCTCTGGGAAAGACCGGTATGGGTGTGTAGGGCCAGCAACCCTATGCACAGCACTCGCAAGAGGGCACCAATCACAAGCAGCCTTCGAGTGCGCCTCAAAAGGCGTAGAAGGGTTGAAAGAATGAGGAAATTGAGAAAGCAGAGAGAGAAAAGGAGGGCTCAGTTTACCAGATACCTATAACTTCACCAGATCCTTACTGGGAGAAGCAAGATCTGGGAGCCTGAGTAGCCCCAAGGAAGAGGTGGAGGCTTTTCTCACAGGGTGTACAGTATCCCCGATCCTGTTTATCATGGGCATGAACCTTATCATCAAGGCAGGAGAAAAGGAAACCAGAGGCCCAAAGATGGACTCAGGGATCCTGCAACACGCTCTTAGAGGTTACATGGACGATCTTACTATCACAACATATTCCCATGTTCAGGCCTGGTGGGTTTTAGTGAAACTCGAAGAGATGGCGACATGGGCCAGAATGACATCCAAGCCAAAGAAATCAAGAAGCTTGATAATCAGGAAGGGCAACATCTCCTTCAAGTACAACTTGGCCATAAAAGATGAGATCATCCCCTCTATTAAAGATAACCCGATCAAGTATTTGGGGAAGTGGTATGGTGAGTTACTAAAGGACCACAACAATGTCCACACCACTGAAAAGCAAGCAGAGCTGTGGCTGAAGAAAATAGAAATATCTGGACTTCCAGGCAAATTCCAAGCATGGCTGTTTCAACATGGCCTGGTCCCCAGACTGTTGTGGCTACTGACTATATATAATGTCCCTCTCACTGCAGTGGAAGGGGTAGAGCGTAAGATCAATACACACCTTAGAAAGTGGCTTGGAATTCCACCTAGTTTTACATCAGTTGGGCTATACATCAGAACAGGGCAACTTCAGCTACCCCCCTCTTCTGTGGTTGAGGAGTTTCAAGTAGCCAAGTGTAGGGTGGCCATGACCTTCAGAGAATCCAGAGATAGGAAAATCAGTGAAGCAGGTATAAGAACAAGGTCAGGATGGAAGTGGGAGGCCACTGCTTCGCTACCCCTAGCTGAAGGGAACTTAAAGCTCAAACATATCATTGGAGCACCCTGTGTAGGACGGCAAGGCCTAGGTATGTCCCACTTTCATACATGGGGGAAAGCCAATTCAGTGGAAGGAAAAGCCATGATCCAGGCAGAAGTAAGGGATCTAGAGGAAGAGCGAAGAAGGACAAAGGCAGTGGAACTTGGATCCCAGGGTGCCTGGACTCGGTGGGATCTCCCTAAGCGGAAAGTGTCATGGAATGATCTCTGGAGGCTGGAGCCATACCGAATATCCTCTTACTGAGGGCCGTTTATGACACCCTTCCTTCCCCTGTGAACCTCCACAGATAGGGGCTGAAAGATGACCCTCTGTGCAAGCTCTGCGGGCAGAAAGGAACAATCGCCTATGTCTTGACAGGTTGCAGCACAGCACTTGCTCAGATGGCACCATTACAAAGTCCTAACAGTCCTTGCCAATATTTTGGAGCAGGAGAGAACCAGGAAATGTCAAATAAGATCAAGGTACCCCTTGCAATAGCTTTTGTAAAGGAGGGTTCAAAGCTACCAGGGTCCAGTAAGATCAGTGCAAGCATTCTGCAGTCTGCCCAAGCATGACCTAAAGAAAAGACTTCAGTTTCCTGACTTTGTCCACACTACCTTGAGACCAGACGCAGTCCTTTTCTCTCACACTGGAAAGAAGATCCTCCTTGTTGAGCTTATGGTACCATGGGAAGAGGGGTGTGAAGAGGCATTTGAGAGGAAATCTGAACGTTACAGGGAGCTGGTGCAAAACTGCAGAGAGAAAGGCTGGCAGACATGGTTGTACCCTGTTGAGGTGGGATGCAGGGGGTTTCCAGCCCAATCAGTCTGGAAACTGCTGACAGCTGTTGGACTGAGAGGATCAGACAGAAAAAAGGCAGTGCGAAGACTTGGGGAGGCAGCATGGAGCGCCTCCTGTTGGATTTTGAATAGGAGGGAGGAGTCGAGCTGGCAGCCAGGAAGGAGTGAGTGATTGCTGACCTGCCAACAGGAGAGTGTTATGGTCAAGGGTCAAAACACTTAATGATAGTTGTTTTTTTTTTAGTTGGCTTTTGTTCATTTTGTAATATTTATTATATTATACAGTATGGTATTGCCTTAATTATACTTTTTATTGTTTCTTTTATTTGATTGATTTGTTTTTATTTTCTTTAATTGCTTAATGCTTGGGTCCTTTCTTATATTGTTTTCTCTGTATATTTATCTGTTGAAATAGTTTTGTTCCAGATATTTTCTATCACTTTTAATATTTGTGTGTAATATTATGTGTAATATTTGTATTCTCTCTGTTTTGGAAGGGTTTAGGTTGGGGGTAGTATCCCAATAATTGGGTTTTGGAAGTGGTTTTTAAAAACAAAAAAAAATGTTGAGATGAAACACAAATAAGGACACCTGACAAAATATTTCATGTAATTACTTGACAACAAATGGCTGTTCTATGGTAGGAAACATCAGTAAAATGCATCCAAATTTATATATAATTCTAGAAGTTTCCTATTGATGAATACACTCAGTGGTACTTATAGATACTTCCCAAAATCAGTGGTGTATACAGAAGTTTCCTAGTTCAGACACATCTCTCTTCAGGGCTCGCATGACGTATTAACAAATTATACTTAGGTTTAGTTTAGTACTTTAAGGTGCATTCACTCTATGGACTAAAAATGCTGAGTTATTTCAACACACGATTGGGCCATGGGACAAACACAGCCTTTGAGTTAAATTAAAATGTTTACATTTGCCCCAACAATAAAAAACCCAACACAACGCAATGGGTTTGTCTCTTTTTGACCCAACGCTGGGTTGAAAATAACCTGACTTTAACAGTTTTTAGGTATATGATTTCTCACTTTGTATAAAGTTGTATGAAGTATTACATTATCCCACAGGGAGATTTTGTTATTCTTACAAAAAATAAAGGTGAAAACAAACACACTAATTAGTTATAGTTAGTTATTAGTAAAGTAAATCAGCCATTAGTGAAATAAAAACACACTAATGAATGTCTTTTCTCTCAAGACTATCCAGACACAAGAGGTATTTTCTTTTCTAATGACACCTCTGGAGGGTACAAATTGGCAATATATTTCCCCAAAAAATGGTTGGTGGAATTGCACAAAGCCTTCAGAGTGTTTCCAAATTCTGGAGTACAGGAGAACGGAGGGGCGATATTCACAACCTTTCATGTATCTTCACTATGTGTTATATTGTTTATTAAATTATTTTCATTGTTGAATGTTTTAAAATGTTATGTATGCTTTCTAAGAAAATGTGACATAATGAATTGTTATTTCTGTGGTTACTGTACACCTGCAGGTTTTTGAGATTTCACAGAAACAAATCACACTGCTGTCAAGCTGGATCATCAAATAGGGCAACAATGCAGAGCGCCCGGGACGAGCTCCCTAACAATTCCCTTATTCATCCTCCAGGCTTTTATATTGTCGGTCTTACCTCTATGGCTTACAACAACATCTATGTCATTTTCCTTTCAGTAGTTTATTTGTTTACAGTCATTTTCAATGTTTTTCTCATCACCATTATTTTCTATGACCGTCGTCTACATGTTCCGAAATTCATGGCTATTTGTAACCTGTCAGTGGTTGATCTTATGCTCAGCACGTCTCTTGTGCCCGGCATGATAAAGATTTACCTTTTTCTGGACAATTTTATACCGTTCAAATTGTGCCTTGTTCAAATGTTCACCTACTATGCTATTTTAGGCCTCGAGTCCATTTCTCTATGTGTTCTGGCTTATGATAGGCTGATTGCGATCTGTTTTCCTTTGAGACAGGAGTCTTTAAACACAAACACCAAAATGGCCTATATCATTTGTGGGATTTGGGTTTTTGGCATTGGTATTGCACTGTATGGTCCTATATCCATGACACAATTATCATTTTGTGGCTCTGTTAGAGTCAACAGCTATTTCTGTGATTTTGCTCCTGTTTTCAGGCTCGCCTGCAACGATACGTCACGCCAATGGGGTTTTGCCACCAGCACAACTATAATCCTTGTGTTTCTCCCTTTCAGTTTTATTTTCTTGACATATACATGTATACTGATCACTGTATTCAGAATGAAAAGCATCCAGAGCAGATATAAGGCACTGGCTACGTGCACAGAACATCTTATATTAGTGGCATTGTTTTTTTTCCCTGTGATGGTTGTTTTCAATCTTGGATTTTTTGGATTTGTTATAAACCCCAATGTAAGGGTGGTGGTCCTGTCCATGACTTCATGTCTTACGCCCTGTGTGAATCCTATTGTCTATTCTCTGAAAACTAAAGAGATTAGAAGCAGAGTTTATTCTTTGTTTACTCAGAGACGGTCTGTTCAACCCCTAAAAATGTAAAGTTACATGAGATTGTTTGTTTTGTTTTTGGGGACACTGTGTCATTTTGCTTTTAGGTTGATCTACATGGTTTGAAGTTTGAATCAACTATTTGCATTTACTTACTACTGATCTTTTAAATTGTATCTGCCTTGTCCTTTGCAATAATTAGATGTGAAGAATTTTGTTCCTTTGTTTGCCTTTAATTTGTTCTATGCAGCTTTGTCTTCATAGTGGATTTATAATTTCAGTCTTTGCTTTTGGTCATTCTCAAAGTTCATAAATCTTTTCAAATCTGGTTGCAATATAATAAGAATCTGTGTTACTTTTTATATCTGATAATAAGTTGCAATTAATGTGTGTGAACAATGAATTTTGACTCTCCATGTTTATATATTTGTTCTTAGCATTTGGTCACATAATCTACTTAGTACAAGTTAATAAAGAAAACAATATAATATTAAGAACAACACAGATTTAGTTGTATTGTTATGTACTATTTCAAAAGACCGTCCTGACTATAAAACTATAATTGCTTCAGTTGTATTTATTAAACAATACAATACTTCCCTCTAGTGGACAATATTTGTAATTACTACAGCTGTTTTATTGCCGTCGATAGACTCGGGCCGTTTCTCAAACGGAAGGCTGTATCCTTTGGATGTCGCACTTGTAGGCTGCATACGTCACATGCAGTCTCATTTCAGAATATTAATAACAATTAAAAAGTTTACTACTATGCTCAGTTAATCTTAAATTTTTGTAATATTATGACTTGCGAATGTAATGCTCAGTTTTTTTTATTATTGAGAATAACATTTACAAAACAACTGAGAGAGTCAGCATAGTAACAAGTGTGTAATAGGAATATTACATTAATTTCAACATGGATCCAAGCATTCCATGATAGTGTTTTAAGCATTTTGGTTATTTAACATTTTAGAGATGACAAAAGCTGTCAAATTCCGCAATGAACAACATAAACATTAGTGATTAATTAATTTAAACATTTTTGCTTATGTATATCAAATTTTGCCAGAAATTTAAATAAAAACAATCCATGGTGCTTCTCAAAGTAACGTTATCAAAACTTTAAAATTCAGAAAGATAAACTTGAACAAAATGAACTTGACCATGATCTGAAAGAGACAGTTTCAGCAGTAACAACATAAACAAGCGGCTGTCGCGGTCCGCACGTAACTTCCGGTAAACTCCGCTAATAATAAATAACAACAAAGTACTTTAAACGTAGTTTATTTAAACAAGCAAAAAAAAAAACACATAGATTACCTAGGAAACCAAAACATTTGTTATTTTCAAAGAGGCATTTGTTCAATAGACCAGTTTAGCAACTAGTCAGACCATTAAAAAAACGAAACCGGAAGTAAAGTTCGGATCCAGACGTGTATCCCGTGCATCCGATGAAACCGTCAATAGACAAACATTATTTTCCAAATATATTAGTTTTTAATAAAAAAAACTAATATTTTATTTAATAAAGGTTAAATTAACATTAAGATTTAGAAAACCTACAAATCCTTCAATTTGTATAATTATTTATTAAAAATCACTATTTCAAATGTGGCTTACAATCACTAGACTGATCTGGGCCACAACTTCTAAACTGATCTGGGCCACATACCTCCCACAACTGGCCCAAAAGTTAACTGCCATCATGGATCCAGTGACATCATTGCCACACCTGGCCCATACTTGGCTGACGTGTTGCATGCCGTTGCCGGCAGCACGCCAGCAGTGCCATCATGAGACCGCATTCGGGCAGAGTCCGTCTGCTATGTGGGTAAGTTTCAATTTCAACAAACCACCATTATGGTTATTAGTCTATGTATTTTTAATCTGCTCATTTGCATTTAAAAGGAAACACCCCAAAATGGCACATTTTTGCTCACACATACAAAGTGGCAGTTTTAACAGGCTATAATACATTTTCTATCTGGTATTTTGAGCTAAAACTACACATACTTACTCTGGGAACACCACAGATTTATTTTACAACTTAAAAAGTCTTGAAATGTCCCTTTTAAGTTTAAACGTATTTGGAAAATGCTGCTTTGCATGCTGTTTATCCTCACTGTTATTCACCCATATAGGCCTCCTGTTGATGTGACTGTGTATGGATCAGTTAAGTTTGGTCTAATTGCACAAGATGGCACAAATTGATTATATGGACAGTGCAGCACCACAGCAGATGCCACACACTTGAGTAGTGGATCACAGAGCAAAAATACAATATGATAAAATCAGAACATACTATTACCACTTATTTACCATCAGTGTTTGTCACCACATTACATTTATGCATTTGGCTTTTATTCTAAGTCACTTCTTAATCGGTAAGTTTCATATTGATGAATACACTCAGTGTAGTAGATACTTCCCAAACTATACAGAACTTTTCTAGTACAGACACATCTCTCTTCATGGCGTGCATGACGTATTAAAAGTATTAAAAGTTTAGTTTACTCAGGTATTGTTATACAAGCAGTTTAAGCACAGGAAAAACAATCTGTGTTTATTACAAACTATAATAATAACTTCAAAATAATAAAATAATTTGTCTTGTATCATATATCTGTAAATTTGAATTGACGTAAATCAAAAGCAACATTATACTGTCACAAAGAAA
The DNA here is from genome assembly GCF_027580225.2 of Misgurnus anguillicaudatus. Taxonomy (NCBI): domain Eukaryota; kingdom Metazoa; phylum Chordata; class Actinopteri; order Cypriniformes; family Cobitidae; genus Misgurnus; species Misgurnus anguillicaudatus. The sequence continues at coordinate 33,047,939 of NC_073348.2, forward strand.
AAACACTTTATTTGTTTTAAAGTACTTTATCCTGTTTAGTACTTTAAGGTACATTCACTGTATGCACTAAAAATGCTGGGTTATTTCAACACACGATTGGGCCAAGGGACAAACACAGCATTTGAGTTAAAATGTTTACATTTGCCCCCAAAAATAAGTATTGGGTTGGTTTGAGTTTGTCTCTTTTTTGACCCAACGCTGGGTTGAAAATAACTTGACTTCTACAGGTATATGATTTTCTCAGTTTGTATAAGTTGTAAATTATCCCACAGGGAGATTTTGTTATTCTTACAGAAAATAAAGGTGAAAACAAATTACTAATTAGTTATAGTTAGTTATTAGTGAAGTAAATCAGCCATTAGTGAAATAAAAGCACACTAATGAATGTCTTTTCTCTCAAGACTATACAGACACAAGAGGTATTTTCTTTTTTAATGACACCTCTGGAGGAAAAATTAAGCAATATATTTCCCAAAAATGGTAGGTGGAATTGCATAAAGCGTTCAGTGTGTTTCCAAATTCTGGAGCAAGGGAGACCGGGGTGTGATATTTACAACCTTTCATGCATCTTCACTATGTGTTATATTTTTATTGTTTAAATTCTTGTCATTGTTAAATGTTTTAAAATATTATGTATGCTTTTTAAGAAAATGTGACAAATGTAATCAGACAATGTGTTAATAGTGAATTGTTATTTCTGTGGTTACTGTACACCTGCAGGATTTTGAGATTTCACCCAACAAAACAAATAGCACTGCTATCAAGCTGGGTCATAAAAAGGGCAACAATGCAGAGCGCCCGGGATGAGCTCCCTAACAATTCCCTTATTCATCCTCCAGGCTTTTATATTGTCGGTCTTACCTCTATGGCTTACAACAACATCTATGTCATTTTTCTTTCAGTAGTTTATGTGTTTACAGTCATATCCAATGTTTTTCTCATCACCATTATTTTCTATGACCGTCGTCTACATGTTCCGAAATTCATGGCTATTTGTAACCTGTCAGTGATTGATCTTATGCTCAGCACGTCTCTTGTGCCCGGCATGATAAAGATTTACCTTTTTCTGGACAATTTTATACCGTTCAAATTGTGCCTTGTTCAAATGTTCACCTACTATGCCATTTTAGGCCTCGAGTCCATTTCTCTATGCATTCTGGCTTATGATAGGCTGATTGCGATCTGTTTCCCTCTGAGACAGGAGTCTTTAAACACAAACACCAAAATGGCCTATATCATTTGTGGGATTTGGGTTTTTGGCATTGGTATTGCACTGTATGGTCCTATATCCATGACACAATTATCATTTTGTGGCTCTGTCAGGGTCAACAGCTATTTCTGTGATTTTGCTCCTGTTTTCAGACTCGCCTGCAACGATACATCACGGCAATGGAGTTTCGCTACCAGCACAACTATAATCCTTGTGTTTCTCCCTTTCAGTTTTATTTTCTTGACATATACATGTATATTGATCACTGTATTCAGAATGAAAAGCATCCAGAGCAGATATAAGGCACTGGCTACATGCACAGAACATCTTATATTAGTGGCATTGTTTTTTTTTCCTGTGATTGTTGTTTTTAATCTTGGATTTTTTGGATTTGTTATAAACACCAATGTAAGGGTGGTGGTCCTGTCCATGACTTCATGTCTTACGCCCTGTGTGAATCCCATTGTCTATTCTCTGAAAACTAAAGAGATTAGAAGCAGAGTTTATTCTTTGTTTACTCAAAGACGGTCTGTTCAACCACTAAAAATGTAAAGTTACATGAAATTGTTTGTATTGTTTTGGGGGACACTGTGTCATTTTGCTTTTAAGGTTAAAGTTCATAGTAAATCTTTTCAAATCTGGTTACAATACAAAAATAATTTGTGTTACTTTTCTGAGAATGAGTTGCAATTAATGTGTGTACAATACATTTTGTTTCTCTATGTTTATATTTTTTCGCAGCATTTTGTCAAATAATCTACTTAGTACAATTTATAAAGAAAACAATCTTATATTAAGAACAACAGAGATTTGAATATTTCTATTGTTATGTACTATTTCAAAAGACTGTTATAACTATAAAACTATACTTGCTTTAATCAGTTGTAGTTGTATTTAATAAACAATACAAAACCTCTAGTGGACAATAATTATGTGATAGACTGACTTTTTCTCAAACGAAAAGCTGCATTCTTTGAAGGTCACATTTGTAGGTGGCACTTCACACAGAAGTCTTATTTCAGAATATTACCAATTATAAAGTTTACTATTAGTTAATCTTAAATTGTTGTAATATTATGACTTGAGAATGTAATGTGAAATAAACCAGGCATATGCGACCTTCGGAGGATGCAGCCTTCTGTCGAACTCTTAAAAATCCATTTCCAGTAGTGTTATAGGGTTACAATAAAATTTTAAAGGACATCACGGCCATCTCAGACTCTTATCAAAGCACATGCATTGTTTTGTAGCAGCACAGGTTGTCATTGCTTAAATTATGTACAATATATTAAAAAAACATGAATATTTCATATTATATCATTGGAATTTCAAAGTACACATTTATTTTCGAGCTGGGGTGTATGATACTTCTTTTAAAAAGCTTTTTAAAAGCCACCATAAACTCATCTGTCATGAATAAATAGATTATAGGGTTAAGCATTGGAGGAAGTCACAACCGCTCCTAAAGCACCAATATTAAATGTGCACTACATGTCTTTGTGGCTCTTTGACAGTCTTGTAATTCTGTATAACGTCGCAGCTATGCAAGTACACTGTTAACCCAGAAATTGTCTTTACTCAAACAATCAAGGAAAAATCATTAATATTTTCTGTTTTGAAGCCAAAGCTTAAAAAGTTTAGTTAATTTAACTGTTAACCTTACAAAATCTATTAAACTAAAACATTCAAGTAAAATGAACTTAAAATTATTAGTTCATGTTGTGAGGAATACCCATAATCCTTTGCGCCTGACTATTTAGATTATTTTTTGCTTTTTCACAAATTAAAAACTGATAAGAACTTTCTCTATTCAAATATTTGTTAATAAAATGTCATATAGGTTCAAGCTCTTATATTATTGATGTTGTTTTGTTGTAAATGATAATTTTGTGAAGTCACCGTTCAGGTGATCAGTGTTTCCGTACATGAACCCTGTTCAAAACATTTTATTGTATTTCTCTCCACTGTACTTACAATGTATGTCAAAACACATTTTTTGTGTGTTTCTGTGGAGAATCACATTTATTCAATGATTGACTTAAAGTCATTGTTATAATACCATTTATAACATCAAAAGTAATATAAAGTGATAAAAACTAAAGTTATATGCAACAGGTTTCCTCACACATTTCTAGTAATGTCATCTAATCTGGGTTAAGAGTGCATTGAAAGAAATTAAAACATTAAGTACATTAAACTTAAAATTAATTGTTATTTCAACCAGGCAAAATCAACTTTTTTAGGGCAACGAGTTTCCATAAATTTTTTAGGTTCAATCAACCTGTATGGGCTTACAGTGTATATAAAAAGACAATAAAGCATTCTGGGAATCATAGAAGAGTCATAAGGCTAAGAAAGCTCATTACATAACTTGGGAAGTTATTGCTGCAGGCAGATCTAAATATAGGCACATGATCACACTAGAAACTGTTTATGATGAGAATGTATCTGCAGAAGGAAAGTCTGTTTATGAAATTGAACAGTAAGGCACTGGGAAGTATTCAGATAAACTGACACCCAAAACGTAAAATGACTTTTCCTGTGTGTTTACTGAATAAATAAAGATTCATCATGGGTCATATCATTGACAGTGTCTTCAAATGTAATTCTACCAAGACAGCCAATCAAAGCACAGAACTGGCATGGGCATCACAATAACAGATTGCCCTGTCAGATAATACGTGTTACATATAGAAATCTTGTTTTAAGTTTAAAAGTATTTGGAAAATGTTGCCTTGCATGGTCTTTATTCTCATTGCTATTCACCTACAGACAAAGAAAGGACACTGCTCTGCCCTTTGAAGGGAGTAGGCTACAGGGATGCTCACTTCTGTTTGGAAAATGCCCCTAGTCTTGCATAGACCTTCCTACTTGACTCTTCACAGGTCCATTTAGATCCAAAAACCTGAGGTTTGACACAAGCGTGTTCGGTTCTAAAAGTTTTACGTGTGCCTCTTTCTTTCTGTCTGACTGGTGTGTGCAGACACTTTTTTTTTGACGTTTGCACTGGGTGGCAGTCAGGTCGGACTCGGGTCTGATTTTCTTGGGTTAGTCTCAGGTTGGTTCTTTCTTTTTTTTAAATGATTTATTTATTTATGCACGTCGGGTTTTGGTAAAAAATAATTTGGGTCATTTCAGAAATACAGAAACAAAAATATTATATTTGAGCAATTTTATTGGCATTCAATTTTAATGGCAAAATTATTTTACAACATCAAGTCAGCCAGTCTGTTCAACAGGCTATTTTGTCAATTCTCTAAATATATACAACTTTTATATTATAAAACGGGCGGTTGTGGTTCTTCATTCTGATTGGTTGAAACCCGTTTTAAGCCGTGATAAAACACCCCGGTAACCCCACGGGTTCAGACCGCATTACATAACTATCACTGCGCCACTGTTGCTGCGTACTGATTTATTGAAATAAACACTACAGTCTTTAGTCATATTTTTAATTTGTCTACAATTGCACAATTAATGGCGACATCCAGATAAATGTCAATAAATATTGTTGAGTCATCTCGTCAATAAAGACAAAATATTCCCCGAGGAGTTTTTATCTCAAATTCATATTTCCGCTATCCACTGGGTGCCGATCTTACCTTAAACACTGACGCATTCACTCAACACTAAAAACACAGTGTAAGTTTTGATCAGGCTCTGAATCTGATCTCTTACAAAAGTTATTCACAAAAATGCAATTATCTGCAATGAAGGTAGGATGAAATAGTTTTTTTTAAGCGGAGGGTCTGTTCTTTCATTTTATATTTTATGTTTATTTAAAGAAAATTATTTTTCTGCAAGGCATTAAACTAAAACTTGGTGGCAACTTAAAACTAAACGCTGACGGGGGAAAGAGTTAAGCATGCTTCCAAGCATATTTGATCATCACTTCAACAGTTGCACAATATAAATGTTAATGTATAAATTAGATGAATGGTGATTTATAAAATAAACACCACAGTCTTTAATCATATTTTCATTGTGTCTTTGCTGCGTCTGTGTTGGTTGGGAACTGCGCTCTGTTGCAGCCACACTTGATTCTGAGGAACTACTTAGTTTGGTGGAAGAGACAACTTATTTGTGTCTCATTTTATGAAATTCTGCTATGAATATGAAGTAACCATTTTATAAATGCAATAAGCCCCGCGAAGCAGTGGTGTTACAGTGCATTTAGGTTGTGCCTAACAACACCCCTTAGCTCTTATACCCACTGCTTCGCGGGGCTTATTGCTTTAATATATCATAACATTAGTAAACACATAAATGTAAAGCCAAAAATGTACACTTTTCTGTACTTCCAAGCTGAAAGGTTAAAGTAAAAATAATAAAACTAGATCTATTTCTAGTTTCTCATTTATTTAGTTTCACATTTATTACCACAGAGGTGTTAATCCTGTTTCGTTTGTACAGATCTTTTATGGATTGCATGACCTCTTCTGTCTTTAGAGTGTATATGATGGGATTCAACATGGGTGGTATTATTTGTGTCAAGGAAGTATTAATAATACGGGCATCTGGATCAATAGATGTTGACATAGATTTAACGTTTACGCTTAAAATCGGGAGATAAAAAATAGCCACTAACGCAAGATGAGAAGTGCATGTTTTCATGGCTTTGTTTCGATCTGCACCATGCGCAAGTTTAAGCAGTGCAGCGGCAATGCACAAATATGAGATGGTAACCAGCAACACTGGCATACAAATCAAGAGACCAAATGAAATATATGCTAACAAATAGTTGATAAAATTACTATTACAGGAAAGGCTAATGACAGGCCCGTGATCACAGAAATAACTATTGACCGCAGTAGATCTACAAAACGACAGCCTGTTAATCAAACCTGCAAGTACAGCAAATAAAGCAAATGAAAAAATCCACATTCCAACTATGATGAATGACATGGTTGATTTGGTTATGATGGCATGATACTTTAGAGGATAACAAATAGCAATCAATCTGTCAAAAGCCAAAGCGAGCAGCGTTAAAGACTGCAGGTTCATAAAATGAAATACAAAAAACATATTTGTCAAGCATTCATTATATGAAATGTACTGATGCTCAAACAAAAACATATCAAGGAGCTTTGGGATCACAGCCGAGCTTCCACACAGATCAGTGAAAGCCAAGTGAAAGACGGCAACATATTTGGCCGTGTGAAGTCTGCGGGCTAAAAAGATGACGCACATGATGAAAGAATTTCCAAAAACAGTCACAGCATAAACCACACACAAGAAGACATAGTAATACTTCGCTTGTGGAAAATTTGAAAAGCCTTTGATGAAGAATGTAGCAGGACGGACAAATGTTGAATTTGCAGAAGATGTTGACAGGGAGGTCAAGTTGTTCATTGTCTGGTATTTTATCTCACCAACTGTTAGAAAATGCAAAGAGCAGAATGATGAATGATGAATGAATTTGGTCACAATGTATTGGTCAACAAAAAATGTTTGGATTTTCTTTAATATAATAATAAAACGGTGGCACCATGACATTTTTTAAATATATATGTTCTAATCTAACCTAATCACAATATAATGTGACACATTATACTTTATGTAGAAAATGTAACCTACAAAATTACTTCCTGCTTATTCATATTCAAAGAAACATAAAATGATTCGTATACTCCACATTAAATGATATTCATTTTAAAATAAAAGTTATTCATTCACAGTTGATGGTTTTAAAGTGTTCAAATACATTTATTTTATATACAGTACATAGCATTCTGCAACATATGTACCATCACAACTGAATGCTCTGTGACTGCTAAAAATAAGTGTTGACCACAGCAGAAATGAACGATTATGACCACAGAACTGCAGAATGAAAGTCTGCTCATGAACAACGCTGCAATGACTGATATAAACAATTCAATAAAGCAGCGATTTTAGCAAACATTTCTCTTTGAATTACAGTCATATGGTTCTCAGGGCTAAACAAACAGATCTGTCATAAAATAAAAAGATAGGTATTAACAAACTGGAGGATGTTTTACAAATGCATAATTCATATGTGATGAACGGATTCCCTAACAATGACTTTTGTGGCTAAGGGATAAGAGCAATACTCTCACAAATGTTAGTAGATGATAAATAAAGCAAACATGTGTTATATTTTAGTCTATAAAGATTACAACAAATAGATCAGAGTTTCCTAGAAAAGAAACAATGCAGACAAAAAACAGATATATATAATAGTATTTGTTGTGAGGTATACCAGAAAATCCAGCAGACTGGAATGAAACATTTCTGTTTTCAAAAGCACTACAGAATGTACACGGCCACTGTAGATTTGCATACATCATTTTGAACCAGGAATAGTTTCACTCGCAAACATTACATCACACAGATTTTTTGGTTAATACATCAAGTTTAAAATAATGAATATCCTACTTTAGGCATGGTATACTCACAGAAAGGGGAAGTACAGCACAATAATATCTCGTGGATATTTGGTCTGGTGTTGAACTCTTATATATATATAGAAAGAGAGAGAGGTGTCAATCTTTTCTGCCTAACTGTGACCAACTTAACCAATGACCCACCTCTTCAGAGCAGTTAATTGGCCAATCAAAACACATGTTTGATTCATTGATCTAAAGGTGCATTGTGTAACTTTAAGAAGGATCTCTTGATAGAAATGCAATATACATATACATGTTATATGTTATAAGTGGTGTATAAAGACATTACAAAATTAATTCTATTGTTTTTATTACTTTAGAATAACACGTTTTTATTTACATACACTGTGAGTCTTCTTACATGGAAGTCTCCATTTTGTGCCATCATGTTTTTACAGTTGCCCTAAACTGACAAACTGTTCTATAGAGCGCATATTGTCACAAGTTGTGTAAGATGATGACTTGTTTGTCCTGTGGTGGCTACCGTAGCTTCTTTATGTGTTTTGAAAAGGCGGGTGAGCGTTGGACTGAGCCGTTGGTTGCAATTCACAACCTTACCACTAGATGTAGGTTCAGTTTGGTCTGAAAACCATATAATAATAGTGGCATCGGGTTACAGGTTATTTCAAATAAATATGTTTTTGCTGAACTGACCCGAGACAGCCCAAACTGGTGAACTATTTTCCAACTTGCTGTATATTATATAATGTGCACTGTAAAAAATTTCTGTAGAAATTACAGTGTTACTGGCAGCTGGTTGCCAGTAACTTACTGTAAATTTTACATTTATGTTATTTACTGGCAACAGTTCAAAGTTAAATGAACATGAAACATTTTCAGTCTTTATCTTGTACAGTAAGATACTGGCAACCAGCTGCATAAATACAGCTACACTGTAAAAAATTTGCTGTAATTTTGCAGCTGGTTGCCAGTAACTTACTGTAGAAGATAGACTGAAAATGTTTCACGTTCAGTTAACTTTAAACAAACTGTTGCCAGTAAATAACATACATGTAAAATCTACAGTAAGTTACTGGCAGCTGGTTGCCAGTAATACCCAGTAATACTGTAATTTCTACAGACATCTACAGTGTATTTTTTACAGTGTATGCAATGAGTACTACAGATCGTCTGCCAAACCTTCCTTCACATAGCGTTGATTCAGATTGCCGTCTCCCCTCGTCTTTAGGAAACCAAAACATTTGTTATTTTCGACAAGGTATTTGTTCCAGAGTTCAGTTTAGCCATTAGCCAGACTATTCAACAAACAGAGACCGGAAGTTAAGTTACGTTCAGGGCGGAACATGAGCGGGCTTTCTGACACGGAGTTATGCTCTAAGTGTTTTCCTAACTTATTTCATACTTTGTATTAATTTGTATTATTTTAATAAATTTCGCTATTTGACCCAGCCTTTGTGTTATCCCTCTTTTGTGTTATGGCAGTGGCTGTAACACCTTTGCTGACATATGCTTTAGAAATCTTTGAATAATTCCAGGACAGAGTTCTGCGTTTGGACTGGTTTCTTAAAGCAGGATCTATATACAATAGTTGTTGTTCATTTTATTCGATTTATAACATTATACAGCATGGTATTGCCTATGGTATTGTACTTTTCATTGTTTGGTTAATTTTTTGTATTTCCTTTAATTGCTTAAATGCATTTAGGTCCTTTTTATACTGTTTTCTTTGTATATTTGTTCCATATATTTTCTATAACTTTTAATATTTGTGTGTAATATTGCTTTGTAACAATTGTGGAAATGTGGGGTATTTTTTATATTAAACAAATATTTCAGACTCAATTCTATTCTCTCTGGTTTGGTGGGGGTTATGGTGGGGGTAGTATCCCAATAATTCAAGGTTTTGTAACTGTTTTTAAAAGCAACACATGAATGCTGAGATGAAACACCAATGGGGACACCTGACAAAATCCTTGATGTGTTTACTTGACAACAAATGACTGCACTATGGTAGTATATATCAGCAAGATGCATTCAAATTGTGCTTGCAACACAAACAAAAACTAGACAAAGAAAAATATATTAAAATATTATTTATAATACATTTATTTAACAACATCAAGTCAGTCCTGCTCAACAGGCCATTTAATAAATTCTCTAAATGTATAACTTTTAAAATATTGATATATAACACAAACAACATTAGTAAACACATAAATGTAAAGGCAAAAATGTTCACTTTTCTGTACTTCCAAGCTGAAAGGTTAAAGTAAAAAGAATAAAACTAGATCTATTTCTAGTTTCTCATTTATTCAGTTTCACATTTATGATCACAGAGGTGTTCATCCTGTTTCGTTTGTACAGATCTTTTATGGATTGCATGACCTCTTCTGTCTTTAAAGTGTATATGATGGGATTCAACATTGGTGGTATAATCTGTGTCAGGGAATTATTAATAATACGTGAATCTAGATCAATAGATGTTGACATAGATTTAATGTTTGCGCTTAAAATCGGAAGATAAAAAATAGCCACTAACGCAAGATGAGAAGTGCAGGTTTTCATGGCTTTCTTTCGATCTGCACCATGCGCAAGTTTAAGCAGTGCTGCGGCAATGCACAAATATGAGATGGTAACCAGCAACACTGGCATGCAAATCAAGAGACCAAACGAAATACATCCCATCAAAAAATTGATCAAATTATTATTACAGGAAAGACTAATAACAGGCCCGTGATCACAGAAATAACTATTGACCGCCGTAGATCTACAAAACGACAGCCTGTTGATCAAACCTACAAGTAGAGTAAAAAAAGCGAATGAAAAAATCCACATTCCAACTATGATGAATGACATGGTTGATTTGGTTATGATGGCATGATACTTTAGAGGATAACAAATAGCGATCAATCTGTCAAAAGCCAAAGCGAGCAGCGTTAAAGACTGCAGGTTCATAAAATGAAATACAAAAAACATATTTGTCAAGCATTCAATATATGAAATGTACTGATGCTCAAACAATAACATATCCAGGAGCTTTGGGATCACAGCCGAGCTTCCACACAGATCAGTAAAAGCCAAGTGAAAGACGGCAACATATTTGGCCGTGTGAAGTCTGCGAGCTAAAAAGATGATGCACATGATGAAAGAATTCCCAAAAATAGTCACAGCATAAACCACACACAAGAAGACATAGTAATACTTCGCTTGTGGAAAATTTGAAAAGCCTTTGATGAAGAATGTAGCAGGACGGACAAAGGTGGAATTTGCAGATGATGCTGAATAGGAGACCAAGTTGCTCATTGTCTGGTCTTTTAGGTCACCTGTGACAAAAAACTGTTTTGAGAAATGCAAAAAAGCACAATGATTTCATTTCAGGTCACAATGCATTTGCTTAAATTGGCTGGTACCATGACACTTATTTTTCAAAAAAGAACCAGAAGTGAACCTTATTATATAATTTAAACCGTATCACTATATATCACATGCAAAATTTTTGTATAAAAGGTTATTCATTCACTGTTGGTGGTTGGAAAAGTGTTCCAATGCATATACACTAAATTAGTACAATTTTGCGGCAAGAATTTATAGCAGGTTGAACCCAAACAAAACCGTGTTTTACATAGCATTCTGGAACATATACAGTACATTATGTGCCATCACACATACTGTTTGCTATGTGACTGCTGAAAAATAAGTTTTTGATCACAGCAGAAATTAACGATTATGACCACAGAATTGCAGATTGAAAGTCTGCTCATGAACAATGCTGCAATGAATGATATCAACAATAAGCAGTGATTATAGCAACAAACATTGCTACAGTTACAGTCATATTGTTCAGCGGGATAAACAAACAGCCACTGATTAACATACAAGACAGACAGGAATGTTTTACAAATGCATAATTTATATGTGATGAACTGGTAGCTGAGGGATAAGAGCAGTACTCTTACAAAATGTTAGAAAGAATGCATTTATTTCAGTCCATAAAAATGATAAAAATTTGGAGAGTTTCTTGGAAAATAAATAATACACACAAAAACCAGAAATATATAGTATTTGATTCGAGGTATGCCAGATTATCCAGCAGACAGGAAGGAAAATTCATTTTAAATGCTTTTATCTTTCAGGCGCTACAGAATGTTAATATTCATTGTCTATTTATCATCAATTTAAGACAGGAATAGTTTCAAACATTACAACAGAGAGATTAATACATCAAATTTAACATAATAAATACTTTAGGCATGGCATACTCACAAAAATGTGAAGGACAGCACAATATCTCGTGGAGATTCGCTCTGATGTTTTGTACTGTTAAATGATCTTTTCCTGAACTGTTATATACTGCATGGAGAGGTGTCTTTTCAGCCTATCATTAACTGTGACAGTCTTAACCAAAGACCCACCCCCTTCAAAAGCACAGTATTAAGCAATAACAGTAATGTAAATGTAAAATGTAAAAATCCCCATATTTAGATTTCGTTTTAGATCCCTGTTTTGTTTTGCTCTCTGCCCTTCTGCATTTTTCACAATGAAAGTTTGTAAAGTTTTAAATATTGATATTTTTTATATTTATAAGTTCCTGTGGCCACATGGATAATTTCTGTGAATGGACTTTTTGGGCTTCAAATCAGAAGTACCATTTACCGCCATTATTAAGCTTGGAACAGCCAGGACATTTTCTAATATAACTCAAATTATCTCTAAAAAAATCATATACATCGAGGATGGCTTAAGGGTCAGTAAATCATGGAGTCATTTTCGTTTTTGGGTGAACTAGATCTATATCTCTTTAAGTAGCCTACTTCTAGAAGTAATTACTTCTGTAGGTTACTTTTACTTAATTAAAAATCTGTCTTTACAACTTTTACTTGTAATGGAGTAATATTTGAACTGTATATGTGTACTTTGCAAGTAATATAGAGTTGTGCACTTTGTCCTCCTCTGCACATATGAATTATATGGCTGATTGTAAACTGCATGTTTCTAAAATGTCGTGCCGTTCTGTTTGTCCACAATCACTACAAAGTGTATTTCGAGTAAGAATTACAACAATTGTGTATAATTTTTAAGTTATTTTTAGTTTAAAGGTCAATGAGGTTTATGTTTATAGGTCATTGAGGTTTATGTTTAAAGTTATCTCATAAAAATGTCTGCTACATTTCTCCAGTGAAAGCAATGCACACAGTATACATTTTCCTTTGACAAAGCATTAAATGCCCTCATTTGTAATTCACAGATAAAAGCTTCTGCTTAATAAATAAATGCCAATATAAACAATATTTTTAATTTCCATGAGAAAAATTATAGCAAGAATGTATACACTGTAAAAAAATTCCGTAGAAATTACAATGTTATTGCAGCTGGGTTGCAGGTAATTTACCGTAGATTTACATTTATGTTATTTACTAGCAAGAGTTTGTTCAAAGTTAAATAAATTTTAAATATTAACAAGTCTTTATCTTTACAGAATAACACTATACAATAACAGCCTCATGCAAAGCATTCGGGGAACCAGAAACATCATCAACCTTTTTCTGTTTTTGCTTCAGATTTTGTTTCCCAGAATGATTTGCTTGATGCTGTTTTTTTAGTTTTACTCTTTAAAGACAAAGACTTGTAAATATTTAATGTTCATTTAACTTTGAACAAAATGTTGACAGTAAAAAACATAAATTTAAATCTACGGTAAGTTACCGGCAACCCAGCTGCAATTTCTACGGATTTTTTTACAGTGTATCTAAAGAGGAAAAAATCACAAACCAAGTTTACTTACTACTTTCGCCAAAGAGGTTTGAAAATTTTGGCCTGGTTGCAATACAAACTTTAAATTCTGTGGCTGTACTTTGAGTAATTTATTCCTATCACATGAAAAATAGTTTAACATTAACACAAAAGATACTGAGATATAAACTGCTTCTAGATGACAATATAACAAAATGTTTTTACAAGCTTTAGAAAATGCTTATGTAAAGGTGATAAAAGTCAACTAAGAGCGAAATGAAGAAGGGACATACATTTTGCATGACACCTTTTTAATTCAAAGTCATTAGCTGAAATGTTATTGCACATTTTTTAGTACTTGTTTATTCTGTGAATCAAATTTAACCTTTTACACTGATCATAAATTTTAATTGTTTCTTCTATATTTTATGTTTTCTTCTTTAGTAACATTCACTTTGTTTCGTTTGTACAGATCTTTTATGGATTGCATGACCTCGTCTGTCTTCAAAGTGTATATAATGGGATTTAACATCGGTGGCATTATCTGTGCCAGGGAATTATTAATTATCCGGACATTTGGATGGATAGATGAAGTCAATGCAGCTGCAATATTGTTGCTTAAAAGTGGAATATAAAAAATAGCCACCAACAAGAGATGAGAAGTGCAGGTTTTCATGGCTTTAGTCCGGTCAACATTATGGACAATCTTAAACAAAACCAGAGCGATGCAAAAATATGAGATGATGATGAGGACCAGCGGCAAACAAATCAGTAGGCCAAAGCACATTCTTCCCATCATTAAATGTATTGAATTATCATTACAACCAAGTCTATGCATAGGGCCGTGATCACAGAAATAACTATTGACCACAGTGGATCCACAAAACGAGAGTCTAGTGAGCAAGCCTACGAGTACAGCAAAAATAGTCACAGAAAAAATCCACATAAAAGCTATAATCAGACACATGGTTCGTTTGGTTATAATGGAATGGTACTTTAAAGGAAAACAAATAGCTATCAGTCTGTCATAAGCCAAGGATAATAGTGTTAAAGACTGCAGGTTCATAAAATGAAATACAAAAAACATATTTGCCAAGCAGTCTTCAAATGAAATGTACTGATGCTCAAACAGAAACATATCCAGGAGCTTTGGGATCAAAGCCGAGCTTCCACACATATCAGAAAAAGCCAAGTGAAAGACAGCAATATATTTGGCTGTGTGAAGTCTGCGAGCTAAATAGATGATACACATGATAAAAGAATTCCCAAAAACAGTCACGGCGTAAACCAAAGACAAAAACACATAATAGTATTTTGCATGAGGAACATTCAAAAAGCCATTGATGAAAAAAGTTGCAGGACGAACAAAGGTTAAATTTCCAGAGGGGTCTGAATGCACTGAAGACATGATACCTGTAAAAAGATCTGTGTAGAGAAACACACTCAATGACAAAGAAAACAAGCTTGGACATTCTTGATGTAATACTACTAAATAAATAAGTTGACTTATTGGATGAATAATAATAATAAGTTATTTGTATAGCGCCTTTAAAAGTAATACCTTAAAGCGCTTTACATAAAATAAGCATAATAATACAAATGAAAAAATGCAATATAAACAATTAAGTAAAATAGGAATAAATTATAACTAACAAAAAATTATAATAATGAAGGTAGGATGGTTCATATACCTTCTTCAAAGTCTCACATGTTATTATTCTGCCAGCTATCAGAGATATTTATATTAGATTATGCTCTTGAGTGTGGACTAGTTCATAGTACAACCCTTCTCCCTAAAGACTTGTGCAAAAGTGTTATATCATAAAGACTACGAAAAACATAGTCCTCTATGTGGGGATACAAAAGAGATTAGGTGTATTCTAAGTGTATTCTGTAGGTTGCTTGCAAAGACATAAATTATTTTAAATGTTACACAAAATGCAACAGTTAAAAAAAATACTAATACATTTTTAGAATCAAAAGTTGTTAACATCATGAGTTAATGCTCATTGAACTAACATAAACAATTGTACTGGCATAAACTAACAATGATTAATAAATGCTGAAAATATTACTGCACATTAGTTCAATCTATAGCTAATGCATTATGTTAACAAATACAACCTTATTTACTTAAATATACTTTTGATACTTGAGAAGATATGATGCTTTTGAGATATGATACATTTTCAACAAAAACAATCAGAGTTATATTATAATATGTCCAAGCTTTATTGGCCAGCAGCCAGCCCAAGACTAGTTGCCCACTGAAGCTAAGTAGGGTTGAGCCTGGTCAGTACTTGGATGGGAGACTTTCTGGGAAAACTATGTTGCTGTTGGTAGAGGTGTTAGTGAGACCAGCAGGGGGTACTCAGCCTCACCCTGTGGTCTGTGTGGGTCCTAAAGGGCTCATTTTAGTTGTGCGTACCTCCTATGGCGTAGCCACGATGGTGTAGGCTACTATACTTCTGTGTAATTGTCCGCATCAACGTTCAAACACGCACAGACCGCTGCTAGACAGTATTCTCGCGTGTAACCACAGTAGCAGCTCAACTGCCAATGAAGAAGCACCTTGCTCAGTTAACCCACAAACGAAGAAGAAGCAGCAGCTTGTTGTGTGTTTTGAAAAGACCAGCAGTGATGGAAGTAAATAAACAGCGATGTATGTTGCAGTTTCAGTTAAATCACTCCTCAACTTGGCCCATCTTTGTTCTCGCCGTCGCAAACGGAACTATCTATGATGCAATTTTTTTTACCTGACGGGAGGGGTTCTAGTGGACCAATCACAGTGCTTGCAGTCCCGTAGAACTGATGCGCTGTTAAAAATTTGTCGAGGTGCACGTCAGGCTACGCAGAGGCTACGGATAACCTACTGCGTAGACAACTATAGACTGGACTTAACACTCCAATATAGTGAGGGGGAGTTGGGGACACTATACTGTCAAAAAGCATCGTCCTTCGGATGGGACATAAAACCAAGGTCCTGTCTCTCTGTGGTTGTTAAAAATCGCAGGATGTCTCTCGAAAAAGAATAGGGGTGTGCCCCGGCTTCCAGCCAAACTTGCCCATTGGCCTACTAACCATCCCCTCATATACTGATTGCCTATATCAGTGGTTCACAATTCCAATCCTCAGGCCCCCCTTCCCAGAACATTTTAGATGTCTCCATATATAAAAACACCTGATTCAGTTCAGTAGCTTGTTAGTGTGTTAATTAAGGAGCCTGATGAGTGAAATCAGGTGTTTCATACTGTATAAGTAGACATCTAAAACATTCTGGGGGGGGGACTGGAATTGGGAACTACTGGACTATATCAATCTGTCTCCTCTCCACTAATAAGCTGGTGTGTGGTGGGTATTCTGGCGCAATATGGCTGCCGTTGCATCATCCAGGTGGATGCTGCACATTGGTGGTGGTTGAGAAGAATCGTAAGGTCCCTTTCTTTTCACCTATCTTTTTGCATTGCTTTATTCCTTTTCTTTACCGTATTTGTAGATCGTCTCTGTCCTGCCGAAATAATAAATAAAAGAGCTCTGGAAGTCGCGCCTCTGTGAAGTTGCCCCTACCGTCATGGCCGACCGGCTCAGACCCCGCCCAAATCGGCACGTGACTCCTCACTCTCAATAGTGATTTACTAGCTGCTGACCTCATGTTTATTTTGTTATTAAATCATCAAACAATTGCATAAATGTTTCTTAGTTACAAAAAAGCTTTTATTTTATTTACTTTTGGTTATTGCAATACTAGTTTGTGATTTATATTCCCTTGTCCTTTTTGAACTGGAATCACCCACCTCACCCCGCTGTAAAAAAGTAACTTTTACTCTTGAGTAAAGTTAAAATTACTTACTTTTTACTTTTACTCGAGTAGATTTTTAGACCAGTAACTTTACTTGTACTCAAGTAAATTATCATTAAAGGAAATGTACTTTTACTTGAGTAGAATATTTTATCACTCTTTCCACCTCTGTTACATTATAAAGCTTGGAACAGCCAGGACATTTTCTTGTATAACTCTGATTGTGTCAGTCTGAAAAAGATAATTGTCACGGAGTGGCTTTATGCCGGCGGAAATAGCTCCGCACGTACCAACTTCACTGTAACACCCGGCCGGTTCCGTCTAACTCCGGGCAAACAAATCAGGGATTATCGAGCTCAGGTGCGCCAAGTGAGCGTGGAGATCGGTGATTGGACACTGAAGGGAAAGGGAGGCCCATAAATAAGGCGTCAAGAAAACCGGAAGGCGAAGTTTTATTCTGGCTGTGAGAGAGGCGGGGGTTATTTGGTGTGTTTGGAGAGACGTGTTCCTGTGGATTTGCAGGCTGGGCGAAGATTAGACGGAGAACTGGGTGGAAACAAAAGCGTAGATAAGTGTCTAGTCCTTCACTCTGAAGTAGTTTGTTTTTGATTCGACTGTGTATTTTGAAGAGATCGTGTATGTTGGAAGGACACAGGGAACGGATCGAAGAGGAGAAATTAGCGACGGAAGAAGCGGAGTAATCTGGGTAAACGAGGCCCTGGACGCATGGGACATCTGTAAGGAAGAGGGAAGTATTAAGAAGTGTGTCACGTTTGGAATTCGTCTTGTGGTTACCTTGCCATTTGCAACATTGTTAATACTGTTACCTCGGTCTGTCTCTGTCTTCCTGATTAAGTGTAGTCACCCAGCTCGTTTGGAGGATCGGTTGGCGTGCTGGAGCCAGCCGAGGGAAGGAAGGAGGAGCTCAAGTAGTAGCACGTGGTTGTCCTCTGCCCCAGTCATCCAACGATTCAGGTCTCTGAACCCGGCCCCACGTGGTGACCCTGACCCTATATCACTGTGAGTGTATGGTGTGCGGTGGGTGATTATTTTTGAATGTGTACACTTGGACATTTGAAGTGCTGTGCATTGTCAGGGTTGTCAGTGATCACTTCCTAGGCTGAAGAAAGAGCCCTGTTTTAGAAGAGTGGAGTGGTGGCACTGGGCAGCTGTTTCTTATACCTATACGACTGAGACCTGTTAACCCCTTTACCTGCCTGTGGTGGCGCTCCGACTTTCACAAGTAAGGATTGCCTGCGGATATTTGTTTAATTTCAACAGAGGGAGAGCTTGTATTTGCCTGTGTGTGGGAGAAGTGTACTCACTGTCGTTGTGCATAACTATACACTTGTTGAGTGTTTCCAGATGTCTGTCCATGTCCAAATCTCTTGCCCCACTGTTTGAAGGAAAGGATATTGGAAGCGGTTGGCCCCGCTCTGGTAGTACGCTGTATTGTACGACCCCCTTACCTCCATCTATCTACCTCTGTGATTCCATCCGGTGGGTGTGTTCATCTAAATATTAAAGCAGCCTCACCCTGTGTCTCCATCTGTCCCTTTCTGCCTGAAGCTAAGGGGTGTCGTAACTCTCCTTGCATGTATTGTTACTACTGAAGGAAGTTTGTGTGTTCTCTGCTGCCAGTCTGAAGGTCTGAGCCAAGGGTTCTGTGTCATCGTGGGATTGCTCCACCATATGTTGTGAAGTCAACGCCCAGGGTACTTACCTGTCTACTTACCAGTGTACTTACCTGAGTCCAGGAAAATACTTACCTGCAGTTCACTTGTGAGACACGATTGGAGGAAGCCGGAAATACTTGCCTGTAATCCACGTGTGAGCCGAAGAGAAAGAGGGAAAGTCAGGAGGACTTACCTGCAGCGACGTGAGAGAGTCAGAAGCGACTCGGACCATAGCCCCCAAGTTCCAGAAAAACTGTTGATTTTAAAAACCCTTCCCCTTTCCCCTCTTTTAATTTAATAAACATTGTTATATGTTACTTTCTTGTCTGTTTGGTCATTGGGGTGTTTTGGGACCACCTCGGGGTGGAAACTGAGGGAGGAGCGTGACGCACGATAGGAGTGGTCTGCTCCGACCTGTGACATAATCATATACATTGAGGATGGTTTGAGGGTCAGTAAATCATGGGGTACTTTCATTTTTGGGTGAATTAGACCGATATCTCTTTAAGTAGCCTACTTCAAGAAGCAAGTACACTGTAAAAAATCCAACTTTAAAATGTTCATTCAACAAAGAAAATTAAGTAATTTGAACAAAGATTTCTTTGTTGAAGGGGGTCAATTCATTATTTTGTGTTCATTGAATGAAAAAAGCATAATTGTTCAGCTAACAAATATTATTTTGTTGACTGGACTTAGATATATAAGTTTTTTGTTCAATTCGTTCACCCAACTTGCCAAACTGAGAAATCTGAACAAGCAATTTAAAAAAGCAATGGTCTGAATGGTTCCCGGCATGCATTGCGACATGTTTACTTCTTTGGTTAATATTTACTACAAAAGAAGACTCTTTTAATGTTTGCTGGCTTTATTTATGTTGTTATGTTGTTAATGTTAGTTATATGTTGTATTTAGAGTAATTTTGAAAGAATGATGTTTGTTCATTGTTACCATGATTGAGAAGTGTGTGTTCAGTGTAGAGGGCAGTGAGTTAGCGCGCATCATTGTTGCCTCACAGCAAAAAGGTCCCTGGTTTAAAGGAGGGCTAAGTCACATAAAGACTTTGTTTATGAGAACTTTCTGTGTACACTCCCACAGTCCAAAACATGTAGATTAGTTGAATTTGGATATACTAAATTACTTAGTCACTAGTTAGTTAGTTTAACTTGTTGGTTTAAGTTCACATTACTCAGTAAATTGAGTTAGGTGAACTACATCATCCAAGAGTTGAGTAAACTGAAAAAAATCTGTGCAGCAAGTTGCCTTGAAAATTTAAGTTAAGTCAACTTTTTATTTTTTACAGTGTACTTTTTAGGCTATTACTTAAATAAAAACCTGTCTTTAAAACTTTTACTTGTAATGGAGTAATATTTTAGCATATCTGTACTTTTGCACAGAGGTTTTAGGACTTTGGCTTGTTTGCAATACAAGCTCAAATTCTGGGGCTGTACTTTTGAGTAATTTATTCCTATAACATGAAAAAAAGACACTAAAATATAAACTCCTTTCAAATGACAATATAACAAAATGGCTTTTACAGACAAATACATACTTTAAAACATGCTTATGTATAGGTGATAAAAGTTAACTAAGAGCAAAATAAAAAAGGAACATGATTTTGACACCTTTTAATCCAAAGCCATTAGTTGAAATGTTAGACATTTTGTTAGTGCTTATTTATTGTGTGAATCAAATCTGTGTACCTTTAAAACTGATTAGAAATTTTAATTCTTCCTTCTACATTTTATGCTTTTTTCTTTAGTAACGTTCACTTTGTTTCGTTTGTACAGATCTTTTATGGATTGCATGACCTCGTCTGTCTTTAAAGTGTATATGATGGGATTTAACATCGGTGGCATTATCTGTGTCAGGGAATTGTTAATTATCCGGACATTTGGATGAATAGACGAAGTCAATACAACTGCAATATTATTGCTTAAAAGCGGAATATAAAAAATAGCCACTAACAAGAGATGGGAAGTGCAGGTTTTCATGGCTTTGGTCCGGTCAACATTATGAGAAATCTTAAACAAAACCAGAGCGATGCAAAAATATGAGATGATGATTAGTACCAGCGGCAAACAAATCAGTAGAACAAAGCACATTCTTGCCATCACAAAATTCATGGAATTATCATTACAATTAAGTCTATGCAGAGGACCGTGATAACAGAAATAACTATTGACCACAGTGGATCCACAAAACGAGAGTCTAGTGAGCAAACCTACAAGTACAGCAAAAAAAGCCACAGAAAAAATCCACATAACAGCCAAGATCAGACACATGGCTCGTTTGGTTATTATGCATTCGTTACTACGAATGTTTCTAAAGTTTTAAGTACTGGTACTTTCTTACAAAATTGCAATTGATTGCCATCAGGCCTTTAGTAACCCCCTGGAGCCGTGTAAATTTCCTCTGTGAAGAATAGATGGATTTTTTTGGACTTCATATCAGAAGCACCATTTACTACCATTATAAAGCTTGAAACAGCCAGAACATTTTTATTATAACTCTGACTGTGATAGTCTGGTAAAGATTATATACATGGAAGATGGCTTGAGTGTAAGAAAATAATTTTTGGATAAACTATCTTTTTATGTACTTTTAGAAGCAAGTAATAGAGTTGTGCACTTTGTCTGCCTCTACATAGGGAAGTATTTATGGCTGACTGTAAACTGCATAAACTGCATATGTCATTGTTAATCGATGATGTGTGTGACATTAGATATGTGCCACTAGGTGTCAGTATAATTGTATTGAGACAGGGAATCAGTTGAGCTTCGAACATGAGGTGATGTGTGGTGGCCATGTCTTTGCTTTACTATAGCTTTAAAATATCATTGTGCATCCATATTAAAAATTGGCATGTTGCGGGTTACACTACATTACCATTTTTATTATGCTCTTTTCTCCCTTATTATTAGTGAAGGGCTTATTGTGCCATCAGTCAATCAGCAGCTTGGAAGTCATTTTATTGCTATTTATTATTTCTTAACTATATTCATGGCAAGATCTGGTTAATCTATACACAGTTAGTCTGTACACAAGTTGAGGAAGGACAATCTGGCATCTCCAGTTAACCTAACATGCATGTCTGTGGCCTATGGGAGGAAACTGGAGTATGGAGTACGCAGAGTAAACTCACACTGATACAACTCCACACAGAAAGACCTCTTGACCAAGCCAAAGGTCAAACCGGGGACCTCAGGCTACTCACTGAGCCACTGTGTCAGCCCATTCAACATATTAGAACTCATGTATTCAAATCATGTACAGTACTTATCTCATATGATCACATTTTATTTTCCACACTGTTAATAGTGTCTGTTTTGTTTGTTCACAAGTGATTACAAAGTAAATTTCATTGTACATAAGTAAAAATGAAAACATTTGTTTATCTGTTTAAGTTCCTCTTAGTTTAAAGATCAATGAGTAAATTTCTCCAGTAAAAGCAATGCACACATACATTTTCATTTGACAAAGCATTAAATGCCACCATTTGTAAGTCACAGATAACGCTTTTGCTTAATTAATGAATAAATGCAAATACAAGCAATATTTTATGTTTAATGCGAAAAATTATAGCAAGAATGTATATCTAACAAGGAAAATATCACAAAGCAAATTTACTTACTACTTTCAGCACAGAGGTTTTGCAATACAAACTCTTAATTCTATAGCTGTACTTCTTAATAATGTATTCCTATAACATGAAAAATAAGACTTTGAGATGTAAACAGCTTTCAAATGACCATATAACAAAATGGCTTTTACAGAGAAATAAACGATTTAACAAATAATTATTGATTTGACACTTTTTTACCCGAAACCATTAGCTGAAATGTTATTGGATAATTTATAAGTGCTTGTATATCCTGTGAATCAAATCAAACCTTTTACACTGAAAAGAAATTTAATTCTTTCTTCTATATTTTGTTTTCTTCTTTAGTAACATTCAATTTGTTTCGTTTGTACAGAACTTTTATGGATTGCATGACCTCGTCTGTCTTTAAAGTGTATATGATGGGATTTAACATCGGTGACATTGTCTGTGTCAGGGAAATGTTAATCATCTCGACATTTGGATGGATAGATGAAGTCAATGCAGCTGCAATATTATTGCTAAAAATTGGGATATAAAAAATAGCCACTAACAAGAGATGGGAAGTGCAGGTTTTCATGGCTTTGGTCCGGTCAACAACTGAAATCTTGAACAAAACCAGAGCGATGCAAAAATATGAGATGATGATTAGTACCAGCGGCAAACAAATTAGTAGACCAAAACACATTCTTCCCATTATTACATTTTTGGAATTATCATTACAACTAAGTTTATAGATAGGCCTGTGATCACAGAAATAACTATTGACCACCGTGGATCCACAAAACGAGAGTCTAGTGAGCAAACCTACGAGTACAGCAAAAAAAGTCACAGAAAAAATCCACATAACTGACATGATCAGACACATGGCTCGTTTGGTTATGATGGAATGGTACTTTAGAGGAAAACAAATAGCAATCAGTCTGTCATAAGCCAAGGATAGTAGTGTTAAAGACTGCAGGTTCATAAAATGAAATACAAAAAACATATTTGTCAAGCATTCTTCAAATGAAATGTACTGATGCTCAAACAGAAACATATCCAGGAGCTTTGGGATTAAAGCCGAGCTTCCACACATATCAGAAAAAGCCAAGTGAAAGACGGCGACGTATTTGGCCGTGTGAAGTCTGCGAGCCAAATAGATTATACACATGATAAAAGAATTTCCAAAAACAGTCACAGCATAAACCAAAACCAAAAACACATAATAGTACTTTGCATAAGGAACATTTACAAAGCCATTGATGAAAAAAGTTGCAGGACGAACGAAGGTTAAATTTCCAGAGGAGTTTGAATGCACCGAAGACATGATAGCTGTAAAAAGATCTGTGTAGAGAAATACACTTGCATTTATGAACCAAACAAGCTTGGACATTTTTTTTTTGTAATATTACTAAATAAGTTGACTTATTGTATAAAGACAGGATGGTTCATACTCTACCTTCTCCAAAGCTCTTACCATGTTACTATTCTGCCAGCTATCAGAGATATTTATATTAGATTATTCTCTTGAGTGTGGACTAGTTCATAGTACAACCCTTCTCCCTAAAGATTTGTGGATGAAAGTGTTATATTATAAGGAATATGAAAAACATAGTGGACATGTGGGGATACAACAGAGATCAAAATGGGGAACTCAAAAAAGGGGCTTATTGTTTTCTTATTATGTAAAAAAACTGGCCAACTAAATGTAAACATGCTTGTGCAGTCTTTCTACAATTTCTTGCCTTGCTTGGTCAACACCATAATGCAAGATCCACTCATAATATGCAATAAATATGAGTATTAGTAGCAAACAAATCAAGAGACCAAAGGTAAATTTTTCCATTATAATGTTAATGGAATTATCATTACAACTAATCTACGTGATCACGGAGAGTCAGGTAGCCCTAAATGTAAGCAGGAATCAAACTATTAAATAATTAGCTTGGGTCTAATTATAGGCAGAGGATGTGAACCCCAAAATCTCTTTGAACCCCCAGAAAGAAGTCTAATTAAAGGTGATACTAAGAGTTATGGGGCCCTATCATGTACCTGGCGCAATGCACGATGCAAGTGTTTTTTGCTAGTTTCAGCCCGATGCAATTATTATTTTCACGTCCAGCGTCACATTGTTTAAATAGCAATTGCACCCATTTGTGCGCCCATGGGCGTGCTGGCTGGAAAATTAGGTGTTCAGGCGCATTGTTGCCGCATTGCTATTTTGAGGCAACTAAAGTAGACTACGGCATTGACCAACTAAAAACTGGTCTAAAGTCAATTGTACAATATTGTTTTTGTTATTTAAAGAGCACATTAGTAATATGCGCCTATAAACAGGGCGACAACGCCTATTTGCTTTTGAAAAGAGATGGGAGATGAGACTCTCATTAGTTTATTGCACGTTACGCTTAAAACACAACTATTACTTGTTATGAGAATAGGAACAACCATTTTCTCCTGTTAGCTCATTATCCGTGATGAGCTGAGATCGCCACCCACGCACCATTGAAGTGAACGGGCAGATACATCTCTATGTATAGCTTTCGCCTCCTGCAGTCAATGTATTAATCTCTGATCCAGTCTCTCCACTCCTTGCTATGCTTGTATTATCCCAATGCACCAAACATGACATCTAAACTTATCTAAATATGTGTGTCACTAAAAGTTATCTCCAGACCGGAGTGTTTTCTTTGTCCTTCCGTCAAACAGTACACGGGCACACACATACACAAACACACGAGTCAGGAAATTTGACGTGCTTTTTGGTATTCTTATAAAAGCCACGATTGCAAATAGCACATCTAAATTCTTATTTACTCGCGTCTATGCGTATATCTCTGCACAGCAAGTTTATTAAAAGCAGGATAACAGGCATGGACACACATTCCTTTGTGCTGCTTTCACAATCAACACTTGAGGGAGTAATGGCTGCTGTTAACAAACATTGATAAGTTGACCATGCTCATCCCTTGTTGTGTTTCTACTATAATGATTACAAAAACACTAATAAGAGTCCATATAACGATAGGCAGTAAAACTCTCGCTGATGATAACAATTGTATTTTTAGCCAAAAACATGGTTGCACTGTTTCTGCCGCAAAACCATGGTTTTAAAGGTATACTTGTATACATATATAATTGTATATATATACACATTTTGTTATAAATTCCCAAGTAAACCTCATCATAGTTTTACTATAGAGAAAGTTACATTCCTGTTACATTCCTACAAGGCTCAAGTCTTTTGTTTCCTCAGCTGTCAATCACAGATTATTCGGGAGCTTTCATGCCTCCACGCATACTGCCTTTCCCACGCAAAAGTGTCTTAGAAATTTTAAATACATTTATTGTTTTATGTAAATGAGTAGGCAGAAATATTTTTTTATTTTAGCATTTTTATGATGTTTTTAAGCAACTGAAAAAGCACAACAGTCAGTATAGGTCAAAACTTCCCCATGGCCCTTAAAACTCCTTAGACTCTAAAGGGTTAAACTAGCAAAATGGGATTCAGACCACTGATCTATATAAATGACTGGATTGCGCATGACGTCACAACTGTGAAGCCACCGCGCCGCCATGTTGGTATACCCAAACATTCTATTAAATCAATGGACGCGATCAGATTTTAATGATAAAACATCACTTTACTCGTCTTCGTTTTTATATCTGAAGTTACCCTGTACATTATTACAACATAAATGTCCTAAGCATGTACATAGTTATTTACTGAAAATTGTACATTTTAGTTTTTAATCAGTTATTATACATTCATCTTCATTACAGTATCAGATCACCAGACAGACCGCAGCATATTTAGTATTAATGACAAACGTGCTCATTCTGAAATCTAAATAAATAATCATACTTTGTAACATATGTGCATGCAATAAATTGCTGGTTTTATGTTATCTAAACTCACAAGTTAACTAAACTTATTTAGAGAAATAACGCTGACCGTGTAGCTGAATGTCAAACAAAACTTTATTTATACCCGTGTCATTAACAGAACGCAGCAGACACACTCACCTTAACGTTTTTTTTTATAAATCCATTATCCATAATCCATTAAAACATAAACATTGCAAATAACACCAGAATTAACAGTTAATTTACGTACACATATCCTAAAAATAATCTTGCGTGACTGATACGCTGTAAAGCGGGAGAATTTAAAACATGATTTTGAATGGAAGTCAATGAAGCCGTCTGCCAGTTGGGTGTACCAAGATGGCTGCTCGAACTCTGCGCTGGCTTCACCTCACGCTGTTACGTTAAGCGTTCTATGAGCAATCCAGTCATTTATATAGATCAGTGATTTAGACACACCTTAAGTGTTACATTTCACGGACCGGGGGGGTGGGGGGTCGCTGAGGTGCTGTTCAAACGTGCTGAAAATCCTCCTTTTCGAAATGTACGTTTTAAACGGAAGTAAAGATAACAACCATGCATTAGGAAAATTAATAATTGCTTTACTTAGGCTATAGTATATTTTCTATAGACGTGTAAAACCATATTTTGGCGGATTGTTTTTTACTTTCATTGTTTTTACTAGTTTGCCTGCCCATTTAGTCTTAATAATTAATGGAACCTAAACGAACTTGGCTTGCTGTTCTCAAAGGCAGCTCGAATCTTGGTCGGGCTCGAGACCCAATTCCAAGTAACAGAAGAGAAGAAAAATGCAGTGAAGGAGGAGAGATGCCAGAAGAATTTCGGCTGTGCGCAGAGGCACGGAGACTCACGTTTACCATGATTAATGATGATTGACAAGTTTAGGTTCCTTTCAAACCTACGTTTAAAGTGTAGCTGTTAAAATATTATTAGCCTAATAGTTTATTTTGATCATGGTGCTACGATCGATGGATAATTCTGAAGTTGTTTTAAAGAAGAATAAAATAATTACTTTTCAGTCATTTGCGCTGTCACACAGTTGAACGTCTCCGCATATGTACATCATTGCGACGTACATTTGCAAATGATTCATAAAGTCATACCTCCGCAATTCTTTGATCGATTGTGTTTTAGAAGTACTGTATGCTCAAACTCTAATGACAGCAATGTGATCGCTGATGCGCTGGTAGAGAGAGAGAGGCGGAGAAAAAGAGAGAGAGCGCGGCTCTGTACAAAAGTAGAAATGATCGATGTTATTTGTAGTCGGATCTTGAAGTACAAAATACCCGATTAAGCTATTTCGTGGCTATTATACACATTTTTTTCGGTATGTTCTTGCTACCCGGTGGCAACTTGTCCACGACCCAGTACTGGGTCGCGACCCGGTGGTTGGGGACCTCTGCTTTAGACCATGGGTTTAGATCGTTAAAATAGGGCCCTTAATGTTTTTATACACATCATATTTTGTCTAAATGAGATTTGCAGTATTTGTCTAAATAAGACTTGCATCCCCTTATACAGTACAAAGCACACACAGAATACTGAACATATTATGCTTATTCTAAATACCACCTTACTTATATAAAATATATTTCTGTAAATTGCAAATAACACCCGACAGCAGCACTGAACAGTAGAGTACCATGCTAATGGCATAATATTTTTTCTTAAAAGGAAAAACTGTGTTTCCCGGTTAAATAACATCAATATTAGAGTTTTTGACTAAACTCCGCCCACAGGAATCTGTCAGTCGCCAGCTAAGCTCAAACGGCTCTGGCTAAGCTGCTGTCGAATCACAACACACTAAAAAACGACACAATCAGAACTCGTTACGTATTTCTGAAGGAGGGACTTCATAGAACAAGGAAGACATCTAGGACAGTGAAGACAGCGGTTTACACATAAGTTAATTGTTTGAAAAATAATGTTTTTCACACAGGAAACATGAACACATGTTATATTGCGCACTGTAAACACAATCAAAGCTTAAAAAACACAGGAAAAATGGGACCTTTAAATATTACATACATTACATACAAAAATTAGAATCAAAAGTTTTGAACTAGCATGAGCAATTGTACTGGCATAAACTAACAAAGATTATTAAAGCAACACTATGTAGTTTTTTATCTTTAAATATTTCTCTAAAATTATTTCAGTGATAGAACAACTTTTAACTGGAGAAATTGTACTGTTGCTGCAACCTGAGCAGCCTCCTAGCTGCTACAAGCACACTCTGAAAGTGGTGGTGGAGGGTAGAGCACACAGCCCCGCCCCTCCCCCTGCCTGCAGAAGAGTGTCTGATACCAGGCACTGTTGCGCTTTTCAACCACATGGGGGACCTGTAAGTCATTTTTACATGGAAACTACATAGTGTTGCTTTAAATGCTGAAAAATTATACTGCACATTAGTTCAATCTATAGCTTATGCATTATGTTAACAAATGCAACCTTATTGTAAAGTGTTTCAAAAAATGAGATATTTGCCCAAAAAGGAAAATTACCCCATGATTTACTTACCCTTAAGCCATCCTCAATGTATATGATTATCTTTATATTATATCAGAACACGTCCAAGCTTTATAATGGTATAAATGGTGCTTCTAATTTGAAGCCCAAAAAAGTCCACCCATCCTTCACAGAAGTAATCCACAAGGCTTCATGGATTTAATAAAGGCCTTTTGAGGGCAATCAATGTGATTTTGTAAGAAAAATATCAATATCTAAATCTTAACAAACTAGCTTCCGGTAATAATGACCAATGTGCGTTCACAAGAAAGCATAGGCTGAAGGTTTCCAGCATATAATGTAGGATGTACCGTAGTGTACGAGACATAGTTGCATAAGTGACGAACGCAGAAAAATTACCCGTTTAAGATTTTAATTTTCTGACTGGTGTTTTGTTTTGTTCTCTCCACTTCTGTGTTCGTCACTACGAACATTTCTGTAGTTTTAAATACTGATATTTTCTTACAAAATTTAATTACATTGATTGCCTTTATTAACCTCCTGGAGCCGTGTGAATTTTCTCTGTGAAGGATGTATGGACTTTTTGGACTTCAAATCAGAAGCAACGTTTACTATCATTATAAATCTTAAAAACAGCCAGGACATTTTTAGTATTACTCTTACTATGATGGTCTGATAAAGATTATATACATAAAAGATGGCTTGAGGGTGAAAAAAAAAATAATTTTTGTGGGTGAACTATCTCTTTAAGTACTTCTAGAAGCAAGTACTTCTTTAGGCTACTTTCACTCAAGTAAAATCTCTTTACAGCTTTTACTTGTAATGGAGTAATATTTGAACTGTAGTATCTGTACTTTTACTCAAGTAATAGAGTTGTACACTTTTTCTACTTCTGCATAGGGATGTGCATATTTCTAAAAATGTCATTTTTAGTCGATGATGTGTGTGACACTAAATATATGCCACTAGCTGTCAGTATAATTGTATTGAGACAGGGAATCAGTTGAGCTTCAAGCATGAGGTGATGTGTGGTGGCCATGTCTTTGCTCTACTATAGCTCTGAAATCTCATTTGTGCATGCACATTTAAAATTTGCATGTTGCGGGTTACACTATTCATGGCAAGAACTGGTTAATCTATACACAGTTAGTCTGTACACAAGTTGGGGAAGGAAAATTTGGCATCTCCAGTTTGCCTAACCTGCATGTCTGTGGCCTATGGGAGGAAACTGGAGTATGGAGTACGCAGGGTAAACTCACGCTGATACAGAGAGAAACTCCACACAGAAAGACATCCTGACCAAGCCAAGGCTCAAACCGACCCATTGTGTCAGCCCATTCAACATATTAGTGCTCATGTATTCAAATCATGTACAGTACTTATATCACATAATTAAATTTTATTTTCCACACTGTTAATAGTGTCCGTTTTGTTTGTCCACAAGTGATTACAAAGTAAATTTCATTGTGCATGAGAAAAACATAAAACATTTGTTTATCTGTTTAAGTTCCTCTTAGTTTAAAGATCAATGAGTAATCTCCAGTAAAAGCAATGCACACATTATACATTTTCATTTGATAAAGCATTACATTTGTTATTCACAAATAAAGCTTTTGCTTAATGAAAAAATGCCAATATAAACAATATTTCTACTTTCCATGAGAAAAATTATAGCAAGAATATATATGTAACAAGGAAAAAAATCACAAAGCAAATTAATTTCTTTCAGCACAGAGGTTTTAGGACTTTTGTCTGCTTGCAATACAAGCTCTTTATTCTATAGCTGAACTTTTAAAAAATGTATTCCTATCACATGAAAAATAAGACACTAAGATATAAACTACTTTCAGATGACAATGTGACAAAATGGCTTTTACAGACCTATAAATACTTTAAAAATCCTTATGGTGATAAAAGGATTAACTAAGAGGAAAAAGCAAGAACATGAATTGTGCATGACACTTTTTTTACCTGAAGCCAATAGCTGAAATGTTATTAGACATTTTAGTAATGCTTATTTATTCTGTCAATCAAACATTATACACTGATCAGAAATTTTAATTCTTTCTTCTATATTTTATGTTTTCTTCTTTAGTAACGTTCACTTTGTTTCGTTTGTACAGATCTTTTATGGATTGCATGACCTCGTCTGTCTTTAAAGTGTATATGATGGGATTTAACATCGGTGGCATTGTCTGTGTCAGGGAAATGTTAATTATCCCGACATTTGTTGTGACAGATGAAGTCAATGCAGCTGCAATATTATTGCTTAAAATTGGGATATAAAAAATAGCCACCAACAAGAGATGGGAAGTGCAGGTTTTCATGGCTTTGGTCCGGTCAACATTATGGACAATCTTAAACAAAACCAGAGCGATGCAAAAATATGAAATGATAATAAGTACCAGCGGCAAACAAATCAGTAGACCAAAGCACATTCTTCCCATCATTACATTTAAGGAATTATCATTACAACTAAGTCTATAGATAGGTCTGTGATCACAGAAAAAACTATTGACCACAGTGGATCCACAAAACGAGAGTCTAGTGAGCAAACCTACAAGTACAGCAAAAAAAGCCACAGAAAAAGTCCACATAACAGCCATGATCAGACACATGGCTCGTTTGGTTATGATGGAATGGTACTTTAGAGGAAAACAAATAGCAATCAGTCTGTCATAAGCCAAGGATAGTAGTGTTAAAGATTGCAGGTTCATAAAATGAAATACAAAAAACATATTTGTCAAGCATTCTTCAAATGAAATGTACTGATGCTCAAACAAAAACATATCCAGGAGCTTTGGGATCAAAGCCGAACTTCCACACATATCAGAAAAAGCCAAGTGAAAGACGGCAACGTATTTGGCCGTGTGAAGTCTGCGGGCTAAATAGATGATACACATGATAAAAGAATTCCCTAAAAAAGTCACAGCATAAACCAAAGACAAAAATACATAATAGTATTTTGAATGAGGAACATTCACAAAGCCATTGATGAAAAAAGTTGCAGGACGAACAAAGGTTGAATTTCCAGAGGAGTTTGAATTCACTGATGACATGATAACTGTAAAAAGATCTGTGTAGAGAAATACACTTGCATTTATAAACCAAACAAGCGTGGACATTTTGATAATATATTACTAAATATGACAGGATGGTTCATACTCTACCTTCTCCAAAGCTCTCACCATGTTACTATTCTGCCAGCTGTCAGAGATATTTATATTTGACTATTCTCTTGAGTGTGGACTAGTTCATAGTACAACCCTTCTCCCTAAAGACTTGTGGATGGAAGTGTTATATTATAAAGAATATGAAAAACATAGGGGACATGTGGGG